>NW_026623078.1:71557346-72249846 GCF_023065955.2 Ursus arctos | reverse complement strand
GGGCCTGAGGGAAGACAGAAAGCAGGCCCTAGTCACTCAGTCTGGCCACCTGGGGGAGGAGTTATGGCTGCCGTGTGTCCATCATGATGGGCAGTAGCCATGGCACGCTGGTTACTAAGTATGTCTGATCTCCCCCCTCCCCACCAAGAAAGGAGACCACGGGTGGCCCAGGACAGCAGAATGCTCTGTGCGATGGGGGCCGGGGCAGGGAAGGGCTCGTGCATAGGCCCCTCATTCCTGGAGCTACAGGGGAGCTAGAAGGAGCCGCCGCCTGTGGCTTGGCCTCCCTGGGTGGCGGCCTCTGCGAGAAGGAAGTCCTCTGCTTCCTTCCTTTTTCTCCTAAGCAGATTTGAAAGCAACCACTCCGGGGTCTTAAGGGCAAAAGGGGGAGCTGAGAGAAGCAGTCACCTCCAACATGTTGGACAGAGGGCAGTATCCCAACCCAGACAGGGCCAGGAGAGGGACAGGAGCGAGGTGTGCAAGCCAGTGTGGGCAGACTCTGCCAGACCTGACCACGGGAGATCAGGCCAGCCTCTGTCTGCAGGACTGTGAGGGTCCTGAGGGTCTGCGGAGGCCCCCCCATGGTGCCTTTGGCTCTAGGCCTGGGTGCGCCAGCCCCACCTCCCAGGCCTCCGCTTTCTAACAGGAAGTGCCTTTCTCTTTCTATGCTTCCCCCCTTGGCCTGCACCCAGCTATCCCCGGCCCGAGTTGGGGTGACTTTCAGGAAACTCATTGTGAAAAACCCAACGACTCCCAACGGGCTGCCTCCAGCCACCTGGGGTGAGGTGCCAAGATGTGGGCAAGCAGGGCCACCGAGCTGTCAGCATGGCCCTGACTCCCCGAGGCCAAGGATCAAGGGTCCTGGCGGCCCCCTCCCCACGTGCCTCCCTCCCCCCTGCCCCCCGGGCACCACTGAAGGAGCTCCAGGCAGAAAGGGAAGACACAGGGCCTAAAGTGAGAGACTTAGAGGAATCGCAGAAGGCTTCCTGGAAGAAGTCACCTTGGATCCAAGGTGTGAGGGATGCTTGGAAGTAGCCAAAGAGATGGGAGATGTTTCAGGCAGAGGAAACAACTCCATGGGGAAGCCTAGAGGAATGGAGAGAAGACCGGTGTGACTGGGGCAGGCTTGGAGAGAGGGAAGAAGAGTAGCTGGCTGTAAAAGTCAAAGGCTTTGCAGACGTTTAAGATGGGAGGCAGAGGAGTGACCCCATCAGATTTGCCATGTAAAGATCCTTTGGACAGCTATGGAGGAAAGGACTGGGGCAGCAGTTCTCACCCCGGGATGATTCTGCCCCCAGGAAACACGTGGTCATATCCACGGACATTTCTAGTTGTCGAAACTGGGTGTGGGGGTACTATGGGCATCCATCACCATCCCAGGTGGAGGCCAGGCTTCTGCGAAACACCCTGCAAGGCCCAGAACAGTCCCCCTCCGCCCCAGCAAGCAATTATCTGACCCAAAACGTTGATGGTGCCCAGCTGGAGACACCCTAGATCACGGGAAAGCAAAAATGGCAGCAGGGGGAGTGCTATGGACGTTAGTGCAGTGAGCCTAGCAGGAGAACACGGGGCACCAACGAGGGTATCAGCTGTGACAACAGAGAGAGCAGACAGATCCGAGCCAGTAGGACTTGGTGATGGGTTCCATGTGCAGAAGGAAGGAAGGAGCCGGCGCCCAGTCCCATCCATCCTATCCCCATAAGTCTTCTCACTTCTGTTTTGTCTTTTTCATTCCCCCTGTCCTCTCCTGTGGACACATGCAGGAGCCCCCAGCTGGCATCTCTGGCCTCCAGGGACTCACTTCCACTCCATAACGATGCCAGAGTGATCTCTCAGATGCTCACCTCTGGTCAGTCACACCCTTGTTCTGGAACCTTCTGTAGCTCCCCAAGCCAGAGAAAATTAACTGACAAGACCTGCTTGGCATTCAAGTCCTACCCATCCTCCCTTACCCATCCCCAATCCCACATCTCTCGTGGCATACATTTTTGGTTGCTTATCCAAAATCCATCTCCTCATTTTCCTGGCTAACAGAACCCCAGTGTTGTTTGGTCATCTATCCCTGTCCTCACACATGCTTCCCTGGGCCAGTCCAATTCCAGCCTTGGAAACATGCAGAGAAGAATAGGAGTGAGAACTCCAGGGAAGGTTTTTTTTTGTTTTTTTTTTTTAAGTTTTTATTTAATTTGGGGGGGTGGGCATGAGCAGGGAGAAGGAGCTGCAGGCAGAGGAAGGAGAAGCAGGCTTCTCCCTGAGCAAGGAGTCCGATGCAGGGCTCAATCCCAGAACCCCAGGATCACGACCTGAGCTGAAGGCAGACGCATCACCGACTGAGCCCCCCAGATGCCCGAGGGGAGGCTTCTTTGCTGATACGCAGACGTTCCTGTGAAGGGATAGTTCCTCGTCCTCTGCTAGACACTGTCATATTTACATGTGGCACCTGAATCTGCAGCAGCCCTCCTGTGGCCATGGAGGGACAGGCCTTGGCAAAATCTGGGAGGCGAGGATGGTAGAACAGGGGAGGGAAAGAACTTGCGTCCCTGGCGAGGTCGTGGAGCCATCGTATCGGCCAACCTAGAAGCGACCCGCCCCAGGACTTCTTTCCAGATGCAATGAGCTGGAGTTTTCTATTGCTTGTCGGTAGATCCTGATACAAACCCAAGTCCCTTCCTGCTTCTAGACTCATACCGTGCCTTCCGCTTCCACGCCATCCCTCATCCTGTTCCCTCTGCCCGTTTGTGAGACCTCGCCCCTCCCCTAAGGACCAACTCAAATGCCACTTCTGATCCTGCCTCGAACCCACTGACCAGAAGCATCATCTCCGTCGTCAGCACGTGACCTGCAGCTTTGCCCTGGTGCGTATCGCTCTGCACCTGTCATTGGAGTCATTCGCCTTGAGCCTGGTGGCCACAGCTAGACTGTGAGCCCCGAGAGGATAGAGCCCACGCATTATTTATACTGGGAGCCCTCACAGCACCCTGAGAGGTAGCTACCAGCTTCTGCTGACCCCTATTCCTAACTGTGCTCATTTCCTTTTCCTACCATAACAAGTTATCACAGATTTAGCAGCTGAAAAAAACACAAAGTTATTATATCACGGTTCTGGAAGTCAGAAGTCTGAAACAGGCTTCCCTGGGCAGGACTGGGCTCCTTCCTGGAGATTCCAGGACAGAATCTGTTTCCTTGCCTTTTCCAGCTCAAGATCACATGCATTCCTTGGCTCAGGATTCCTTCCTCCATCTTCGGTACCATCAGTGACATCAACCCAACCTCTGCTTTCAGCATCACACCTTCTCTGACTCAGACCCTCCTGCCTCCCCCATATTAGAACCTCTGTGATTACATCAAGCCCACACGATCATCCGGGATAATCTCTCCATCTCAAGAGCCTTAACTTAATCACAGCTGCAAACTCCCTTTTACCATGTGAGGTCACATATTCACAGGTTCCAGGGATTAGGATGCGGACATTGGGGGCGGACGATTCTGCCTACCCCACCAACTAGAGCCCGAAGTTAAGCAGCCAGAAATGCATTAGAAGGACAGTAGTTCAACAGCATTAAATTAGAAGAGAGACCTCAGGGTCAATCCAGGTTCCTAAATATTATAATGCAAATTTCCACTTTGGCATTTCCCAGGATCTAACCAAGTTAGCTCAAGTCATAAAAGACTTGAACCCAGAATTGGGACAAATAAGGCAAAAGAGAGCTGAGGGACAGGGAGAACAGATGCAGGAGACTTAAAATATGAGACCCACCTCCTCCGGGTTGGGAGTGGTCGTCACACCAAGGATAGGTCCCAGGGGCCCCAGAAGAAGGAACAGCAAAAACATAGAGGCTGGGAACTCTTAGAGCCTGTGACACTCAAAATTTAGCTGTCCTCCATCCCACGGCCCCAAAGCCCTGCTGTCTGTTATCAAATAAATAAGGCCACCGTAAGGTGTTAGTGGCTGGTGACAAGTTGTTCTGTTATTCAGACTTTGGTAGGCGTTTTCTGGTAAACAAGAACCTTAGCCCAAGGAAGAAATCTCACGTGGTGGAAATTCAGTATCATAACAGGCTGATGGAGGAACCATCTGGCTGCCCCGGGGTGGCATACATGGTGGCGAGGCCCCACCTCGGTTGCCCTGGTCACGACTAAGAAGTGCTCCCTCCAGTGACTAATACGTGGTCCCTTTAGCGGACTTCTCCAAAGCTACTCCCAGGACTGCAAGCCCAGCGGCCATAGCCGCCAGCTCCCCTGAGTGACCCCAGCAAGGCCCAGCTCCTCTGTACCCTGAGAAGGCCTCTCTCTCCAGGAAAAAGAGAGGGAGACAGAGACAGTCAGCAGAGTTTTACAGAACTTAAAAGTGGTTACCATCAAAATAATCAAGGGCAAAGCAGGTCGTCTCCAATTCCCCTTTGAAGCGATTTCACAAACTGAATTCCTTCCCTTTGACCAACTTTCCCAATCCTCACATATTTACCTTGCGGGGGAGGCTGCTAAACCCCCCAGCCCTGTGGCAGTGCTCCACTCGACACGTCCCCCTGACAGCCACCCTCAGCTCTCCTCGAGAGCCAGCAACCCCTCCAGCAGAACACGGTGCCAAAGAGTGAGCAGAAATTCTCACCATCGCCCTCTGAGGGGGATAGGGCTCCCATTATACAGACGAGAAAACTGAGGCTCTGAAAAGTTAAAGAACTTGCCCAAGGTTCACAACAAGCTAGTGAAGCACGGGGCTGGTATTGGAGTCCAGGCCAGACGGCCTCCAGGCCCAGGGCTCTGCCCACCGCATCAGTGGTTCTCGGACTTTCAGCCTCAGGCACACTTTGCGCTATTAAAAATGACTGCGGTCCCCAGCAAGCTTTCATTTTTGTAGGTTATATCCATTCATATTTGCTCTATTAGCAATTAAAAATAAGGAAATGTTTATTAACTCACTTAAAATAACAATAATAAACATTTGGTAAACCTCAATGTTGAACTTGAGAGAAGACAGCTGGATTCCCGTATCTGCTTCCGCATTCAGTATTCTACAACATGCCATATGAGTTAGAGTCGAGGAAGAAAATCCTAGGACCTCACAAAAGCCCTGAAGTGTCCCTAAACAAGACTTTGAGAATCACTACACTATGTATCCTGCCTCGTTTCTGATGCTCCAAACTCAAGTTCCTAAAATGGGGCTTGCACACGGTAGATGTTTATTATGTCTGTTGAATGAATAAATGAGTAAGTCCAGGGCAAAGCTGAGTGAGGAAAAAGTGGAGTCTTAGGTCCAAAAGCAGGTTTAGGCTTTCTCTGTGGGCTTCCATGACCCGGGCCCTGCTTTGCCAAGGGGTGAAGAAGGAGAAAGAAGAGTTGACAAAACTTTCTGAGTCAGAGTTGCTGTGAATGGTTGTGCAGGTTGTGGACTCTGCAAGAACATCAGAGATGGTAAGTGGAAGCAGGAGTCCAGACCATGTTCTGTTCACCAATCCTTATGCCCTGGAGCAGGGCTGAGGAAGGGTAGCATTTTTCTAAATTGCGCAGTGCCGCTGAGTGGGCCAACCGCAGCCAAGGCCTCATCCCATAGGTGTGAGCCCCCGCCAAACACATCCAGATATAGCAAGGGGTGGGTAAGTCCCCAGTTCTTAGCGAGGGTGGCAGGTGATTCTGTAGCCAGGCAGGTAGGACTACAGAGACTGGACATGAATCCTTATTTTAGCATCTCTTACATAGCATGGAACTCCCTCTGAACTCACGACAAACCCACACAGCCAGGGGCTCTGGTAGGTACCCACACAGATCGGCACCCACTGTCCATGCAGCCCTGAACACGAGAAAAGGACATCAAGGAACTAGCAGGCTGCTAGCCTTTCTGGTACTGCAGGGGTTCTCAACCCTGGGGTATTAATTGCCAATGTCTGGAAACATGTTGTTGTCACAGCTTGGTGGGGCAGGGAGCGGCGGGGGACAAGGAGTGCTACTGGCATCTAGCGAGCGGGGCCTGAGGACACGTCTCAACATCCTGCAATGCACAGGACAGCCCCACCAGCCAAGAATATCCACCCGAAATGTGAATAGCACTGAGGCTGAGAAAAGATACTGCAATGAAAATACGGGTTCTGAGCTCGGAGGTCCTGGGTTCGAATCCCAGCTCGGCCACTATCTCATTCCGTAAGTAGGGGTGGGTCCCTTAACCGGCTGTCGTCTTCTGGGAAATGGAGGAGGAATACCTACCCTGCACGACGGTTGTGAGGATAAACCAGGGGAGTGCCTGCCCTCGCCAGAGGACAGTTGCCGTCCCTCTACTCAAGCAAGCTAGTGGTCACAGTGACAGTAACAACCTGGTACCCAGAGTCTCTCACTGGCTGGCACTCTGCTGGCTGCCTGGTGAATGGCATCGGTCTCTGCTTCCTCTCAGGAAGCTCAGGGCCCGGCAGCCAAGGAAAGTTCCACGATTGCAGCTATTTAAGTCGGCAAGCATGTGAACAGAGACTGGAATGTCCAAAAATAAGAATGTTTATGGGCGGAAAGGTTTTTTTTCTCTTTTTTCCAAAAAAAGAAATCTTTAATGTTATTTTTATGTTGTTTTCCCATCAAAAGGAGAAAGAAGGGATGGGGAAAGAATTCAACTTGTTTTTTAAAAAATAAAACATGTAAAGGATTGAATATGAACACAAGTGCCCTTCATCTTAGGCCTTCACGGTGGTCTGGGCAAAAATCTAATATCCGTACTTCGAATCATTTTCTACGCATCGCAAAGGCAGGTGCTGGATCTTTTGTAAAGTGGAGAATAGTACCCTTTATGCGTCTGCCCTGGGCATCTGCATTTCATTTTGTATAAAGCTGGACCCTCCTGCAGAAGCCAGGTGCCCTCTAAGTGTTGATGACGGGTAGCAGGTACGTGTGGTGGGTGGGGACAGTCAGAGAAGACTTCCTGGAGGAGGCAAGATCTGAGCCACATTTGTGAAAGCCGGCCTCAGTGGGGAAGAGGGAAGGCCACCTGAGGGATGGGATGTCATGTGCCAAGGCTCAGGGACAGCAGCCCCAAGGAGACCCACCCTGGGAAGGCCTTGGAAGATCACTCTGAGCAAGGTCCTCCCAGAGCTGCCTGGGCTCCAAACTCTCAGGTAGAAAAGCCAGTGGGCCAGGTGGAAATGAGTCCCCAAAGTTTCCTCACCGCCATACCCTCAGCTGGTTCATGGCCTACCGCCGGGAAGCAGGGTGTTCTCTTTCTCACACTCACAGCGCCCCATGCCCACCCCCTCCAGGAGGCTCCAGCCCTGGGGATTCTCTACCTCCCACCCAGCAGGCCCTGGGCCCTCCTCTGCCCACCAAGGCCCACACACACCGCAAGCTGTGCCCTCCTGGACACCTCCCCTCCCCTCTCCGATGACATTCACCTTCAAGGGCGGTTGGAAGGAACCATGAGGAAAGTGCTAGACACCCTGCCTAAACCCACTCCTTCTTAAGGAAGAGTGCGACCAGCCTCCTTCCCACACCCCCACCCCTTCCGGGCGGACTCCTCTCTGCTTTCGGGGGTTTCTGCCTTGCAGGGGGACAAATGCCAAGCCCCACCCTACATGCTCTTTTGAGAAATCCTGCCTGAAACACAAAAAGAAGCGACCCAAGACTTAAAAGCTTATACAAGATCAAGTTTCTGGTCAAGGCAGCAATGAGGGAAGCCGACTTTGAATACCCCTCCCCTCCTTGTTGAACCTACCACACCTCGCACACATACACCCGTATAATAACAAAACCCCCTTCACCACACCCCTCCTGAGCCCGGGCCCTGTGCTGAGCGTTTATACACAGCGGTGCACGTGGCCCTTCTCCCACTTGGGGCAGCACTAGAGTTTGGCCGACCCACACTGACCCCCACCTCCTTCTCCCATGTCCTCCTTTAGTAGAAAGGTGGGAAAGGCAAGTAATCAACTTCCCCATCTTCTCTGCAGCTCAGGGGTTACCATATGGCACAGTCATGACCAGCGAAATCTAAGCAGAAGTCGGCCGGGAAGGGGGAGGCATCTGGGAAAGTTTATGACTTTCCCAATAAAAAGTCAGCAGCCCCAGCTGGTGTGATGGCTCCCTCCTTCCTCCTGCATGGCCCATGGGCATGGTGCCTCGAGGCCCAACAGTCGTCTCTCAACCAGAAGGGCCGACAAGTCAACACACCAAGATGGCAGAGCGCAAAGATCACAAAAAGCTCGGATCTGGATCACATTGTTGTTGAGTTTCTGCACCAGCTCTTGCCTGCCCATCTCCGGACCTCTTGCCTTGTGAGAAAAAAGTAATTCCCTCATTGATTTAAACTGCAGTAAGTTTTCTATTACTTGTCCTGAGACACACTCTTAATACATTATTCAAATTGTAATCTACACTCCAACCAAAACACACAGACAAGCCCAAGTCCCACCCCAGCACTGTCCCTTAATGCCATTAACCTAGGCAAGCCCTTCCCTACCTCCCGAACCACCCAAACGGCCCACCCTAATCCCAGCACCTGCACGTGCCCCCAAACCAAACACCCTTCTCCACAGGGAGTGGAGGGGCTCCTTCCGTCATCCACCCCCCATGACACCCACCCCACCTTCCGGCCTGGAGCTATCCCATCCTCCCTCAACCTCCCCCCTCGCTGGGTCTCACTGACTACCTCCACCATCCTGCAGTTCCTTTGGGAAGAGAACTGATTTCTCCCAAAGGCCAGTAAGAGTCAAGTCAGGTTTCTATTTTCTGAGTCAGGACAGATTTCCTTGTCCACCTGAGATCACGTACCCCTCCCAACCCACAGTGCAGAAAAACTCCTCTCTGTGTGAAAAACAAAAAACAAAACAAAACAAAATAAAAAAATAAAAAAACCTTTTGCCTTCTCTTTAAGAACTTTACTTCAAAACACTGGACCATGTCCATCATTTGACAAACATGGCATTGGGCAATATCTCCAGGGGCCACGAGAGACACTCGGGGAAGGTCCTTCCATGTAGGGGGAGCAACCAGAGTTACAAAGGGCTTGGAAGTGGCCAAGCCAGGGTCACTCACTTACGTAGGCGGGAGACAGAGGAACTGGAGAAGAAAGAGGAGGAAGGGTCCACACACTCAGACTCAACACCTTTCGCTCCAAGGCCACTGCCCTGAGGAGAGCAGGAAGTGCTGCTGCCCTCAGGGTATGATGGCGGGAGGTTGGCGCCAGCCTCACCTGACCACGGAGGCTCACCTACACACCCCATCGCTCCAGATCCAGATCCTGAACCGCTAGCCGTCTATGCCATGATTTTGTTACGCACCCACAGCTCTGCCTGCTAATGCAGAACTGGCTTGTGGGCGCAGACCCAGGCCAGGAAGCCCTGAAGAGGGGGATGGAGACCAGGACAGAACCGGGACAGAATCCCAGTGACATCCCTTCCAAGTTGCATGATCTTGGGCAGGTTACTAACCTCCCTGGCTCAGCTGTACCTTTTCTAGAATTGGGATAATGCGCATAGTAGGTACTTCCTAAAACTATAGTTTGAAAATGCAATGGGATTAGAAGAGACCCTGCAAAGAGCACCTCGTGCATGTGGGTACCTAGATGCTGGGATGGGGGACAGGCACCGGGGGCGGCAGGCAGAAGGGTCTCCTCCTCCCCAGGAGACACCTGCCTTCAGCCTTCTGAGGGCTGAGACAGGCAGACAGCTGGGGAGCCGGAGTCACCAGGTTAAAATGTCTCACCCACTTACAATCGCAGATTAACGACAGAAAACGTGTAGGAATTAAGAGCTCACACCAGGATTCCTCTGAGAGAAACAACTGTCTTTGTTCAGGGTGTGGGGGGAGGAGAATTATAAATACCTTGCTGGGTATGTGGGAGGCAGGGTGAGGCTGGGAGGGCCCATGGGAACCTCTTGATGGTGGCTGTCAAACTCAGTGGCACCACAGCCCGTGGTCAGAAATACTTCTAACACAGTAACCCAGTAGCCACGTGTACAGAGTGACCTGCATGTGTGTGCACGTGTGCGCACACACACACATGCACACATACACACACGCACACGTATATGCACAGGAAAAAAATGGAAGAGATGGACTGGAGTTTGGGTTTGGGGTGTCCGTGGTAGTTTCATCTGGATCTCAAGCAGCAGGATGGCCCCTGGTGACAAGTGGGTTTCGTGTGCAAGAACAGAAAGAAGACACTCCCAGCTCTCCCTCAACCGCCCCCTGAGGGCTGTGTCTCTGTGTGTGTAACCCTTCGCCATGTATCTGTTGCTGGGAGTCTGGGGGAATTTTTGTCTGCGTGCCTCTGTGTCTGTGGGTCCCTCTATCTGTGTGGCTGTCACTGTCCACCCCTGCAGGCCACGAAGGAAGAAACACAGCCACCTGTGGCAGGTTCCAGGGTTCATGCTCTGTGTTTCCTGGGTCCTGTGTCACGGGATTAAGAGAAGCCTGGGCAGAATCCTGGCTTCCCTCTGGAATCAGAGCTGGAAAGACCTTGGAAATATGTTGGCCCAAGAATATTGAAATGGGGTAAACAGGATGCGTATTACAGGAGGGCAGAGAAGCTATGGAGAAGGAGAAAGAGCACGGGGTCAGAAGTTCTAGAACTGAGCTCTCCAATACAGCAGCCACGAGTCATTGAGACCAGTTAGCCCTAGAAATGTGGCAAGTCCAAACTGAGAAGTGCTGTAGTATAAAATACACCCCATATTTAAAAGACTTAATATGATTGAAGAATGTAAAATTGCTCAATAATTTTTATATTGATTGCATGTTAAAATGATTATATTGGGTTAAAATATATTATTAAAGTTAACACTACCTATTTATTTTCACTTTCTTTAAACGTGACTACGAGAATCAAATTGTGTATGCAGATCCCATTTCTGATTCACTTTCTATTTCTATAGGACACACAGAATCTTATACCAGACATTTAACTTCTCAGAGCCTCAATTTTCCCAACGGCACAATGGGTGTGATAATGCCTATCTCTTGGAGGTGTAGTGAGTATTCACAGAGAGGACAAATGAAAGCACTTTTAAATCCTAAAGAACTCTTCAGATGAGGGGGTGGGTGGTGGTGGTAATTCATGGCCCAGAGAAAGGGTTAGAATGGATAAAAGATTGGATAGTTTGACCTTCAGGCAAACACCCACAAGACCAGCCCTTAGAGTAGGCAGGGCGTATGGCTATCTGCTCACCATGGTTTTGGTGCTAGACAATGAATGACCTTCCAGCCCCGATCACACCCCATAGACCCATTACCCTGACCAACCCTTTCAAAAGCCCTTTCAGCAACTGGCCTACGAGCCAGACCACATTATCCTCACCCTCCACAAGTCTCAACTACCCCTCCAGCCTCCTCTGATCTCCGGCTGTCTCTCTCCAAGGGCAGCATGAAGCTTTCCTCCCCAGGGCATTCATCCTTAAAAGGACCATTTGTCATCTGAGTGGGATTTCCCAACTATGCTTTTTCTCTGTTCTTTCACAGAGACCCAGGGTCCCAAGGGTTCTAAAAAGAGGGAGATGACCCCAAACTTGGCCTGGGGGGACCAGCCCCTTCCTGGGACCATCACCCAGGGCCATCCCTGTTGCAACGGTGGTCTCGTAACAATCGCTTACAAACCGGGTTAGGCAAGCTGCTTTTGCGTGATGGGGCTATCTTGAGTAAACAGCATCCTATGTCCCCTGCCGGTCACTTGCTCAAGACATTGCTGGACATTGCATTAGAGTCACTGACACACAGAGTTTTGAAAATGAAAACAGGCCCTCTGGCTTATGATCAGATAGCGTTTAACTCATTCATGATTGCGCCAGGTTTTCCAAGGCCCTGGGGCCACAGAATGGATCCTGCCACAATGTAGTCAGAGGATGGTGGAGACAGTTGGAGACTCAGGCCACATACAGGATGAACAGGCCAGTTGGGGTCTATATCACCTTGGCCCCTGGAACCCCCACGTGTGCCTCTGGGGCTGTTTAGCTCATTGGGCTAAACCTGAGACCCAGGTTCAACCTCTATGGGGTTGTTCATTCCAGTCCATCAGTTTTGCCCCTTATTCTGGAAATCTTTCCTACTGATGGAGATCCTGAGTTGAAAGGAGAGGATAAGACATACTCCAGGCATCTATTACTACATAACAAACCAGCTTCAAACATAGAGGCGTGAAACAATAATGACTAATGATTCCTCACAGTTCTGCTAGCTGGCTAGACAGTTTCTCTGCTGGTTGCGTCTGGGCTTCAGGCCGCTGTGTTCAGTGGGAGGTCAGTTGACGTGGAAAGTCCAAGATGGCCACCCTTGCGAGTCTCAAAGGTGGCTCTGGGCCACTAGCTGGGGCACCCCAGTTCTCTTCCACATGGCTTCTCGTCTTCCAGTTGGCTAAGTGGTTTCCTCACACGGTGGTCTCAGGAGAGTGTCCCAAGGGGCAAAGGTGAAAGCCACAAGGCATGTGGAGACCTGGGCTCCAGAATTCACACAACCTCGCTTCCACCTCATTCTGCCAGCCAGAGACACTCACAGGCCAACTCAGGTTCAAGGGGTCGCAGATTAGACTTTGCCTCCTGGTTGGAGTTGCAGCAAAATACGTTTTTCAGTCTACCACAAGGGGAGAAACTATGAATGTCTTCATGGAAAACTTTCCCCACCCCCAGAAAATTATTTGGCAAAGTTATATTGTCTGATTCAAAAACCAACGCTCCCAGATGGACAAAGAACTTTCGTCTGATTCATGAATACGTGTGCGAAGACAAGCCGATGGGCTCACACCGAGGTATCCATGGAGTTATACTCGAGTTCTAACTTATCGCATTGAGTTCTTCAGCCCTGGCTGAACATTAAAGTCGCTTGAGAGGTATTTCCAAATCCCAGCTCCCTGGGTCCCACCCAAGACTCCTGGCTGGGAACTGTGATTAGGGATAGGGCCCGAAGGGGGTGCTGGGCCTGGTGATGTGCATTTTCAAGAGCTCTCTCAGTGATTCTGATCCACAACCAGGATTAGCTGGATTAGCAAACAAGCTTTATGGGAAAGAAGATCGAGACAGGGTATCTAGACGAATGGGACATACGCCCAACTTTTATACACAGGCTTCTCTTGAATCCAGCCTAAGAGGTTATTGTTGGAGCTAGCAGAGTCTAACACTGGGGTCTGGAATGAAACGAGGTGCGTCCCTGCTCTCAAATGAGAGCTGACACTCTCCGTCTGCCAAGCTCTGTTCTGTAGACTGTCCATGCATCACCTCATTTAATCCCCACCGCTCCTGGAGATGGGTACTATCATGAGCCCCATTTTACAAACAGGGAAGCCAAGGTTCAGAGAGGTTATGTGGTTTGTCCCAAGTCACACAACCAGTAAAGAGGGAGAAGTGGAATTCAAACCCAGGCCACCTGGCTTCAGAGTCCTTGCCCTTAACCTCTGGACCACCTGCCCTGCTCAGAGCACATCGTCCAGGACAAGGAGGCTGAGAATCCACTAGGTCAGGCTATGAGCATGCGGGGCAGGAAGGAAAAAAGGCACGAGGAGTTTGGGGTCTCTGCTTTCTCTGGTTCACTCACTGTTTTTTTATTTTTTAATTCAATTAATTAACATACAGTGTATTAGTAGTTTCAGAGGTAGACTTTAGAGATTCATCCGTTGTATATAACACCCAGTGCTCATTATGTCATGTAATCCCCATCACCCTGCTACCCCATACTTCCACCCCTCGCCCTCCAGCAACCCTCAGTTTGTTTCCTATATTTAAGGGTGTCTTATGGCGGGGCGCCTGGGTGGCTCAGTCGGTTAAGTGTCTGCCTTCGGCTCAGGTCATGATCTCAGGGTCCTGGGATGGAGCCCCTGCTCAGAGGGGAGTCTGCTTCTCCCTCTTCCTCTGCCTCCTCCCCTCTGGCTCATGCTCGGTCTCTCTCTCTCTCTCTCTCTCTCTCAAATAAATAAATAAAATCGTAAAAAAAAAAAAAGGGTCTCTTATGGTTTGTCTCCCTCTCTGATTACGTCTTGTTTTATTTTTCCCTCCCTTCTTCTACGCTCCTCTGTTTTGTTTCTTAAATTCCACATATGGCACTCACAGTTCTTAAACCAGTGGCTCTCAACTCTGCACAGTAGAATCACCTGGGGAGCTCTTTTAAAATAGGGATGCCCTGCTCCCCCAAAGATCTTATCTACCTGCTCTGGGTGTGGCCCAGTCATCGGTTTGGTTTTGTTTTTTAATCTCCCCAAGGGAACTCCAGTGCACAGAGTTGAGAACAAAGGGTCTGGGAATGGCTTATTCTCGGCAGGGAGGATGGTGGTCCCCGCGTCAGCAACACCTGTGACCACCACAGCTCCTGAACTTCCTAAAAATCAAACAAGCTGACGCGAAAAGGGGGCCTCTGGATGAAGTGGACAGATGTTCCCACACGACGTTGTGCAGTGGCGATAAATGGGTAGCTTGGAAATGACCCAGACGCCCCACCCCAGATATTCTGATTGAGCTGGTCTGGGACGGGGTGGGGCATCTTTGTCTCTCATACTCATCCCCCCACGTTGATTCTAATGTGCACCCAGTTTGGAAACGACTGATCCAGCCCTAGACACTCCCTTTACAGACGAAGAAAACAAGGCTCGGAGAGAAGTGACTTGTCCGAGGTCCCACAGCCCGCTCGCTCTAGTGGCAGAACTAGAGGCCAAAGCTCCCGACCAGTGCTCTCTTCATGCTGTTGCCCCTTCGAGTTTGCAAAAGTATTTCACACATGTTACCTACTTGGTCTATACCTTGCCACACTGTGTTGCTTCCTGTCACCATCCTCTCATTTCACAGAAGATGAAAGAAGGCCCAAAAGAAAGAGGGCCCAAAGAAGGAACATTACCTGCCCCAAGCCAGCCAGTAAGAAACCAGAGAAGAGCTCAGGTCTCCTGACGGCAGATCAGGGATATGGCCACACTTCTAGAAGCCCGAGACCAGCCTTCTACCTGTCAAGTTCCACCAGCATGCGGGCTTCTCCTGAGCCTCCACACCATGAACCGAAGGTTTGTACATCCCCGAGGACAAGCTGTGCAGAAATCGGTGGACAGCCGCCAGGTGCGTGGGAAGCTCAACTCAGTGGTCATCCCTGACCCCCTGTTCGAAACACACTGAACTTGCCCGTTTATAATGTGTTTGCATCTATTGCTTCCAAGATGTATTAATGACAAGCCCCATTTTACCAAAGGGCAGACTGAGGCTCAGAGAGCTTTCAGAACTTTGCCCCAGAACCAAAGCCAGACCCAGACCCAGAACTGGCTCCATGGGCTCCCAGTCCAGTGCCCAGGCCACTTGAGGCCAGGCCCTGAGCCCTGGGCCTGGGTTCACCTGCCTTGTGCTTTGTGGAGTTCTGCCGCAGCCTGAACAGGGGGCAGGAGTTGCACAGAACCAGTGCTCAGGGACGGGGGTGGGGAGGTGGGAGGGCTGGGGCTCCCATCTGACAGTCCTGGTTTCTGGTTACTCGTCGCCAAAAGACAAACAGTCCCCAAAGTGGTAGGTGCAGAAGCCAGATCTCACTTTTGACTTTAGGGGAAGGTGATTTCTCCCTTCTTCTAGTCTGACCAATGGAGGATGAGGGAGATTAAAGGCCTGCTTTCCTCTCGTCCACACCTCCTGACAGTGGCCAGACAGGAAGCTGTATCTTCAGGAAGGGCCCAGGATGGGTGCTCATTTGTTTTGCTTATAGGCACTGATGTAATTCTCCCCTGGGCGCTCTGAAATATTTACTCATTTCAGTTGTCACAACAGCTCTATGAGGAGGACACTGCTGTATCCCCACTTTAGAAATTAGCAAATGAGGCACAGAGAGGTTAACTGACTTGCTCAACAGCACACAGCTAAGAAGAGGTAGAGCCGGGATTTGAACCCAGGATTTGACTCCAGAATCCATGTTAGGATTACCACAGTTTACCGAGCAACACTTGCATGGGTTTCTGGTAGTGGTTCTGAGCACAAGGCAAAGCAAGACCTCACAGCCCACAGGTTCTTAAATCTAGAAGGAGACAGTGCAAAGACTAAGCATTCTCGAGGGCTGTTGAAATGCTGGGGGCCGCACGGGTGCCCGTTTCAGGACCTGGCTATTGCTTCCCACCTTCCTCCTCATGCACGCTGTGCTCGGAGTCTGCCCACAGCCCGCGCCAGCCCCAGCTGCTGGCACGGTAATACCCCATTGTCCAGGAGGGAACACTGAGGCTGAGAGAGGACACGTGTGACTTGCTCAAAGTCACAAAGCTGATAAATGGCAGAGCTTGAAAGAAGCCCTCAGCTTCTGCCCCTTGCTTCATTCGATTCTTTCCAGGACTGTCAAAGGGATTCGCCAGGAACTGCAGCCACCTTCATGGGAAAACTAAGATCAAGGTCATGGGATAAGTATGACAGTCCAGCCTCTTAACTTCTGACAGTTAACTCTTCCTCCTCCTGCTCCCACCACTGGTCTGTGTCTGTGGCCAGCCATTTCATCCCTCCGTTTCTGGAATGGGGAAGCACACCTTAACCTGCTGAAACCTGCTCCATGCTGAGTCCAATACCTCCAGATGGCCCAATGGATGCTCGCTCCCAGAGGGAAGAAGTCAAGTCTTAGCTGCTCGCAATCTTAGGGCTTAAGATGTCCAGAGTGCCAACTCCTTCACCTGCCCCTCTCGAAACGTCCGGAGAGTCAGTTCTACCCTCCTGGGTGGGTGGTGGGCCTCATCATCAAGGGAGGGGACTGGATGTGGATGGATGGCGCCGTGTTCTAAGGGAGCCAGTGCCCAGCAAGGCCAAGCGCGGAGATCTCAGGAATAGCAATAGCTAACATGGGCCAGGCATTGCCCTAAGGATTCGAAGCCTGGCATCCATGGGAGCTGTGGCCCTTTAGAGCACTTAGATGTCCGCTGCCCTCAGAGGCAGGGGCACCGAGGATTACTTGTCACTGAGGCTGGCAGGGCATGTGGCTGTGGTCAGAGGGGCTGCTGGGGTCCAACCACAGTCCTAAATCCCAGGCCCTGCCCCCCACGCACCCTTTCCCAATCTCCGTTTTGCAATCAGTTAGTCTGACCCAGTAAACATCCACGGCTGGAGCACAACCCATTTTCCTGACCCTTTTCTATGTGTTTCAGAGAAGAGCCGGGGGAGGGGGGTTTTGAGGGGAGGAGGTGCCCCAGCCATCAGACAGGAAGCCAGGAGAAGGCCAGCGGGTGTTGGTCGGGCAGCCCAAGCACCTTGCCAGAACTTCCAGACTGGCCCAAACTCAGGCAAGAAAGGGCATCACTGGAGAGGAAAGTGGACAGCACTCTGTTGCCATGGTTTTATGTGGAGGAGCGGGGGGGGGGGGGGGGGGGCTGTGCTTCAAAGTTCAGAGAAATATTTCTCACTGCCTCCTGCTTGCTGTGCAACCTTAGGCAAGTCTCTAAACATCTCTGAACCATTTTCCCTTCAGGAAGGTAGTACATAATCCTGGCCCTCCTTCTGCTTCACAGGATTAATGATTCTTTACAAGGAGTCATATGAGCCGTTTGCCTCACCAAGAGGCCATACTTCTCTCATTTTATTCCCATGAGAGGTCTGTGGGGTATACAAGGAGTCCTAGATCTTCCTCACAGTGCAGTTGAGGAAACGGAGGCACAGACAGGCTTATTACCTCCACCCAATGCTTGATAAGTACCTACAGGTCTGTGCTCAGGAGATGGGAGACTTTGGGGGAGCCTAGAAAAGAGCAGATGATTTGCCCGAGGCACCAGGTAAGGAACCTCCAGGACCAGACCCCGCTCTGAATGTTCCCGCCTTCCAGCAACCCTGAGTTCCGAAGAGAAGAGAAAGATGCCTAAGGCCCGCTGGAATCCATCCATGCCTCCTGTGGGCCCCATCCACGCCTCCTGTGGGCCCCATCCACCTTCCCCCTGTCTCCCCAAGCGCCTGGACTGCTCTAACACAAGGACGTCTGGCCCTCCGTAGAGGCTTGCATGCTCCTTGCATGTGTGCGTGCGTGCAGGAACGGATTGCAGCAAGGGGGAGTGCAGGAAGGGCATTCTAGGCAAAGGAAATTAAGTCAACAAAGGTATGGAGATGGGAAAGCCAGAGCCCGCTCTGTAGCATTCCCCACCACCTCTCTCCAGAAGGCCCTCGGGCCCCTTCCCTTGAACTGCTCTGTGCGATTGCCTTAAAAAGTCAAGGACGTGGCTAAGGAAAAGCAGAGAGGTAAGACCGGTCAGGGCCTCTGCTGAGAAAAGGAGCTATGTGGTGTGGCTGATTGCTGCCTCCTTTTCAGAATTTCTGGATATTGATCTAGAAGTTTCTATGAGCCTGCTATCAGGGAATTTACATACATATTACATTACCTTTTTCCCCAAAACGTCACTGAGGTTGGCAGGACTTTTAAAAACCTGATTACTGTTATTAATATAAAAGTAATACATGGTGGGTTGTTCAAAAAATCCTAATCAGGAAATGAATGAAATGCCAAGTTAAAGGAAGAAAGTGCCATGCCCACGCCATCAACCCCTCAGCCGGATGATGAAAGCAGCATGTGTGTGTGTGTGTGTGTGTGTGTGTGTGTGTGTGTGTGTGTTCTCCTTGCTCCTGGCTCCTGACATGGGCCCTCCTCTCCCCAGCACCATCCCCCGCTCACCCTCACCCGGGGAGGATCACGATGGTCCCTAACTGGTACCATGGCCGGCCCCCACTTCCTCCATCTGCAGAGCAGGTGGCCCGCTCCCAGCAACCAGCAGAACCTTGCAGCTCTGACATCACTGCATGCTGTTTTTCCAACAGGGAGTCTCAACCCATTAACCAGTCAGGAAACCATTTCAGGGGTTTTTGATTAGCAATGCTCTATATAAAATAGAAGGTAATAGAAAACATCAAGACGGCATCATCGGAACGCAGCTATAGCTTTGGCCCAAGGGGAAAACTGAGGCCCAGAGAACAAAAAGCACACCCCAAGGTCACAGCAAATTCTGTCTGGGTATCTGGGTCGGGATCGCACATCCATTCCTTCAGTATTTATCGCACACCTACTATGTAGTTCCAGGCATCAAGGAGTCTTTGGTTCAAATAAGCAGATATTTGTCAAGAATAATTAATCCTAAATAATACTGCATGAACTCTAAAAAATGCACAAAGTGTCTAAAAATGCCAGGTGAGATCAATCAGAGAGAGAAAGACAAGTACCGTATGATCTCACGTCTGTGTGGAATCTGAAACAAACGGACTCAGGGCGCCTGCGCGGCTCAGTCGGTGAGGCGTCTGCCTTCAGCTCAGGTCCTGATCCCAGGGTCCTGGGATCGAGTTCTGCATTGGGCTCCCTGCTCAGTGGGGAGCCTGCCTCTCCCTCTGCCTCTGCCTCTCCTCCCTGCTTGTGCTCTCTCTCTCTTTTAGATAATCTTTTAAATAAATAAATAAATAAATAAATAAATAAATAAATAAAAGAAATGAACTCACAGAAACAGACCAGATTAATGGTTGCCAGGGTGGGAAAGTAGGGAAAAGGGGTGAAGGTGCCCAAAAGGTACAAACTTCCAGTTGTGAGAGGAATGTATTGTGGGGAACTATGACGATGGCCAGCAGACTGCCTCGTACACTTGAAGGATGCTGAGAGAGTAAATCTTGAAAGTTCTTACAAAAAAAAAAAAAAAAGTAATTACGTGAGGTGATGGATGTATGTAACTAATCTCATTGTGGAAATCATTTTGCATTACACACACACACACACACACACACACACGCATCAGATCGTCACGTGGTACATCTTAAGCTTACACAACGTTAGATGTCAATTATCTCTCAATAAAGCTGGGGGGAAATATCTTTGAAGAGAGAGAGCGAAGTGTGTCCTGCTGGAAACCAAGAGAAGCGAACATCTCCAGACGACAGGTGTGGTCAGCCTGACCAAATGTTGCCAAGTGCCTTGACCAGTGCCTCTTTTCCTGAGTAACGTGGCCCCTATTCAAACAAGCTATTAAATCCCCTCAACTCTAAGATTCGCTTTTCTTTTTAGAATTCTGACATTGCGGAAATCAGGGTACCCCTCGCTATCAGCATTTGTCCCCACCACACACCAACCTTGCCAACAGATAAATAAATAAAGGGTCTTACTAAATCAATACAGCATCTTACAATCAATGGGGGGGGGTAGGTTGTCATGATAACAAGGGGAGGAAGGCTCCAGAAGAGAGGTGGTCCTCAGGCATCGACTGTGGACCAAGATTTGTGCTTAAAAGTGTCACACTTTATCTCATCAAACATCAGGAGCGGGGGAAGGAATTTATAAGGGAAGGAGAAACATTTTTCGAGTTTAGCATGAGAGAGGACCAGAGCCTTATTCCTGAAAAGCAACAGGCCCTCCAGCTGGAAAAGAGGAAAAGCCAAATTTATTTCTGTTTACTTTGCACATCCCAAGAGCCCCCTCCCCCTCCCAAACATCACCGAAGAAAAGACAGTCTGACCAAATCCAGTGTTTTCTCAGAATTTGTAAAAAGCTTTTAACATGTATAAGCACAGCAAATGTTTCCTGGTTATGAGTGTTTACAAAAACTGGGAGACATATTTTTTAAATGGGTAGGAGATACAGCACTTGGTTTTCTGAGATGATTCTTTCCAAAGTTTTGGCTCATCTCTGCTTGACCAAGCTACGTTGACTTGCTGGTGAGCTGGGTTTGCTCAAACCTCAAATCTGCTCTCTTTGAATAGAAGGTCCTCTGGGCTTTGAGCACCTGCAAAGAGGGCAGAGATGCAGGGAAATGGACTGGCTTTGTTTTGCTAACGTGTACTTGCCAGTGCTCACTATAAAATGGAGCTTTGTGAATGACACACTGATCTTGGGCTTTCCCTTCCTGCCTTCCTCCCTTCCTGTCTTCCTTTCTTCCTTTCTACCTTTTAATAGGTGTCAATAGGTCTCTTAATAGACCAATTCCAGCCAGAGGAACAGGAAATAGAGCCTAAACCTTTACCCTCTACAGTACCAGAAATATGGTGAAACCAAGATCAAGGGTGAAACCAGACTTGCCTTGCCCTTCTCTGGGATCCAAAGCCCCTCAAGGACATGTCCTTGGCAGTTTTCCATTCTTTTCTCTACTTCCAGGGGGCTGCATTTCCCTCCTTAGCTGGGAGGGGCACCTTTTGATCATTATCAAGCCCTCGGTCAGCAGCCGCTCTAGCTGGCCCCGGAGCTTCCCCTCCCCCAAGGGCCCATCTCTCCCTCTCCAGCCACACCAAGATCCTCCTGGAGACACGGGCTGTCCTAGGGAGCAGCTGTGAGGGACCCGCCACCCCAGGAACTGGCTGGGGCAGCTCAGTTTTCCCAGACAGCACATCGATGAGCACACCGAGGGCTGGGTCCCACAGCACCTTCCCACAAGGGCTCCCGGAGCCCGATCCTATCTGCCATCTCCCAGTGAAGCAATCCACATAATTAGCCACATTAATACCAGGGCTGTCTGAGGCCGCCTGTCTCAACCCAGGGCCTGGGCGCCTGCTGCAATGAACACTTTAATGATTATTCAGCGCCCTTCCAACCAGCTGAGTAGAAAAATGGGGTCTCACTTTGGAATGGCTGCCTAGCACCCTACTGTGCAGGACAGGTTTTTCTAGAAAGTTGACCCCTATGAGCCAGAAGAGCAGTATTTGGACATGGCAGCCAAAATCCTGAAACAACTCCAGGGATTCTGGACCTTGCTTTGGCTCTAGACATTTTTTCTTAACCAACATCTTTTGAGATTTTTTTATGGGCAAAGCCCTATAGGGGTTATTAAACTACTCTAAGGAAGGTCCTCTGGTCCAATTTCCTACTGTTCATAAAATAAGACCCATGTATCAGAAAATACTAATGGGGTGGGTGGGGAGCAGGGCTGATGTCTACACTGAGCAAGGAGGGAAACGCTGCCTCCGAAATTATCACTCTCCCCATTTTAAAGGCTCAGATTTGTTCAGCAGAACCAGGACCGGAATACTCTAAGAATACTCCATGTGGCCGGAAGTGATTTGCTTGACCTCTCTGAAACTTCAATCCTGATTAACCCAGGACTAGTTAGTCCTAAAACTAACTAATTATTCCGCCAGCTTCAGTACAGGTGGGTGTGCTTGCAGGGACCAGACGGCACCCAGGCTCACCTGGACTTTCCAGAACGATGCTGGTAATGGTGCCCACAGCCACTGGGCCCTGGGGATGAAGGGGGGGCTGGCTGGCTCTGCCCTGGGGACAGAGTGGGGGACACAGGCAATGAAGGACCCTGAAGGGAAGAAAAGGAGGAGGTAGAATTAGGTTTTATAGGGTCTAAGAAACAGGAAAGGCTCAGATGTGGAGAAACAGGCAGGGGAAGTTTAGGGAAGAGTAAGACAACGAAAGGGGCCCTCACACCTGTGGCTCTGCCTCTCCAAACTCCCAGAACCTTCCTTTCTAGAATTGTCCACTTCCTGGGAGATAAAGCTGCACTGCTCAGCTCTTGTGCTCAGCCGCTCACGGGGGCCCCAGGCGCGTTCCCGAGAGGATATCGGCCGTGGTTGTGGATGAGCGCATGGATCGAGCTCAAGCCAGGAAAGACTCGCGGGATACCTTGTCATGCGTGTCTCATCCAGCTGTCCCCATCTCCCCTTGACTTTTCTCTTTCAAAGCCCATTCCAAATGCTACCCCTGGCATACCACCACCTGACCAGCCGCATGGGGCGGTGGCTCTGCGTTCAAATCCGGGCTCTACCGTGTAGGAGCCAAGCCCCTCAGTTTCCCAGACTGTAAAATGGGCAGTATCACAAAGGTTCATTGTGAGTCTTAAGTAAGTCCAGTACACGTACTGTCTCCAGAACAGCACCCAACACCTCGTGAGTACTGCATCAGTGTGAGCAGTGCCTAATTATTGCATGTGGTTTTCCTTTATTCCCTCCCCTGGGAATCACTGTGTTTCTGCACTGGCATAACACCTTTTCCAGGAGGTGCCAGAAAAGATGGGCTAAGTCATTGAGGAGACTTAAATTGGAAAGCCAGAGACAGCATGGCGTAGAGGCTCGTGGGTGGGTTCCGAGGTCCCACAGCCCGTGCGTGAATTCCAGACCTGGGAATTACAAAGCGTGGCTTTGGCAAGTGATCTAACCTCAGTTCCCTTCTCTGTAAAATGAAGATTAAAAGAGCTCCCACCCGAAAGGATTCCTCGGCAGATCAGCAAGACAAGGCACGAAGGCCTCACCAGAACACAGGGGCTGGGACCCAGGGAGGGCTGCCACTGCTCTCGCTCGCAGACACTTGCTCTCTGAAGGGTCAGCGTGTCCGGTTGGAGCTAAGGCTCAAAATGACGAAAGGGGCGGGTCTGGTGTCTTCGTCGGCTCCCCCTCCCACACCAAAACAAAACTTTCCTTCCCTTAGTCAGTTAGGTAGCTGTGGGAGGGGTAGCCTTAGTGCACAGAGGACAAAAGTCCTTGCTCTGCCAAGTACTATGTGTGTGGCCTTGGGCAGGTCACCGCATATCCCCAAACCACAGTTGCTGGTAAAACACCACACCAATTAAGTCATTCACATAATTAGACTACCTGGGCCTTCCCCAAAGGAAATAGCCAGAGAAGCTCCTTAAGCATGGGTCCCTACACAAACATTTATTGATCACTGGGCTGGATGCTGGAGATGCAGTACTGGGGAGGGGGGGCTTCTAGAAGTTTCCAATCTCCTACAGGAGGCAGAGGCTCAGACAGAAAGCTCCACTAGAGGTGCTGAGAGGCTAATGTGCATTGAGTACTCAGGGCAGAAGGCACTAGGCAAAGAGCTGTTCAGACATGATCTCTTTCCACATTGCTACATCTCTCTATTGTAAGTACGGTTGCTATCCTAGCCATTTTACAGCTGCGGACACTGAGGCTCAGAGAGGTTACATACGGTACACAGAGTCACACAGCTAATCAACTGCTCCCAGAGAGGCGAGCACAGAGGAGGACCCTAGCAGGAGCAGAGGGTTTGTCAGGAGAGAAGACTTCCTAGAGGAGGTGGTGTCTGCATCTTGGAACATAAGGAGTCAGCAAAGGGGCAGATGTATAAAAAGAAGGGACAGCAAGGGCAAGAGCCAAGGAACAAAGAGACTGCGAACAATACAAAAGGAATATGACCATGTAAAGCAGGAAGATAGAGGTCAGGTGGCTAAAGGCTTTGCTGCCAAGCTAAGAACTGGGGGTTTTATATAGAAGGCAATGAGGGCCCATTGAAGGGTTCTAAACAAGAGAAAAACAGATCGGATTTATAATTCTAGAAGCTCTGCTCACCGGCTCCCATAAACATCCGGGCTTCCTCAGGCTCCCATCTCCAAGAGGAAGTCTGCAAAAGTCTAGGGGCACCTCTCAGACAGCAAAAGGCCCCTTTCCTTTAGGCCACCACAGCCAGCCCATTCCTTTGACTCCACACTACATACTGGCCCAGCTACTTTATCTCTCTGAACCACAATTTCTTCATCTGCATTGTAAAGTAACAGCAGCCCTGTGGTTGCACTCTTACGAGCAGGAACCTGGGATTGCATCTGTAAATGCCTACTCCAGCACCCAGCACAGCAGACACGCTCAATCTAGGAGCTGCCTTCCCTTCTCCTTCTCCTGAGGGGCATCCTTCTTGTTCCTACGCTGAAAATAAACAATCCACAGACATGTTCTTTGCCCCGATGACTGACGGATTGATCGGACCTTTATTATTTTCCATATGGACTAGTTTTGACTATTCATGAGCAACCCAGAAGGCCTGACATGTAGTGGTTTGGAATTTAGCTGAGGCCTGGCTGAGAACGGCAGAAGCAATAAAACTGGTAAGAGGAACAAATCTTTCAGCTAGTGAGAAAGTCTCACCATAATGACGTAGGTGGACACTGAGCTGCCAAAACCAAGGGGTCCCAGAATGCAATGGCTTAAACAACACTGAGTTTCTCTTTCATGAGACAGACCCGAGATGAGCCAGCCAGGTCATCAATGAGGCTCTGTTCCACATGGTCCTTCCCACATCCATTTTCTCTACCATTCCCTAGACTAGAATATTACTGCTGTCTGCATGGTTGAAGTTGGGCCACCACCACGGCTGGGTCCCAGTTGTCAGAGCAAGGAAGAAGTTTGCCCGATGACTGAAGTCTCAGAGCTGCTAGGGGTACGGGCAGGAACTCGGGCACGTGGGCCAGCCCAATTGCTGCGAACAATGGGAATGTAGTCTAAGTGTCCACCCACAAGCCCACCTACAACTCACACAATAGAAAAAATAGAAGAATGGATTTTGATAACCAACTCACAGACAGCAACTGCATCACGGGCTGCCATCAACCATCTACAGGATACGAGACTTTGTCGTAAGTCACCATTGGTGTTTCTCAGATGCATTTTATTTACCCAACACAGGGGTTCACAGTTTGAGGGAACTGATGGGCCATTAGGCAGAGTATTCTCTCCACCTCAGCCACAGAGCTCACCACTCCCTATTTTCATAACGCTGGCCAAATTTGCATAGTTGTCTCATATTCTTGGCCACCGGCCTAGGGCCCTTGTTCTATAATATCACTTATAATAATAACTATTGAGGCTGGGAATATTATTGAGACATTATGCCTGAGATGCATACCAACCATCTTACCACTTACTACACTCTATTATGTGTCATATCTTTTTATTCCCATTTGCTTTCATTTCCTGTTCACCAAACCCATGCTCTTCTCTTCATCCTCAGCACACAGCTAGACTAAACTTTATTTCCCAGCTAGACTATAATTCCCAGCCTCTCCTGCAGTGAGGTACGGCCACGTGACTGAGTTCTCCGCGATGCAATATGAATGGAGGGGATACTGAGGCCGGACGCATAAAACCTCCATGCGCTCTTTAACTACGGGTTGAATAGATGGCTGAAATGAGACCCCAGATGACCACGCAAGCTACATACTTAAGACGGCAAAGCCACTGGAAGCCAGTGTCCCCAAATGACTGCAGGGAGCACAGCCACCGCGAACCTGGAATCACCTTAGACCGTTAGGTAACAGAAAACACCCTTCTTGACCCATGATACATGTGGGGTCTATTTGTTACAGCAGCTTGCCTACCCTAACCAACACGCTCCATCTTACAAATAGAGCAACAGACACATTGAGAGGTCAAGACATCTGCTCAGTGTCGCAAAGATAATATGTGGGACTCAGGAATTCAAACCCACCAATTCCAAAGCCTGGGCTCAAAATTATTCTTATGACTTGTTTTTTAGGCAGGCTTATTGAGGTATTATCTACAGCAATACAGTTGATCCTTTTAAGAGTAAAGTTTCATGACTTTTGATGAATGCAGTCACGTACCCCTCTGCACAATCAAGATATGAATATTTCTATCATCCCCCAAAAGGTCGCCTGTGCTTTTTGGCAGTGAACCCCTGTGTCTCCCCTTCCCCCAGCCCTTGGCAACCACTGACCTGACTTCTGTCTCTATACTTTTGGGATCACATAGTATATGTATATGGCCTTTCAAGTCTGGCTTCTTTCACGAAGCATAATAATTTTTTTTAAGGTGGTTTTTTTGGTGTTTTTGGGGGGAGGAGGGAGAGAAAGGGAGCATAAGCGGGGTAGGGGCAGAGAAAGAGAGAGAGAGAATACTTAAACAGACTCCATGCTGAGTGTGGAGGCTGACGCGGGGCTCGATCTCAGGACCCTGAGATCATGCATGACCTGAGCCAAAATTAAGAGTCGGACACTTAACCAACTGAGCCACCCAGGTGCTCCACTAAGCACAGCAATTATTAAGATTCACCCACACTGTTGCATATATCAGTATTTTATTCTTTTCTGGGTAGTATTCCAGTGCATGGAGGTACCACTATTTATTTGTCTGTTCACTAGCTGATGAACATCTGGGTTGTTTCCAGGTTGGGGCTATTACAAGTAAAGTTGTTATAAACATTCACATCCAGGTATATGTATGGACTTATATTTTCATTTCTCTAGGGAATGATGGGTCATACAGAAAGTATAGGTTGAACTTCACGAAAAACTGCAACCATTTTCCAAAGTGGTTTCCCATGTTTTCATGAAGATGACAACGGAAGTGAAAACGGAAACCCTTGTCTCTACCAAAAACTTAACCCAAGGCAAAGGCTTCGAAGAGTAGGAAGACAGTGTTGAAAGGTGTCCACGGCCACCAAAACAGTGAAGATGCACATGTCACCACTTTCAGCCCATTATGCTATGGCTCCAAAGGCAATACAAGTAATCTTACAAGAGCATCCCTAGGAGAAACAAGTCCGACCATTATGCCACCATCCAGGACTCCCAACCAGGAAGTTGGCCACGATGATCAAGTCACACTGGTGTTCGTCATGGACATCGAGGCCAACAAGCACCAGATCAAACAGGCTGTGAAGGAGCTCTGCGACCTTGACTGGCCAAAGCCAGTACTCTAACCAGCCCTCATGGCGAGAAAGTGCGTATTTGATCTCTGACAACTAAATACTTTGGGTGTTGCCAAAAAATTGGGATCAGTTAAACAGAGCCCTGTTGGCTAATTCCAAATATAATAACTTTTTTTTTTTAACCATCTTAAAGAAAAGCAGTTATCCCACTTTGTCTTCCCCCCCGTAATGGGCATGAGTTCCAGTTGCTCCGAATCCTCACCAGTAGTTGGCATTATCAGTCTTTTTAATTTTAGCCATTCCAGTGGCTACATACTGGAATTTCACTGTGGTTTTCATTTCCATTTTTCTGATGGCTAATAATACCAAGCATCTTTTCACAGACTTACTGGCCATTCATATATATTCTTTGACAAAGTGTTTATAAAAAAATCTTTTGACCAATTCTTACTTAAATTGTTTCTCTTGCAAATATTTTCTCCCCACTTGTGGCTTGTCTTCTTACTTCCTTAACAGTGTCTTCCAAAAAGCACAAGTTTTCATTTTGATAAAGTAAAATTGATCATCTTTTTCTTTTGTGGGTTGAGTTTTTTTTATGCTGTCATTTTGTCTTTTAATGATTTAAAATTATGTTTATGCCTCACCTAGAGAGAGCTTTCTTTGCAGGATGACACTGGGAAGTAGATTTTCAGAAATCACTGGGTGATTTTAGAAGGTTACATTTACATATCAAAATTACTTTGTCGGTGGGGATGGGGGGTGTACTAGGTTTTCATTTGGCATGTTGTGACTTTTTGAAATCTTTGTTTATGAGAAGGGCCACCAAATGAGAAAGAAAAAAGTTAAGGCAATTTGAAAAGGCAGCTCAGAAGTTTTGTGAGCCCGAGACTATCTTGGCAGAAGCCCGATGCAAAAAATACCAGAGGAAGGAGTCTTGCCAAATGAGTAGGAGAATGTGACAGACAAGACCCATGGGCCTGGCACCAGCCACCTTAAACCTGTGGACAGGCCAACCCCCAAACCTGGGCTTGTCCAAGAGAAAACTATTCTACTGCTTAGCTGGACTCCTGCAAGAGCCCGTTTATTACCTCCCATATGGGGCAGACTCTAATAACCAAAGCATAAGGCTTCTTGTAAATGGCCCTTCCTTCCCCTGCAGTTATAACCAACGAGGTAATTCCGGAACAATCCGACTCCCAGCTTACCAGGAAGGGACGAGTGTAGATAGCATATTTTCCATGGCTTTCTCCGTGTCCCATTGGCCCCGGAGCTCACTGGTGCCAGCCCGAGGTATTTCAGGGCTGACAGAGCATGATATTACATGGCTGCTAACGTCCAAGCCTGCAACTGCTGACCCAGTCTAATTCGAGCCCATGTCCGTGCCTAGGGCTGGCATATGGGCCCATTCCGCAGCTCCGAGATGGCATAAAAGGTCACACGGTCTGGACTAATTGGATTTTTAGGCCATCTGTCCAAATCTGGATTTTTCAAGAAAGAGAGATACACCCAGGATCATGAGAAGAGTGCCTTCACTTTGGTGTCAGAATGCCTGAGCTTAAAGCCCCTGGTGCACCATGTCCCAGCTGTGTGACCGCGGGCAATTCGCTCCCCCTCTCTGGTCCTCTGTTTCCCCATCTATAAAACAGGGACTCATAAAATAACCTGACACATTGTGAGCTCTCAAGCAAGCACTTTCTTCTTCTTCCCCCGACAGACGGTCTGACAGCAAGTCTGTGAAATCAACCGCCGGGATTAACGTGGACACGGACCTATTTCTCCACATCTGTGCATCTCAGCTTCCATATTGGTAAAGAATGCTTTGAAGCAAGAGACCTGGAGCTGGAAATACTGATCTAGGCAACGTCACCAAGTGGAAGTAGAAGCCACCATTCAGGTGGAGTGAGAAAAAAGAGTGGCCACAGTGGTCAGCCTAGTGGACACACCAGCATTCAAGGGTCAACTGGCGGACGGGAGACAACAGTTGAAGACCAGAGGGAGTGGCTAAAGCGACAGGGAGAGTATGGACACCACAAAGGGCACGAGGAAGAGAAGATCTAGCACATGCTCAGGACACTTGGCTTTTGGGGGGTCATGTATTTCAGGGCAAGTCATGGGACTGAAGGTGGTGGAAACATTGAGGTAGGCGGATGAGTGAGTTCAGAACATGGGGAGAGAAAAAGGACAACAGTTCAAAAGCCAAAGCCAATGGGGTCAAGTGATAATGTCAAGACGGGGAAGATCTTAGAATGTTAAAATGTTGCAGGAAAAGGGGAGACCAGAGAGTGACAGAAGGCCATCGGGAACCAGCAGTTTTGTTAGATCCACGTGTGGAAGCCAATGTCCAGGCCATCGTGGTGTTCGGTGCAATCCTTCCCAGGGGCTGTTGGATGAGCTGGCACAGCTTTGACTCATGAGTGATGGAGAGCAAGGTCAGGGCAGTAAACAGCTCTAGCAACCCTGTGACACAGTGCTGGCCCCGGGACTATCAGGCAATGCATGGATTCCTCCTGGAGTCCCAGTCTCTAGCAGTGTGCTCAGAGCAGGGGAACGGAAAGTGGGAGAATCACTACATTGGCCACATGATCCTTAGAGGACAGTGAGGCTGAAGTCCAGTCAGGAGGGGGGACACTATCTCAGTTCTCCCCTGGGATCTGTCAAATACCATGGGGGCCATTAGGGATGGCAGTGTTAGGAGGAGGAACAGAGAACCTGAGACTGGAGGCAAAAGCTCACTCCTCTGGGCTTCCGCGGCCATAGTGACTTTGACGAATATCTGTCTTGTCCTTTGCAAAGTGCTTTCACGGACAGTATCTGAATTTGGGAAAGAATTCGTCCCATGTGACAGAATTGAGAAGTAAGTTCTGAAAAGTTCAGTGGCTTGTTCAAGGTCATGCAGCTGGGGATGGCAGGGCTGGGACCCAGCCCCCTATTTCTGGGATTCATGGTCAAACTTCATCTCCCCACCCAGGGAACTTCTGAAATCAACCCAAGCAAACACACTTCTTAAGCACCCTTGTGTCCTAGGCGCTATGCTAAGGCATGAAGGACGAATTTTGTGAGGGGTAGTGGAGTTAGCTGTCTGCCCAACACCCACCCCACATTCCTTTATTGCTACAGAACTGTGATTTCACTTGGGGGAACAATGTACCTTTGGACTAACCCAGACGTGACAATCCTGCTCCCCAGTGTCCTCACAACTTCAGGGTCGTAACATGACCCTGTTCTGGCCAATGAGCTGTAAGTAGAAATCTGCCAGGTGCGGGTTTCTGGGAGGATTCTGCTTTCTTGATAAAAAGGGACAGACTCAGCTATCTCTCCTGGTCCTGCTTCTCTATGCTCCTTCCCCTGCCTTGCTTGTGACCTGGGACCTGGGGATTCACTTGTGACCCAAGGCCTGGGACGGTGACCTTGCATTCTACAATCATGAGTCTACAGCACCAGGATATGGAAGATGAAAAAGACAAAAAGCTCACATCTCTGGCAGCACCGTGGAGCAACCGAACTAATACCAGCATCCACCCACCTCCAGACTTCTAGCCGCGTAAGGAAAAAAAAAAATCTATTTGCCCCAGCCATTGATATTAGACTTTTTATTGCATGCAGATAAATACATAAATACATGGTTAATTCCTAATTGACAAACAGGCCCACTCCAGGGAGGAGGCAAGTCCTGCAGCCAAAAATCAATAATCCAATTCAGTTATACATTCATTTGTGTGTTTACTGATTCCTAGCTATGATGGTTAATTTTAAGTGTCTGCTTGATTGGGCCACAGATATTTGGTCAAACATTATTCTGGTTGTTTCTGGAAGGATGTTTTCAGATGAAATTAACTTGTAAAAAAGTAAAACAGATTGCTCTCCCTAATGTGGTGGGCCTTATCCAATCAGTTGAAAGCCTGAACGGAACAAAACACAGATCATCAACCTAATAAAAGGAAATTCCTCCTGCTTGACTGCCTTTGATCGGGGACATCAACTTTTTTTCCTGCTCTCAAACTCAAACTGAAACATCAGCTCTTTTTGGGTCTCGAGCCTGCCAGGCTTTGGACAGGCACCACACATCAACTCTCCTGGTTCTCAAGCCTTCAGACTCAGACTGGAGCTACAATCTTCAGCTTTCCTGGGTCTCCAGATTTCCAACTACAGAACTGGGAACTTGTCAGCCTTCATAATCATGTAAGCCAACTCCAATAAGTAAAGGATATGTAGATAGATGATACATACATACATACATAGATCCTATTGGTTCTGTTTCTCTGGTGAAGCCTGGTTAATACAGTTGCCTTCTTTTTCCTACACACAAACTGTATATAAATGGTGAGAGCAGCTATATTCATATTAGCCCAGAAATGGAAATAACTCATATGTCCATCTACAGAGCATAGAGAAACAAATTATGATCTATCTATACAATGAAATTCTACTAAGCAGTAAAAAGGAGCCACTGCTGGTATACACAAGAACATGGATAAATCTCAAAATATTATGCCCTGCGAACAAAGCCAGACACAAAAGACCACTTATTGCAAGGTTCCATTTATATGGAACTGTAGAAAAAGGTGAATCTGAACATAGCAGTGGTAGCTGGGACCAGGTATAAGAACATTGGGGTGTGGGGCGCCTGGGTGGCACAGTCATTAAGCGTCTGCCTTCGGCTCAGGGCGTGATCCCGGCGTTCCAGGATCGAGCCCCACATCAGGCTCCTCCACTGGGAGCCTGCTTCTTCCTCTCCCACTCCCCCTGCTTGTGTTCCCTCTCTCACTGGCTGTCTCTCTGTCACATAAATAAATAAAATCTTAAAAAAAAAAAAAAAAAGAACATTGGGGTGATAGAAATGTGTTCCATATCATCATTATGGTGGTAGTTATATGGGTGTATACATTTGTGAAACTCATCAAACTATATACTTAAAATGGATGCATTGTACTTAGGTAAATTTCACCTAATAAAAATTGAAAATTCAGGGGCACCTGGGTGGCTCATTCAGTTAGGCATCTGCCTTCAGCTCAGGTCATGATCCCAGGGTTCTGGGATCGAGCCCCGCATTGGGCTCCCTGCTCAGCGGGGAGTCTGCTTCTCCCTCTCCCTCCGCCACTCCTCACCCCTGCTTGTGCTCTCTCTCTCTCTCTCTCAAATAAATAAATCAAATCTTTTAAAAAATTGAAAATGCAAAAAAATATATTTTTATTTTGAAGTGGGTCACATAGGTGGATATAATCGAAATATATATAAAGAAGGAGATGGAGGAAAGAGCGGCTGAACATGAGATAAAGCCAGGAGAAAGTCAACTCGCAAAGCTCACACTGATCACTTGATTGCTGGATGCTGCAAATTGGGGCTGAGCATCCCAGAAGCCAAAGCAAAAAAAGAAAAAGAAATGTTGACAAGCTTTCATATGTCCACCAGAGAACATCACAGTGCTCATAAAATAAAGTTGCATCGCAGAGATATGGTGGCTTGGAAGTATTATGGGAACACAGAGAAGGAAATGACTAATTCTGTTTGGGAAAACCAGGAAATGCTACAGAGATGAGGGCAGGGAAAAGAAAGAGCTAATGCTGGCTGTGTGGGGAGTGTGGATGTGCGAGGAGGGGGATTGGGCTCCTGGAGGGGAAACAATCAGCTTAACTCATTTCCTAGATGCCCTTCAACTCCAAAGAGGTCGTGGTCTCAGGAAGCAGGAAGAAGGCTGGGCCGGAGCCTGCGTCTCTGTGGGGCGGCGGGAAGGAACACTTGCCCCAGAGCCAGGAGAGGCATGTTGTTTCTTTACCTACCAGTTCGCCACGATCCAGCCAGACGAGGGTCAGACCCCAGCTGGACCTTGTCTGGAAGGTCTTTGCCCGGTCAGCGCGACCCCTTTCGCGGCTGGATTGAGGGGCGGCGGGGGTCCCCAGATTGCATGGCGCTCCTGGGGAGGAGGGGATTACTAGCCCACACGGAGCACTTGGGTCTCTTAGCCACCACTCTGGCACGACTGTGCTCAATTATCAGCTGCGGGGCGTCCCTGCCCACACGGATGACCTCTCCTCCCAGCTGCGTTCCGCAGTCCGAGTCATGCCTGATTATCACCAGCTAATGAGAATTCCTGGCCTTGGTCAACTGCCCACACTCAGGAATTTGCTATTCATGAGAAATGTCAACTTTACGAAAACGAGTCCTGTGTGTCAGCTCTTTTTCCCACATTCAGGGTTTACAGCTGACAGGACTTTGTTTCACATGATTTGCTGATGGGGAAGAGGCCGTAATCCAGGAAACTGCTCTGACAAATCATCCCTGGGCCAGCATTCTGGAACATTCTTTTTATTTGTCCCCTTAGAAACCGTCTGGAAAGGGAAACCTTGGCATTTAAACAAGGCTAGAGTGGAAGACTGGATGCCTAAAGGGAGAGGAGAGCTGTACTAGGAGGACCCCCGCCCCAGGTCACTGTCTGTACACACAGAACGGCTCCCGCACTGAGAGGAAAGCTAAGACCTCCATGCAAATCCCAGCGCCTGGCAGAGACGAGAGCCATTATTCGGGACGAGAACGTTCCACACCGTGACCTTACTTCTCATTCATTCATAGGTTTGAAACTACAAAGTCATTGCTACTGAAGACGACAATCTGCTTTCTGGCTCTGGGTAGATAAATCGGGACAATAGCCACAAAGCACCAGCCCCTCAGAGAGCACACCTGTTCAGCCTCTGGCCACATGACTCTCTTTTTCCTCTAATCTGACTTCCGCGCTAACAGAGAACTAATTTCATAAATGATAACAAGTGCCACCCTGTAGACCTCCCACAGGGCCTGTCCAGAGGACGCATGTTCTAGGCCACGAGGCTGGGAAGGGTTACCTCCCCAGGGGGAAGCCTTCCTTAAATGCAGAGCTCCTGGATTGTAGGACACTGGACATGATAATTCTGGATGGGGCAAAGCACAGGAAATACTAAAGCTGTACAAACAGAGGGAACAGGAGGGCTGGGCTCCCACCGGCCCCTACCCCGCCTCCACCCCCAAGCAGTGCCAGCTCCCCCAAGGGCCCATCCGGCCCATGCGAGTTTCCAAAGAACAGAGATACCATAGTCAACTACATCCTGATGACTGTGTGTGTACGGCCCCTCACGGTTTCCAAGGGCTCTCCACCAAGCTTCCCACGGCCCAACAGAGGAAGGTCCAGTGGCTTTGCTGAGATTGGGAAACCCAGGCCCAGAAAAAGGCCCCACGTCCCACAGGTAGTCAAGGGGAAAAGAGCCAAGTGGCCAGCAGCTGGGGCTTTGCAGTCAGAGGAATCTCTCCGAAATCTTAGCCAGCTGCCTTCAGCTCACTCGCTCGCTCGCTGGAGCTCGCTTCCTCCTCTGCGGTACGGAGTACCCTCCAGGAACAGGGTCCCAGGGCCAGCCTGCCAGGCTTCACAGTTCAACCACTTGCCAGTTGAATGACTGTGGGCAGGTCCTTTAATCCCTCTGTGCCTTCCTACCTCATCTGTAAACTGGGAAGGATATTGGTACGCACTGCACACGTGACATGGGAACTCACACACGCACGCAGAGAGAAAGACGCAAGATGTAAAGGGCCACACTGCGTGACTCATTTATTCGATGTTCGAAAACGGGCCAGCTGCTTCATGAATATGGGGTTTCCTTGTGGGGTGCTGAAAATGCTTTGGAACTAGACAGAGGTGATGGTTGCATAACATTGAGACTGTACTAAATCCCACTGCATTGTTTATTTTGAAATGAATAATTGGGGGGAGGGTGCCTGGCTGGCTCAGTCTGTAGAGCTTGCAACTCTTGATCTCAGGGTCGTGAGTTCGAGCCTCACACTGGGTGTAGAGATTACTTAAAAATAAAATCTTTGAAAATAAATAAACAAATACATAAAATGGTTAATTTTGTTATGTGAATCTCACCTTAGTAAAATTTTATCGATTTACTTACTTACTTATTTATTCAATGGGCCAAAATCACCCAACAAGCTAGAAGCCGAAAGAGTGGTTACTTGAGGTTGGGAAAAGATGGTAATAACTGGAAAGGGGCACAAGGGAGCTGTCCGGGAGATGCTCTGTATCTTAATCTAGGTGGTGGGTGGTCACATGAGTAAAAATTAATCGAGTTCCATGCCTGAGATTTACTCACTTAGAGGGTTGTCATGATCATGAAATGAGGTAATCCATGGCAAGCTCTTTAAATCAGTCCTGGCACGTAGGTGCTCAAAATTCTTTTTTTTTTTTTTAAAGATTTATTTATTTATTTTGAGAGCGAGTATGTGTGTGTGTGTGTGTGTATGTGTGTGTGTGTGTGTGTATGTGTGTGTGCATGAGCAGGGAGAGGGGCAGAGGGAGAGAGAATCCTCAAGCAGACTCCCCACTGGTGTGGAGCCCAACGCGGGGACCCCGGGATCATGACTTGAGCCGAAATCCAGAGTCAGACGCTTAACTAACTGCCACCCAGGCGCCCCGATGCTTCATAGTCTTTCTGTATGAGAAGGTGGGTGTTAGCTGAGCCTCCTGTGGTGATCATTTCACAGTATATGTAAGTTAAACTACTGTGCTCTATGCCTGAAACTTGTGCAGTGATTTAAGTAAAGTATTTCTCAATAAAACTGGAAAAAAATAAAAATAAGTAAAATAAAATAAGAATATGATCATTATTTCAAAAAATAAATGGTCAATAATTAGTAACAATCGTTAGGATGATTATTTTCTCATATGTTTGGAGGACTGAATGAGATAACGCACATAAGACATTTAGTATAGGAGCTGGCTTTTCATACACATCCCCCAAATAGAAGCAATTTTCATGCATATTAAACTGGACCCAAATCTTCTGGCTCAAGATTCAGAGCACTTTGCAAAGCACCATCCTGCCCACTCAAGAGGTTGGTTTGACATAAGCTTTGGGGAAAAGAGCCAAGGATTTAAGGATTAGAGGTTGGTAAAACATAGCAGAGCCTCCGGATAAGCTGGGTTACCTCCCACAGGCCGCCTGGGTACAGAGCAAACCATTTACCCTCACACAGGCAGAATTTGAAAGGGAAAAGTCACCTCTGGGGAAAGACTGTCCTTGCTAAATCCTGCTGACAGGTGGAACCCACTTGGCTCATTAATATGCTCCTTTCTTTTTTAAGATTTTATTTATTTATTTGAGTGATGGAGAGAACTCGGGCACGGGGAGGGGCAGAGGGAGAGGGAGAAGCAGACTCCCCGCTGAGCAGGGAGCCCAACCTGGGGCTCGATCCCAGGGCATCAGGATCATGATCTGAGCTGAAGTCAGATGCCCAACCGACTGAGCCACCCAGGCGTCCCTAATACGTTCTTTTGATTGACATCCTACATTGCCCAATTGCATTTGATTGGCAAGCTTCATGCAAATCCAAAAGAATGGGCTCCTCCCCGTTGGGCCACACTGTCCCAGGGACATACATACTCACTTCCCTGGATATGAGGTGTGACAGCTTTCACTCAATTGTGTGTGTCTCCTTCCAAACCCCAGCTCCTTGCAGGCAGCAGCCCTGTGCCCACCACCTTTTCAGCCCAAGCTTAGCTCCCAGAACATCACAGAGAATTAATACCTATGTGAGGACTGGAGGGAGAGTGGGAGGGGCTCCCTGATGGGACAGACCCTTGAAAACAGAATATTTCCCTACCTCTGACGCTGAGAAGATCTGTTCAGGAAGGAAACACTGAAGCAGAAAGAGGCCAGCACAAGCTTCCTGGCTCATTCTGAGTCCATTTAATTCCGTTTAGAAAGGATTATCAAGGTCCAGAAATTGCAGTAACTGTTGGCTTGGGGTTAGAGGGGAGAACGTAGTTAGGTGCAGAAACCATGGTTCTATGATGTTTTTTGTTTCCAGCATGGGTTCAGGTCTCACCGCTTATCAGCATGGTGCCTTTGCAAGCATACCATGCCAACCACAACACATTTTCATCTAGACTAACTGAATTTAGATCTTAAAAATAAATGCAACTCTTTACCTCCTGGATCTTCCTCCCCAGAGCCCATACCTCCAGACTAATGATGAAAGAAGCATCAGACAAATCCCACCTGAGGAATATTCTATAAAATATCTACCCAGTACTCCTCAAGACTGTCAAGGTCATCCAAAACAAAGTCCAAGAAACTATCACAGCCAAGAAGAGCCTAAGGAGCCACAACACAAAATGTAATGCACTATTCTAGATGGAATCCGGGAATGATAAGAGGGCATTAGACAAAAAACAAGGAGATTTAAATAACATGTGAATTTTAGTTATTAATAATATATCAATATTGGTTCATTAATTGTAAAAAAAGAAAAAGAAAAAGAAACAAGTACCATTCTAATATAAGACAATACTAGGGAAAACTGGTTGCTCGGTATATGGGAACTCTACTATCTTTGCAATTTTTTTGCAACTCTAAAACTATTCTAAAAAATAAAGGTTATTTTAATTTTTTTACAAAAACCATTGCAGAACATTCTTCAAAATGTCAACAACCTTGTCCCACTCACCACCCCCTCCAAAATGTACCACTTAGGTTAAAGACAGCTGGGAGGGGTTTAGGGAAATGATCGATGCCCGAGCCACCTTCCATTTCATTATTTCAAGAATCAAAATGATTCTAAAATTTTTAGCGGCAAACTAACAATTTGCCTATTTCAGGTATCCAGACTGGACAATTTAATCATGTAAAAAATCTATTGCTATTTTATTGCATGCCAAGCATCGAGAAATATCCAAGAGAGAGACAAACAGGGTCCCTTCCCTCCTGGGGCTTATAGCTACAGCCTAGGATGCATGGTAGACAAGTGAGCCAATACAGGGATGAGGGTGTGACAGTGAAGGAGAACTTCTGCTCCGGGTTTGCTCCAAGTGCAGGGGTGGGTAGTCAGGGGCCAATCGCACCCTTTGGCTCCACCTCTTTTTGGACCAAAAAGATGGTTAACTGAGGTTTGATACAGCCTGTGGCATTCAGGTTCTTCCAGCCCTAGTGATTTGGGGCCTGGATCTCATCCTGAAGGCAGGAGAAGATTTCTTATGGAGGTTCCATTGCTTCGACAAGTCATTAAGAACTCTTCATCAGAAAAATTTGTCTTGAGTAACTAGGGAGTACCTGCTGCCCTGCTAGAAGATGCTTCTATTGTGAGAAAAGACCCAGGGAGCTCAGAGTCTAGCATCAGACATAAACCAGAAAACAGACCGTGAAAATTCGGGGTGGGGAGTGCTAAAATAGAGAGCGGAGGCCCACAAGGCATCCCAGAGCCTGATCCCCTGAGTGGAGGCTTCTTTAAAAATCACCTCTATTGAGAAATCATTTCCATCCGTCAAATGCATCTGTTCTAAGTCCGACAACTGTGTATACCTGTGTAACCACCACCATCATCGTGATGTAGAATATTCCCGTCACCTTAACGATTTCCTTAGTATATCTTTATACTCAATCCCTGCCCTCCTCACTCCCATACACTGGAAACCACTGATCAGATTTCTGTTTCTATACCTTTGCCTTTCCTAGAACTTTCCGGAATCATACAGTATGCAGTCTTTCCTTTCTGGCTTCTTTCATTTAGCCTAACGTGTCTGAGATCATCCATGTTGTTGGGTGTGTCAGTGCATTCCTGTTTACTGTGGGACGGTATTCTATCGGGAGGGTATACCACAGCTAGTTTATCCATCCACCAGTTGATGGGCACTTGGACTGTTTCCAGTTGGGGGCTATTGTGAATAAAGCTGCTATTCAGCTCAGTCTTAAAGGACAGTGGAGGTTAGTCAGTCAGGGAAGAATGTTCTAGAAGGGGACATCAGCAAAGGGAGGATGAGGAAGATGAGGCTGGAGAGACAGAAGGAACAGCAAGGCACCAGGGCTAAGGGAAGGCGATGGTAAGATATAGAAAGATTTTCAGCAGGAGGATCAGATTGGAGTCTGACAATGACCTCCTGAGGGTTGGAACTGGTTGTTGGTGATGCCTGCCAGACATCCAGGTAGGGAGATTTAATGAGAAGTGGGAAAAGAGCTGTGCTAAATTAACAGTTGGTATATAATGGGTGAAGCCATGGGTGTTGGTGAGATCAACCAGGCAAAGCACATAGAGTGAGGAGTCATTGGGTGCTCATCTGTCTCTCCCATGAGCATGGGAACCAAGCTGAGCATAGTGCAGTGGTTAAGAGCATGAACTCTGGATCCAGACTTTTGGGCTTCAAATGCCGACTCTGTGACATGGGGCAAGTCACTTGGTCTGTTTCCTTATCCATAAAGTGGATTATAATAGACCTATCATAGGGTTGATATAAGGGTTAACTGAGCTCATTCATTCCTAGCTCTGGAACATCATCAGACACTGGCACATAAAAAGTGCTACGTAAGTTTCAGCTACTATTAATACAAAAAATCCAGAAAGTAAGTATCAGACAGACCTAAATTTGAATGCCATGCTCCATTCATGGCAAGCTGAAAGATACTGAGAAATGTCACATCTTGGGGTGCCCGGGTGGCTCAGTCAGTTAAGTGTCTGCCTTCAGCTCAGGTCATGATCCCAGGGTTCTGGGATCTAGCCCTACATCAGGCTCTCTGCTCAGCAGGGAGTCTGCTTCTCCCTCTGCCCCCCCCGAGCTCATGCTCGCTCTCTCTTGCTCTCTTTCTCTATCTCAAATAAATAATTTTTAAAAAAAGAAAAGAAATTTAATATCTCTGAGCTGAAAGTCCCTTACCTGAAAAATGAGGATAATAACTGTTACCTCGTTAAGAGGGAACTGATTGGAAGGAGTAAATGAGTACAAGATGAAAAGTAGAAACCACCAGAGACCTCTCCCTCCAGGGTTCATCTTTGTTTCCTCCTCCCCTCCTCTATGTTCCCATGGAACACTATTCATGTCCTTTCAAGCACTTTCCTCACCACTAGGACAAACTGCTTGCTGATGTATTAGTCAGGATGGACGAGGTTACGCTACAGTAACAAATAGCCCAAATTCTCAGTTGCTTACAACAGCACAGGCTTATTTCTCATCCTAGCCTATGTGTCTAGCACAGATTGGTTGCTTCTCTGTTCAACTTCGCTCTGGAACCCAACTGGATAGTGGCAGCCAGTTTGGGCAATATTGCTGGTTGTGATAAGAGAGGGAAGCGAAAAATCTGTTTAAAAAGGTGTTGACAGCTTCTACCCAGAAGTAATACACATCCATTCTTTTCCCATTTCATTGTTCAAAACAAGTTAAATGACTGCATGGGGGTTGACCATGACGACAATGTGCCATCTTCCTAAAAGAGGGACAATAGTACTTGATCACAAAGGGGCTGCATCTGCCACTCAGCTGGGAGCATCTGGAAGGAAGCACTGAGCACGAGTCACAGCTATACTCTCTTGCTTGGCATCAGGCCCCTGAGGTTTGATGAATGAAGCAAGACTGAGCGTTCTTTAATCTGCCCTGGAGCACATAGGTTTACTTGGCCCCAAGATGGAAAGTCCTCCTGTAGTCACTGCTCCTATAGAAAAGTGAATGAGCCTGCTATCATCAAAGGAAAAGTCTCCTTTCCAAGTCACCAGAAGGCGGTGTGTCTGCTGGCGGGTAAGGAAACTCCCACAGGTGCCTGCTGCTTCCCAGGGGACCGAACACCTTTCGTATGTGGGCACAAGAACACTAATTCAGCAAGTGCTCCACAAGCATTGTTGCATTGGATCTTCCAAACATGCCTGGGAACCATATGAGGCAGGCAGGTAGCAGCATCCCCCCAGTGGGCAGATGGGGCCATTGAGACCGTGGAAATCCTTGTGCATTGCTGGTAAAAATACAAAACAGTGTAGCCACTGTGGAGAACAGGATGGTGGTTCTTCCAAAAACTAAACATACAATGACTATATGATCCAGCAATTCCACGTCAGGGTAAATATCCAAAAGAGGTGGAAGCAGGGACTCAAACCAGTATTTACACACCAGTGTGCATAGCCGCATTATTCACAATAGCCAAAAGGTAGACGCAACCCAAGTGTTCCTTGACAGATGAATGGAGAAACAAAATGTGGTTTATACCTACAATGGGGTATTTATTCAGTCTTAGGATGGAAGGAAATCCTGTCACCTGCTACCACGGGGAAGAGCCTGAAGACATCATGCTGAGTGAAATAAACGAGCCACAAAAAGACAAATACTGCACGATCCCACTTCTATGAGGTACCCGGTGTAGCCCAATTCACAGAGACAGAAGGCAGAATGGTGGCTCCCAGCAGCTGGGGGAGGGGGAATGGAAAGTTGGTGCTTAAAGGGTACAGAGTTTCAGTTTGGGAAGATGAAAAATATTCTGGAGCTAGACGGTGGTGATGGTTGTGCGACAGTGGGAATAGAGTTAATGCCCCTGAAATGTACGCTTAAAAAATGGTTACGATGGTAAATTTTATGTCATGTATATTTTACCACAATGATAGTAATAATGAAAGGACAGAGTCAAGTAACTTGCCCAAGGGCACACAGGCAGGAAAAGGAAGACTTGGGGCTTAGGAATTGGAGGCCAGAGCGTATCTTCCAATATCACATGGCTTAGCACTGTCCCAGGCTCCGTCTCTGTGCCAAACTGCGTATCCTGCCTCCCTCAGTTCCCTCAGCACCTGATTATGGGATAACTCCCTTACCTAGACCTAGTCCTGGTAGCTAGAACATAGTGTCCTATGTCACTGATTCACTCATTCGTTCATTCAATCATTCCTTCATTCATTCCTTTGGCAAACAGTATTGGAACACTGGCTATGCATCAGGCTTTCCCTATGCTCTAGGTGTCGGGGATGAACAGAGCCTAGTCCTAGCTCTCCAGGCCAGACACTGTCTGTGCACAAAGTCCTGGAAAATAGGGGTCAGCAGGAAGATACAGAAATGCAGAGGAGGAGGCTCTTGACTCTGCTGGAGACATCAGGGAAGGCTTTCAAGGGGAGAAGACATTTGATCTGAGCCTTGGAACAGAAGCAGGAGTTTTCCAGGAGGAGAAGGAGAAACATATTCCATATGGAGGGAGCAGTGGGTACAAAGTCACAGCGACAAGACAGAACAGATGGCTGAGGAATCCCAAGTCATTGAGGCCAAGACAGATACTGGGGAAGTTGAGAAGTTTGCAGGGACCACATCACATCACGGAGGACCTGCTATGTCAGAATAAAGAGTCTCACTTTCTTCTTATGGGCAGTGGGGAGCCACTGCAGGGTTAAACAAGGGAATGGCATGATCAGAGTTGCATTTTAGAAAAACTATATAGAACAGCTTATAGGGAGTCCAGGCCAGAGGCAGGGAACACAACAACAACATTGGCAAGAAAGGCCTGAACCAGAAGATGGCAATGGCGATGAAGAGATGTAGCCAACTGGGATGTCAGCGCCACAGGACGGAGCTTCTTCTGTGGTTCACTGCTCTGTGCTCATTCCCTGGCACACAGCGGGTTCTTATAACCATTGACTGAGTGACCGATAAACATTTGTTGAATGGCTAACACCAGAGACAACTCAGATGCACAGGAAGCAGGACTTTGAGTGAGTGGATGGACATGGAACGAGTGAGGAATTACGGAAAAGCAGACTTTAGAATGACCCCCAGGGTTTCGAGCTGAGCAACCAACTAGGCTGAAGGCCGTGTCTCGTCAAGACGGGAATGTGGAAGTGAGAGCAGTGTTAGGCTGGACAATGATGCTTGCAGCTTGGGGCTCTCCACGTCTCGGGTGCAACGGTTGATCGTCCAGGTGGAGGTGACAGGCACCCGGACGGCACTGGACTTACAGATCAGTGTTGGGAGGCGAGATCTGGGCTGGAGAGATGCATTTCATCTGGGAACAGTAGCCTTTACCATTGGGGCCAAATTTCCTTTTCAAACTAGGGGGGGCATAGTAGGGACTCTGCTAGCATCCTCCCCCTGGAAAAATCCCAGAGGAGGCAGTACACACCAGCCCTTGTGGATTCGGCCTCTCGGCCTCTGGCCACACTCTTTCCTCCTCAAAGCAGGAGCCATGCTTGGCTTCTTCCTTCCATCCTTCCATCTGCTTGGCCTCCAGAATGCCCCCACACCTTTCCTCTGTCCTGGAGCTGCCTCCTGCCAGCCCAGCCCTCAGAGGTCTGACCTCCAGGTCCTAGATTCCTGTGGCATTTGCATGGACACCCACACTGTGCCCTTTCACGCGATAGTGGTGTTCCTTTGGGTTTGGGCATGCGTCACAGCTCATCCGTCTCCCACTGAGTGCCTACTGCACGCGAGGCAAGAGGCTGTGGCAGGGCTGTCTACTGCCCCACTGCCCTCAGGGGTAAGGACTGCAGCCCCCAACCCATCTCCCACCTATAATCTTGCCTCCTCCCCAGATCAATCTAGTGCATCTCCAGCCCATCTGCCAAAGTCATGTGCCTGAACACAGGTCTGCTGACATCCCTCCCCTACCCGAAAACTTCCTAGAGTTCAGCAAGGCCACAGGACAAAAGCCAGACTCCTTGGCCTGGCCTATGAACATTCCTTGAGCTAGCCCCAACCTATGCTTTCAGTCTGACTCTCTGCTCTGCGGTCCCTGCAAAACTGACTCTCTGGCTGGTTTCACATCCCCTCCAGGCCTGCCTCTGTCATCTACCAGCCATGTCACCGTGGCGAGTTCTCAAAGTTTTCTGGACCTCAGTGGAATAAAGGTAGTAACGGTATCTACCTCTAGGACTGTTGCAAGGACGAAATGAGTTCACGTTTGCAAAGCGTAATGGGGCTAGGCTCATAACGCTGCGTCTGTGGTCATTATTGGCACCACTATTCCCTCTTTCCAGCATCTCCTTCCCCAGCACCGACATTTGCAGAGTACCAGCCTTTGTCCTTGAAGACCCCTCTGACATGCCGCCCCCTCCACAGATGCCACTCACCCCCCGTCCCCCGCCCCTGGAGACCCGCGGCACTGTCTGCATTATCACAGGACCACAGTGATTTCTGCTCACCCGTCAGCAGACACTAAGATCCTGTGGTTAGACCCTGCGGCCCGTTCCCTTCTGGGACCCCCCACGTCCCCCAGCAGAGGTCCAGGACACGCGTGGCGGCATGATTAGCGGAAGTGGAGTCTGACAGTATCAAGGTCATACCTTGGTTCCGACACTAACTAGCTGTGCACACTCGGGTAAGTTACTGAACCTTTCTGAGCCCCGATTTCTACTGATGTCCATCGCACTCTCACCGAGTTGCTGTGGGAACAAATCCGGTAATGGCTGGAGACCCTGATGTGGTGTGTGGCACAGAGGAGGCCCTCGCCCAAGGTCAGTTTCCTTTCCGCCTTTACTATGTGCTGAATAGAGGTCTTCTACAGCTCGAATGGAAGCACCCAGAGGGCAGGGCCCATGTCTCAGTCCTATAAACGAGAGGATATGTGCACGCATAGGAGATGCTCGGTAAACACGTGAACCACAACAGTACTAGGCTTGAAAGAAGCAGCTTCCTGTGCAGTCCCTCCTCGGTCCCTGTGTCAGGGTGGCAAGGGTCAACCTCTAAGTGACCCTGGGGGAGGGCAGGCACGGTGGGGGCTGGAGGAGGCAGGAGGACTAGAATGAATTTTATTTCTCGCTCACTTGTCTCTGGGAAAAACCCCTGCAACCTGCCTCCTTCTAAAGGGGGGGATAAATGACGTCACTCCCAGGGGGGCTCCCAGTGTCCCCTCCCACTGCCACCTCCAGAGGCCATGAGACACGACGGAGGCTGCAGACACAGCCAGACCCGGCAGTACCTCCCTTCTGGCTACAGGACGGAGAGAGGAAGCCATCCCTGTCCTGGCTCCAGCTCTATTTGATTTGCGAGGCAAGGCCACCCCTGCAGGCTGCGTTCCGTGGCCCCACGCCAGGCTGGTGTGTAATAGGCTCTGGCCACCCTCTCGTTACCTAATGCTTTCCTAATCTGCAGTTTACGCAAGACGAGTACAAATCTCTGAGAACACCGAGAGAAACAGCCCACCAGGCACCTCCCGGGCAGGCCTGCACCCCACTTCTGCACTGGTGGTTTCGTCATAGAGGGGCTCACTGTCCATTCCCATGTGGGCCACTTGTGGGTCACTCAGAGCTCCAATTCTCATGCGAGGCTTCACCCCTTCCCTCCCATCCTAATCTGTGACCTCACCCCTTCTCTGCCATCTCCCGTAAAGGATTGGAAATTCTATTCTATAGGGAATGGTGGGCAAAGCCTTACATCTTTCTGTCTTGCTATGAGAAAGTAGATCTTTCAACAAATGCCCCTGGAACAATTAGACAATCGATTGTTTATATATCTATAACTTAGTTCATATCACATATAAAAGTTAACTCAAGATCTCAAGATGGATCATTGACCTAAATATAAAACCTAAAACACCAAAGCTTTTAGAAAAAAGTAAATGTAGGGTAGATACAATTTTTGTAGCCTTGGGTTAGGCAGGCCTTTTCTTATAACAGAAAATATGTAAACCATAAAGGGTAAAAGTGGTAAATTGGGCTTAATAAAAATGTAAAACGTTTTTCTTTGTCTGTTTGTCTTGTTTCTTAAATTCCACATATGAGTGAAATCATATGGTATTTGACTTTCTCTGACTGACTTATTTCACTTAGCATTATAACCTCTAGTTCCATCCATGTTGTTGCAAATGGCAAGATTTCACTCTTTCACAGTTGAGTAATATTCCATTATATATCCTATCATATCATATCATACATAATGGAATGAAATATTATATATAATGGAATATAATATAGAAATCCCATCTTCTTTATGCAGACAAACGAAAAAACAGACTTTTAGCTAAGGAGAACAAACTGATGGTAATCAGAGGGGAGGTGGGTTTGGGGATGGGGAAATAGGTGATGGGGATGAAGGGTACACTTGTCATTATAAGCACCGAGTAATATATGGGATTGTTGAATCACTATGTTGTACACTCAAAACTAATATAACACTATATACTGATTATACTGGAATTTTATAAATCCTTTTTTTAAATGTAGAACTTTGCTTCCTCCAAAGGTACTCTTCAAACATGAAAAGACAAGTTATAGAAGAGGAAGAACTATTTGCAAAATGCATCTTAGGTGAAAAACTTGCATCTGGAAAATTTAAAAAGTTTCCCACAACTCAATAAGAAAACAAACATCCCAGTTGAAAAGTAGGCAAAATACTTGAGCAGAGATTTTACCAAAGAAGAGAAGGAGAGGGCAGACGAGCACGGAAGAAGATCCTGGGCCTCCTTAGTCACTAGGGAAATGGAATCCAGAACCATCATGAGATACCATGACACATTTACCAGGATGGCTAAAATACCAATTGATTCCTCATCAAGTTAAACATATGATCCTGCGATCCCACTTCTAGGTATTTAGCCAAGAGAAATGAAAACATGTATCCACCCAAAGATAGGTACATGAATGTTTGTGGCAGCTTTATTCATAACCCCAAATTGGAAACAATGCAGTTGTTCTTCAACTGATGATAGGATAAACATGTGGTATATCCACACAATGGAATATTACTCAGCAATAAAAAAAGAACACCCTGGTATACATTCAACAGCACAGAGGATTCTCAAAAGCATTCTGCTAAGTGAAAGAACACAGACACGAAAGATTATATCCATTTGATTCACAAACTCAAGAGACCGAAATCAGGTCAGTGATTGCTAGGGGCTGTGGGTCAATGAGATTTGCTACAAAGGGCACAAGGGAACTTTCTGCGATGGAAATGTTTGATATCTGATGTTTGATATCCAAGCATTTGGCAAGTCTCATCCATCTATTCACCAGACAAAGGTGACTTTTATTGTAGGGATATTACATCTTAATGAAAATGATTTTTAAATAACAGCAAATAGAATAAAGTAAAATAAAAGGTAAATCTGATGGTACTTGTCCTTTACATCATGAGGATAAAATGACATTACTAATATTAACAGCCAATATGTACGGCAGACATTGTCCTAAGAAATTTTCCCACATTGTCTCATGTCAACTTCAAATGATCCTTGCAGGTTCTCAAGCACACCAAGCACTTTCCTGTCTCGGGGCCTTTGCACTCACTGTCTCCTTTACCTTCCATCGGACAACTCCATCTCCCACAACCCTCTGGTCTCTATTCAAATGTCACTCCTCAGAAGAGGCCTTTCCTCCAAAACAGTATCTACATAGTCTATCTAAAATGGTCCCTCAACACATCACTCTCTTTTTTTTTTTTTTAAAGATTTTATTTATTTGTTTATTTGACAGAGAGACAGCCAGCGAGAGAGGGAACACAAGCAGGGGGAGTGGGAGAGGAAGAAGCAGGCTTCCCTCTGAGCAGGGAGCCCGATGTGGGGCTCGATCCCAGAATGCCGGGATCACGCCCTAAGCCGAAGGCAGACCCTTAATGACTGAGCCACCCAGGTGCCCCTCAACACATCACTCTCTATCTCTTACCTAGTTTTATTTTCTTTGCAGAGCTTAGTACTACCTGCCCTTATATCATATACTGTTTGTTTATATCACTCCATAAGAATATCATTCTTTCACTTACTCCTTGCATTGGACCAACACCCACTGAGTGCCCACCCTGGGGCATGTGTGGGCAAAGCCCAAGCTCCAAGAGGCAGACAGTTGCCCCAAGGCCAAGAGAATGTTGACCAGCTTCCTGTCTCCCTGCCACAACTCCTCTCAGCACCTGGGCCCACAAGGGGCTTTCCTGTTTTAGGGTCATAGAAGCTGTAGCCTGGGAAGAGCACTGGTCTAGGAGTTAAGACACCTTTACACCAACCAGTCCTTCCAACATCCCCCTGGAGACCCTGATCCAGGCACCTCACCTAACAAGGCCTCAATTTCCCCACTTGTAACATGATTTAGACATGTGTTTTTCAAACGATAGTATGAATGGGAATGCCTTAAGAAACTGATTAAAAATGCATGCTCCTTCCCCAGAAAATATGATTCAGTAGATCATGTGTGGGGTCAGAGAACCAGGATTCTTAACCCTTCCCCAGGACAATATAAGGTAGGTGGTCTAGGAAATAAATTTTGGATATTAATGATGTCCCAACTGCTTTTCAGCTGCAAAAACCCTCCAAATAAAATTTTACCCAGAAAACCACATTTATAACATATAAATCAGAGAGGATCTGGGCAGGGGAAGGGAGCAGAATGATGCTGGTTCCTCTTCAACTTCTTACTCTCACACTCCCTCCATCCCATCATTCAGCGGTCCCAGACACCCTAGGGTTCATTGGAACACAGTTCGAAAACCACCACTCTAGAGGCTCCCTAATTTAATCATTGCATAAATATTTGTGAACATTTACTATGTGTTAGGCATTGTTCCAGATCTGGGTATCCAATAACAAACAGAACAGAAAAATCTCTACTCTCACATATTTCACATTTACGAGGATGGCTGGCATGGGATGGTTTGCATGTATTAGCTCATTTACCTTTTTTTTTTTTTTTTAAAGCTTATTTATTTAGAGAGAGTGTGTGCACGTGCAAGCAGGGGAGGGGCAGAGGGAGAAGAAGAGAAAGACTCTCAAGCAGACTCTGTGCTGAGTGCAGAGCCCAACACGGGGCCAGATCTCACAACCTTGAGATCATGACCTGAGCCAAAACCAAGAGTCGGACGCTGAACCAACTGAGCCACCCGGCGCTCCTGTATTAGTTCGTTTAATTCTCACCAGAACCCCACCAAACAACTACCAACATTTGTCTTCTTTTACAGAAGAGGCCCAAGGAGAATAAATAACTTGCCTAATGTCATACCCCAAGGTTTAACCCAGATATGATAGCTCTGGCAACATGCTCTTCTGAAATTCTGCCCAGTTCTCTACGAGCCCACGACGTACGCGGGAGTCCATGCGGGTCTGTCTGCCTCTCCCCGTGTAGGCTCAAATCTATCTCTGTAGCACTCGGGCCCTATGGGGTTAAGACTCTGAGCCTAGGCTCCTGGTGAAACTAGATCCCGCATGACTTCAAGTTGACGCAAGTGGCCTTCTCTACCTGCAGCGACGCTGAGAGGCCCATCTCTGGGGTATAGAAGAATGTTCTCTCTGGACCAGGTGCTGAGTTTATTCTGGTGACCGCGGCATCGCTTGGCCTGCTATGGTGAAGACGCCCGGGGCCAGCAGCTCTGCCAGTGTTCCTAAGCGGACGGGTGACGTCGGTATGTCTGCAATTAGAACATCAGCACCGAGTTAGGAAGCAGAGTGGGGACGCAGCCAAGGGAATGCTGAGTACAAGTGGCACACACAGGGACAGAAAAACTCTTCCGACAGCAGGTAAGGGGGGCGCTAGAGGTCATTTACACCCAGGCCACTCACTGTCGGCAGGGAAACTGAGGTCCAAAGGCAAGGGGTGGCTGGTGTAGGATCATCTCGGCTATGTTCTTAGGCTGCTGCCATTGCCTCCGAGGTCCAAAGTGACAGGATGGGTGATGGATTGGAGGCAAGGTGACGCAAGGCCATGTCTCAGTCCCATTTTTTGCTAAGCTTTGGGACCTTGAGCGCTGAAGAACTGAGTCTCCGTTCCCTACCTGCACAGTGGACATGAGACCGTCCCTCAGCAATGCTGCAAGGATCCCAAGAGATAATTCATTCAACACGCCCGATGCCAATCGCTACTCAAAATAGTCCTTTCTCTCCCTCCCCTCCTCCCAGATTTACCCAAAACTGACCCATTTTCAGAAATTAGCTCATCTTAACTGAGACCTGCCAGGTCTCTGTACATGGGTTTCAACCCCATGCTGCTCTGACTGTGGTTGGTAGGTAGGCTAGCAGCATCGACTACACCTGGAAGCTGGTGGGAAATGCAGTGTCGCAGGCCCGGCTCCGGCCCTGATGAATAGAATCCGCATTTTGACGAGGTCCTCCAGGCCCACTCATGAGAAGCGTTGCTGAGGATATATTTTTTTTTGATGGATTGACTTGCTGCTTTGGTCTATCTTTCACACCGGTTATTGGTAGCCGACATTTGCTGAGCATTTTGTGTATGTCAGGGAAATGCTTTACAGGCAGGATCTCGTTTCAACCACACAATCTCAGGAGGTGAGAATTCTTACTAACCCCATTTCACAAATAAGGCAATTGAGGCTGAGGTGGGTAGGTATTTGGGCCCCACTTTAAACCCCGGGCCTCCGTGACTCCAGCCTCCTCTCTTTGCCAGCCTCCTGGCCGGGACTAAGCCACCCCTCCCTCCGCAGGAACTGGCCACATGTACATTTGTTTAATCCCTTCTCTCCTTGTGGGATCCAGTGAGACCTCTGTCCTGGGAAACAAGATGGTAGCCCCAAAATGGCGGTTTCAAGTCACACACCCCCACCCCCTGCCCACGGTGAGTTTCTGACACCCTAGAGGAGCAGGACTGCTAGACAAGGTCAGAGAAGCCAGACTGCTTGCCCCTGCACTGCCTAAGGTCAAGGTCGGCAGGCCCCCAGGCAGCAGGTGGTGGGAAGGCTGACCCCCAGGGCACTGCCCTGCTCCCTGCCACTGACCCTCCCCTCCAAGCTGTCCCCCAGGACAGTCAACACTCTAACTTCAGCGAGCCTGTAAACCGGAAGGGAAAGAGTAGGGAAGGCCAAGGAGGGAGGGGGAAACACTGAAGAATGACAAGGGGAACGCTAATCTCTGACCACAATCCCAGGCCAGGTCCTTGGTGTGATTTATCGCCAACACTGCCGGCAGAGCTGCAACTCTGCAAAACACCATTGTTATGTACCATTTTATGGATGAGGACATTCTGGGTCAGAGAGGTTTTGCAATTTGCTGAAGGTCACAGAGCAAATAAGTAGCTAGGCTGGGATCCAAATCCAGGTCTGTCTGACCTCCCTGCCTGGGTTCTTTCCATTTCCAAGGGATGGGCCTGACTTTCAAGGCAGCCGCGTGGCACCTTGGGGCTGGCCCGGGACATGCATTACTTCATGTCACCCGCACTGCCACAGCCTCGGGAGTAGTTGTTGCTGTGACTGAGGCAGGAAGAGGTCCGGTGACTTGTCTCATTCCCAAGGCTGATGAGCTACAGAGCTAGGATTTGCTGCCAGGTCCCTCTAACGCTGATGTTCAAACTTTTTCCTCTTCACCCCTAGCTTTGCAAAGTGTCAACTGCAAAGCGTTTTCCCTCAATGGAGGTCAGGGTGTACTGGCATGATAGGACTTTAATTGTGAGAATAAAATATAAAAGGTGAACCCCTGTCAAAATGGGGGCAGGTCAGCCACATGTTAAAGGCACATTCTTTGGAGTGAGACTCCCCGTGTTCAGATCCCATTCACTCTCTGTGTGACCTTGAGCAAGTTACTTCACCTCTCTGGGCTTTCACGGACTCACCTGTAAGACGGGACAAATAAGAATGCCTGCCTCACAGAGTTGTCCTAAGAATGAAATGGGACCACGCTTGTAAAGGGCCACAGCAGCAGCGCCGGGCAGATACCACGAACTCTGTACATGTGGGTTCCTTCCCTCACCGTCACTCTCATTACTCCTTGTCTGTGCTCATGGAAGACACCGGCTGTGGAGCAATATGTCTGAGAAATACTGAGCGTTGGGGGGCTGCCGGGGGAAATGTCATCCACAGATTCACTTCCCCAGCGAAGAAGTAAGAAAGATGCTTATCAGCAGGAACTTGGGAAACCAACTCTAACTCTGGCTATGGAGAAAGAAATTTCCAGATACAAGACAAGCATCGACTGGGAACTGGCTGTTCATTCCCCTCTCGGGCACGGCTTTGCCAGCTGTAGCACAGGGGTGATGCTGGACTAACCTGCTTCCTTGCTGCTGGGGGCTGTGGCACCTGCCAGCCCGGGCGCAGGGCACAGACTGAGCAACCGTCCCCGGGAAGGCGGGGAGCAGGCCCGCTGGCTCTTCACCTCCCAGAGACCAGACACCCTCTTGACTTGGAGCCCGGATGAGAAATGTGTCTGGAGCGTACAGAGCCCCGATTCCCACAGGCCTTCCTCTTCAGACAGAGGGCAAGCTTTCCTTGCACAGATATTTCCCCAGCTCACCCCCGGGGCCATGGAGCTAATGAGGCGTGGAATTAAAGTTCGGAGGGAGCACAGCCCCCTGCCTGGCTCCGCTGCTACGGCTGAGCGAGAGCCACGAGCAGATGAGGAAACTGACAGAGACACTCGCGGAGTCACTGGTCTAAAGGTCAGACCGAGACAACTGATTTTTCAAAATGTCATGTCCTGTGGCAAGAAAAGTCTCTGACACATTCCATGGAAACGCCTCACATTCACCTCCTTCTGCTCTAGACGCGTTCTGGAAGGTCACACCAGCCCGCACCCCAGGGCCTGGGGAGGCTGGGTCTGCAGGGTCCTTGCCGCTCTCTGGCTGTGGCCTCCAGGTCTCAGCCTCGATTTCCCCTTGCTGAAAATGGGGGCAGTGTGGACTTAATGTTTACTAAGAAGCTTGTCATTTTGGAATAATTTTAGATTTACAGAAAAGTTTCAGAGTCCCTCACTCGGTTTGCTCCAATGTTACCACGTTACCTTCCCGTGGCACAGTTGTCACAACCAGGAAACCAACGCAGGCACGTCATTATCGATTCAACTCCAGCCTTTGTGTGGATTTCACTCATTTTTCCATCAATAGTTTCTTTCTGTTTCAGGACACCACACCACATTTAAGACTAAATAAATAGTTTCTGAAGTTTAGAAAGTCCCCTCCCAGTTGCAAAAACAAAGGGACAATAGGCCTTAGGGGCTGTGGGTGTGTTAATTAGCAAATGAATGCTGTGCTGTGTGACTTTGGGCAAATCCCTTACCTTCTCTGAACCTCAGGCTCTTCATCTGTCCAAAGGGGATAATAGCAGTACTGCGTGCTTTACAGGGGTGCTGGGAGGTAATCCTTTGCTAATCTTCTTAGTACACCGTAAGCACCCTGTTGATAAATCTCAGCTGGTAGAAATCATAGCCCGGAAACAGAACTAATCCAGCATACCTACACTTCCTGGCAAAAAAATGTCCCAGCAAAATGGCTGCTCCAAATAAAAGACTTTGTGTCGCTGGTCTAGCACCTGTCAGAGCCAGTCTGCAAAGCACAAGACAGGAATGGGCAAAGGCCTGCAGTTACCAGGCCTGGGTTGGAGTCCACCCCTCCCCCCGCTGGCTGCAGGAACTGGAGCACACAGTCCTGCCTCTGGGTCTCAGCAACCACATCTGTTAAATGGGAACAGGTCACCCACCTTACAGGGTTGCTGAGAAGATAGAAGGAGGTACGTGCCGTCAAACCTCTAGGAAGACTGAGGTGTGCTGTTTGGAGACATCTTGCCCTCCTACCTCCCCTAAGAACCACAAGTCATTGACTGCAGTTGGGATCGTTACAGAATCCACGAAAACCTGATGTGGGCGGTTCCATGGGGTTGGTAATGAGATCCCGCTCTCTCTTTTTTTTTTTTTTTTTGAGGGGCAGGAGGGGGCGATTAACTAAACACCTGCCCTCCCTTTCCCCGCCAAAGGCCTGTTGACAAGTCAATTCCGTAATCTTCATTGCTGCAAGGCCTTTCTTTGCCCGGAGTGAAATTAGACAAGGAAACCAATCACTCGGCTGTGCCGTTTTAAAAGGAAGCACAAAACTATTCCCATGGTCAGTCTGACCAAGATCATTATAGGACCTATTTTGACAGAATCACAGAATCATTCTGTTTTCCCAGAATGGCAGCTGAAGGGACGGAGGAAAGAAATCAAGGAGCATCACTCCCGTTTAAAGATGAACAAATAAGACCCACGGTGGCAGATCTGTTTGTTCAAGGTCATACAGCAGAAGGGGTTCAGAGCTAGGACAAGACCCAGCTCACAAGATTTCTGTTTCCTTGCTTGTGGCTCTCTGAGGTGCTGGAAGACATCCATCCATCTGTCTGTCCATCCATGTTGACACTGGACACCTTGCTTGAGGCAAGCACTGAGCTGGGCACTGGGGAGCCAAGGGTGAATACGCCTGTCACAGTCCCTGACCCCGTGGAGCTTCCCATTCAGTGAGCTAGGACCGAGTCTGGGTCATCTGTTTCCCAAAGGCCTACGGGGCCTGGCACATGGTGGGTGCACTGTTTATTCAATCACGTATCTCTCACCTTGCGTAACGCTCCCACCTTTATGACTGATGTACTGGGTCGTTTTGAAGAGGTTAACTGGGCTAAAGGCTCAGTGTTTGTATTTATCTCAAACCACCTCCTTCAATCATCATCCTACCAGAAGACTTTATGCTGCAGCGTGCAGACACAGCAACAACATTGAGCAAGGAGTCCAAAGACCCAAGTTCAAGTCCCAGCTCTGAGCTGCTTACCCCTGAGTAGCTACTGAAAGACACTTGTGACTCAGTTTTCTCATCTACAGAATGGAGCAAATAATATTTGGCTTGCCTAGTTCACTCAGCTTCTGTGAATATAAAAGGGGGGAGCGGAAGGGGGAGGGCAAGAGTAAACCTTCTAGAAAGTATGCTATGAACAAAAGGTTATGGAGATGTTACTTGCATGATTTAATCCCACAACGAGTAGAATAAACGCGATCGGCTTTCCAGCCGCTGCTCACACACTCTCATTCCAAACTTCTATAGTGTAACGGGGTGAAATTGCCCCAGACTTGTTCCTACCGTGGAAGAGATTACATTTATGTATCTGTGGTATCACATGCCATCCCAGCCAATCCTGACCCGTATTTCTCTTCCCTTGGTACATGTAACAACAGTACTAAGATATGTTGTAACCTTAATTGCTTGCAAAGTGTTTTGAAATCCTTAGATTAAAAAGCTCAGGGAAGTCCAAAGTATTAGCCTTCCGTATGCCCAAGGAGTTACACGGAGACTGGTCTAGATTTGTTGGAACAAGGAGACAGTACAGTGCATATTCTGAGGCCCCAGAAACTTTGGGCTTTAAAGGTCCTATTCATGGGATGACCCAGCTTCCTAGTTTCTAAGCTGCTCAGGCATTTGGCCATTTCCCCACGCTGCTTCTGATGTGTTTTTTCCATTTCTTTTAAGTTCCTGGGTCACGAGGCCTGAGTTGCAATTTACTTTGGTGTCATAGGTCTACTTTCCTGGGTGATCTCAGCCTGAGTCCTAGAAAAAGGCAGTCTGTCATCGGTGACATCTGTTTGCCTCTTCATGTAAACCCGGAGTTGATTTATTCCATTCTAATTCTCACTGTGAAAACGAGTTAAAATTCTACCCCATGGGAGTGACCCTTGGAGGGGGGTTGTCAGACAAGGATTGAAAGGGACAGGGGATCCTGGGATCCTGGCAAGTGTTCCAGATCCCGGGGCTGGTCATGCCAGTGCCTTCCAGTGCTGGGCTTGTGAAAATTCAGAGCTAAACACTTTTTTGTGCATTTGTCTGTATATTTGTTACAACGTTTTCCAGTGTAAAGTCTTTTTTTAAATCACTCTCCATGCTAATTTACTTCATTTAAAATAGATTCTGATGTAACCCAGAAGCTATAAACCTAATTATATAAGAATCCTTTCTTTCTCTTTACCTTTGTGATTCAAAATAATGTCGCTTTAGTTTTTCCTTCCTTTATTTCCATTTTTACTCTTACAGGGAAAAAAGGAAATGCTTCAATTAGCCTTTTTAATGACATCTAATGGGGGGGAGGGAGAGGGTCGTTCTCAGCAGGAAGTCTGGGGTGCCCTCAGGGACACATGCAGACTTCTAACAGTTGTAACAAAATTCTGTTGAATTTGTCTGTGTCCACTTTTCTAAGTAGCCATAGCTTTCATCAAATTCTCAAGGGCCCCTGACCTAAAAAAGACCAAAAGCCAGAGTGATTGTTGTATTCTCCTCTTGGAATGTTTCTCGGCTCTGTACCAACCCACAGCCCTCACCAACCCGATTTCACCAAACTGTCTTCACCCATCAAAATGAATTTGCCCACTTCAATGGAAAAAGTGAATGGGTTCAACTCTGCCAAAGGTCATACATAATAATCATCAGCTGTTTACTTCTGCCTTTCCCTGTGATATTCCAAACCCTGAGGCCAGAGACCTTTGCATCCCCAGCACGAAGTTGCACAAGGCAAAGGCAGATTGGACTCAAAAGGAATGCACTGCGCCTATTTACGAAACCAGATTTATTAAAATTTCTCTACAAGTCAGAAACGGTCGTCTCACTGTTCACATATATACACATGTACAGGAAGGATCTAGTGTTTCGAGCTTTCCCGGCAGAAGCCCCAGCCAGCCCAGAGTCCTCAGCCGGGTAATGTATCACAGATACAACAGTCGAGCAACCACGAGCACGTTAGTACGACAGAGGCTCTGTCCTCTCTCTTCTCCGAGTCCCATGATTCTGTCAAGGTAATATTGCCAATAATCATTCACATTTCACGTGGTTTTAGACACGCAGGTTATTCAGACAGACACAGACAACAAAACAAGCCTCAGAGCCAAAACAACAAAACGTATCGGACGATAGGTATAAAAGGTAAAATATATATGTACAAAGTACACAGTACGTGAGGTATACACAGCATTCTCACAATGCATGTTAGTTGTTTGCCTAGGCGTAGCCCTTAAAGATGACTGCCTGGTTTTGTGCCATTTTTTCAGAATACAGTATGTTTGGTTTACCCGTTTAACCACCTGATTTCAGTACTGAGACATTTACTGATATTTTGTGTGTTCTTGTTTTTTTAATGCGAGTTGCAGTTTTCTCCATTAAGCTCTAGCTTTTGTAGGTAGTGAGCTCCCATCTCTGGAAGCATTCAAACAGAGGCTGGATTCCCACCTGAGGGAAGCTGAAGGGCGGGCGGCGGAGGATTTCTGCTTTGGGAGGTGGCAGAAAGAGGAAAGAAGTCGGAGGAGATTAACTTTTAAAGCCTCTTCTGACTTTAAAGTTTTGGGGCCATTTCACTCTAGATGCTGATTACAGAGACGTATTCGTAAACCACACCAAATTTAAAATACGAACAACCCATCATGCAAAACTCCAAACGCACGCACAATGCCAGAGGCAGACCATATCCATGAAGGGTTAAAGTACAATCCTGGAAGTGGGTCTGAGAATCGTCTAAGACTATCCAAAATTCACTTTCTCTAAAGCACGAAGATGTTTAACATTTGCTCTTGGGAGAGGCGAGGAGAGCCTCTGCTTATCTTTCTCCTGCTAGACAAAATGCTCCACCCTGAGATGGTCTTGGGAACAAAGGCTAAATGTTGACAACGTTTGAGGGGAACCAACAAAGCTACCAGTTTCCAAGTGCTCAAGTTGACTTTACAAAATCTGCAGTCTCTCTGTCTGAGCTCAGAGTTCTGAAATAGCCAGGAGTTCAGATCTTTTGTGATGCTTCTCCACGGTCAGCTGGTAAGTGCTTTTCTAGCAAAGAAGGGGACGTTTCAAGGTCAGAAAGAAGGCATTAGTGCAAATGAGGTCTTGGCAGGAAATGGAGGAGAGAGTCTGGGTTCGTGGTTCGGGCAGGCTCCTATGCTCCTCAAACAGTCTGCTCCCACAACGGAGCAGGGTCATTGGTAACTGTGAGTGTGAAGAACGGGTGTGTGTTAAACCAAACCCAAAAAAGAACTTTCCAATAGAGAAGCTGGGGTAGCGACAGTCTAGCTCCCAAAGACAAGTTCGAAGATGGCAGGTTTATTGGCCCAAATGATTTGTCACCCTGTTAAAATATGGTTATTGCCCCAAAATGCCACTGTGCGACTCACTTCCTCTCCCTTTACAATGTTCGCGTTCCTTTCACTTGACCACGTGCTGCAGGATATCCATACTCTTTGTCACCTCAGGAGACGAGGAACCGCCCCACATCTGACAGCGGGACAGTTGGCGAGGGATCGTTCAGAAGGGAAACAACTTTGCAGGGCAGCCGATCAGAGCGTGTGCTCCTCAGATCCGTATAGTCATGCATCACAACCAACAGGAGGGTGCCATGTTGAGTTCAGCAGCTACCATCTTTATGCCATCACGTATCTGGCTGGCAGCACGCCGAAAGGCCTGTCCATCTTTAGAAATGGAAATGCCATGTGTGAGAATTATGAGGTTTCTGAGGTTTGGGGATTAGCAGAAGAAGGAACTAATGTCACTGTCCTCCTGGTATTCTGGGACAATCTGGTCTGAAGTTCCTATTTCTGAGTCGACGTAGCCAGGTTGCAAGACAGACTCGAACCAGGGATGGAGTAAGATCTCAGGAGCAGTGAGTCTCTCGGAGGGCTCCCGTCTCAGGAGGCTGCGAATGAGGCACCTAGCTTTGGGGGAAATGTGGTCAGGAATGCAGAACTGTCCACGGCGGATTTTGGAGAAGAGGGCACTGGGGTCTGAGTCATGGAAGGGGTAGCGGCCCACCAACAGGGTGTAGAGCATCACCCCTAGGCTCCAAACGTCGGCCGCCTTTCCGGAGTAGGTCCCCGTGGTGTTCAGAATCTCAGGGCTCACGTAGGCCGGGCAGCCATGTTTGTCTGACAGAGCATCGTCTTCCCCCTTGATTATGTGTGTGTCTTCTAGACTTTCCAGTCTGAGCTGGCTTCTGCAGGAGAGGAAACAAGCTATTACTTCCAGATCAGCTGCTATGAAAAACAAAGCCTTCTCTATAACAGCACCCACAGGCACTAAAGGCAAAGGCCTAAGGAATGCCATTTACCCCTTCATCCAGTAAGCAGTGCCCTGTTAACCACCGAGGACTCAGGATTTCACAAACCAATACAAACTGCAATAAACATTTGCAAAGTATCGAGAGAGCGCCCGGGGCGGAGGGTATGATGCAAAGCCCCAAATACTATTCATTATGCTAGAGCTTAGAAGAGATATCCTAATAGGGTTACACAATTTACAAAGTTCACATTGCAGAAGTGGGAGCTTGTCTTAGGGGAATGCTGACATTTTCTACAAAGCTATCAGGGAAGAACAGTATATCCCTACTTCTTCGGGACAGAGGGGTAGGGGGCCTGAGCATCCGACAGGCCCATCTTATTCTTATCACGCCACTGACTGCCAGGGCTACTCCGGCCCACACTCTGCCCTACAGAACATGGGGCCCAAAGTCACTGCTAGCATGCTCATGTCGTCAGCACTCCTGCTCGCGCAGACACATACCCACAGAGGGAACCCTGTCCACCTGGGCTCAGGCCGGGATAACTGTGATGGGAAAGGCGCCAGGAATGTTAATTACACCGAATGGGGTGTTTAATTGCAAGGAACACTTAGCCTGGACCAAGAGGTTATATAAGCGAACAGAAGCAGCTGCTGGATTTCAAGGGTGCAGGGCCCATCTGTACCCACGGACGGCCCACCAGCGCCTGAGCCTAGTTCTTCTACGTGGGGGGTTATCTATTCAGGTAACTGCTCAAGTCTGAAAAACATCTTTAGGCAAAGGCTCTCTTCTGAAGCTGCAGGTGTCTCCTCACTTGGACCCAGCCACCCACAGGTCATGGATCCCCCAAAGCCCAGAGCCACGTTGGGGAACCTCTATCATCTGGTGGCAGACTGTGCTCCTCCCTGCTTCTCTGAAATAGCCCTGTTTCAGTAAGTCACTTGTTGTGAAGTCGAATGCAAACATTTGGTACTGGCTAATGGGTCAATTTCTTTTCCTCTCAAAGGTCTGGTTGTGTTTTTTTTTTCTTCCTGCCTTCCTGTTCCCTGGAGTGTAGTATACATGTGCTAACTTCAGTATGTCCTCAGCCTGACCTCCCCGTCGTTATGTAAAATACCCATTGGTTCTGTAAACGGAAAATATGACTCAACCCACACTGTCTGCCCCTGATTGGCTGCTGTAGTACTAAAACCCTGCACCTGTGCTGGTTACACGACTAGCGTCAGCCTGCCATTGCTTAACCCTCGGGTTGCCAAACTCCGTGCACATGACATTCGCCTGTGCAATGCTGATTTCAAAAGCTAGTAAGGAGGTGTGTAAGGCATGTTTCAGAAAATACATCAACATATCAAAGGAGCATGTTCCAAGAATTGGAAACTTCTCCATTGCAAACACTTTGCTTTTCTTTGCTAATCGGTATGTTCCAACAAGTATTGCAAGGTCAGATATAAAGCGAGGCTTTATGGCAGTTCAACCCTGTACTCTTTCCTCCGATGTGGAGGTAAGGGGAAAAATGCACGGGTCAGGGCAGCCCCGCGTGAGTAACTGCAACAAATAATGCACACCCCTCCACAATTCCACAAGGGTTTCTTGCTCTTAATCTTCCCATAAGGGATATGGCCCACCTCTTAAAATCAGGTACGTTTTATTTCCTATGGCTTTCTGAATTCCCTTGCCTGAAACCTCAACTCTGAATCTTAATGTCTCATTATTCTCTTATCAAGCTCATCCTGTCCTCTATGAGGGAAGTCATGATCTATATTTAGCAACCAATTCCAGCCAACATCCATGTATTATTCAATGTGGCTATTTTCTGAAGATGTATCCAAACAAGAGGTCTAAAAAGTCACCAGAGAATGTGAAGAAAGTACTGGGGGCCAGCCTGAAGTGGGACAGAAATATGGTACAAAGGAGGAGGGCAGCAGAATGCAAATACAACAGCTTAGCTCTGTGATACTATCTACGTACAAAAAAAAAAAAAAAAGCCCCCCACTTGGTATAGCCAAGGATTTGAAATCTTCCTTTAGGCGTCAATGTTGTGAAGGACAGGTTGACCATTTGTACTGCAGAAGAACTGACCTTTCTGACAACAATGGGAAATAAACTTGATCCTGGAGTGGAAGTGGGGAGGGCATCCTGTCATCATGTGACATCCCACAGAAAGAAGCACCAAGGTGTCCCCAGGCCACATCCACAAGGGTGCAGAATAAACCATCCTTGGCCGTGGCTCCTCGGGAGAGGACTTCTAAATACTAATTGTGGGACAACTGAGCCCTTGGCTTTGGTTTGAACCCACACTCTGCACCTAACCACTTAACCTGCCCCGAAAGGCCCCAGGAGGAGCTGCGGAGGCTGCTCACCTCTCCTCCGTGGAGAAGACGAATTTCCTAAGTTTCAGGTCCCCAAGCACGATGGCCGACTGGTGGCAGTGGGCAACGGCGGAAACAATCTGCTTGAAGAGCCTGGCAGCCTCCTCTTCCCGCAGCCTCTTGCGGCTGCGCACGTAGGAGTGCATGTCCCCAAAGTCCTTCTCAAAGAAGACGTAGGCCTTGGTTTCCCCAAGGATCACTTCCACGATGCCGGTGATGTTCCTGTGTGACGGCAGCTGGGTGTAAGGCCTGATTCTGTCCTGGTAGTGTTTAATGGGAAACACCTGCAGAGAGAAGGCAACCCCCCCCACTTAGGAGGCTAGGAAAGCGGAGGCTACCTCCTGAATCCCAGACGGCAGCCCTCAATCTTTGGCCTTCGGTTGACAGTAAGGCTCCCTTCACTGACTCCCCCTTTTCTCTGCCGCCCCAGCTGCCTCTAACACCCCAAGCCAGCCACATCCAGGGGTCTGGGGTAGCAAATACCCACGGGTTACTATACAGATGGTTTAAAAGAACTGTCTTCTATATACGTTATCTCCTTTCATGAGGCCACCCTCCCCCCCAGGAGAGCTAGGCCCTAAAGCCCCCACCGTCTGTGGCCCTTCCTTGTTTGCAGGTGAGGCTGCTGGAAGCAGCTGACGGAAGGTTCCCCCCCTGGGATCTCCAGGAGCTGAAAATGCATGACCTCCGGCAGACCCAAAGCTCTCAGCACAGAGAGCACAGAATGAGGTGACTCTGCAGCCTCCGGGGGGAAGCAGGGGCTGGGGAACATGCAGATCTGTCATTAGTCAGAAGGAACAGATGACTCGCAGAAAGACTGTGACAACACAGCCTTAAACAACCTGCCTACAGTCTGACTCAGGTATAAGCAGCCTTGAGTTAAAATTGTCACAGGAGGGACATGGGATGTTCTCCATGGTTTTTACATTTGTTTGTTTATCTCCCTTCCCCCCCCTGCCCCGGGGAGGGGGCGGGCAGCTCCCACCACCACCTTTACCAGGGAAATGGGTAGTACCTCCTCTCAGAAACTAGCTGGTCTCTTTAAGGGCCTTTTGTTTAGTCCGGTTACTCATATCCTAGACTCAACTGGAAACGGTGACACATGGGCTGTCACCATCTGGATTCAGCTATTATCTGCTCAGAGGAACTGGAAGGGGTTGCACAATGGCCAGACCCACCCCACCTCTGAGGCCTGGCTGCCCTGGCCCCGGCTAGAAAAATCTCTCTGCCGGCCCCCCCCCCACCCCGCCCCACAGACATATCTTCCCCCAAACCGCTCTTAGCCCCAGCGACGGAGAAGAAAAGATCCACCCTCCCCCCCCCGCCCCGCTTTAAACTGGGCTGAGCATGTATTTGCAATTTCATTCAGGTCGGACAGTAGGTGGCAGCAGCTAGCCCGGGGTGGGGGGTGGCGGCTGGAGTTCAGGTGAGTTGCGGAAAACCCAAGAGCGACTTTAACTGAGGGGTGACCCTGTCTTTCGGTTGAAAAGGAGCAGCCCGGAGGCTCCTCAGGGATGTCTGAGACGGGTGTCAGGCTCGCAAAGGCTGTGGGAATGTTGTGCGTCTGTGGGCGCTGGGGGAGCACGCGGAGGAGCCTGTTTCCAGGAGTTGTGTCTCCTCCGGAATGGAATCTCTCAGGTTCAAAAGAAAATCGCTGGCCGGAAAATACAGACATGAATGGAAGCGAGGGTTCCTAGCCGGGGCGGGCTTTCCAACATTTCTGCGCCGGGCAAATCCCCCGCCCCGGCTGGAAGACCGCCTCGGACGGCTCTCTGGGGAGGACGAGGTTCTCATCCCGGCGCGCGTTCAAGCCGGAATCCCCAAGCCCCGAGCCTGACACTGTCTTCCCACCCCCTCACACCCACAGCTGAGCCCAGGTGCCTTGGAGCCCGGGCAAGACCGCTGCCAGCTGCTCCAAGCTCCAAGGAGGCACCCACTGCAGGGCGTCCTTCCAGGACAAGGGGCGGGGGAAGCCAGGAGAATGAGAGAAGGGGAATGGCATGGCCCTGGAATCCATTTCAATTCCACAACTTATTTGGAACGCCGTGCGCTAAACTGGGAGCTAAGCAAAGAACAGAGATAAAGCCACTGAACACCGCACTTCCTCTTGCCTGCCGAGCCCCCATTATACCACTCCATCCGAAATCCCTCAATCCCTCAAAAGGTGAACCTGGCCAAATGCAGCCCGCCACGCTCAAGTCACCGCAGGTGGCACCCAGGCCCCCGGCGCCGGCGGGCGAGACCCCAAGCACCTTTGCCGACCACCGCGTCCCGCAACCCCACAGGGGGGTCCCGACCCCCTGAGCGCCTACCTTGCAGCGCAGCTCCCGGCCGGTGTGGATGCACAGCGCGCGGGACACATGCTCGCGCTCCGCCAGGGGCAGCAGCAGGTAGTCTGCGATGCGGCTGGGCCCCGGCGCGCTCCCGGAGGCGCCGCCAGCCCCCGGCGCGGCGGGCGGCGGCTGTGGACTGCAGGGCGAGCCGGGGGGGCTGAGGTAGTCCGGGGGGTTCGAGCACTCGGAGAGGCGCGGGCACTTGGCCGCCACCGCCGCCCCGTCGTCCGCGTCCAGCAGGCGTTTGGCCGGGGCGCCCCGGGCGGCCGGGAGCAGCAAGGCCGGGCCGCGGGGCTGCGAGGCGCCGCTCATGGCAGAGCGCACAGGACCGACCCGCATCCCGTCCCGGGCCGGGCCGGCCCCGGCTTTGTAGGTCCCGGGATCCGCGCGGGAAGGCGCTGCGGGCTCGGTGCAGGCGCCGCGACCTACTCCAGCGGGCGGGATGGACTTTGCAGACGGAGTTCGGCTCAGCCCCCACGGGGGGCAAGGCAAGAGCCGCTCCCGGGCGCTCGCGTTGCACGCGGGAAGCACGCTGGCGGCGCGTCCGGCGGGAGCAGAGGCCGGCTCGGGTCCCGGGACCTCCGCGGGCACCGGCTCGGGGCGCCTGGCCGGAGGCGGCCGCCGCTATTGTTGTCGAGGCCGCCGACAGTCCCGGAGGCAGAGGCGGCGGAGGCTGGTGTTCCCGAGGTCCGGAGCCGCGAGGGCAGGATTCCACAGGCTCGGCGGAGCCGCGGAGCCAATGCACTTCCCAAAGCCCGAAGTCCCGGAGAGAAAGCCGGAGCAACTTTTCCGCGGCGCTCGGGATCCTGCGCGCTCCTGGGCTCCCGGCGTGTGTGTGAGCGAGCGAGACGCGCTCGGAGAGAGTGACTGAGTGTGAGTGAGTGTGTGCGCCGCACCGATCCCGGCCAGTGCACTCCTCCTTCTCCTTTTCCTCCACCTCCTCCGCCTCTTGGTGACTCACGCTGTATACACACACACACTCACAGGCCGGGCTGTGTAAACAGTTGGGAAGCCGGGTTGAGCAATGAGATGGCTGCGACGACTCGGGCCCTGCCGCCCGGCGAGCAGTCACCGAAGCGGAGGGAGGAGGCCGGGGCAAGGCGAGAGGAGGGGGGAGAGGAGGTGGAGCTGGGTCCGCGGGGGCAACGGGGGTGGCCCGAAGGCTGGGGATGCTCCGGGGTGCGCGCGCTTCGGCGCAGGTGGTGTGTCCCGAGCCGGCTGGGACGCGCGCACACACCCCCCAGGCTGGGACTGGCAGGAGGCGGCGCGCGCCCTCCCGCAAGCCCGGAGCTCCGCGCTAGCAGCCGGGGGAGGGGGCGGAGGAAAAGTTCCCGTGACGTCAGGGTCCCGGGGAAGTGGGCGGGAGGGGCGGGGCCGCGGGGGGCGAAGCGAAAGCTGATTGGTGCGCGCTCCTCATTCACACCGAGCACAATGGGCTGCGGGCACGCGCATCACGGTTCTCGGCACCAGCCGCTCGCTGCCGCGGGACGGTTACGCCGTTCGCCCTAGAGATCCCTCCACCGCCGCGCGCCTTGAGACCTCGGATTGGAGCTGTAGGCGCCGCCCAGGCCCGGCTGCAGCCGGAGGAAGGGAGGATAGGAAAGGTGATGAATTCCAGAATCAGTCATTCACCCCCACGCGGTAGTTCCGGGGAAGACCTGTGCGTGGTAGTGGATGTGGCTTTTTTTTTTTTCCTTTTCCTTCCCCCTCCCGGCTCTAATCCCCAGCGTCTGTTCGCTTCCACAAATAGAACCTTCTGTTCGATGAAATAAAAGCAAACACTGGGCCTTCTGCGCTGCCTCCACCTCCACGCCCCTCCCGCGCCTGCCGCCCTCCCGGATTGCACGGAAATAGCTTCTCCAGGCTCCCCGGCCGCCCCTTCGCGGTGACTCGCAGAAAGCTTCCTGAGCCGAGGCCGGTGGGAAACAAAGGATGTGGGGAGCTGGCGGAAGGGGCCCACGTGGCTGCCGCCGGATTCCTGCCCCCTCCCCGGCCTCCGCACGCGCAGCAGGGTCTGGGGCCCCGGTGCCAGCCCCGGTTCCCTGGTGGGCGGGTAGGGGAGTAGAAGTCATTCTGGCCACCGACTGTGATACTGCCTACACGCGGACATCCCTACCAGGTTGTGTACGTACATTCGTGCAACGTGATTTGGGTGAGCATGAAATGTGTGCCAGACCCTGCACCAAGAAACCTCCATAAGAAAATAAATCTGCCGTTTTTCTCTCTTGAGAGAACGAGGTCAATTTGGAGTCTCTGGACACCCAACATAGATAACTATTTCAGAGAGGCTCTGCACGCCTGCTAAACACTTAATTTTCTAAAATGAGGTGGAGCCCCAAGGATAAATCCTTTTACATATTAAATCTCCATTCATTCAACAAACACCAATTAAGCATCTACTAAGGGCCAGATGCTGGGGATTAGAAGATGGAAATGCAAATAATGCTCACATTAATTGAGGTCTAGAATGTGCCAGGCACTGTTCTTAGCACTTTACACATAATACCTCGCTTTGGTTTTACAACCAGCCTGTGGGGTTATTTTTTGCCCCATTTCACAGAAGAAGTCTTCAAAGATTTAAGTTCCTTGCTGGAGTCCAATAGCTAGTGAGTGGTGGAGCTTTCAGGCTCCTAAGCAGTCATGGGGACTCAGGGAGACATGACAGTGTGTTTGGGAGAAAAGAGGACTAGGTAGGAGTGCCAGCTAGAAGGCAGCATCTGACCTGGGGACATGAGGGATTGTGAGATCCTTGCTGGGGCCGGGGAGTTGAGGAAGGGGGCAGGAATGGTGGCTATCAAGGGAAGGCAGGTTGGCTCAGAGGCCACGGCGCTTTCAAGGGTGGTGGGAGCTGAGACCGAAGTCCCGATGGGCTCCAGGGCCATACTGAGGAAGGTTGCCCTTGGTCCTGTGGCCAAGACAGAGCCTACCTGAGCTTTTCCTTCTTTCAGTTCTTTCTGCGCCAGTATTTAAGATCCATTGAGCTGCCCGCTGGGCACCTGCGCTTGGATGGCAACTTGACAGGAGCCATCAACACCTTCCTCCAAGGGGTACGCTTCCTTCTCTGTCTTGGGAGAGAAAGGCATCACCACCACCCACCCCACTCACCCTCCGGGGCACTCATTTCCCCTTGAATCTGCCCTTTTCCCATTCCCCCCAGCCAGTCTCTGGGGCCATTCTAGACCTCTCTGAGCCACCCCCTGCCCTCCCCTGTGCAGCTCTCTGGGGCTGCCCCTGGCAAACTGTTTCCCATGCTCTTTTGCCCACTAGCTTCCAGCTGAGTTTTCCAGTGGGAGGTCGTAGAGGGAGACCGGAAGGTGGGTAGCTGCTACTTCTTCCCTTTGTCTCTGCTCAGGGCACTGGCCGCACCCCTTTTGTGGCCCTAGCCCCACCTAGGCAGCCTCTCTCTGTATGGCTATTGGGATATGCTGCCAGATCCCTCTTCTGGATCAAAGAATTTATTCCTCCAGTTGCTGGGATTGCCTTTTGGGAGCCTTTCTTGAGAATTGCCCTGACTGAGAAGAGCTGCCTTGCCCAAGGTCACACTCCGTTCCCAAGAGGTCTATGTCCAGTGGTTGGAGTAAAAGGGTCCAGCCTTCTTGCCCCAACATGGTTGGACTCTGAAGGGCCTCCCAGCTTCAGACCTCCCAACTGACGGTCACCGGAGGCCCTCCTTGAGACTGCACTCAGCCCAGTTTTTCCCTCTGCCCAATCCTGTTCATTCCCTTCCCCTCCAAGAGCATTTCCTGAGAAGCCTCTGCATGCTGCTCTCCTTCTCTGACTCTGGTTCTCCAGGAACCCAACCTTGGCATCCCTTCCTCTTCACTGTCCTGCTTTATTGTAGGGACTCTGGCTCCTGGGATCAAGTGACACCTCTTTTGTCCCTCTAGGCCCTCCCGTGGCAGCAGCTTCCTGATGTTGCTAATCTCTGGGTTGCCCCCACAACACACACAAACCATGTTGTTCTGTTCTTTCAAAACTTTTGTAAATAATTCTCCGCTGTTCATTTTTTCAATTCTTCCTGGCCTGTTGCATTTCCCAACTAGACCCCGATGGAGACCAACCCTATACTTGTCCCATGTCCATCCCCTCCTCTCCACTCTCACGATCTTTGTTCAGGACCTCCCCCATGGGTTTCTGCAGTAAGCTGCCTACTGGGTCATTCATTCATCCCTTCAACAGCGAGCCCCCGCTCTGCCAGCACACCTATGAGGTGTTGATACAGTGGGGTACAAAACAAAATGTGCCCTTTGCCGCCTCATCCATTCTCTGTACACCTATCAGAGTACTTTTTCTACAACTTGAAACTGATCATATCAGGTCCCGGCCTAAAACTTTGCAGGGACCCTCATAAAATCCAAATGCGTGGAAATGGAAGCCCTCTTCTCTGGCCCCGCTTCTCCTCCCAGCCACACCTTTTTTGTCTCCTTACCTCTACCCTCCCCTTGTCAGCTCCTGCCAGGGTCCTAAACATGCCATGCCAATTCACACCTCTGCACTTTTTTGCCTGGGCTGATTCCTCTCACTGGACTCTCCCCACTCCCCCTGTCAATCTGATGAACTCCTATTCATCCTTCAAAACACCACTCAGATTTCCCCCAGGATGACCATCAGATTTAAATGTCCTCCTGGGTGCTGTTGAGTCCTCCATCCAGGTTTCTTTCATGGCACCTTCCACTCAACTGTGTTCCCAGAGGGCAGGGGCCATGTTTTATTCAGCCCTAGATCTCCAGTCCCCAGCCTAGCGTCCATGGTAAAGGAGGAGCTTCGTAAGTGTCAAGCAAATAAACGCACTCGGGGCAGAGGGTCACGCACAGGGAGGTTGCGGAGGGAGAACAGGCATTTGGGCAGAGATGGGGGCTGAGGAGTAGGGCCCAGATTTCAGAGTTGAATGTCCAGCTCCGGAAAGCAACAGGATGTGGTTGGGGAAAGAAAAAAGGGCTTAAGTTTTTGGGGCCTCCAAACCCGGATGTCTGGGAGGATGGACAGGTACCCTTGGCAGGGCTGAGATCAGGTCAGCCAAGGGGACAAGTGAGCTAAAATTGTCTTGATTTCATTGCTGGGGCTTTCTCTGCTGGCAAAGCCTGAACAGACCTTTTTCAGATACTGATTTGAGGAAGCTCATTCTGGGACCTCAGTTATCTCACCTTTGAAATGGCATAGTAAAGGCCAGCTTTTGCTCTTCAATGAGGTTCTTATGGAAACAAATAGGGACCAAGATTTGAAAAGTACTTTTGAGGTATCTACCCATCCACGAACGTGATTATCAGGTATGGGTATTCCTTGACTGAACTATGTTCCTTTAGTCAACAGATGTTCATTAAAGGTTTGCCAGATGCCGGAACTGAAAAAGGGCCTCTACTATGAGAATCCAAATTGACAAATACAAATATTTGTAGATAAGTAAACAAGATGTTCCTTAGGAAGCAATTCTTCCCATGTTATAGGAGGGTCTACCACGTGATGCCATTAGCAAACTCCTTTGCTGTACTTTTTATGTGGCTTGGTAACAATGTAGGCACCTAGAAGCAAGAATCACGGCTGTGCGTGAGTACACGTGTGTGCCCACCCCTTGCCTCAGCACAGCGCCAAGCGGATACCAGATGCTCGGTACATGGTGAACTGGGGAAAAACTGATTTGCCTCCAACTTTTCAGGAACTCACATATTACGTAATATGGGGAAAGCTGCATTGATTTCTCTGGACAGGGTTGGACTCATGCGCTCAGGCTCGATTCGTTTTCATTCATGCCCAGGTAAGTGCCCGGCAGTACTATGAGGAAGGTGCTAAGCAGTCTGCTTATTCAAAAATGCCGGGAGATCCCTGGAGCTGAGACCCCCTGCTTCACGGCATACAAGGCTTCGCGGCCACGCACAGGATGCATGATGCTCCCTGACCCAACAAATGAACAGCAACAAAAAATCAGGACACATCGAAGGAAGACAATATAGTGCTTAAGACAAGGTCCTGGGGCGCCTGGGTGGCTAAGTAGGTTAAGCCTCTGACTCGTGATCTCAGCTCAGATCTTGATCTCAGGGTCATGAGTTCAAGCCCCACAGGGGACTCCATACTGGGCGTGGAGCCTACTAAAAAAAAAAAAAAAAAAAAAAAAAAAAGGCAAGGTCCCAAAAGCCAGGCAAAAAAACCATTTACTAAGTTCCTTCCATATGCTAAACCTTGGCCTAGTCTCTTGTTTGACATTCAAAATAATTTCTGCCATTAACTCCCAGTCTGAATTTGGGCAGGTCATTTCCCCTCTTTGGAATCACTCTTCTCCTTTTTTGCATGAAGATGTAAACTGGTGGTTTTCAAGCTGGGTTCCTGGGAACCCCAGGGCTTCAGGTTGGCACCTTAGGAAGAGCACAGGGCGCAATGTGGGATTCCAGGCTACCCATTCCAGGTTTTATCAGATGTTCTACATTATGCTTCTTCTGTAAGATCTTGTTTGAGAAAAGTTTTCCACTGCTTTAGAGAAAACAAGTTTGAAAATCACTGGTCTGATGATCTCTGAGGCCTCACCCATCTCTAACACTGATTCTTTTATTCACTGTTAGGAGTCAGGAGCTCACAGGGCAGATCCAATCTGCAGCCATGTTTCGTGAGAGGCCCCTGCAGTGATGATGCCTCCTTGGGGAGTGAGGCATGCCCTGTCTAGTTCATCACAGTCCCCACTGCTCCTTTTTGCAGAACACCTGCCACCTCACATTTACATTAGCAGCCTGGCCCCGGAGGTGTTTGAGTTTGCTTCTTCAGAAATGCTCCCCTGAGATCCTCTCTTCCCATGAGACCCGCCACTGATGGCAGAAAAGAGAGGGCTTCAGAGCCTGGAAGCAGATGTCCCCAGTCTAGAGGGAGCAGGGTGGTCTAGCTCTTTCTTCCTATCCGCCCAGCCCAGAAGACCACTGTGGCAGTTTGAAAAATATCACTGCAACTTCTCTGCCTCTTTGCCCTTTGAGAGGCAGCGTGTCTCAAATCTGGGCAGGCTGATGACCGCTTTGACCAATCAGGTACGGTGAAGATGCCTCTCTGAGACTTCTAATAAAAGGCCACGTGGCACCTGCGTTGTTCACTGGGACACTGGCCATCGGAGCCCTGTGTGGCCAGGTAAGAATTCTGTCTCCCCTGAGAACACTGTGCTGGAGAGGCCACAAGTAGGCCTTCCAGATGATGGACCCAGCCAAGCCTGTCCTGCAGCAGTCCCAGCCCAGCTGCCAGACAGGTGAGTGAGGAAGCCAGCTTGAGAATGGTCCTCCAGCCTCAGTCGTCTGTGCCTTCCCAGCTGACGCCCCCAGAACAAGCAAGAGCCATCCCCACCATGCCCTTTCTGAATTCTTGACCTCAGTATTAGGGTGGTTCGTTACACAGCAATAGACGATGGGAACAACATTCTGGAAGCATTCTGGATAAATCAGGAGGTCTATGAGACAGGGCCCCACCAGCCCACAGGACACCTTTAGATGCTATCTAGAAAAGGATGCCCTGTCCTCTGGTTGGGTACCACCCCCACACTGGGGCAGAGGGCTCGGCCAGCAGAGTGCAGGCTGGATGTCACAACCATGTGACCAGAGACGCCTTCTGTTCTGCCAGGATCAGTGTAAGCTATGCTGATGGGAATGGAGGCATTTTCTAAACACTCATATAATAGCCCTATAGTCCCTTGAACATCTCCCAGGATTTGGGGGGGCCCCTGTGCTCAGACCTTACTACTTCTGCCTCACCAGTGATCATCTTACCACATGAAGCAATCATTTAAAAAATATACGGGGCTCCCGGGTGGCTCAGTCAGTTGAGCATCTGCCTTCAGCTCAGGTCATGATCCTGGAGTCCTGGGATCGAGCCCTACGTTGGGCTCCATGCTCAGCGGGGATTCTGCTTCTCCTTCTTCCTCTGCCCCTTCCCCGGCTCCTTCTCTCTCTCTCTCTAAAATAAATAAATAAAATCTACAAAAAAATTTAAAATATATATTAAAATATATACAAATATGTATATTAAAACATATATACAAAGATACATTTATACATGCACACGCACGCCCACACAGATCCTACAGCCTTTTTCTCTTTTCTCATTAAAAAAAGTTCTTACCCTACCGTGATCTAATCTGAGGTCTGCAGGCTGTTTTGAGGTCATTCATCTTGCCTCTTCGAACATACCATTTTCCCTCTCTCGGCGTGAGCTAGCCCCTGGCAGCCAGCCAAGCCCATCTCCCTTCATTCTCAAAGGAAGCTGGCCCTGTGCACAGGGCCGTTTGGATTCTGGGCTTTCCATTGAAAAAACAAAAACAAAACAGCCCTGTAGATCTGTGGCTCCTCTTCCACGTTCCTGAGGATGTTGCAGACCGTGAACTGAAGGGTGAAGAGGTCTGGGGGTGCATCACATCGGATCGCCAATGCCAGCGGCCCATCTCCATGGGCCAGTTCAGGGGAACTGCAGAGAAGGTGGGAAGGCCAACATCAGCAGGGAGGCAGGGAGGCCACCTCCTTCCTCGGGAGAATGTCTGGTCAGAGAGGATTTGCTTCGTTGGGGAAGGTACTGTGCTGATGGTACCCACTCTGTGTCCCTCACCGTGCTCTGCAAGCATTATCTCACCGATCCTCACACCAGCCCCACAAATCCATATTATCACCTCCCTTTGCCAGCTGAGGGAAGAGAGGATCAGAGAAGCTAAGTAACTTACCCAAGATCACACAGCTAGAAAGATGGGAGCCAGGATTCAAACCCCAGGGTGGCCCATGTCAGGGCACTTATGCTCCTCTTCCTTCTCTCCACCTCCTTCCTCAGGCTTTTTTGTGCTCACTCGCTCTCTCTCTCCATTCCTTCTCTTTAAGAAACTGCAGAATCAGTGCCTCTGCTTAAACTGTGGGGTGAGATTACCTGGGGCCTCCCCTGTAGGTTTGAGGGGGCGCCTGACCTAGCTCATGTAAAACACCTTTCAGTTTATCAAAACTTGTTTTAAGACCTTTGAAAAACACTCCTGTTTTGTACATTGGGACGAACCTGGACTGGGGCCCTCGAAGGGGTCTTTATCCTTGGCCAGGGTTGTTCATCAGTGGGCCTACATTCCCCGAGCTCCTGCTATGGGCCCAGTGTCAGCTTAGACACCAGAAGTAGGGAGCAGCCCTAGCCCCAGCGAACCCCCAGCAGAATGGGGAGGAAGGCCATGGTACAGAGCACTGAACACGAGCAGAATGAAGTCAGTACTAGAAGAGGGACATGCAGGAGGGTGAGAGGTCAGTTCTGCAGAAAGTCCTGCATGGACCCGACTCTGGAACCCGAACTTGTCCTTGGAGAGGGTAGGTACACAGCAGAGGCGATCTCACTCGAGCAGGGTTCCCGGAACTTGATATATGTGAGAATGACGTTGATAAAGGCAGGCATCCAGAGACCAGGATGTATGCATCAGCAGATCAGTGAAAACCTTCGCTTTCCTAGATGAGCCGCCCACAGGAAGCCACCTTATCGGAAAGCCGTGTGCACTAGCAGAAGCCACGAAGAGGACTTGGCAGATATCAAGAAGTCTATTTCGGGCCGTAGCTTGAAGCCATCTCTGACCCGACAGGGAGAGTCTTCTTCAGGAAACATTGGTCATCAAGTTTGCTCTGGCAAAACTCCTTCCAGCCTCCAGAGCGAGGCTGCTAGTTAGGGCAATGCTCTGCAGCTATGACAAAGACAGCCCGAAGTGGTTTAAAGAGCCCAGAGTCTGTTTCTCTGCCCTGTACCTTCCTGAGGTGAGTATTCCCGACTGACAGAGTTTAGGGACACTGGCTCTCTCCATGTTGGGGTTCAGACACCTCGTCCACATGAGGTTCCTGGTCTCCGCCATATCAGGTTCCAGCTGGTTGGAAGAAGACAAGAGCGTCAAGAAGACACACCTACCTCAGCCTGGAAATGGCGCGTGTGCCCTCCACTCATATTCACATGCCACTGGTGAGCATTTGGTCACATGGCCACACCCAACATCCGGGGAACCTGGGAAATGTGTCCAGCCAGGCACACGGGTCGTTGAGAAGAGGAGGTATAGGTGGACCCCTGCCCATCTCTGCTTCAAATGGCAATCAGGAAGTTGGCAGGTGTAACCAAAACCTCCACTTACATCATCTTAAACCCAACAGACAACTTTGGGCAGATTGCAGGGTTGGCTGATTCGCCAACTCAACCATGGAGAGCTCCATGTCTCCACCCCCCGTGTTGGCTGAACCCTCAGGCTGGCTTTAGCATGGCTGCGGCAGCAAGCCCAGATACCACATCCCAGTATGACAATTGTCAAAGGAAGAAGAAAGCATCTCTCCCTGGGCTATCCTTTAGGGGAAAAGAGAGTTTCCTCAGGGGCCCCTTCTCCACCTCCAGCGGACATCCTCTCTTACCATTGGCCAGACACAGGTCACATGGCCACGTCTTAACCAGTGACCGATGTTATGGGCTGAACTGTGTTACCTCCAAATTCCTATGTTGAAATCATAACTTCCAGTACCTAGAACTGTGACTGTATCTGGAGATAGGGCCTTTAAAGAAGTATTTAAATTAAAAGGAAGTCACATGGGTGGGTCCTAACCCAATACGGCTGGTGTCCTTTAGGAAGAGGAGAGTAGGACACAGATAACAAACACTCCAAGAGACAACCATGTGGGGACATGGTGGCCATCTGGAGGCCAAAGGGAAGTCTCAAGAGAAGCCAACCCTGCCAGCACTTTGGTCTTGGACTTCTGGGCCGGAACCCTAAGAAAATAAATGTCCATGGTCTGAGGCACCTGGTCTGTGGTATTTTGCTATGGCAGTCCTAGCTAACTGATACGACTGATAATCGGAATGGATCAAACCAGGCCACTCCTGGGGTGCAGTCAGTGCATGGGAGAGGCCAGTCAGGGTTCTGGAGAAGGCAGTCGACAGGATGGATGCCGAACACTCGGGAGGCGATGCCAATGATTGACGGTATGGCTGCCCCTCACCCCATGGATGCTGCTCGACTCTTCTCCTCTGGCCAGCTCCCTTTCTGCTCACACCAGCCCATTCCTATCTTTCTCCAAATAGACATCAGGCCAACCATCTGACTAGATTCCTGCCCAGCAAAGTAGCCTCACTCTCCAGTCCACTTTGCTAAGAGTTGGGGGGGCTGCACGGTCTGTCCTCCGGTCTCAACCACAGATGACTGGTCCTTCTTTAATTCTGACAACCTCATTTCCAAGTTCTCGGGGGACAGTGGGGTGCTGGTAAACCTTTGACCATCGGTTCTGGGTTGTAATATTTGTGGATCTCCATGATGTAAGGAGGGTTCTCAAGAGCCCACAGGAGGTCACTGAGCGTGGAATGGGGAAGCACACTGCTGCTCAGGGACACCTCCCCCCTTGCCTTCAGGGATGACAATCATCTGAGACTCCACATCCCAAATGATGCTTGTGGGAAAATGATTCATAGGGTAGGAAAGGGTTAAAAATGTTTTGCAACCCCCCCACCCCCCACCCCCGCCATAGGAACAAACAGAGGGCATGGGAAAATCTCGAGGGTGCTGCATCCTGGAGGGGTCCCTCTCCTTCGCTGTTCCCAGGCTGTGAGAATAAATACCACCCTAAAGAATAGAGTGCAAGTAGGGCTCAGCCGGCCCAGAGGGCGAGGACGCTCACGGCCCCAGGCCCCCTCCCCCATTCACCTCTGCACAATCCTTCCTCTGTTGCCTGAGCTCCACTTCCCTCAGGGTCCCATCCAAGCCCGAGTCATAATAAAGGCCACCATTGATGGGCACTTCCTCTGCACCAGGCACTGGGCTGGGTCCTGCAGACACATTTTCTCATTGAATTCACACCACTGCCCCCACAGACTTGATGGGCGTAGTTCCGTCCCAAAAAGGAGGTTCACGGAGGTCAGAGGAACCGTTTCAAGGTCATGGTGGCAGGACCCAAGTGACTGAGCCTGTGGATTTTCCACAGTGCTTCTGGGGTCAAACAGGCCAGACAGAGTCACAGAGTAGTAATAACAACAGCAATGGCTAACCCTTTACTGAGGACTTCATTTAAAGGTGCAGGTCCGTTTGCACATTGACCTCCCTGTGGGATTGGGGCGGAAATACGGCTCCTCTTGGGCTCAGAGAGGGTGTGCGGCTTGCCCTGTGTTACAGCAGATTCGTGGCAGGGCAGGACTGTGAGCTCCTTGGGGTGGGTTGGAGTGGGGTGGGGGGGCTGCTGCCCAATCCATTCCTGCCCCCTCCCCCACTCCCCAGTCTGGCTTTGGCTTTGAGTCTCTTCACATCCCCCAGAGGACTAGCACTTTGCAGGGGGCATTTAGGATAGACCCGAGGTCCCACCGTCCCTGCCACAGGCACTTCTGGGTGGTGGGAAAGGAAATACCTATCCTTCCCCCTGGGTGTCCTACCTCCTGTCGGCCGCCAAGCCAGCACCTGGGCGGGGAAGAGGATAGAATGGGGCTATTCAGACAGTTTTCCTGACGCAATACCATTGCTAAACCCTTGCATCCCTGAGCGTTTTATGGAGGGTGGGGATTTTGAGCGGGAGCAGGAAACCCCAAACTCACTCGGCTACCAGAACAAGGCCCTGGAGGTCAAGTGCTCAGTCCAGAAGAATAGTTACCCCAAGGCTGGGTGGTAGAAGAGCAGCGGGAACGCCACCGACAACCCCACGGTTGATCGAACTCGTCCACACCCCTAACTATATTCAATTGACAAAGTCCTCCCGACCAGGAGGGGCAAAACCAAGTCTCCATTTACAGATGACAAAACTGATTTGCCCAAGGTCACGGAATGAGTAAAGGGCAGAAATGAGGCACAAATCTGACTTTCACACTCGTGGTCTAGTCCTCCCTTCACCACAGCTGGGGGCCTGTGCTGGGGACAATGGGTGATGCTGTCAAGAGGGTTCGGAGGCCAGCAGAGGCATCAGAGGGAGAAGACCAAGGAACCCCTAGCCAGACTGACCCAAGTGCAAACCACGGGGCTGCAGCATGGGGCAAGTCGCTTAACTTCTCCGAGCCTGACTTTCCTCCTCTGCAGGCGAGGGGCTTGTGGTTAAGAGCTTGAGCCCTGGAGTCAGAGCGCCTGATTTTTCGTCCCGGCTGCCCTGCTTACAACCTGTGTGACCTTGGACAAGTCTCTGTGTTCACACCTCTCTGAATGCAGTTTACTTGTCTGTCAAATGAGCATTTAAAAACCCACCTACGGCTTCCTGTCAGAGTTCTCTTTGCTAATAATGCAAGTAAAGCTCTTAGCACAGGCCTGCGTGATGGTAAGCAGTCAGTCGATATTAGCCATTAGTACCACCTGCAGAATGGAGAACAAAAGACCTTTTGGTGATTAAAGGAGAGAGCATGTTCCTGGGGTGTGTATGTCTGTGTGTGTCTCTGTGTGTCTGCGAGTGTGTGTCTGTGTGAGTTTCTGTGTGTGTCTGTGTAAGGAAGCATGGGGGATTTCTCCACAGATTGAATTGGAACCCTCTAGAAAGCAGGAGAAGGGGCCCCAGGCTGGCCCTGTGCCTGCTTTGGGATGTTTCCCTCTGAAACAACCACCTGGCCTTCACCTGTGTGCTCTATCGACTCTTCCCTATGAGTCAAGTGCTATGTCCTTACAGCCACTCCTCATTCCAGCAACGATTCCCTGGGGAGAACTACCTCAAGCTGGAAACCTTCCTGGCCAGAGTAGTGAAAGGGCAAAATGTAAATACACACGGGCCTCAGAGTTTCATAACTGCCGTGAGTCACCCCTCTTCACAGAAGACATGGCAAAGGGACAAGAGCTCCAAGGTCTTATCAGTGAGGCTGGGCCCAAGTGCCTTCCAGGCATTCCTCATCTGGGTCCTTCCCATGCTCTCTCTCAGTGGAAGCATGTCCCCTCGATGTCCCACTGATGCCATGTCAGGCTAGGGAGGGGAAGCAGAACATGACCAGGTCAAATATTGTTTCTGTCTTCTTAATTCTCGGCTGTTCCCGATCCTTTCCTGGTGGCCTCAGAGGCCCGGCAATGTCCTGTGTATTCATTAGAAGTTCTCTTTTTTTTTTTCTTCAGTTTTATTTAAATTCCAGTTAGTTAACATACAGTGTAATATTAGTTTCAGGTGTACAATATAACGATTTAACAGTTTCATATATCACCCTCGTTAGAAAATCTTTAGTTCGAAAAGAACTAGAATTATCGTATTATGATAAATAGGGGTTGATTTTCTCACATAAAAAGAAATTCAAAACGGCCCAAAACTGTTGTGATTTTGGCAGCACAGTGAAGTCAAAGCCAATCATATCATGATTCTGTTTGTTTTCCCTTGAGGTTGCAAAATGGCTGCTACAGCTCCAGATAATCATATCTATGCTCAAGGCAGAAGAGGAGAGAAGGGCATAAAATAGTGGCATTATTAACATCTATTCCTGTATCAGTCAGTCATAAAATACCACTGCAAAACTTAGTGCCTCAAAAGAACAATTATTTATTAGTTCATGACTCAGGGTTGGAGTTTGGGCTGGGTTCAGGTGGCAGTTCTTCTACTGGTCTTGTGGGCTTCCTCGTGTGACAGCAGTCAGGTGATGGCTCAGGAGGGGCTCTGTTGTCCAAGACAGCCTCGCTCACATGTCTGCTACATGATGCTGGCTACTGGGGATACAATGGCAGACCAGAGGTCAGAGTAATGTCACTGCTGGAAGGGGACCGCTAGCCAAGGAATGTGGGTGGCCTCTACAAGTTGGAATTGTCAAGGAATGGACACTTCCCTAAAACTTCCAGAAAGAAAGAATCCTGGGGACACCTTGATTTTACCTGGGGACACCTTCCTTCCAGGAAGGACCATTTTGGATCTCTGACCTCCAGAACCGTAAGATAGTACATTTGTGTTAAGTCGCTGCCTTTGTGGAATCGAGTTACGGCAGCAAGAGCCAACTATCTCCCTCTGATGCTCTCTCATTCTCGAAGGTCTCACTGCCTGATTTTGTAAAGATATATTGGAACACGGCCACCCATTCCTTTCCGTATGATCTATGTCTGCTTTCGTCCGATGGCAACACTACTAGTAGTTGTGCTGGACGCTGTATGACCCATGAAGCCTGAAATATTTACTCTCTGGCCCTTTACAAAGAACGTTTGCCAGCCCCTGCTTGAGGAAGCTAGCCGGGGCCTCCTTGCATGGTGGGTTTGGGCTAGCAAGAGAACAAGAGTTTGCTTCAAAGTTCTTGCAAGTCCAAAGGCTTGGAAGGCCCACAATGTCACCCCTCTCCATTTTGGTCAAACAAAGCAAGTCCCAAGGCTGGTCACAGAGGTCAGGAATAAATTCCACCTCTTAATGGAGGAGCAGCAGGGTCACATTGCAAAGGAGTGTGTTTCCGGGAGATCTCATGGTGGCTGTCTTTGCGGTCCGTCTCAGAGCCCCTTTTTATCAGGGGATCAAAGCCTCCCCAGAGACTCCTCACCAGACATCCCTTCAATCTCAGCGGCCAGAACGGGGCTGCACGGGGGACTGGGGAAGCAGCGACAGGGCTTTATCATGACTGGTTAGGCCAAGAGCAATCCACCGCTTGGCAGCCATGCTCCATTAGCCAGGAAGGGGAGTAGAGGCTGAGGAGGCTGTTAGCAAAGGTGGTCCTCCCTGGGCTGTCTGGGTGGTCCTGGATGTGCCAAATTCACTCATTCCACAAATACACAGCCAGATATCAAGAACTGCTCTGTGCGCGTTTCTGAACAGGGTTGGTGCACGGGAAGGTGGTGTAATCCCCATCCTCACAGGGGCCACAAGGCCCCGGAGAAACTCTCCTCCATGGCCAAGGAAGGTCTGCACAAGGATTTTCACTGCAACCCTATTTTTAGAAGTGAGTAAGGGGAAGCACACTCCAACAGAAGAGGGTAAAGAAACTCGTTATATGATGGGCACATTTATAGTAATTAAAATACATGAACCAAACCCTCATACATCAATCTGAGTAATTCACGAATGCATCTGAAGTGAGAAAAGCAAGGTGCAAAGTAGCGTGTGCTGCATAATATCATTGATGTGAATTGCGAAACATAAAACAATGGTATAAATTGCTTTTGGGGGCGCCTGGGTGGCACAGTGGTTAAGCGTCTGCCTTCGACTCAGGGCATGATCCCGGTGTTACGGGATCGAGCCCCACATCAGGCTCCTCCGCTATGAGCCTGCTTCTTCCTCTCCCACTCCCCCTGCTTGTGTTCCCTCTCTCGCTGGCTGTCTCTATCTCTGTCAAATAAATAAATAAAATCTTTAAAAAAAAATTGCTTTTGAAAAAATAGCAGGTGGTCAAAAGACATAAATATGGGAGGGGAGGAGGAGGAGATGGGAATACAGCTGAAGTGCTAATATTTTACCCTTTAAAAAAACTAGAGAGAGGGCACCTGGGTGGCTCAGTCGGTTGAGCATCTGCCTTCGGCTCGGGTTGTGGTCCTGGGGTCCTGGGATCAAGTCCTGTGTAGTGCTCCCTGCTTGGTGGTGTTTCTCCCTCACCCTCTGCCCCTCCCCCTGGCTCTTTCGCTCTCGCTCTCAAATAGATAGGTAAGATCTTAAAAAGAAAAAAAAAAGAGCGATTAGAAAGATACATTGCAATGGTTGTAAATGGGTTATATTATTCCCTGTGTGTGAATATAAGCATGTGCGTGTGTCTGTGTATGTGTGTGTACATGAAATATTTCATAATATAAAAATTTTTTAAACCTACCAACTAGTTGAGGAGCTGTGACTATCAAACATGAAAGAATTAGGGAACGAGTCAAGGGCTGTCTGTAGGGCAAGCCTGCCCTGTGTCATTCTCAGTGCTCCCCACCCTGGGCCAGAGGCTAGTCATTCAGTGGAAGTCCTTGTGTCAAGTTTTTGGGGAGGCCCTGGCACATGGAAACTTAAGTGAAAGGCGAAAACTCAATTGTCCCAGGAGTGCAGAAAAAGGGGTTCCCTGGGGGCCTAGGCTGGAGAAAGGGCTGTGGCCTGAGGCTGGCAGGACCAGCAGTGTCCCCTCACACAGCTTCTTCTCCTCCCTGAGGAGACTACTTGCTCTGAGTCATGACAGCTGAGGATGCTGGCCAGTACAGAAGCTTGGAATCACCAGGCCTGGGGCGGGGCCCTGAATTCTGCCAGTCCTAAGCGGTGCAACAATACAACTCTTGCGTTACCTCCCTAGAGCCTCAGTTTTCTCATCAGTAAAATGGGTATCAAAACCCTTGGCCTGCCTCCCTCACGGGGTTGCTGAGGGAAGTGGAAAACATCGAGGGTATAGAAGCCCCACAGGCCTGGGAGGAATGTGTGGGCCCCAGTCTGTGTAAACTGAGGGTTTCCACTGATTTGTCTGCAGGGGTTTCTCTCGGCTTCCACGGGGGCCTTTGGTAATCCAGTCTTCACAAGGCAGCATGAGCTTGCTTTATTTACAACATACCAGCACTATCCTCTGCGCTTCGAGAAAAGTCCACGGCGGGGTGGGTACCCAGGAGCGGAGCTGAGGAGATGGTTCTCATCCAGCCCACCCACCCATGGATTCATTCCACAGACATTTCATGCGGGGCACCAGGAGGTAGGCCTGGAGGACAGTGATGCCAACAAAGTCAGCCTGTAAGGAGCACTCAGCGTCGGAGGGTGAGGGGGGCAGCTAGGAGCCCAGGAGTTCTGAGACCATCCGCCACCTTTTCACCTCTATGTTGTGAAAGACAGAGTTTCCAAATTCAGATGATGCAATTTGCCACTTTTTCCAGAGGCTTCTTTGGGGGAGGAAAAGACACCTAACGACAATCTTGGAGGCCAGGTAGGATTTTCCTGCTTTGGGAGGGAATTAGAGGGAGAGGGGACAGCTTGGATAAGGCCCCAGAAGCAGGATAGCTTATAACCTAGCAGTATTTCAAAGGGACGAGGCCACTGAATATGAGCTTTTGTGTTTGTCTTTGAGAGCTGAATTTTGCCGTCAGGATTAGAGTGGGGAGGGCCAGAGGTCAGCCCAAGTTCCTCCATGCAAATTCTTCATTCTAAGCCTCAGTTTCCTCATCTATAAAATGGGCTTGTCCCATTTGCAGAGTTGTCCAAGTAAGAAATGGGAAATGGACGTAGGTTTTCAATAAACACTTTTTTCCCCCCAGTAGGCTTCATGCCCATCAGCGAGCCCCATGCGGGGCTTAAACTCACCACGCTGAGATCAAAACCTGAGCTGAGATCAAGAGTCAGATGCTTAACCAACTGAGCCACCCAGGTGTCCCTCAATGAATACTTTTAGTTGAACTGCTCAAAAATGTCTTTTGCCCACCTTCTTGTTGACTTCTCCTTCCTTCTCAGACCCTGAGCCTACTGTAAGGAGCCAACTAAATCTTCCCCCCAAAATGCACCCTCTGAGGTGAGATTTAGCTGTCGTTGCCCCAGGGAGAGTGTCCCCTGAACAACAGGTGACATTGAGGGGCCAGGGTGGGTGGGTGCCTCAGAGGGAACTGGGGGAGATCGTGAACAGCCTGGGGAGATTGGTGGAGGGGTTGCCACCGCACCGTGTCTTTGGGGGCTGGGCAGGAATCTCCCTCCACAAGGCCTCTTTCCCCTTTGCCTCTGACCAGCCCACGGAGTCCATCTGGTGGTTTCACGTGCCCCAGGCAGGCGCCATCCCTGACAAGGGCAGTGCCCTGGAGGCCTGAGTCACCTGCCTCCAAGCAGCCATTGCTACCAATGTGTCCCCTGATTTTGCAGAGGGGACATTGAGAACCTTCCCAGAGTGCCCCGGGACCATCTGAAGACCTCCCACAGCTGCAGAGCAGGGCTCTCCGTGTCCTCCCACTGCCCGTGAGCCCCCGAGATGTGGCCGGCTGCTGGCAGGCACGAGGGCCCCCAGACCTCACAATGCCCTGCAAGGTGGGCTCACTGCTCCCTCCCTCCTGAACCAGCTCAGCGTGACTCAACTAAGTGGCCAAGGTCACACAGCTGCTAAGGGACAGAGTTAGGGCTTGCCCTGTGCTATCAGTACCCATCTGACTACAGAGCCCTTCTGGTCCCCGGGGCCCTATTGCCTCTCTTCCCCTAGACAGGCAGGATGTGGGATCTGAACGCGCTTCCCGGAAGGGGCGGCTGGGAGGCCCAGGGTGACTCAGAGCCGGCCCTTTGCCATGTCCTCTCAGGAAACACTAGGTTGATTGTGGTCCATTGTCGCTCTCCCTGCACATGAGTAAATGTGAGTAGCTGGAGAACAGAAAGGAGGCCGTTCCTGGGTAGGGGGCACCAATGTGGGGGGGGAGCATTCTGGGGAGCATGAGGGGCCCCTTTCCGGAGCCGTGGGGGGGGGGCTGAGCCCCATCTCCTCTGGGGCAGAAAGGAGGCAGGAGGGGCAGAGCCAGGAGGGCCTCTGCGTACCACTCGGGGGTGCCAAGTATGTACGAGCAGACACGGCGCTGGTGCGGGAGGGGGGCACTGGCGTGGGAGGGGGGCACTGGCGTGAAGATGACGCTGGACCCCGAGGACCCTGGCTTCTGTGGGCAGAGGAGAGGGGACTTGGGAAGCCGAGGAGGCTGCAGGCAGGGTTGTGAAACAGGTGCGTTGGCGACCCTAGGTGCGTGGGACAAACGAGTGCCGGAGGGGATAGACGATGGGGCTGCATTTGGGGCCTGGATTTGCAGCCGCTCTGCCGGACTGCTCCCACAGGCAGGACTCATGTGCATGGTCTCGGGGCTGCAACAAGGGAGCCTGGGCTCCAGCCCAGGTGTTACCACGTGCTGGCGCTGGTGGTGGGAGCCGGGGGACCTTGAGCCAGCCAGTGCACGCTCTGTAGGTGCAGAAAATAGACCTCGAGGGCAGCATGCTTGGCTGGACCTCAATGGCCAATGGCTCAGAGTAAAGCCTGAGGGGAGTAGGAGATGGCTCCATGGGTGGCCAAACGCTACTTCTTAGAATATTTATCAAACATGTAAAATCTTGATCAAGGGTAATAAAATTCAAACCCCTCCAAGGCTGCTTGGCCCTGCCCCTGCCTACTGGAACTTCATCTCCTCATCATGTTCCAGCCACCCCTTTTTCTTTATATAAAAGTGGCAGACGCTTTCTGTCCCAGGGCCTTTGCACATGCTAAATCCTCCTCTAGAAGCCTCTTCCTCGCCACTCATCCCATTTCTTCTCCCCACCAACTCCCACCCATTGTTCAGGTTTTAGCTGAAATACCCCTTCCCCAGAGATACCTTCTCTGAACCCCGAACTAAATTAGCTGGGTCACTCTGTTACTCCTGCTCCCAGCATGCAATGGTGCCTCCTTTATTTCACTGACCATCACAGGGAAATATTTGTGCAATTATTTGTTCAATGCCTGCCCCTACCCCCACCCTACTAGATCTCAGGAGCCAGCAGGCCAGCAACCGTATCTATTTCACTTACCAGTTTGTACCTCAGCCATCCTTTGTTGATAGGAAAAGGGAGAGGGAGGGAGGGAGGGAGGGAGGGAGGGAGGGAGGAAGGGTAGCAGGCTAAGTGAAATGGTGGGTAGACAGAAGGAAAGAAAGAAGGAAAAAAGAGGGAGAAAGGGAGGAAGGAAGGAAAGGTGAGAGGAAAGCAGGCAGGCTAAATGGAATGGCGGGTGGTTGAAAAGAAGGAGAGAAGGAGGGAGGGAAGAGGGCGAGCTCCCTGCCCAGCAGCAGCAGAACGGGGCCGCCCTCTGGGGGAATGGCCTAGGCCCCCCACAAAGCCCCTACCCCGTCTGCTGTCCTCCCTCCCCTCAGGGAGCAGGCGTGGCTGGGCGCACCAGGCAGTTCCTCGGGTGGGAAGGACACGTAGAGAAAGGCAGGTCCACCTCCCCCAGAGACCCATGTAGAGCCCCTGGCCTATGTAGCCCCTTCCAGGCAGCTTGAACTCCTCCCTACAGCAGTTCGGGGTGCTGGGCAAGACCCTTCACTTCTCAGAGCCTCCCCTGGCTCTTCTGTAAAGTGAGATTACGCACCAAACTTCCACTGATGCTGGGCGCTAGGAGATGGACTGAGATGGTGGCCCAGAGGCCCTGGCATCTTACTGGGCCCAGCAGAAGTGTTCAGCAACAGCGAGCTTCTCCCAGGTCCTGTGGCTTCACCGTCTTCTGGCTCCTTCTCAGTCTTGCCCGTAGTCACCACCTCCCGCAGACCAGTGTGTGCACTCAGGCAGAGCCAAGAGGGAGACAAGAAGGGAAGGAAAGAACGTGGGTAGGGAGCATCCAAGAGCTCGGAGGTTCGAGTCCTGCCTATGTTAGAATCATGACTCATCCATTCTCTGGCTGTGTGACTGTAGCAAGCGATTTACCCACTCTGTGTCTCAGTTTTCCCATCTATAAAATGAAGATGACAGAAGAGCTCATCTCATGGGCTTGTAATGAGGATTGAATGAGTTGATATTTATAAAGGTCTTAAAACAGTGCTTGGCACATAATGAGCCGTGTTTATAAAATAATTAACATCATAATAGCTATCATTTATTGCCTTCGCCTCCTGCCCGGCTCTGGAGAGCATTTTCCTGCATTATTTCTGTCTCCCAAGAAGTCTCGGACTCCAGGACCCATCACAGAGGTAAAGTGACTTGCTCAAGGTCACTGCTGGCTAGAGCCTGGGTTCCCGATGCAAACAGTCAGTTGAATTCTTTTTTATTTCAAGCTACAGCCAAGGGTATCCTAACACAGCCTTGCTCCATCCCTCCGTCTCAGTCGTCACTGTGCACGAGCCCGAAGAGATACCAGGAACAAAGTCACTTGGGCGATCAAGGTGGAGGTTAGCTGTATGCTCTGTGTCAGGATTTTGTATTTCCGCAGAAGAGCCGATGCTTTGACTCAAGGAGTGCTGCCTTCTTTCCTCTTTGCAGCTGGCTCCCTTAGCGTTAATGCCCTGCGAACCTAGGGAGTCCCTGGCCCCCATTCCTTGTTCCCTTGTTGGGTGGGTAAAGGTTTGGGGAGGGGGGCTTTGGCTGGAGAGCCTGGAAGTCCTGAGCCCCCTCCCTGCGCTGGCCCCAACTCTCTTCCCTTCTTTTAACCTAGCTCCCTCATCTTTGAAAGTAAGGGGTTAAACTGCTAAAGGAGCAGTCTTCCCCCCAAACTACATATTAGGATTACTTGGGGGGAGATTTATTTTTTTAAGATTTTATTTTTAAGCAATCTCTACACCCAATATGGGGCTCTAACAACCCCGAGATCAAGAGCCACACGTTCCCCCAACTGAGCCAGCCAGGCGCCCCCCCAATTCTTTTTTTAAGATTTTATTTTTAAGTAATCTCTACACCCAATGTGGAGCTCGAACCCAGTGTGGGGAGATTGTTTAAATACCTATGTCTGTCTCCATCTCCCCACCCGAGATTCAGACGAAGTGATCTAGAGTGGGCCATCAGTACCATCAGGACTTCGTCCAGGTGATTCTAAGAGCCAATGGACAAGACTTGTGGTTGCAGGAGCAGAGTAAAATGTTCTGTTATCCGTGGCAAAATGAGAAAACGACCAGAGTGCATTTAGTTTTCCTTAGAGAAAAGTGTGTTCAATTTAAAGATATTCTTTATCTGACATTATATCCTTTCTATGCTCTGGACAGTTTAAGTCCTTTCTCTTGGGATGATCTGATGACAACAGATGGTCCTAGCTTTTTTTTTTTTTTAAACATCCTTTTTAACCAAATAAAAATTTGGCAATATTGGCTTCCAAAATTATGAGGGAACTATTTCCTGGCTAGAGAAATCCAAACATTCAGAAACTCTCGCCTAGGTCCGTGCTGTCCAATACAGTAGCGACTAGGCGTAAGAGGCCGTGGAACCCGTGAAACGTGGCTGGCCCAGGCTGAGTGGTGCCAGCAGAGTAAGATACACACCACGTGTTGAAGACGTCCTATGAATAAAAGAATGCATGGCAGCTCATTGATAATTTTTACATCAATCAGGGGTTGAAATGTTAATATCTTGGACACATTGGGTTGGATAAAATATATTATTAAAATTGATCTCCCCAGTTTCTTTGCACTTTTTAGAAATATAGGCCCTTGACAATTTAAAGTTATATACAGGGCTCCCGGGTGGCTCAGTGAAGCATCTGCCTTCAGCTCAGGTCATGATCCCGGGGTCCTGGCATCGAGCCCCACATTGGGCTCCTTGCTCAGTGGCAGTCTGCTTCTCCCTCACCCTCTGCCTCTCCCCCTGTTCGTGCTCTCTCTCTCTCTCACAAGCTCTCTCTCTCTCAAATAAATTTTAAAAATCTTTAAAAAATAAAGTAAAATTACACGTACTCACATCTGTGGCTTGCATTACATTTCCACAGGAAAACACTGCCCAAGTGAACTCTTCAGGCCTTGGATACAAAGAGGAGGTGACATCCTGTCCCTCTTCATTCACAAGTCCTTCCTCAGGACAGATAGCAGTGGAGTCAGTCAGGCTTTTGCTGCAAACAGAATCACCCCAAGGGGCGCCTGGGTGGCTCAGTCAGCTCAGGTCATGATCCTGGGGTCCTGGGATCGAGTCCCGCATTGGGTTCCTTGCTCGGCGGGGAGTCTGCTTCTCCCTCTGCCTGCTGCTCCCCCTGCTTGTGCTCGCTCTCTCTCTGTCAAATAAATAAATAAAATCTTTTAAAAAATTAAAAAATTAAAGCAAGAGAGTGGAAGCTGTCAGACTCTGGAGGCCGAGGCTCAGAACTCACCCAGAGTCACCTCTGCCACATGTATTGTCCAAAGCAAGTGAGAGAGCCAGCCTAGAGTCCAGGGCCGGGCAAACGGACTGTGTCTGTAGTAAGAAGGGCTGCCGGGGACTGTGGCCACTGGACAAGCTCCTTTCTCCTGCTCCGTGGCCCCAAACAAGGAACGGACTTGTCTGCTCCCTGCACCCTGGCTTTGTCAGGCCCTCGCTGGGACTTTCCTGGATGCTCAGCACTTTTCCCTTCATGGGCCCCTGCACCCCTAAGATTGACAGACAGACAACAGACAGACAAATAGAGATAATACTTTATGATGAACGTAATCGAGGCTGGATTCGTTGTTACATATTCATTATTATTATGTTCTCTTTTTTTCTGATTTCAAAAAAAATGAAAATTGAGCCCTTTTTGTGGGTCCCCGTAAGCATCCCGGACACAAGGCTCTGTGTCTTATGGGCCACGTGGAGAAGTCGGTCCTGCGTTTTGTGGCTGATTGAGCACAGGACACCCCAGCCCAAGTGGTTCAGAGTCCCAGCCACTGCTCAGCAACCTAAGAACTGTTCAGGGTGACAGAGGGCGGGGCAGGTGTCCTCGGAATGAGTTACATATTTCCCTAATGAACTGTGTTCCAAATCCCCTATAAGGACACGGGTACTTTGCCCTTCCTTAAGTGATGGGCCATGACTCCATTTCTAGGGAAACTCATGGAAGCCAGCTGAGACCAGGAAGGGCATCCAGGGCTCCGATGGTGATAATAACATCAGGGAGCCTTCCCTCTGGTGGATCGCTTTATGGGCGGCCGAGGGCTTTCCTCCATTTCCCTGCCTGTGAGCCTCACAGCCAACTCCGAGGTACGTGCGGCAAGTGGTTCTACCCACCCTTTCACGGAGACAGACCCCGAGGCTCGGCGATGTAGAACGACTTGCCCTTTTAGTGGTGGGCTCTTTGGAAGAGCGTACCGGCTAGCTCGCTGACACCATGTGAGGCCCACATGAGCTGACCCTGGAGGCGATGACTGCGACCACAGCCCGAGCAGTAGAAGCTTCCTGCGCCCCTGAAGGAGGTCCTGCCTCAAAGGACAGGCCCGGCCGGGTTAGCGCGAGCAGGTTCCCAGACAGCCACAGAAGCCGTGAGTATTTGGGGTGGGGGAGGGCTGGGCGGTTCTTCAGATTCTGGGGGGCTATGCAGCTCTTCAAAATCAGAGCCTGCTTTTTGCTTCTTCCCATACGTGCATGCTGGTCTGTTGTTTTTGACAAGGTTATGTCATTAGTGGGGCGCCTGGGTGGCTAGTCGGTTAAGCGTCTGCCTCTTGATTTCAGCTCAGGGTCATGGGATCGAGCCCCACATCGGGCTCAGTGCTCAGTGTGGAGTCGGCTTGAGATTCTCTCTTTCCCTCTGCCTTTGCCCCCTGCTCATGTTCTCTCTCTCTCAAAATAAATAAATAAAACCTTTAAAAAAACCCAAAAAACCAAGGTTATGATATTACCACTCTTTACTTGGAGAACACAACAGAAAGAACACAGTCCAAAGCCAGACAGCCCCGTCTCTTGTGCCATCTTCTCCCAGAGAAACGGATTCAGCTGCTCGGACCCAGTTTCGTGAATCTGGAATGAGCCGGGGGTCACCCACCTCCTGGGGCCCCTTTGTGGGGATGAACTGAGGAAAGAGGTCACAAGTGTTCAGCCCGTTGCTCAAAGGCGTGCTCCGGGCTCCGAGGTGCTCACGGTCTGGACTCTTCTTGTCCATGTTTATCTGCTCAAGACCCACGTGGACTATCACGGGGGCCATGCTGACCACAAGGCAGGGCTGCTCAAAAGCCTGTCCCCTGCCCTGTTCCTGGCCGTCTTCACGTGGTGAAACATGTGGCCCATTGCCTCAGACCAACGTAGGACAGATATTCTGAGCACATGAGAACATGAGAAATTGGGGCTTTTGCCCCTGTGAGCCCCTGTCTGGGGTGTGCGGGCCGGCCCTGGCCTGTGTGAGCTGAGGGGCAAGGGCGCTGGGGCGGGCCAGCGGGCAGCAGCGTGGGGCCTGCGTGTTAGTCACATTTCCTCCATGCACCCAAAGCCATTTCCACCCACTGCTAAGGACGTGAGAAGGTTTCCCCCGCCCTGGAAACCACTCTCCTCCCAGCTGGCCCCAGTGTACCTTAGCCGTGGTGACAACTTGTTTCCTGCCGCAGTCTTGGGGCCCTATGAAAAGTCAGTTCAATTCAAAGAGCTCCTGACTGCTGCGCACATACCAGACTCTGGGGTGTAGAGACTGGACGCAGTCAGGACCCTGGAGTCGTTTGCAGACGAGCTCAGCTGAGCGTGGAGAGGAGCAGGGGGCGGTGGAGGCACCGAGCAGGACCACGTAATCAAACCCAGTTGAGATAGGCGTAGGTGGGGTGAGATCAGGGAAGGCTTCCTGGTGAAGGTGGCAGCGGAGCTGCATTTTCGATGCCACGGGTGAAAGGCGTTCCAGGCAAAGGGCTCAGCCTGAGCAGAGGCTCAGAGGTACTGTGGACCATGGAATGCTGGGTAGTTTGCTGAGGGGGAGGGGAATAGGAGGAAATGGGGGGGGGCAGGGCTACCCTGGAGGAGGCTGTATTAAAGGAACATGTGGGAGCGGAAAAGCTCTTTTTTCTCCCTCCAGCCTCTCTTGGGATCTCTCTCCTGACCACCCCGGCCCGGCCCGGCCCACGGATGGCACACTGTGTGTTCTCAGCTCCTCGCAACTCCGCTCACGGGCCCCGTGGACAGGTGCGGGCTTGGGTCAGCCGGTGGGAAGGGAGCCAGCTCAGCCTCTCAGGCTGGCAAAGGGCAAGCCGAGAGCCTGGACTGCGGGTGTGGATGGCAACAGTGAGCGATGACCTCACGACATCCCAAGAGTCCTCGGATGCCCTGGACCATCCTTGGGTATGCCATCCCGATGAAAGAATCATGGGGAAGAAGTGGACAGCAGCCACGGCCGCCTTCCCCGTGGGTGCTCGGCATCACTGTAGAAAGATAGTGTGGTTTAGGCGCCGCGGAGATGGGGCTGCGAACCTGCTTAGCACCCACTCTTCTGCTTCCTGGGAAGGTGCAGACCACCCGCCCAGAGCCGCGGAGTAGCCCCTGGCCCTGAGAACACGCAGCGTCCCACGCACACCAAGCTCATAATAGCCCACGTCAAGCCTTGTCTTTCTGCGCCAAGGACTTCACGAGCCTCATCGAATTTATCCCCCAAACAGCCCCGGAAAGTAGGTATGTGGATTGTCTGCATTTTATAGGTGAAAACACTGAAGCTGTGAAAAGTTAATATTCCGCAGGCTCCCGTGTCTGCTTAGCCGTGGAGCCAGGATTTAAACTCAGATTTATCTGACGGACACCAGAGTCCCGGCGCTTGACCCTTCTGCCGCACTGTCACTGTTTGTTATTTCTGGAACGGCCTTGTTGAGATATCATTCACATACCACAGAGTTCACCCTTCAAAGTGCATAATGCGATGGTTCATAGGGTCACACAGCCGTCCCCACAGTTAATCGGAGAGCATTTTCATCATCCCCCAAAGAAACCTCGGACCCGTTAGATACCCCCTCCGCCACCCCCACCGTCCCCTCCCAGCCCCACGCGACCACTACTCTACTGTCTGTCTCCATAGCTTTGCCTGTTCTGCGTATTTCACGTAAATGGAATCATACACCACGTGATCTTTTGCGGCTGGCTGCTTCTCCTTCGCACGATGTTTTCAGACCTCATCCAGATGGTAGCGTGGATCTCTCCTTCGTTCCGATCCGCTGCTCAGTCATCCTCCGTTGTACGGATACGCCACATTTTCTGTATCCGTTCACCCCCTGATGGGCCTTTGGTTTGTTTCTACCATTTGCCTGTGACGAATGAGGCTGCTATGAGTATTCACGTACATGGTTTTTGGTGGAAACATTTCTCTTGGGCAGATACCTAGGAGCAGAATTTCTGGGCCAAATCATAACTGCGTGTACACAGCCAACTGTTTTGAGGGAAACAAAATCAGTCTGTTTGCAGATAAGGAAATAGAGACTCCAAAAAAACCCAGTGGCCTGCCCAAGTTGTGCAGAGCCCAAGTGGCCAAGGAAGGCTTCGCTTAGAGTGCATCCAATTTCAAAAGCCAAGCTTGTCAATGTACTCACTGCATCATAGGAGCTCAATTCCTACAACTTTAAGATAGGTGCAGGGGTGAGGGGAGCGGGGAGATGCTGTCAGAGTTAAGCCAATGAATTAAGCAGAATCTCTGTTTCTGAGTGACTTACCTTTACTTGGCCATTCACACCTTGGACATTTTCCGGCACGTGCTATGTGCTGAGCCCTGTGCTGGGCATGAGGCTGACCACAAAGGTAAAGGCTGTGCCATCCTGACCTCAAGGAGCTCCAACTCTGCTGAAGAAGGCCCTGGGCATGGCAGTGAACAACACTGGTGAGTGACAAGTGCTGGGACCAAGGAAGGTGCTGAGGACACATGGCAGGGCTGGAGAAGACCTCCCAGAGCTTCTGGCCAGTGGGCTGGGAAATGACCAGTGAGCATAAGCAAAAGGCATTTTGAAGTGGGAGGATATCCATTTCAAGGCCTTACAGTGTTGGTGGGTCTGGTGGAGGGTAGAGGCAGAGGCCGGGACAAAAAGCTGAGCAGCTGGTCAGGACCTCAAACACCACACCTGGAAGATCAGACTTGCTCCTTTGAAGTGTCTGAGGCACGAATGACACGGGGTAATTTGGTGGTTAGCAAAATCCCTCTGGAGCAGTAAGAAGAATGAGAGATGAAAGTGGAGCAGGTTGGAAGTCTACTGCACCAGTCCCAGCAATAGAAGAGAGGGCCTGAATAGGACAATGGCTCTTGGGATGGAGAGGGAAGAACAAATGGGAGGGGCCTCTAGCAAGGAGGGAAGTGTCTGTGCCATTATTTGGCACTGGCGGAGGCAACTTCTGGGAGGTAGGGGCTGAAGGGTGGCCCCCCCCCAAAAAATATTTGCCCACTGGGAACCTGTGAATGCAACTTAAGGGTCTTTGCAGATGTTATTAAGTGTCTTGAGGTGATCTTATCCAGGATCATCCCGACAGGCCCTTGATTTTGGGCTTCTGGTCTCCAGGATGGTGAGGAAATAAATTTTTGTTATTTTAAGCCACCAGTTTTATGGTAATTTGTTTCAGCAGCCCCGGGAGACTGATAATACACGGGTGCTGTGGGTTCCCGGGGTCGGGGGACCCGGCACCACATTTCCACATCTCTGGGCCTCAGGGAAGGAGGCGCCCAGCTCCCAGCCTGCAGACCCAGACAAGGCAAGGCTGCAGGGAGAAAAGCTTCCACCCGGGCCCTGCCTTGTGCTAAAAAAACAATCTCCAGTGTGTTGCCACACGAGGATTAGTCAAATAATTATGAGCCCTGACTTCCCCTGAGTGACTCGGTGGGGCTGAAGGCTGAGGCCTTGGGAAGAGTGAGGGGAGTCGCCGCCTGGTCAGGGAGGAAGGGCACATCAGATGCCTCCCAGAAGAGGCCGATCTCCGTGGGAACCTACGAGAAACCCGACCAGGCTCACAGGTGACACACCCCAAACATGAGCCAGTCAGGTGAACCGGAGGCCACTCGCCAGCCTCCAGCCTGACACATTCTGCTCTGCGTGGTGAGCTCACCCTCTCGTCGTCCACAAAGCCCTCTCAGGAGCAGCACTGCTGGGAGCAAGATGAGCCTTGCCAAGCACTCTTGGAGGCTCTGTCTCAGGGGGCCCAGGGGTGAGGGGGAAAGGTCAGGCAAAGTCGTCCCCTCATTAGAGGCTGGGGAGCCCAGTGTGGCAGCAAACTCAGTGGCTTCAGAGTATAACGAACTGGGTTCGGATTCCAGCACTGCCTCTTCATAGTCCTGTGTACCTGGATCCCTCAAGTCATCTCACTCCACCTCAGTTTCCTCATCTCTAAAGTGGGGATGATTACACCCACACTGTAGGATTGTTTAGAAAATTAAATGAGCTGTCATACGCTAAGTGCCTGGCACATAGTAGATGTTTTTGATCAATTGGCAACATGTATTGAACACCTGCTGTGTGCCACCTGCTAGGGACTGATGAACAAGCAAGTGGCCACCCTCATTGAGCAACCAGATAACGAGGCAGACACAGCCCCGAGTCGGGGGGCTTTGATGGGAGGGTCAGGGGTCAAGGGGAATGCCACAGGAAGTTAAGTTGAAGTTGGAATCATATTCCTGTTGGTCCAGAAGGATTCAGGGAGCAGCTTGAGGTCATAGGAGAAGTAGTGGCCAGGTTCACACTCAGACCCATGCTTCAGACCCCCACTGGCCTCCACCTCCATTCTAGGGCCTCGGCCGTCTCTGAAGGCCCAGTTGTGCAGGATTGGATCAGCTCTAGGTCAGAGAGTCAGCCCACTTGGAACCTGCAAGCCTCCAGCTTGGGTGCTGGGCATTCAACCCACGGCCAAGGGGGCCCTGGCCTTGGTCCGGGCCTGGTACTCTGTGTGTTAGAGGTACCTCAGTTCGTTTATCCATTCCCATGCTGGTGGATAGTTAGGTTGTTTCCAGTGTGTGGTTATTACAGATAAAGTTGCTGTGAGTATTTGTTTACAAGTCTTTGTGTGGGCATATGTTTTCATTTCTCTTGGGCAGATTCCTAGAAGGAGAACGGGTGGACCATGGTAGGTATAGGGTAAATTTGTGAGAAACTGTTAAAGTGTTTCGCAAAGAGGTTGTACCATTTACAGTCTCACACTGCATGAATGTTCCAGTTACTCCATTTCCTTGACAACACTTGGTATCAGCAGTCTTTAATTTTAGCCATTGTCATAGTCTGCTCAAGCTGCCATAAAAAATGCCGCAGACCAGGTGGCATAAGCAACAGAAATTTGTTTTCTTACACTTCCGGAGGCTGGAAGTCTGAGATCAGGGTGCCAGCATGGTCCAGTTCTGGTAAGGACTCTCTTTCTGGTTTGCAGACTGACGCCTTCTGTGTCCTCACCTGGTTGGAGGGGTGGGGAAGGGGAGAGGGAAACAGTGGTGGTGGGGGGGGAACCAATGGTCTCTTCATCCTCTTAATAAGAGCACTGATCCCACAATGGGGTTCCACTCTCATGACCTCATCTAACTTAAATCACCTCCCAAAGACCCCACCTCCAAATACCACCACACGGGGATTAGGTCTTCGACATATGAATTTGCAGGGAACACGAACAGTCGGTCTACTACAGTCACTCTAAAATATGTGTCGAGGTATCACATTGTTGGCACTTCTCTAATGATTGATGACATTGGGCATCTTTCAATGTGCTCGCTGGGTATCTGTTTATCTTTTGTTGGCGAAATGTCCGTTCAAATCTTTTGCCCATTTTTTATACATGTGTTGCATGTTTTCTTCTTCTTGAGTGTTGAGAGTTCTTTATATATAATGGAAGCAAGTCCTTTAGCAGATATATGTTTTTCAAATATTTTCCCCAAGTCTGTAGCTTAGCTTATCCGTCATTTAATAGTAACTTTTAAAAAGCAGAAGTTTTAAAATTTCGATGAAGTTCAATTAACCCACTTACTTGATGGGTGACACTTTTGAAGTCATACCTGAGAATCTTTGCCTAACCCAAGGTCACAAAATTTTCCACCTATGTTTTTCATTCTAGAAATTTCATAGCTTTAGGTTTTGTGCTTATACTTATAATCTATTTTGAGTTAAATTTTGTATCCGGCACATCATATGGTCCAAGCTCATTTTTTGAGCATAGGGGATAGCCAAATGTCTGGGCATTATTAATAGCCCGTCCTTTCTCCACAGACTTTGCACCTCTGTTTAAAAAAAAATCAATTATCCATAGATGTGTAGGTCTGTTTCTAGACTCTCTTTTTGCCTATCATTATGCCAATACCAAACCAAGCTTTACCACAGGACTTGAAACCAGGTGGCATTAGCTCTCCGACTTGGTTCTTTTTCAAAGTTGTTTGGCGGTTCTAGGTCCTTTGCATTTCCAGATGAATTTTAGCATCGGTGTGTCAATTTCTCTAAAAGAAAAAAACGTGGTGGGACTCTGGACCTGGTGGTTGCTCGGAACGTGTTATGGACAGTGCTTCATGGTTTGCTGGGCTTCTTCATGTCTGCCCATTAACTCTCAGTAACCCTGGGATGGAGCCAGGGGTGGCCAGTGTTCCCCTTCGTATGATAAAGAGAGCTGAGCCTTGAAGGCCAAGTGCATTCCCCAGAGTCACACTGTCATTGTCGCCCTGCTAGTGAGTGGCAGAAGCAGGTTGTGAATGCCTGATGTCAGGTTTCCAAATCCAGGGCTCTCCATACTACCCTGCCTCCGAGGAGGGGTCTCCAGGATCTCCTTAATACTCTGAAAGTTTAGTGAGCTGGACAAAAAGAGGCACTCATTGTTTGGGTTGCCTTTAAAAAAAAAAAAAGAAAAAACAATTCCAAATGTTGGTGCCATGCAAATGTATTTCCGTTGCCCTCATTTGAATGCTTTCCTCCCTCCTCCTAAAATGTGGGCGTCAATCTTAATAGGAAAACCATATGTCTCTGTTCCCTTTTAACTTTCTTTCTTGGCAAGGATACAGCTCCACGGAGGAAAGGGGAGAGGAAATGGGGATACATCACAGAAGGAAGGATTCCAGTTTGAAGTAAGAAAGAACTTCCAGATGGTGGAGGCAACCAAGCCCTGGGTGAAATTGCCAAAAAGAATGAGAACATTTCCAGCCTGGAAATCCTGAGGTCCACACCTCCGCAAGGAATAGCGATGGCCTTGACTCTCTCTTTCCTCTGAATGCATTCTCCCAGTGCACGATGACTGTCACAGGGGGTTTCCAGGTGAGCCCACGCTGCCAGGGGGACCCACAAAGGAGTTGATGTACAGCGTACATAGCAGATCTGAAATAGAGGGTTTTTTTGTGTGTTGGGTTCTCTGAAAACAGTTTCTGAGATGGAGATGGGCATGAAGGTGTTGAGAGCGCTCTTGGGGCAGCATCGGAGGGGTGGGGGGAAGGAAGCAGATTGGAACATTGATCAGCAGTGCAGCCACAACGGAGGCCTCAGCCCATCTTGGCTCTGGGCTGGCCTGGCCCTCCAGCGTTGGCCCCATGGTAATCTCCTGTCAAGCAGTCATTCTTTGGGAGGTGCCCCTCAGGAAGGCAGAGGGACTCAGCTGTGAGCTCCCAGCGGCCAGCACTCCTGGCAGCTGGGGAAAGGAGCGCCTTGGTCCCGGACAGGGTGTGCGCGGCAGGTGCACCAGACAGCCACGGCTAGGTCTAAGATTGTTCTGGACCCTCCCTGCGTTCTTCACTGTTCCATGGAATGTTCCAACCTAGAACACCAGGAACATACCTCCAGATGTCCCTTGTGAGGCTGCGAGTCCATTCACTGTTGGCTTCCCCCGGCAGGACAGAGTAAGATCTTGTCAGTGCAACATCACCATCTAGAAGCTCTCCTTCTGGGCCCTTTACAAGACTTGCCAGCACCCACTTGGATCCACGCTTCAACCCTCCCCCCCCACCCCCACCCCACCCCCGTAGGACAGGGACCTTTCCATGTCTCCAGGGCCTTGACAGGGTCTGGCACGAGGCAGGTCGCCAGCACACACGTGATCAAAAGATGAAGAAATGCTCCAGCTCCGAGCTCACAGGCTCTCCCAAGGGCTTCCTCTCATTTCTCACTTGATGCGCTCTGAGCGTATGCTTCCATTTTCACCAATCTCAGGGTTCCTGTTGACATTAGTGAAAGACCAGCTAATGCCAGAACTCGGTGATTTCCTTCATGTCACCCTCAGTGATTGACAGAACCCCTCGGCGGACTTGTGGCCCAGATAATTGATCAGCCCCAGGAAAGACCCCTCTCCTGCCCTGCCCGCCTGGCCCCGTGAGGAAGGTTGGCTTCCTCCTTCACCCGTGCTAGCAGGAAGACTCCCGAGAAAGAGGAAGTACCCCACAGTATGCCATCAGTGGCCCGGCCGGGGTGGTCAGGAGAGAGATCCCAAGAGAGGCTGGAGGGAGAACGGACCTCAGGGAGGAGAGCTTTTCCACTCCCACCTGTTCCTTTAATGCAAACCCGCGGTGCACCTGCTATGCGCCGAAGGACGTGTCATCTTCTGTGCTGTGATGGGGCTCCTGTAGGCTGTGGTGCGAGCCCAAGAGACCAAGAGCTTAAGGCAGACTGTGGGGTGGGGGCTGGCGGGTCCGCAAGGCCTGGAGGAGGAGAAGAGGGCTAAGCTGACACCCTGAATGAGGAGGGGGACCTAGCCCTGTCAAAGGAGGAGCTGAGGGCACAAGGAAGAGTTCAGGCCAAGGGAATGGCACCTGCAAAAGCCATAGGCAGGCTAGGGACCCAGAGCTCTGGGGGAGGCTGGGTGCTGCGTCAGGCCCGTGGGCAGAGCGATAGGGGACATCGAGGCTGATGGGATGGAGTGGACAAAATGGCAGGGCCTGGGTCGGGAGCCCCTGGTGCTGGCCAAGACCAGAGACGTCTTCAGGCACAATCAGGGGCCCTGAGAGTGTGGGGAATAAAATATTAGCTAAGAGAAAGCCCTTTCGGGAAGAGTCCAGAGCAGCACTCAGTCTCCCCCAGCCCCAGTGGGAATGGAGGCCCAGAGTCAACAGCAATAGCATTTGGGGGGCTGGGGGGTTCTCTCCATGGAACCTGCTAGCTTCGTATGCTCATCGCCAGGGCTTCCTCACCCCCTTCAGGTCTTGGCCTAAACAGCTTGCTTGCAAGCATCGCCCCCACCCCCATTACTCGATTTGCAATGTCTACTCTTTCTCCTGCCTGCTCTGTTTTTCTCCTTGGCCCTTGTCACCACCCACGCCCCTGCATTCTCTCATCTGTCTGTTTGTTATCTGTTTCCCCTCACTTCTTATCTGTTTTGTTCACTGCTGTATCCCCTACAGCCTAGATGCTGGGCACCTCGTAGCTCCTCGGTGCGTGTTTATGGGACGAAACTGCTCACAACTCCTCCTTACGCAGCCCTGCCTTCATACTTAACGTCCGTTCTCTCCTTTATCTTCACAATGACCCCCACTTTACAGATGAGCAAACTGAGGCCAAGGGACACAAAGAAACCCAAGCAGACATCTAGCCAGTGGCAAAGCTGGGGTTTCAACCCCTGGATTGGGAATTGCTGCCGCCAGGTCTCTTCTGGAAACTGCTTCAGCATTTGCAAGAGTTGACGGTATCTAAGAAGGGGAGATATTTCTGCCCCCCACCCCATGCGCACGTGCACACACACATTTGGAAAAAACAAATTCCAACAACTGCATGCTCAAATTCACAGGACAAATTTGCAAATCCAAAGTGATGGCATTGGCTGAGTTACTGGCATAAACCTCCATCTCACACACGTGGATCCTGAGTGTGTCAGTAAATCTGTTGGGGGGGCGCTCCTGGAAATGGGTGCCCTTTCCCCCAGCCCATGTGGGGTGGGCCAGCCTGGGGAGCGTGTTAACCCCTGCATCGCTCTTGGAGTTTCACACTTTGCCTGGTGGGGCCAGGAGTCCGGGAGAGCCAGATGGGAGGCTGCTTGCCGGGGACCTGACAAAGGAAGCCTCCTTTCTCCCTATGAACCCGCTCTCCTGGCTGCTGCCACATTCGAGTTTCTTCTTCTTCTTCTTCTTTTTATTACAGATTTTATTTGTTTATTTAACACAGAGCACAAGCAGGGGGAGCAGCAGAGGGAGAGGGAGAAGCAGGCTGCTGAGCAGGGAGCCCGATGTGGGGCCGGATCCCAGGACCCTGGGATCATGACCTGAGCTGAAGGCAGATGCTTAACCGACTGAGCCACCCAGGCGTCCCCCGAGTTTCTTATTCACGCTGTGAACGAACAGCCCGGACAGAGAAAGAGTAGTACCCTGCCTGAGGCTCGGTCTCATTCACCCTCCCCACCAGGACTCCAAGGTCCAAGAGACCCTGTCCCTTCATCCAAGGGATGGAGGCCCAAGGCTGAGAGGGGTCAGGGACTCACCCCACGGAGAGTCTTGGGGCTCCGGAGTTGAGGGGCAGAGGGAGGCTGTGGCCCAGAGAGCCAGCCCTCAACCCTGTCTGTCCCCTAGCAGTTTGGGAGGGAGTGGCATCCAGAGAAGGTGAGAAGCTGTTGGTCTTGAGCTCCAAGTGTGTCTCCTGTGAAGCTCCTCCGTCTGGGTGGGGAGAGGTCAGAGTTCATCCCCGGCACAGGTGCGGCTCCCCCACTGCCTCCTCCATCAGCCAAAGCCCACAGTTTGAGTGGCTCTTGGTTGACTTCCTTGGGGAAGAAAAGGATGATACAAATGACTCCCTCTTTCACTTCCCAGACTCCACCCAGTGCACTTTGAAGGTGTGGAAATTTTATTAAATCCCTGAGTACAGCTTCTTTCTACATTTTCTGTGGTTTAACACTCCCTGGGTCTTTTTGCTTATGGTTTTGGCTTTTCTCCCCCTCTTTAAATCTGAGCGCTTTCTTTCTTAATTGTCTCTTAAGTGAAACAAGTGCTAACGTTTCTAGTATTTTCTACAGGTCTTGCATACTCGGACAGTAAGTACATGGTGACCTGGCAACCAGTGTGTCTCTGTGTGTTTGAATCCCCAGTATGAACCTGGGTTCTCCTCTGCCTGACTGCCCCTCTCCTTCACTCCTTCCTTTGCATACTGGCCTCAGGATCTTTGCTCACACTGGTCCCCTGGGAGAATGGCTTTTCTCCCTCCCATTTGCCCAAATTGGTCTCTTCCTTGCCCAAGGCAAGTATCCTCAGGCAATAAAAATCTTTTCTGAGCACCATCACCCCTCTCATCCCTCCTCCCTCCTGAAGAACTGAGCCTGCCTCACCATCTGGTTGGGTCATTCACCCCTGTGTGATCACTTTCAAAAAGATGAAATTAGGGGCGCCTGGGTGGCACAGCGGTTAAGCGCCTGCCTTCGGCTCAGGGCGTGATCCCGGCGTTCTGGGATCGAGCCCCACATCAGGCTCCTCTGCTATGAGCCTGCTTCTTCCTCTCCCACTCCCCCTGCTTGTGTTCCCTCTCTCGCTGGCTGTCTCTATCTCTGTCAGATAAATAAATAAAATCTTTAAAAAAAAAAAAAAGATGAAATTAACTGTAAAGATGTGAATAGGCATTTTAGGAAAATGAACTGCCCCACCCTCAAACCTGGTACCTCCCACCGCCGACCCCCAAGGTAGCTCACTCTGAGTTCCGCTGCCGTTGCTGGGTTATTTAATTCCCACGTATTCGCACGTATGCAAATAACATGCAGTTGCCTCGAGAGCAGGAACCTGGGCCGAGGCGCCCAGCCCGGCTTCTGCTCTCAGTGCTCAGTTTCTTCCTCATGTTTTGTCCCCCTGGATCTGGGCAGCCCCAGGAGGCAGACAGAGTAGGGGGTGATCCCTCCTTTCCACAGGTGAAGTTGCAGAGGTGCGGAGACGGTAATGGGGTCACGTCGGGTCACAGAGCTAGTAAGAAAGAGAGTGAAATTGGAACGCTTGTCTTCTGACATGCCCAGCTGTTCTGGGAAAAGCAGCGAAGGACGCTTGACTTCCCTAAACCTTCCTTGCCGAGTGCCCGGCTCTGCAGAGCTGAGGTTGGCTAAAAACATGTCGCAATCCCTTGTTACGCTCCAAGTAGCCAAACCCGGGTGCTCCTCCGTGACTTGATACGTGCCCTGGGTGGCAGCCCCTTTCACACCTGTGGTTCGGTATCCACTTGGATGAATCATAAACCATCAGCCAGCTGTCACCTCACCTTTAGCTCCGTGGGGTGTGAAGCTTGTTTTCTTTTGCTGGCATAAAATAGTCACCTGGGACACGTGGTTAGAAGCAGGACACTGCCTCAAAGGCAAACACAGACCCACAGGAAAAATCGATTTGTGGCATGCCAAGAGCTGACTTCTCCCTGGGAAGCTCCCATGGCTGACAAAGATGTCACCTGCCTCAAGGAAACAGATGGGACATGCTGGTGAGCTCAGGGTTACTGACCCAGGGGAGAAGAGGAATGCCTGGCCAAGTGCTGTGGGCGTGAACCGGGACAGACAGCCCCGGAGGCTGAGGAATATTCCCCAGCTCACACTTCCCAAGTGAAACTTGGATCGTTGGTCAGCACAAACCCCCTCCTGGGCCTGTTCTCTCTGCCAATCCGTGCTGAAATCCCAACCACAGGGGCGGGCGGGTGTGCCTTGATGATTAATAGCCACAGCTTCATGCTGGTGTCAAGGCACTCTCAAGGGACTTCTTTATTTCACTGCCGACAGTGTGCGGAGGGAGGTTCTTAAGAGAACCTGGTGAGTGTGGGAAGGCTTTGGGTGCTGGCCTGGACCCCTAGCAGGACTCCATGCAGGAGTTTCCCAAAAGGCCACCCAATAGGATTGTAGGTGCCTCAAGAACATCTATTTCTTTTATTTTAGTAATTACACATTTACTTTAATATGCTTAAAATATACTAGCACATCTAACCTATAATTTCATGTAATTATGTAATTTCATAATTAGGAGAAGACTAAACATTTTTTTAAAGTGACTTGATTAAAGTAAAAAACTAGGCAAATAATAACACAGGCCACAAGTCGATACGGCAAAAACTCGGATGAGGGAGTTTGAACCATTGGAGTTTGAGAAACACTACTTTCTTGGAGAATCCAATATTCATACCAAAAATATCTACTGAACCTAGATCCAGCTAAGGGGGATTCTTAGAGATCTCTCGGGAATCACACCAGTCCATTTCCATGCCTCCAATGTGTATGAACTTTTGGAAAGGGAAAGGTGCATGAGAGGTTTTTTATTCTGGTTTATTTTAATTGAGACTTTAGCATATCCAAGGCCCTGGGGGATTGGAGATGAAGAGATGCTGCCAAATGGGGTAATTAAAAACAATCCATGAAGTGAAATCTGAAAAGGCGGGGAGGGAATGATGAATGGAATTGGGATGAAGTGGGTCATCAGGTTTTGACTCATCAGAATATTGTTTAAAAAGAAAAGAAAGAAAAAGATGTGCAACTCTTTGTATTATCTACAATCTTTTGGAGCTTTTGACCTAAGAATATGATATGTAGACAGCTGTAACTCTAGTGTGTGTGTGTGTGTGTATACACACACACACACACACACACACACACACATATATATATGTTGTTCTGTTTGGCTTTATGAACTCAACATTAATTCCTTTGGGCTTTTCTTTGCATGCCAGGTGCATACAGTCTTCACACGGAGTGTGAATCAGAATCAGCTGGAGAACTGGTTAAATGCAGACTGCTGGATCTGCCTCCCAGGATTCTGACTCAGGGGGTCTGGAGTAGGGCCTGGGGATCTGCATTTTTAATAAGAGTTTATTTATTTATTTATTTATTTATTTATTTATTTATTTATCACAGAAAGAGAGCAAGAAAGCATAAGCAGGGGGGAGAGGCAGAGGGAGAGGGAGAAGCAGGCTCCCCGCTGAGCAGGGAGCTCAACGTGGGGCTCCACCGCACGACCCTGAGATCATGACCTGAGCTGAAACCAAGAACGGGTTCCTTAACTGACCGCGCCACCCCGGCACCCCTCAATGATGGAGGATCTTACCTTTCATTCTGGTGAGGGGTACTGGGGCGGGGGGAAGAATAGTATTTTGTGGCATGTGAAAATTATGTTAAATTAAAATTTCAGTGTCTGTAAATACAGCTTTATTGGAACACAGCTGCCATCGTTTGTTCCCATATTGTCTGTGCTGTTCTCACGCTACCCCTAGAGTTACATAGTTGCAACAAGGAACGTCTTTTCCACAAAGCTGAGAATATTCCATGGCTGCCCCTTCCCATAGAAATTGACCTACACTTGCTTTTGAAACTTGCTTTTAAGTATGGTTACACAGAATGAGAGCATCCTTTAGTCCAGGGCTAACTTTGCCCCACTCTGGCTGGTGGGAGAAGGAACATTCTAGGGCCTCTGTGAGTTCACATTTTTGTTCCCTCTGATCTGGGAGGTTCTTTCCTGGCCTCAGGTAGTTTCCTCACTGGCTGGAGGGTGATGACTAACTGAAGACTCCGGAGGGACCCTCTGCACATCTCCAGAGCTCCCTCTCTGGGCAGCTGTCTCCTTCCCAGTCCTCTGCTCTGCAAATTCTGCCTCCCTGAATCTTCAGCTCTGTCTTCTTGATTCAGACTGACCACCAGGTTCCTGCTCGGCCCCCACCCTCTAAGGACACCTGAGAACTCTCCAGGTGCTAAGCAAGGGCCATGTCCAATCTCCTGGTGTCTAATGTCTGAGAACCACCGTTTCATACATGTTGTCCAGATTTTTACTCGTTAAAGGTGAGAGGGCAAATCCCATTCCTGTCAGTCCATCGTTGCCAGAAGGGAAGGAAGCCTGTACTTTCAGAGGCGAGTGTAAATTTACCTTTACAGCAACAGGAATGCAACATGAAAATATTTATCATTTTTACAGCTGACAAAGTCGCAGGACTGCTAATCTGGCTGTAGTTTGTTGCCCACATTTATAACTGTAGGAAATGCTAAGTTCCAATTAGAGATTAGTAAAAGCAACGATGCGATTTTTTCCCCCATACGAAGTCATAAACCTTCTGAATTTTATCCATAGTCCCCTGCGGGCCCATGGTTTCCCGGATAAGAGCTTTGCGCTAAGACGCTAACAGTAATTTTTCTTCTGAGTATCGAAGATCCTCCACTTGGCCCCCCTGTGGCTCTGACGGCCAACGGCCTTGCAGCGTCTTCTCACAGAGTTCCCATGTTTTGTACAAAACAGAAGGCTCCGTTTTTTTTCTGTGGCGAGAACATTCCAATTCCTTTCAGCATAGCATCCATGTTTCATCACCCTTAGCCTTGTTGCTGCTGTTCTCTGGGCGAATCAGAGTCTCCGCATTCTTTGGGAGCCGTGGTGACCATAAGTAGCCTAGAAGCTCAGCTCGAGGCCCCCACTCGGAGCCTGATGGCCCCAGGACCCCGGACTGTGAACGCCAGCCTTTCCCGTACATTCCGGCAGCAGTCAGACTCCCTTCTTAACGACACTCCACTTCTGGTTTGTATTCTGTTTATGACGAAGGGTGGTCTTTGCGTTGCTTCCTTTCATAACCGTATCTTGCTTTTTCTTTTTGTTTTTGTTTTAAGACCGATTCTGAATTTGTCCATTAAAAAAAGTCCCCACTAGGGGCGCCTGGGTGGCACAGTAGTTAAGCGTCTGCCTTCGGCTCAGGGCGTGATCCCGGCGTTATGAGATCAAGCCCCACATCAGGCTCCTCCGCTAGGAGCCTGCTTCTTCCTCTCCCACTCCCACTGCTTGTGTTCCCTCTCTCACTGGCTGTCTCTATCTCTGTCGAATAAATAAATAAAATCTTAAAAAAAAAAAAGTCCCCACTAAACGCTCCTTTCTGTGGTCATGAATGTTTACGATATTGTTCTACTGTTCTATTGGGTCGTTCTGCCGTCCGCTGAATCATTACGAGGTCATCTTTAGGGACTGAATTTCTTCCTTCCCAATAGCAGGATGAACAGAGACAAGAAATGGCCAGAATTTTCACCCCATCATACTTAACAACAACAACCACAAGTAGTTAATTAGAACTATTGGTGATCACTGCATAGCAAATGCACGTACAAGCGGGCCATAAAGAAATAGAAATAGGTAAAATTAAGTTCGTTAGAGCTATCAGTCACTATTTAATCTTATCTTCTCATCAACCCTGAACAGTTCTTTATTTTTAAAATTGTTTCAAGTAGGCTCCGCACCCAGTGTGGGGTTTGAACTCACCACCGTGATAGCGACGGGTGTGTGCTCTACGGACCGAGCCAGCCAGGCGCCCCTTAACACTTGGTTAGTAACTGCTACTTTTAACCCTCTGATTAGGGATTGAGGCTTGAATAGAGTTCTTATTTCACTCTAATCTTTAAGATTAAGCTTCAAAAGCACTTCTGAGAGTATTGATAGAGGTTTGATGACCGGTTGAATTTAGGGCACCAATAGCTCTTTCGGCTGCTCGCTCTTTCCGGACCATGACCATGACCGTGACCACAACCATGAAGAAAGGCTCTCTCCTCCCTGTCCTGTAAAGCAATCCCCAATCAGCTCGTTTGTATCATTTATGCACCATAAGATTCGCCGGTTGGAAGTGTCGAATTCAAGGACTTTTAGTAAATCCAGACTTGTGCAATCTGGTTTTAGGACACGTCCTTCTCCCCAAAGCGATTCCCTTGTGCAAGTAACTCCCCGTTTCCACCCCACCTGGCCCCAGCCCACCACTAATCTACATTCTGTCCCTACGGATTTGTCTCTTCTGGAAATCTCATATAACGAAATTAATTCAGACACTCTATGCTCTTTGTGACTGGCTTCTTTCTCCCGGCATAATGCTCAGCCTCGTCATGGCATGAGTTCATGAGTACCTCATTCCTTCTGATCCCCAGGTAATAGCCCACTGCGTGAGTCCCAGCTTTGTTCTTCCGTTCCCCAGCCGGACGTCTGGGTGGCTTCCACATTTTTGCTACGAAAAGTCATGCCACTTATGAACATTCATACACGAGTCTTTCTGGAAACATGTTTGACTTCTCTTGGGTAGATACCTAGGAGTAGATATGCTGGGTTGCGCCGTGACTTTCTGTTTAACCCCTTTGCCAAAAGCCAAAATTGTCCAACTGGCTGCACCCGTTAGCGGATCCCTAAGCCTGGAATGAGGGTTCCCGTTCTGCTGTTTGCACCGCCTGCTCGTTAGAGGTGAATCCCTTCCCCTGAGTCCGACACAATCTTGTAGGCACATCTCCCGAACGTCACGGGTTTCCAATAAAGCCCTCGTGATTCCCTCCCTATTCTCCGAATCAGTTTCCGCAGACTTCTTGCTTTGAATCTTGTTACCTGATTTCCTAAAACACAGTGTTGGGTTCCTCAGGAATTTTCCTGTATTTCTTTTCTTTGTGCCACTGTCCCTTACGTGTGGCACTCACATAACCTTTCGCGGAATTTGTTTTTCAAGTATCTGTCTGCCCCAACTAGACAGTACGCCCTCCGGAGGGGAGATTTTTGTATCCAAAGAGACTGACACAAACCGTGGCATAAAGTGGCCCTTAAAGAGTATTTGTTGGATGCATAGTCGACGAGGCGATGTACACATTTGGTTTAAATATGTACTGGTTTCCCTGTCAGCCTGTTTGCCTGTTTGGGCTGACACTTCCCTTAGGACCGATTCATTGAACACAAGGCACAGAATCTTAGAGTTTGAGGAAAACTTGGGGAGAAGTCCAAATGTTTTAGTTCACCCAAAAACTCTAAGGCCCGGCAGGATGGACTGACTCGCACCCAGGGCGGCCTGTAGAGCCAGCCGGGAGAACTAGGGTGAGCCCCTCCCAGAGGAAACCCTGCCATCAAGAGAGGGGGAGCACGGGAGCGCTGGAGAGCCCGGGGGCTAGCCCGTTGACAGGAGGGGAGCTGGTCTGTGGCCGAATCTGGAGCGCCAGGCCTGAACTCCATTCCTTACAACAGGAAGTTTTTGAGTAGGATGTGAGATGACCCCATGGGCTTTCTAGTAGGTTAATAGGGCAAGGGGGAAGATGAGAGGTCACACAGTCCAAGTGTGAAGCAAGGAGGGAGGGTCTGGACTGGGTGGGCTGTTAGCAGAGGGAACTAGGGAAGGGAGGACGGGAGTCTGCAAGCCGGGGAAACGGTGGTCTCAGTGACGGAAATGAGGAAGAGGGGCTAGAAGTGCAGTTCTGATGGTTTCTGTGCCCTCTGCGGCCCCAGGGCCAAGAGCCTAGTGGGTCAGAGGGCTGCCTCTGCACTCACCATTCTGTTCCAATACGGGCTCTACCCCGCACACGCGAGTGACCTCAGACAAACGACTCCATGCCTCTGAGCCTTGGTTTTCCCATCTGTAAAATGGGGTGGGTAGCAACCGCCTCCCAGGGCTGTAGGGAGGATTAACTTAGGTGATACATTCGAGGCACTTAGGCCCGAGCCTACCGTGTAGCCCGAGATCAGTTCACACTGGCCTTGGAGCCGGCTCGTCCTGTGATTTATTTCTGTCCCCAAATGAACTTCAGTCCGGGACTGTTCGGGGGAAAGGAGCACTCACTGCAGGGGCTGCTTGGAGTCCGACGCTCCATGTCTGAAGGTCTCTATAAGGCGGCGGAGAAATGATCTTATCTTTTGGAGTTTGTGGGAGTGTTTTAAACTTAATTGAAAGTTCTTGAAAGGGACTAGCATTTTTAAAAAATGCCATGTGGGTACAATTGTCCAAGTCTTAAATCAGTCATATCTGGAAAAAAAAAAAAAAAGATTCAGCTACAGTGTCCAGTAGGGTTTTCAAATGTCACTCCTGGGGCCTTGTGTAATCTCAGGACTCCGGGGCTGCCCTGGGCACAAGGGGATGGAAACCCCTCTTTGACTAGAACTGCCCCCCTTTCAACAAACAACACAACTTCATTTGAAGAAAAGGTTTCACTTTCTGGGAAAACTCCTGTTAACAGAAATTTAACAAATATGCCAGATTGATAATGACAACCAAATGGCAAGTTTTCAATGAAAATAAATTCTATATAAAACTTCAAAGTCGTTAATTGGCTAGACAAATTCATGAAACATAGCTTCTGAAGACTGAAAGAAGGAAAAAAACTTCACAGGATACAAAGACTGTACCTTTTCCACGTGGAATGGTGTCGTTTTGCATTTTTCTAACTGATATCGGTGCCCACACCAATATTCCGGAATTCTCTTTAGAAAGAGTGGGGGAAAACACAAATTAAATCTTGGGTAAGCATTTCATGCTTGTCGTTATCTGTTTAGGAAACAAAGTATTTCACAAAAGAACCACATTCCATGAAAAGTATGTTTGTTCTGGCTTAAACATAATCATTTCCTCAGGAAGTCTGATTCAGATGAAGTATCTTAAGAAATTCAAATTGACTTTGCTTGTAGACAACTGAATGTCACCCTCCTTTCTGTATTCCACGAAATGTTTTCAAAATTAAGTCTGCCATTTTAGACTATGCTTTTTTTTTTTTTTAAAGATTTATTTATTTGAGAGAGAGAGAGAGAGCGTGCAGTGGGAAGGGACAGAGGGAGAGGGAGAAGCAGACTCCCTCCTTAGCAGGGAGCCTGACACAGGGCTCCATCCCACGACCCTGAGGGATCATGACCTGAGATCATGACCTGAGCCGAGATTGGGTTGGAGGCTTAACCGCCTGAGCCGCCCAGGCGCCCCTAAACTATGCTTTTAAACTCAAATATATATTATTTCATGGCCTTCACTCCCCCGTAGACGTCAACTGCAGCTGTTTCCTGCATTTGAATGAACTTTTGTTTATTTACAGAAGCTTCATTTTTTACATGTGGACTTTTGAGTATATTTCTAGATCTAAATAAATCAATAGGGAGGAGGAGAGTATAGGATTAAGAATTCAGACTCTGGGACCAGGATACCTGAGGTCCTGTCCCAGCTCCGCCATTTATGAGCTCTGCGACTTTGCACGGGTTACTTCACCTCTCTGTGCCTCATTTTACTTATCTGTAAGGTGGGAATAATAATTGTACCTTTCTCAGCAGGCAGTGAGGATGACAGGAGTGACAAATGTATGTAAAGCACGGGGACTAGCACCGGGCACACGGTAAGTGCTGGATAAACGTTGGCCACTGGTAGCTCTTCTTGGTTTCCTAGCGTAGTCAGGGCATGCTTCGTCTGCTTTAATGAAATATTCTAGTTGATAAAAAAGGAGATCGTTTAATAGATTAGCACTCCACACAGAATATAATCGAAGATATTCAACGTAAAGACTGGGCTCGTCCTAAGTCCACAGACTTTTGGGGCTGAAGGGACATTAGAGAACATCTCGCTCAACACCTTTATTTCATGGTTGAAGACCCCAAGGCCCGGGAGCATGAAGCCCCTTGCAGACAGCCCCCGAGCAAGGCAGAGACAGGATGTGGTCGCTTCTGATGATACTTTAGGCTCTCGGACGGCCGTAGCGAAGTTTCCATTAGGGGCACCAACTATCTTTGCGCCGATAAGCCTGTTCACTGGAGCATTCTGTGCTGGCTCAGTCAGAATGACAAACAGAAGCATTTACATACTGGGAACTGTCGCTCTACAAAGTAAATACAGGTCGGTAAACTGGCTCTGCTTTATAACCTCATGCTGTCATTTAGCATGCTGATAGAAAATGCGTGCCCCTGGGGTCTTTCTCCATGTTTCCCTGTCAAATAGCCTTTGAAAGACATTGTTCGGTTAAAACCATAATAAAAGATAGCCCGAACTATTAGAAACAGAAAGGCCTGGCACCACCCCGCCTGCACCGTTGGAAGAATTTATACCTTGGGAGATGCACAGACAGGACACACTGCGGATAATCAAAGTTTTATTTAAAATTACAGAACACTCAAAAATAATCAATATAATATGCTTGGATTTTTGTTGTGACATAGAAAAATGCTTCCAATTACACTTAAAACCTTCAAGTTTTACCCCAACAAAGTATGCTATGCAGCCCGTCGAAGTGCTTTGACAAGCACTGCTCTCTCCAGATGGCTGGGGTAGGAGGTAGGCTGCGGACATCCCTGCAGGGAGGTGTGTTTTTCCTACTCGGATTGACGGTTTTTCTTCTTGTTGTGGCTCTCAATGGCCCTTCTGAGTGCTTCATCTGGGATGAGATCAGACATTCTCACATCTGTGTGGCTACAGCCAATTTTGGGGCAACTGGAAAGGAGAAGAAAATCACTTAACTTTGATGCTTTCAGCATAAACTCCTCTCACGTACAAGCATTTAAATGAAGACATTTTTGCCAAAAGGAGAATGTTCTAGAAATCGGGTCTGATGTGCACTGACTCATTTACTCACTGAGTGTGTCTACCTGCGCCAGTCCCTGCCCAGTTCTGGGAGCACAGGCAGGGGTCAAGCAGGGCCCACTTCACGGCTCTGTTTAGATGTGGTCTCCTCTGGAGGCAGCGGGCCGGAGGAAGTCACCTGATTTCTTCTCAGCGTGAAGCAGACTTTGGTAGGGTAGAGTGCCCAGTGTCTGGAGTTAAGGTGACCTGGTTCTGGATATGGCCAACACCTACTTGCTCCTTAAGAGACCACAGGCAACAAATGTTCCCTTCTTGAGCCTCTATGGCCTCAGATTTGAAGTGGGGGTAGGACTCCTATTTCCCAGGGCTACAGGCAATGTGGTGTCGTCCCCTTTATTATCCCCTATGACTAGCATCCCTGATTATCATTCTTCCGATACATTTTAAGATGGCTGATCTCTTGGTATCTTGCATATATCCAGTGCATACGTGCATGCATTCGTGCACGCACTTCACCAGCCCCGTGCTGGTTCGAAGCACCCAACTGTGAAATACAAATTTAGATTCCTGCCCACACAGAGCTCCGGCCCAGTGATCTGAGGCAACTCTCCGAAAAGCACAGGTATATTAAGACAAAAAATAACAGCTACAAGATAAGATCAAAAATAACAAATACAAGACAAAAAGGCAGAAGGGGAAGAAAGCTGATCATGGGAACTCTGACTTGTCCAGTGGTAGGAAGCTCAACTGTTCAACATGAAGGAGAACCGTCTTCTTGGCTGTGCTCTCTGGACCAAGGCATCTTTATATAAGAAGGGCATTCATCAATGTAATGGATAATACGCTTGCTAACAATATTTATTTTTAAAATCGTGCAATGTGCCCCATATGGGCAGGGATGTGTATTGAAATGTGGTTGTAAAAAGGCCCTCACAGGAAAGAGGATCAGGTGGTCTGTCCAGCCACGCAGCCTTCTGACCATCCGGCTCTGTGTTGGGGCAAGGCCTGGGGGCGCTTGCGACACGTCCTACGCTGGTTTCTCAAAGCGAATTTTCTTTTACTAGGAAAGTGAATAGCTGAGATTATGAGAAGGATACGGACACTTTCACGACTTTAGAAAGGACATTTTTCATCACTGCAACTTCTGCGATGCAGAAATGCAACTCCAAGTAGGTCCCCGGGATGACGTGCTGCGGCCACTCACACTTCGTATCTGACTTGGTGAACATGCACTGTGACGGCGGCCTGGAATCCTCCCCACTCCTGAGAACCAAGTCTTTAACCCTGGCAGCCAGACGGTGAATAAGCGTTGAGGGGGAAGTGGGGACCGAGGTGGGGAGGACTTCCTGGTGACATCAGCGGCCCCGTCGGTGCGTGAGAGGACTCTGAGGACATCTGATGGGATCAGCCACACACTCACTGGCAAGCCTGCAGGCTCCTTCCTCACAAAGGGACAATGGGATGGAGCCCAGGGTGACCTGCGTCAAACAAGTCTGACCACACTTAAGGGATCAACTCTGGGGGACAGAGACATTCACCAAAAAGCCCTCCTGGGGGGAGCTGACGGCCTCTTGACACAAATGCAGGCTCAAGACTGAAGGAGACAAGCCTCTTGGCTGCGACCCTCTGAGCAAGTGGCTTTAATTCCTGTGCCCTGGTATTTCTTCTGCCACGAGCATGACAGAATGTAGGGTCATTGGGAGAAGTAAGGAGGACAGTGTGTGACAAGGGTTGAGGAATTGGTTTGGGTGCTACGATGTGCAGTTTCTGCTCTAGGCCGCAGCTTCTGCTCCTAAGAAGCCCGTGGACAGGAGGCAGCCCCCCCGGGGACGCTGGCGGGCCATGGGCAAGCTACGATGCCTGGGCTGCTACGATGCATGGACCAGGCGCACTCTGCCCAGCATGAGTGACGGTTCAGGGAAGACTTCCTGGAGGAGAGGCTGATTCGGGAGCCGAGGGAGAATCTTGTTTCTCACCCTATCTCAAATAAACAAACACAAGTTTTTAAGCTGCAAGGGATAAGACAAGGCCGTAATGACACGCTGCTGAATCAGGGCACTCCTCTTCTGGAGAAATAACACTGTATACAAGCACCAGTGCATTAATCCCCAGGATGTCCTGGTGAGCAAGTTAGGTGTGGCAACCCCGATCCTAAGCTCTCACGTCATTGCTGTGCAGGAGTCAGACCTACAGGCCTCGAAGGACAGGCTGGGTCCTCAGCTCGGGTCACTGACAGGGCAGAACATTCCACCAGAGCAGCGAGCAAGCATGAAAGTGTCTACTGAACAAGGGGAGCCCGCGTCTCAGGGGTGCCAGAAGGCTGCAGGGAGCCTGGGCCTCAGTCTCAGCTCTAAAGTATAAGATTCCGAGCCCTGTGAGCTCCTGTATCTGGGTCCCAAGAATTCCAAGGTCCAGTCCAGTTCTAGGAGGAGGTCTACGGATACCTCTGGAAGTCTGAGCGGGGTGGATTCCCATCATACCTAAGCACACCGAGTAACTCTGTCCTCCCTCCTCTGAGTCTAAAATAACGTGTCACTAAGCGGTGAGGTAAGTAATACCAACACTGACAGTCTCGACCTTTCTGACCCTCCTGCGATTTGTTTAGCGTTCCGGAGTTCCAAAGGAGCTTTCTCTTAAGTGGTTTGCTTCTCCGATGCCAAGAAATATGCCGGTCCAGGCCTAGATTGGAACTTCCCCACCGTTTCTTTAATCTGAAGATGCCGTGAGATGCTGCTGTTATTTCTGCTCCGCAGATGAAGCAATGGAGGCTCCGAGAGGCTGACCGGCCTGTTGGCCGAGAGTGAACTAGGGACTGTGAGCGCTGGCGCTCCGCTCTTCCACTTCGTTTTACTCCACGTGCTGTTCAACAGGACTCTTCGTTAAACACGGTTCCTGTTCCTCAGCAAAAAAGGAACGACACGACCGTGGAACGCTGGAAATACCTCACTGCTGCGACAATCATGAGGCAGCTCTGTTAGGGCGACAACGCACAGCCCGAGTATTCAGGAAACCGTTTTCACCACCGTATTTAGTGAGGGCCGAAGTCTCCACAATTTTACCCTGACTCCAGCCAGGGGAGAGAGATCTTCGCAGAGGCCGACGCATGGCCAGGATGACTCAGTCAGCGCCCAGTCATACAAGGTACCTGGATCTCCAGGCTGACAAAACATAACCAGAACCATCTATGAGGAAGGACTGAGATTTCTCAAACTGGATGTGTCACAGACGTTTTTAAACAAAGGGGACCCAGAACTGCTCCTCAGGCTCGCATGCATCATGGGAAATGACACTAGTTCGTGCTCAGTCAGGAAGCTCTGGAGTAGATGATGAAGAGCCCTGAAGTGCAATCGCTGCCAAACGCAGCCTGTCTCCAGGACCGTGCCCACCGCCCCCGCTGCCCCTGTGAGAGCAGCTCCCCTGTCTTCCTGTCTCGTCGGGCTACGCCTCAGACGCCTTCACTGGGGTCTTCTTCCTCCGACTGCCTTTTCTTGAATGATTCAATGCCTTTCTGAGGCGGGTGCTGAGGGTGGGGTAGTGAGTAGAGCGGGGCTGGCCGCCGGCCTCGTGCTGCCCGGAGCCAGGCCACAGTCCTGTCCTTGGGGGCTCTTAGCCAGCTGTCACATGCCGCCCAGAGCTGCCCTTGTGGGGCAGGTGAGTGGGTTTGACTCCTGTGCTAATAACCTCTCAATGACATCTTGAGCTCAGAGCTCTCTCCCGGGTCCAACACCTCACATTTTCTGTGCCCCCTGGACACTTCCAAATGGCTGTGTTGCTAGGACCGCAAGCTTAGCATGACCCCAGCTGTGCCTCTCATAATCTTTCCCAAATGTGTTTATCGCTCCTGCCCTCTCTGTTGGTTAATGACCCTTTCTGGACACCCAGTTTAGAAATATCCTTCAACTCTCAGTTGCCAAATCCTGCCAGCTGGGCCTCCACAAGGGCCCCCATTCTCATTCCCTTCTGCCTCAGACTCTTGCCTCAGTCAGGCTCCCGTCATCTGTAACTTAACCTCCTGCAGACGCATTCTCACTGACTTTGTCGCCTCATGCCTTGTTAATCCATCTCTTGAATTGTATTGGAGTAACTTCTCAACCTCCAGCTTGACTCACCTTATTCTCCCAAAACCCTGCAATGTTGTCTCATGCCTCTAGAATCATGGCAGCAAGAATGAGGGTGGTGGTGGTGGTGGGTACCATTCACAAATTAAAAGGTGGTTTTTCAGAGAACGAACACAGAAAAAAAGTCAGTAGAAAGGGAAGGCTTAGAAGTCCAGAAACAAAGGAAATTGTATTCCCAGGGAAAATGGAAGGTTCACTAGGAAAATACAACATCTCAACTCTAAGCTGGGACTCAAAACTTTATACAAATGTACTCGAACACTCTTAATTTTGCAGCCATGAAGGCATTCTTCTGGGACAAATGGGGTAAATGACTTGACTGAACGACCATCAAGATATCTAGAATCTCAAATACCCTATCTGTAAGTCCACGCCCACAGGAGGAGTGGTGGGGAATTCCAACTCTGGGTCTGGACCAGCAAATTTCTGGGTGATGGAGAAGCGAGCCACACATCAAAGTGACTGTTATCAGAAGTCCACTGAGGACTGGTCACACCTGCAATTCCATTCCTACGACAAATCTGAGATAAGAGCACAAGAAATGCCAAACTGAATTATAGTGCGTCTAGCCAACCCAGGAGTCCATGTTATCACAGGAACAGAGCCACGGTCCTCCAAGGTTGTGCACCAGGCAGGTAGGAATGCATGGCGGGGGGTGCGAACGGGGTGGAAATACATATAAAATACAGGTTAAAAAAGAAGATTCTCAGGGGCGCCTGGGTGGCACAGCGGTTGGGCGTCTGCCTTCGGATCAGGGCGTGATCCCAGCGTTACGGGATCGAGCCCCACATCAGGCTCCTCCGCTGTGAGCCTGCTTCTTCCTCTCCCACTCCCCCTGCTTGTGCTCCCTCTCTCGCTGGCTGTCTCTGTCTCTGTTAAATAAATAAATAAGATCTTAAAAAAAAAAAAAAAGAAGATTCTCCAAACATTCCAATTAAAAAACAAAATTTCTCATTGAAGTGATCCACAAATTTACTTGAACCTTTTGGGAAGTTATTTAAATAATTAAAGATATGCAAGGTTTTCCCTGACACTTCAATCTTGATCAAGACCTCTGGATACAAATCTCATCTCAGAACACTTTAAACAAGTTACCTATATCGCAGGAGGCAAAAAAATTTGCCATTCCTTCTTGGGTAAGTATATACAGAAGGCGAAAAGACAATCTCTTAGTATTATAGGTCCCCTCCATCTTTTCTCAGGCTCTAGAACATTCCTATTATTTAACGATGAAACTTCCACCCAATTCCTTTTTCTCCTGTTTCGAAGGTGTGGCTGAAGTTGCTTCAGCTTCTTCCTGAACAGACTACTCATTTTCCCGTCGTGTATTGTTTTTCCAGAAAGCTGGCTTCCGTGCTTACACTATGAGGAGGTGGGTGGGCTTGAGGGGGGCCATGGAAGCGTCTTTTCCTCTAGCGTGAGCACACCACCTCTGACTGACCACCACTGGGAAGGCTCACTTCCCTCCTGCTGCCGACTCACCAGGCCTTTTTCTTCCGCCTGTGCTTGGACTCGATCATGCGCACAATGGCTTCCTCCTCATAGGTGTGGCCACACGCTTTATTTTTCACCGGCTTCTTCATTTCCACCTGCAATCAAGGAGACATTCAGCTTTCAGGAATGATAATGATCTACTTCCAGTAACTTCTCCAAGTCACCAATTACTTGGAAATTTTTTTCCCTCATCTGGGGGCTTCCCGCGTCCAACCTCGCAGTCTCGTGGCTTTAGATCATTGTTGGGGCAGATGGCCACAGAGGAAAATGCAGGGAGACCGTGGCACCGATGTCAGCTGGCCCGTGGGCCAAGAATTTCCTCCTCGATCCCTCTGGGCACGGTTGACTGAAAAGTCTTGCCAGCCCGGGAACCTCCCCTGTATCCTCCAGCATCTCATCACTTTCCTTTCCTCCCTTCCTACCTTGGATGCGAAATCAAGTTAGAAAGCAAACCCGAGTCTTCTGCCTCTATGAAGCAAACGGCTTTGTCTTTCTGGGAAGGAGGAAGGAGACAGTACCTGCGTGATAGGGCAGATGAAGTTGGTCTGACTTTGGGTCACAATCATATCCTCATCAACTCCTTCTGTTCCATCAGCCTCTCTGTCGGCTGGAAGACCATCTACAGGGAAAAAGGGAAGTTGCTGAGCCTCGTTGGTCCAACACTGTGCCAAGGACAGGAATTAACGGAAGGAAGGAGGTTGATGGTTTCTCAGGGTCTGCTGGGTGGTGGGCAACCTTGCTAGGTACTTGGGTGCACAGTAACTCTTCTGCTCTTAAGAGAATCCTGCAGGGTAGGCAGGATTCTGCCCATTTTTGACAAGGAAACAGACTCGGAGCAGTGAGGTAACTTTTTCAGAAATTAATTTGTGAGGGAGTACCGTTCAGTAATCAGGAGTGTGGCTTCGGAGTCAGAAGGGCCTGGTTTATCTCTTTCACTTCCAGCTGTGAGACCTTGGGCTAGCAAGAGCTTTTTTAAAAGCCTCTACTTTATAGCTTTGTTGCAAAGATTAAAAGAGATGAAAAATGTAGCATGCTTTGCAAAGCCCCTGGCACAAGGAAACATTCAGTAAATGGTAACTACTCTTAGCTAGCTCAAGGGTTCTCAAACTTTTTGGTCTTAGAACACTTTTATACTTTTCGATATTATTGAGAACCCCAAAAAACTTATTTGGGGTTATAGTTTATCAATAGTTACCATAGCAGACATTAAGACTAACGATTTTAAAAATATGCAACTATCAATTCATTAAAAACAACAACAACAACAATTCCTGGGGCATCTGGCTGGCTCAGTCAGTAGAGTATGTGACTCTTGATCTCAGGGTTATGAGTTCAAGCCCCACATTGGGTGTAGAGATTATTTAAATTAATAAAACTTAAAAAAACCCCTCCATTACATGTTAACATAAATGATACTTTTAAAACTGAAATAATTATATTTTCCAGAACAACAAAAGAGTTAGCGTTAAGAGTGGCATTGTTTTTACATTTTTGAAAACATCTTTATTGTTTGGCTTAATAGAAGATAGTTGGGTTTTGAGGGGTGCCTGGGTGGTTCAGTGGGTTGAGCATCTGACTCCTGATTTTGGCTCGGGTCGTGATCTCAGGGTCATGAGATTGAGCCCTGAGTTGGGCTCTGCACTCAGCCGGGAGTCTGCTTGAGATTCTCTCTCTCCCTCTCCCTCTTTCCCTCCCCCCATTCTCTCTCTCTCTCTAAATACATAAATAAATAAAATCTTTAAATAAATAATAAGACAGTGGGATTTTGGTATCTGTACATGCATCCAGTCTGTTGTGATATCATGTCATGTAGCCTCTGGAAAAATACACTTATGGAAAGAGAGAGAGTGAAATAGACAAGTGACATCTTAGTATCATTATGAAGATAAGTTTGGACCTCGTGGGTACCCAGAAAGGCCCTCAGAGAGCCCTAGGGGTCCCTGGTCCACACTTTGAGAACTGCTGAGCCCTGCATGGTAAGGCTGCCTTTAGAGAGTCATTTCATCACGCTTGCTTCTCACTGAGGGCAAACAGATGATGGATGGCTTCTGAATGGGATAATGAGACTCAGTATCTCATGTGAAAGCCTTTCTTTCTGGAGAAGGGAGACATCATTTTACACAGACATCAAAGATCAATAGCTTTTTAAGTGCAAGTGTTGACAGTATCTTCCTTCCTCTTTCTACCCCTCCCACACCTTTCCTGTCCTTACTGCCTTTTCTCTCCCCTTCCTTCTTTCATTCTGGCAAAATAGCATCAACGTTAAAAATTGCTTTGTTTTTAATGTGGGAGGGAAACCCTTGTCTTCAGATGGTCCTGCATGTTGTTCTGTTCCTAGAACTGATGGCCCTGGCCTCCCACCTTGGCCGGATGGAGTGCCTGTCCAGAAAAGTACCACTGGGGGCAGGACAAGGGTCGTCAAGGTCAGCTTGTTCAAGGTCAGCCCGTGAACTAGTGGCTGGCACCCAGGCATTCTGCCCCTGGTTACTCTGTTTCTGTAGGGGTTTTACCTTGTTTTACAGACTACTGCTACTTGTATGTCAACTTCTTGTGTTTTCCTAGAGAAATGTCCCTCAAAGCAGCTCTCATTCCTCGAAGAAGGCAGGAGTGGAGACCTCAGAGCATAGAACTTTCTAGGCAGGCCATTTTTAACCATTGGCCACTCAGGTATGGTGCCTTCTAGCTTTTCAAGGACCTGTAAAAATGTCTGAGACCTTGAAAATCCGTTTGTTGGCTTCGGAACAGGATAACTACAAAACTGGATTAATAAGCAATAAAGGTCGACAAAATGTAATGTTAGGTTAACTTCATTAATTGCTGACTTGGGGGGCGCCTGGGTGGCTCAGTCGGGTTAAGGGTCTGCCTTGGGCTCAGGTCATGATCCCAGGTTCCTGGCTGTCTGCTTATTGGGGAGTCTGTGTCTCTCTCTCCCTCTGCCCACTGTGCCACCCCTGCCCTCCCCGGCCAACTTGTGCTCTGTCTCAAATAAATAAAATCTCTTAAAAAAATTGCTGACTTGGTAATAAAAATATCTCATTTGGAAGCAATATGTAGGCTGGATTTAGGTTTGAGCTTAATAATTCTCAGGTATGCTAAGATAACTGCAGATAAATTGAGAGTCAATTATAAGTTACTTGTAACCAACCTATTTCCAAAGCAAAACTATAAAGATATTTTCAAAAAATTCTGTCAGCAATAAAAGTATATTTAACGTGGAGGTTGCCATATTTTAGTATGTTTGACGTGATGTGGGATGGGACCTATGAAGGGCTGTGCTCCCCAGAACCTGTCTTTGGTCTTCACAGAGCGAGAGTTAGACTCCTAGAGGAGTCCTTCATCAACCCAGTGGTTGCTCACAATGGCTCAGGAAAGGTGGACAAGGAGCCCAGTCAAAGAGCAGAGCTAAGAGCGTTCTGTCTCTTCAATTCACTTTCCAAAGCCCCCTCCTATGGGCGGCTAGTGCCAACTTCTGACTGTGTGTCTGATGGTCAAAATTAAGGTCTCTCTTTGTCCATTTCTTACAGACCTTCTGAACTGATGGCAGATTTTTTTTTCCTGAGGGCAGATTTCTGACTGTATATATGATACTGTGGAATTCACCAGAAAATCTGTTAGATGAGTAACAGAGTTCAGCCAATGTGAAAGGCTGTGGGTTTGTTTTTTATTTTCTATTTTTAAAATTTGAAAAGGTAGAGGAAGCAGCAAAGCACAACTCAAATGCAATGGCGACCACTAAGGAAGGCTGAGGGGGGAACTCAGAAACTGTAGGTGGCTGTCAACATCCGTGATCAAGAAAGAAGGTGACAAAAGTGAGACAGAGGAAGAATGCCAACAGTGAGTAATAGTCCAAGGACCGGGAGTCTAAAAAGAGAAAGATCCTCAATAGCTAAACCTCTCTTGAGCGAGAACATTTCCTCACCCGAAATCTATATTTATAGAAAGTGATATTAGTGTTGGGATCTCCGATGTGCTCACAGAAGGTCACATCTGGCAGTGACTGTCAGTCACCCTCATTTAGTAGACCCAAGGATAAGACTTTTTGATACACTAGAGAAAAATATAGATCATCCACCAGAAACACATAAGTTTTGAAACTGAAGTTATCTAACCCAATTCTCCCAAACACCTGAGAAATCTGAAATCTAAAGACATTATAGATTTTGTTCAAAGTTAGGCAGGGGTTGAGTAAATCAGCATATGGCTCTATTTTCTTGGCCTGCTTAATTTGAGGCTAAAACCAGTGGGTAGGCTCTGGGAGCCATCCTTTCCTCCCCCAGATTATTATATTATTAATAATAACACCTCAAGTTAACTGCCAGCTACACAGCAGGCACCATACTGAGCACTTTATGTACGTTATTGCATTTAGTCCTCACAAAACACCCGTGAAGAGCTCTATTATTATTATTCCTCTTGCATAGGCCAGAAAACTCAAGCCCCACAGTATTTTTAAGGCAAAGTGGGGGGGGGGGGGGCGCCTGGCTGGCTCAGTCTTAGGCGTCTGCCTTTGACTCAGGTCATGATTCCAGGGTCGGGATCGAGCCCCGCATCGGGCTCCCTGCTTGGCGGGAAGCCTGCTTCTCCCTCTTCCACTCCCCCTGCTTGTGTTCCCTCTCTCGCTGCCTCTCTCTCTGTCAACTAAATAAATAAAATCTTAAAAAAAAAGAAAAGGCAAAGTGGGAAACAGCGATATTATAATGAAGAAATAAGTGGATTAAATCAATTTAATCATTGCTAAAGAGATCACAAAAGTTTTTCTTATTATAAAGTGAAAAACAAGAAAATTAGTCACATTGCGTTCCACATACACACACACAGGGTTTGTTGTTAGAAGTATACGTCGGCTGTCAACTTGTGACCTGGTGGGCAAATCTCAAATCCACCCCTTCCGTCCCTGCCTGGGCCCAGGGCACCCAAGCCATGTGCGGACGGAGGAAGTACAGACGGAGGAAGTGCAGACGGGAACTAATGTTTCCAGAGCACCCATAAGGGATGTGTCAGGGTGTGAGTTAGTAACTTGGACGTGATTTCTTCGGATGTCATAAAATGAACATGAAGAGGAAAGAGAAACCATGGAAATGCTTGAAGTAGTAACCAAGGACACAAAGAATTCCAGAAGTCTATGACTATTCCCCTGTGATGTAAAGTTAGGGGGTAGTGAGGGCATCTGTTGAACCCCAAGATGTGGGTTCACGATCAGTCAGTTATGACTGGGAATGAAGAGCTATATGGCTCCGCCTTCAGTTGTCCCCAGTCAGCCCTCATCCTGCTAGCTGCTCAAGCCAAGACTTTTGGAATTATTCTTAATTACTCATTTTCCTTCGTTCCTCACATCTGAGCCTCATTGGCAAGTTCTGTTGACTGGTTCTCAACTATATTCCCTAAGTTTAAAATCTAGTAAATCTAGCTCCTTCTCTCGATTTCTACCTATCCCAGTCCAAACAGCTATGGCCTCCTGCCCAGAACCCTGCAGTAGTCTTCCACCTAGAATCTCTCTGCTTTGACAAGGGTCGCAATGCTCCCATGCATGCCTCCTGTAGCAGCGCCCACAGCCAACCTCCCTGACCAGCTTCCCTCTCACCCACCATGCTCCACTTACAGTGGTCTTTTCTGTTTCTGGAACATGCCACTCTTTCCCGTCTTTGGGCCTTAACACTAACCTGACTGGAATGCCTTCCTCCAGATCTTTGCTTTTCCTACTCCTTCCTGTCCTTTTAAAATGTTAATTTCAGTGTTATCTCTCCAAAGAGGCCTTCTCCGATGTCCCAGGCTAAAAGAGGCCATCCAGGCACTCTCTCCCGTTACCGGGTTGTGACTCTGCAAGGCACAAACCCGGAAGCACTGTTCTCTCCTATCCCCCCCCTTCCTCCTTCCCCTCCCTCGCTCTCTTCCCGGAAAGCAGGGACTTTGTTGTCTTGTTCACTGGTGTTTCCTAGAGTCTAGATGTCCTTGGCATGTAGGAATAGTTCAATAAACATCTGCTTAGTAAAGCGCTTCATCTGACAAGGCAAGGGTGGGCATATTTTTCGCAAGGGTGTACTTAACGTATTTAACAGACGTGGCAACACACACACACACATCCTCGCACAATGATGATTTTATAGCTTTTAAGCAAATAACAGAGACAACTTCACTCTAGCTTGGGGTGCAGCCTTGGACCCTGAATTACATGTCAAAGGCAGGAAGTAAATATAAGTTTTACAATTATAGTAGGCCGTGTGGTAATTATAAAGGAGAGTCCAGACATGGTCTTGTGGTCAGAAAATACATTTGGTCCTGGCCACACACAGCCCTAGTATTAGTCATTTGTCTGTCTTCAGGCATCCCAAATTTGGCTACCAGTAAGACAGTTTTATGCCAGCTGGGAATAAAAGTTGATTACTGTGTGCTTTTTCAATTAAGCCTGAACATTTTTCTAAAAGTACTTTTCTCTTGAACGTTAGTAGTGTATGAAGAAAATACTCACAAATATTTACTGCCTGCTCGAGAGGCTTACTGCCCTGTCCAGATTATTTTACTCGCACTATTCTAGAACCGCGTATTTGGAGAGGCTGAGCCGGTACAGGGAAGATTTGGGGGGCCTCCCCAATGGGCAAAAGAACATTGATTCCAAGTTTGAAAGGCTATAGCTATATTGCTTCTGAGTTTCAGACTCTTGCTGCACGTGCGTCTAGGCCGATTCCTGTTTCTGGGTCTAGGAGTGGCCCCACCTGAGAACTGGGGCTGAGACTCTAAGGAGAAAAAGCAGTATGTCAGCAGCCAAGTCCCTTTGGCTTGGAACTAAGAGCAGTGTGTGTGTGTGTGTGTGTGTGTGTGTGTGTGTGTGTGTTGTTTTGTGGTCCACTCCACTGTACCACTGGCTGTCCAGCATTGTCTCTGTTTCTTCCTGAGACGGGTGCAGCATTGTCTCTGTCTCTTCCTGAGACGGGTGGCCTGCCCTGAACGCTAGTTGTTTGGTTGGGCCCACTTGCCACTGAACAAACGGATTCCTAGTTTCCAACAGTCTCTGGCTCTGGTTCAGACTCTGCTGTGTGTGTGTGTGTGTGCAGCTTTTGCCGAATTGAGATGCAGATCATGTCCAGTGAGGGTCTATATAATTAAAGATTTCCAAGATGTCATAACCTTCAGAAAGGCTGAATTAATACGATTCAATCAGAACGCTGGCTAGAACATAAGGATCCAGCAAATGTTACGTACTCTGTCTCTCTCTCCCTCTCTCTATATAATATATATGTAATAGATATTATGATCAATGTTACATACCTATATTCTTACATCCTTTTATAATTGTGAATTGTTACTGTCATTATTATTTCGACTTCTATGATGTGCCAGGTACTGTCCTCAGCGTTGGCAAAAAACAGTCCTTGCCCTCAGGGAGCTCAGTCACATAGGCTCTTATACATACAGTGCAGAGCAGTCTTGGGAGGATTACACATATATAAGATACTGTGGAAAGAAGCTCCCAGGAGAGAATAGGGTTGGCCTCTCTGAGGAGCTTATATCTGATCTGATCACTGAGAAGGCTCTTTCAACCTCCACTTCTGATGCAGTTCTGCTGCCCCCTTCATTGTGAGCGTTTCCCTCATAGCCACCTCAGGTCAGCATTCTCACCAGTGTTCTTCCTCCTCTTAGCGGTAATCTGTACTCATCTCAGATTCCGTGTACTTGGAGAAGCTACCCAATCCAACCCAATCCAACCCAGTCTCTGCAGACAATCTCCTTCTTTGAAATCCGGTCACACCTGCTGTCTGTACTGTATTCTTAGCTCGAACTTCTTCATTACTCGGTTGTTTCATGTAGATAGAAGTTGCTTTCCAGGTAGACTGAAAGCTCCTTGAGGAGAGCACTGGGTGTTCAAGTCAAGCCAACTGAACTCAAGCTGCGTCTGTGGAACACCTGCTCTGTGCCAGGACCACACAAATGCCAGCAGAGATGCAGACAGCGATTCAGAGCAGGCTGGTAGGAGAAACAGTTACAAATACTGACACTTGGCACAATGAATGTAATAATAATAAATGTGAAATCATACATGTGTTTTGAACAACGTACGCAAGGAACCTAGAGGATCCCTGAAGGTGGGGTAAGAACGAAGATGAACCTCCAGGAGAAAGTGATGACCAAGCCAGGTTCTTCTGGAAGGTGTGTTGAGAAGTGGGAACTACCATAATTAGGAACGTGGGCTCTGGAGACGGCCCGCCTGGGTTCGAATCCTGCTTGCATCACTTTTATTAGCTGGGTGCTCCCGGGCAAGTTACTTTAGCTTCTCTTTGCTTCAGTCTTCTCAGCCGTCAAATGGAGCTAATAATCAAACCTACTTCGTGCAGCTGTATGAGGATCAAATGAGTTGATCTACGAAAAGTTCTTAGAATGGTATCTGGCAAAGAGCAGCTGATCAGTAAATACTGTTTGATCATTAATATTAGTATTCAGAATTCCCACAGAGCTAGCGTAGAGCGGGTGTGTGCAACATACATGCTCAAGTAAACAAAAATCACGTGCTCCGGAATCAGCCCAAGAGAAACGACAAGGCTGACCGACCCAGGATTTGGAATGGGATAAGCGCGTCCATGCCCCAGGGCGGAGTGAGGCCTGAATGAGCCCACTTGTAGCAGGCTGACACAGCACTAGCGACATCTTCAATCTGCCGTCCGCTTTCACTTCCACGGCTCTTTCGACACACTCTCCCCAGATCTTGAAAGTAAACTGAACGAACAGTTTCAGATTATTTCTTCCAAGTGAGTTGACATTTTAACAAGATGGACCCTTTCATGTTATCATGTACTTGTTAATTTATCTACTCTTGTTTCAGACATATCCTTTGTCCTCAGCTGACATCATGTATTAATTTGCCTCTATTTATTTAAATACAGTCAAAATGTCATATGTCAAAATATGAAGGTTTTATTTATTTATTTTATAAAAAGATTTTATTTGAGAGAGCACGCACGACCAGGGTTGGGGGGCAAAGGGAGAGAATCTCAAGCAGACTCTCTGCTGAGTATGGAGCCCAACGTGGGGCTCGATCCCAGGACCTTGAGATCATGACCTGAGCTGAAGTCAGACGCTTAACCAACTAAGCCACCCAGGCACCCCACAAAATATGAAGGTTATTAAATTAACAGAACCCAGTGCATTCTACCGGTGGGGCAAAAACCAGTCAGTCCAGATCTGGTCATACAGTATCCATTTTAAGCCAATAAAAACTGAAAATTTTAAGCCAATAAATACTGAAAAATTTCCCAACTCTATACTTGCATTTAGTGCTTCTTATAGGATAAGACTTATAAATGATCTTCTCTGGGTTACCAAGCAAAAGCAGAAAATCTAATGTACACGTTCTATTTCTTTGTTTTGGGCAATTAACTTGAAAACCACAGGATAGGAAAAGGCTGACTAGCCAGCACTGGGAGGGTCTGTAACTCTTAGTTATTCAGATCCGTGGTAGAGTATGAAGCAAGCACAGATCAGAAGGTGATAAAACCCTTTCGGGCTCATCTGATGTATTCTTTATTTTAGAGGGTTGGAAATACCACCCATCGAGGCACCCAAGACGGTACGTGCTATTTGTTCGTATACCCTTTCCCACTCTGTGTTCAAACTTTAAATACACGTCACTCTGTCTCCTCCCCTCTGTTCTTACCGCTGCTGTCCTAATTCAAGGCCCTGGCATTTCCTATTTAGAATACTACAAAAAGTTCTTCATTCATCTCTCTGTCTCAGCCTCTCCGCGATCTAGTCCCCCCACTCCAGGTAGTTCTCTCTCTAAATCCATGGCCTCCTACACGTGACAAGACTTCATTAGCTGGCCCAGAGCATCTCTGTCTCCTTCTGCTACCCACCTCGGTCCCATCCCGCATACCCACCCCAAACCGATGACCGTTTGCCCACACTTGCCATGCTGTTCCGCCCCTCTGCTGGCCCTTCCCTGAGCACCTCCGACCACTCTTTAATACTCAAGTCAGGTATTGCCTTGGTCAAGTCCCAAAACAGAGGTGATTCCTCCTTCAGCCTCCCGAGTGTCTTTGTACACGCAGTGATCATTTGTTTCTTTCTCTATCTTCCTCTCACACTGAATTCCTTAAGGGAAGGAACTCTGCCTTATTTATCTTCATATTTTCAGGGAGCTCAGGCAAGGTGCAAGAACTCAATAAATGTTCAGTGAATGATCGGTTGCTGAAATAAGAGAATGCTTTGACTACTGTAATATAGAAACTGATAAGCTGAAAACAGTGAAGAAGACTGTTTTGAAGGTAAATATTGTGGAATAAGACAACCTGGTCCTTGATCTAATTACTAATTTTCCAGAAGGGAGCCATAGGACACTGCTTAGGTCACGCCACTCTACATTCTCTGTTCCACTTCTGTGCAAAAGCAAATCACCAAAATGCAAGAGGATAGAGGTCATAGTCCAAGAAATAAATGATCCTACATGATGCCTTTTGATTGGTTCTGATTCTATTTGCCCCAAGCCACTTATGTTCATAGGAAAGTATAACAATCAGTCATCAAACATGTGAAAATTATCTTGTGTTTGTTGAGTTTACCAATGTAGGACAGAGTGTCCATGCTGTCCTGTTCAAGGCCAGCAGTTCTTATAACAGAGAAATACTGGAGAAATCTCTTTATCTGACAGACTAAATTTAACTGAACTATGGCATCACCACTCACAAGACCTGATAGTAATTGAAAACCATCTTTACCATTGGAAAATGCTTATGTTATAACATGCGGTGGAAAAAATAAGATTCAAACTGTATATGTCGTACGATTCATTAATTTTGAAAAATGGGATATAGAAAAAAGACTGAAAGAGAATGACAAAATCCTGCAGTCCCTCATGTCCCTGTGAGCGGACAGTACAGGAATCAGTGAAGATATCTAGGATTTCTGGAGAATAATTATCTAGCTCTCACTTTTCATATCCAGGACTCTTCATGAGACCAAGTAATATGTATGAGATAAGTGGAACTTGGCAGCAATGGGGACGGGACGGATTTGTTTATTTGATTTGTCAAACTGAAACAAATTATGAAATCAAGTCCAGAGATCATAACATTAAAAAAAGGAACTTTAGAATTTATACTTGCTCAACTTTAAAACTGCAGAGTTTCAATTTTGGGTAACACAGGGACTATGACACCATTTCCAGCCTGGTATTTTCTAGATGTATGATCCTACCAACATTGGTACTATTTCAAACTTGTCTGCTCCCCTACAAGGCAATGCCTGGTAATTTCATGTCTATCATATCCTCTCTCCCCAGCCTCTCATTTCAGAGCTCTAGACAAAACAATAACGCAACACCTGAATAGAACAGGAGGCTTTGATAATAGCAGAAAGCTAGGGCTAATATCGTACTTTGTTTTATACAGTTTCTCAGAATTCAATGATACATTTGTATCCCCCAAGGATAAAAGGTGAAGAGCCAATGAAGCCATCCATTTAGGGAGAAAGCTCAGAAAGGGAAGCTCTTGTGTCACTAACTGAGGCCAGGCCTGGAGCTGGATCGCATACCTGACTCCATAGGATTTCCTGGGCATGGTTGTCACAAAATGCCACAGGATCTTGGTGATAATTGAATCTGCTTACTTTTCCTTTTTACTTGCATTTGATGAGTATCAACATTTATTTTTGATACATTTAAAAATTTGTTTTTTATGATGGCACAATGTAGTCATGTTAAGAAAGAAAGAAAGAAAGAAAGAAAGAAAGAAAGAAAGAAAGAACGAACAATCCCCAAAGTGCACTCAATATGGAAGAAATTTAAAAAGGTCAGAGCCTGAGGGTCCAAATCTAGTGAGGCTTAACGATGCTGTCAGCAACACAGTCAGCAAAGCCACCCAAATGCAGCTCAGCTCCCCAGCTCGCAGGCTGCTCACAGCCAATCAGGGCAGGGCTACCCAAACTTCCAACAGTAATGAATCCATAGACGCTCTGGTCGGCAGGGACATCTGTTTTCAGTTTGCAGGGTCTTGTCTGAAGTTAGTCTAACAGAAAACATACCAAAAAAAAAAAAGAAGAAGAAGAAGAAAAAGACTGCCAAGTGGAAAGAAGTAAAATGAGAGAGAGAGGGAGAGAAAGGGAGAAAGAAGAGGAGGAAGAAAAAGGAGGAGGCGGGGGAGGGGAAGGAGGGAGGGAAGGAGGGAAAGGGAGAGAAGAAGACAAGACAGGAAGGAAGGAGGTAAGGGACGTGGGAAATCTTCAATACCACAGAGCCCAAGGAAAGGCACCTCTGCTTACATACCCTAGCACCAAGTCCTGGTCTGTAAGTCTTCCTTCTTCTCCCCAAGTCCCCCCCTCCTTCATTTTCCACCCTCTTGCAGACCTTCCCCACATGCAAAGGAAGACATGACTTCAAAATCGGGATCAGCTTAGGACATAGCTCTTGTGAATGTGTACAATAGATCTGAGTCATTTGTTCGTTTTGTAAACATGAAGAAATCACACTTTTAAAACTTCCTCCTTCATGACATTCATAGCACTCGACAATATGCTTAGCATGGAACATTTACTCTTTTCCTTATCCACACCCAAAGTGTCAAGAGGGACAGACTTTCTTTCTCACTGAGAGCTCACATACTGCAGGGCAAGTGACAGAGGGAGCACGAGAAGGAGGCCGAGGCAGCACTGACAGCGGCTCTGGTGTCATGACTCTAGGCCGAGCCACACAGGAATGCAGAGAACTGAGGAGCAGCCCAGGAGGACGATTTACCAGGGCCACGGCCTTCCTCTGGGGAACCCTCCCACTCAGGGACCACCCCCCCCAGCCCCACCCTGGACACTTAACACATCATTGGTAATTATCTGTTTATGCCACTGGCTCCCCCACTGATCCGGAAGCAGCTCAAAACCAGGGACCGTATCTGTTCATCTCTGTATCCCTAGTGCATGGCGCATGGGAGGAGCTCAGGGTCAGGACGTGGAATCCAATCTTAAGGGGTCCTTGGTGGCTTAAAAATTGTTCTGTTCCCTGCCTGGCTCTTCTACAGAGAAGGGTTTCGAGGCATGACCCAGAGAAGAGTTCTGTAAGGCGTGGACTTCAGAAGGGTGGGTCAAGTCCAGATGTAGGTACCACTTGGCTCTGCCATAAATTGAGGGATAGGTGTTAAATTTCCTGCAGGCTGTCACTCTTTGTGTCTATTTCATTAGGGCATGGGGAAGATGAGATAAAATGCTTTGCCCTTATTAGAGGAAAAGCCTAAATGCATCAAGGCACTAACAGAAACATCTTGGGTAAGGAGATAGTTTCTGAAAGCACAAAGCAGGGTGACTGGATGATCTTGGTTTTCATTTTCAAAGCCCATGGGGGGGGGTCAAGTCTCTGCACTCCAGGGTACAGTCTACCTCCATTCATAAGTTCCAGAGGATCCCATTAATGAGAGCGAGAGAAGAGAGTGAAAGAAGCAGAGACAAGACAAAGGAAGTAAGGAAAGAGAACAAGAGGAGAAATGAAGGCTCTCAGCACTTGCTTTACAAAGTTGACAGGAAAATATAAAGATCTCAAACAACTCCCTTTCTGAGCTGAGGATGATGCTGCGGGCTTACAGCCAGGAGTGAGGGTCTAACCTAGATCGGGGGTGAGTGGCGAGATAGCACCAAAGAGCAGTCCCCCTAACGTCGCAGGACAAGCCTATCTTACAGCTCTTCCATTTCTCTGACTACAATTCTCTTCCTTTGCTAAAACGGTCTCTTAAGACAAAAGAAAAACATGGTGGGGCTACTTGTTGGGGACTGGAGAAGCCTCTCTCTCACTCTGACACCCTTGACCATGAGCCCCTCCAGGGAAAAGGGAGCAGGGGATTCAAGAGCGAGTGAAGGAGGCAGCCTCAGAACACATGAAGGGAGAACATCAAGGAGGCAGAGAAATTATGTAGAGGAGGTAATGAGCACACTAATTATAGGGGTCATAATGAGGAGCAATGGAATGAAATTAAGGAAAGGAAAATGTTAATTGTCAGGAAAAACTTTGTTGGGCCCACTGAGGGAGAGGTGAGGTTCCCGTACTCTTCACACAGACCGGAGGCCACTCAGCTTAACAAAGTTGGTTCAAAATGAGCTAGAAATTATTTAGAGGGAATTTTATTTTTGTTACCAAAAACAGACTAGGTTACTTGATGACACACAAAGGCCTCTTGTATCTAATTTTGTCACTCTGTTCTCTATTCTAAATTAAATAGTAAAGTAGCAAATGATAAAAAAGCCTATGACTATTTCATTCCAGAAATATGATTCAACATCTAAGGAGATCAAAACAGGCAAAGTGAGAACAAGTAAGAATGGAATACAGTCAAACATGCTTCAATTTACAACAGATTTACAGAGGAGACCTAACTAAAAAGGAATACTAAAAATAGGGCTTTTTTCTCTTACTTTCCAGAACGAATTCAGTTACTGTATTTTTCAGAATTGATACCAAGACGGCAATTAAACCTAATCACTGTCAGGAACTGGTAAAGAGCATTTGCTTTCAAAGTTGAACCCAGTTTCATAATGACATCGAGAAGCATTCTCAATGCAGTTGGGTAGCTAAAACCCAAAGAGACTACAGTACTGGAGGCTTCGGGTCAGGAGTAAAACATGAAGAAAACGTCTTTTCCCTTCCTCATTTAGGAGCCCAAGGTGTGATTCATGCAACTTTCATCTGGTAAATGTCTGCCTACCTCAGCGATTTCCTAGGCCCAGAGGATGTGAGGTCCGGGGGCTGAAACAGACAAGTCAACACACGCCCGTAGCCTAGTGTGCCGCCCCGCAGAATGGCTGTGAGCGTGGGGGGCCCCCGGGAGTCCGGGGGAGGCTTCCACACAGGACTGCGGGGGAGAGGGGTGACAGTGGCGCTGAGAGGAATCCTGAAGGAAAAGGAGGTAAGATGAGCAAAGGCCAAAGTGTGATAGAAAGCGTGCCTGCCACTCTAACCTTCTCAGTGACTCCAATCACAGGGACAGATATACCCTGGCATGCATGTCAGAACAAATTAAGCAAGAAAAGCATTTTAAAGTCAGGTGTTCTGGTATTACTCGGTATTTTCCCAGTATTCTTATTATGAAAATGCCTCTTAAAAGGTATGCTACACAGGGACTTGCCTGCTTGTTTCCTCCTCTACCCACCACCACTGACTGATGCCCGTTGTGCGTGGTGGGCCCCGTGCACACCAAGGTCAGTAAGACAGAACCCCTGATCTAAAGGACTCACTGTCTAGTGCTGGGACAGAAAGTACCATTCAAATACACTCTATGAGCTTCAGGCATCGGCTCCAGAGGAGAGAGGCAATGCTAAGCAGGGTGGAGAGCTCCTGCCAGACCCATAGGCAAGAGATCAAGGTGCATTTGGAGAACTCTCAGTGTGTGGCTCAGGAACACTGGGGGAGAGGAAGCTGGGAATGGATGGGACACAGACAGACCTGGATGTCACAGATACTGCTAAGTAGTGACCCTTCTGTAGCAGCAAGGTGTCAGGGCGCTTTTGGAAATTTATCCTCTCCGTATGTGAATTACAAATATGTAACATTTTAAACAAGATCTTAGGGTAAGTCATGTCTGGCGATGCTCTGTGCCCTCCCCACTTTGTCTGCTCATCCTTGCCCTTCATGTCAACTATAATAAATTCAGGGCTAGAGCTATAAATACATTTTCAGAGAACCCTTTAAAAACCTTTGGTCTGATTTCAGATTCTAAGATGTCTTAAGCACTGTGATGGCCTGATCCAATCCTTATCAAAAAAACTTTTCCATAAACATTCAATTTCACCATACATACTCTATTACTCCTGTAATATATTTCATTTATTAAAATTCTACTACTGACAACAGACAACGTATTTTGAAAGGACAGATAGCCCGCAGGCAGATTTAAAAGTAGCGTTTACAACACTCAGGATTTTATAATGCAGGCTTTCATCTTGTACAATATTAACTATGTAATTGCTAACTTGATTTTTCTTTCTTTCTGTATTGCTTCTGAGACTCTGATGGAATGTTCGCTGCCATTGCTAATGAAATTCAGAAAAGGACCATCGGTTTTTTTACTCTGCTTGGGAATTTTGATGCAATAGATGTTTGCACATTGCTGTCAGAACAAATAAGATTCCTTATTCCTAAGTGCAAAGGGAACATGGCTTTTCAGAGGAAAAGTGAGAAGAAAAGTCAAGCAAAGGGGACTTTGGGAAATCTGGCAGGAAGAAACTTCTGTGTTCTGTTGATCTGATTGTATAAGAAGTATTTTCAAGGGTTTTTATATAATAGGCAATTTTTTTTTTCAACCAAAATCTAGGGTAGAAAGACACAATGCCTCCAAGTCAACTGTTTGCCAATTACAAGAAAACATTAGTTTGGTGGAAAGTGCACAGGAATGACTGGCAGTTCCCAGCTCTGCCACCAATCAGCTATGTGACCAGGGAGCTTGTGACACTTCTGTATTGTTTTTGACCTTGTTCTCTCGACTACCTGAAAAATAAAGGGATGAGAATAGGAGGGAGGGTAGACTCTGTAGTCTCAAACACCTATCCTGGTTTTAAATCCCTTATTCTTACATTCATTATCAGAATGCCACCCAGAGAGGAATCAGACTATGTTTAAAAACAACAACAACAAAATAGGCTTTATTGAATATTTAGGTTGTCAACTCAAGTGACTCCTCACACTGATCTCAAGATTAACTTGTTGCTTTCAAGAGTCAATCTGTTTGCAAACCAAACTTGCACAACATTCTGATTTATGTTACAGAAATAAGTGGCCATTAATAACCTAGCAAATACAATTTGGATTTCAAGTGATGAAAACATGTTTCATTATGACCAATATTAAGTATAAATTGAGCAACAGAGATGGTCACCCAAGTATAGCAGGTAGGTGCAATGTGGTTATTACTAACATTTTGAAAATTGTATTTAGGAAACCTTATAATAACAGCATTATTTTACAAGAGTCAATGGACTACAAAGAAGAATTATGTTCAGACCTGTCATATACTTAGGGGAGGAGGAGGCTTGCAAGTCAGCAACAGTAACAGAAATTAAATTGGTGGCTGGAATATGTTTTCTCAGAGAGATGAAGCAGACTTCTTACCAAGCCATGGACTCTCACCTTCAAAGAAAAAACATTTGCCCATTCTTCTTTTCATTCCTCATTATTGCAAAACCCTCATACAGACTAACCCCATTTTTCCAAATTATAATAATTTTTTTCAAAGGCTCCTAGGAATTAGTTGCAATTCAGGCAAACTCACCATCTCACAAATATTAAGTAGATCATCAGTCATTGAAAAGGGCAAGATCAGAGCTGGAGATACAGCTGTTTGTAGATGGCCAGCTTATGGTATTAACTGGGGCAGAGGATTCCCTTAGCTTCCAGGTGACTTGCTGGTGTAAATGTCTGTGTTGCCAACAGGACCCATGGTTGAAAAATATGAAAAACCACACACTGGAGCCAGTGTTTTTCTGGGAACTATTATTTAAAGATGCACCAACCTGGGGCGCCTGGGTGGCTCAGTCGTTAAGCGTCTGCCTTCGGCTCAGGTCATAATCTCAGCATTCTGGGATCGAGCCCCTCATCGGGCTCCCTGCTCTGCGAGAAGCCTGCTTCTCCCTCTCCCACTCCCCCTGCTTGTGTTCCCTCTCTCGCTGCCTCTCTCTCTCTGTCAAATAAATAAATAAAATCTTAAAAAAAAAAAAAAGGAAAAAAAAATAAAGATGCACCAACCTGGAAGCCCAATCTAGTCCCAGGTAGACGAACATGTGGCTTACAAAGAACTTTCAAACAAGGAACTCACATTCCCCAGAAAAGCGACCTGCATGCAGCTAATATTTAATCCTCTGCGTTGCAGACAGTAAAATGCCACCCGTGGCAAATGACACTGTGTTACTGACCATGTGAATTTCCTTGCGGTCTCTTGTTTCACTCCACAAGACCACTGACGTCCTCATCTCTGCTCCGAGTCCCTTCTGATCCTCACCAGCCTTCACTGCTTCTGACTCTGCCCCGCGCCCCGTTTCTGACTGAGAGTGTAGTGCAGAGAGGGCCGGGGGCTCAGAGTCACAGTGAGAGGAATCCTGCCTCCCCACCACCGCCATCTGACCTCAGGCAAGTCACCACCAAGATCCCTGAGCCTTCGTTTCCTCATCTGTAAAATGGGACTGTTGTAAGGACTGAGGATTTAACTGAGTGCCTAGTTTAATTTAATTGAGTCATGGATTATTTAATGTACTCAGCACATAATGAACAGTTACCTCCTCTCCCCTTCCCCTGTATTCTAAGATACTGAATCTATCTCCTTTTGCTTTCTGCTTCAACTCTTTTGTATCTTCCCCCAAACCATTTCAGTGACCCATTCCTGCTGGCACAGTGCTTAACCTTCCCTGTTCGTCTCCCTGCGTTACCAGGTGCTGTGTGATAATATATGGCCTCGCCCAGTGGGTCATTTTCCTAGTCCTGGCTACTCACTTCCTTGCTAGAGTATCCAAGCACACACAGAGCCATAAATGATGTTTTCTGAGGACCTAGCTCCCCCAGCGCCACCGCATTATCTGTTTAGATGACACATCAACCCACCTACCTACTTTGAACTTTCCCCTTTGGTGCAGTACTACCTGGTTCTCAATCTTAAACACCCTCAATCATCAGGAATTCTTTTTATATATGGCACATGCTTATCTTTCTTCTGTGAGCCTTCCCCTTTTCATTCTCACTGGGTCACGTCACCATGTCAATGATCTGCCAAATAAGCAATCTCTAGTCATTTTCCACTTGTCCTTTTTTGAGCATAATTTGGAAGACGGCCAGAGCTTGCATCTCCACCCCCCCCCCCCCCCGCAGCCTCTGGCCTGTGAAATATTCCTCATTTTGCTCCTTTCTTTGTTCAGAAACAAAAAGGGAATATTTTGGTTGCCTCCTGGCTGGCTATCTAGAACTTTCCTCCCAATAGTCTCAGAGAGGCCTCACGGAGGGAGACATCATGGATTTAAATCTTACCTCCCTCAGTGCCTCTCTGTTACCTAATCTTCCCAAGTGTGTTTCCTCATCCACAAATGGGAGAACAATAACCTGCCGGTAGGGCTTCTCAGAGGATAAAAATGTTTCAGGTAGAAAGCTAACCATGGCACTTGGCACATGGTAATGGTAGCTGTCGAGAAATGGGGGCAAAGAGTTTTCTTAACCCTCCAGAGCTTCCTCCTACCAGGCAGTCCCTCCAATGAGCCCCTTCCCAGTCCTTCCATGGGCGGGTATCTCGAAGGGGTTGGACTCCCTTTTGGAATCCCTTCCTGACTTCCCGCTGCAGGACAAAACCTGCCCAAGATCCTCAGCGGCTGCTTCAAGACTTCCTCCTAGGTTGCTTCAAGATACTTCACAGCCCCTTTGGGCCGAATCCTGACCTCCAAGGGCCTCATCTCAACATGTCTTTGAAATGCGAACTCCCCAGTAAAGCCTTTCCTGATTTAATATAATGGACACTGTTAGATTCCGAACTTTGAAAGAAACAATTCCACTCCAGCCTGGGGTGAAGAGGGAGGAAGAACGCTGGCCGGATCAGGCAACCTGCTCCCAACCAGCTCTGTGACCAGGGCCAAAGCACTTGAACTTCTCCAAGCCAGGGAGGCAGACTCCTTCTGGGCTGGAAGGCGGGATGCTCTGAACGAGATATACCCGGATCAAGCCGGGTCTCCTCCACTGCTCAGGGTTGCTCTGTTGCTGTGGGAATCACTTCTAGGGCCCTGACCCTCAGCTGGCCGTTCTCAAGGGCAGAGACCATTATCTGGGTAACTCAGCACAGCCTGGGGCTCTGTGCTAGAGGCGGTATTCAGCGCATGCACTTCCACGACAATGATCACAGCCCCTCCAGGGAGGCCCAGACTAGATGACTCAGAGCTCCCTGCAAACCGGCTTCATTTAGCACCCTTTCAGTCGCCTCAGGAACAGACTCTAAGAACGAAGTGAACTGAACACCCTTTAACTAACTTAACCTCCCGATGGCCCTTTAAGGTCAGGAGTTTTTATCTCTAGAATACAGATGAGAGAGTACAGACCCAGACAGACAGCTTCCTCCGTTCCTCCGGAGTCCACAGTGGACCCAGGGGCCGGAGGGCGCAGTGGAAAAAAACCAAGGCGTGCCAGCGAGGGAGAGCTGGGTCCCAGGTCAGCCTCTGCCATTAACCATGGGTATGGCCTTGGAGGAGGGCCTTCTCGGGCCTCATTTTCCTCATCTGGAAAATGGCCTTGGGCAGTGGTTCCCAAGCCTGGCAGGGTAGCAGCACCACCAGGGAAACTGTATTAGAAACACATCTTCTTTCTCGGGTCCACTCTTGAAGTTGTTTTTTTTTTTTTTTTTTTTTTGAGATTCTTCTTCTGTGGGCCTGGAGTGGGGCCAGGACTCTATTTTCTGTATATGCACCCCACACCCGGCCCCCAATATGGGAACAGAGACGTGCCCAACCCTGGAGTCCCAGTTCAGTGTTTCACTCAGACAACTTTGTCTCTCCCCACTTCCAAAACCCAGATCATCTTATACTTTGCTCGCTCTCTCTCTCTTTTTTAAAAATTTTATTAATTTGAGAGAGAGAGAGAGGAGGGAGTGCATGGCATGAGGTGAGGGGCAGACGGAGAAGCAGGCTCCCCACTGAGCAGAGAGCCCGGTGCAGGACTCGATTCCAGGACTCGGGGATCATGACCTGAGCTGAAGGCAGACGCTTTACCGACTGAGCCACCCAGGTGCCCCTCTTCGCTCTCTCTTGAGGAGAACCCAAACTGGACTATTTCCAAGCATATTGCACGGTAGCTTACCACGTTCATGAGAACCCAGAGAATTTTGAAATCAAAGGTTGGTTCATAAGACTCACAGGGCAAGAAAGAGGTAATCTTGTCTGACAGACATCCAAGCTCCAGGGCGGGAACTCCTCCCAAGCTTCTTGTGACCGATCATGGAGCAGTGAAGAGGAAGGGGCCAAGGCAGTGGCCTTGCTATAGCAACAAAACTTCTTTTAAAAAGAAAACCTGTAACATACGCAGCTTTGCTTGACCCAAGCTTAAAGATTTAGTTAACATCTTAGGAACAAGAGAAGAACTAATCTAAGGATCTGTTTGCTGGGTAATGCGAGCGCTCTTACCGACTGGAAGCTCACGGCGTGTGCCAGGCCCTGTGCTAAGCATTCACACACGTTGCTCCGTGTCACCGACACAACCCTGCTGCAAGTACTGACTTTCACATCTTACTGAAAACCTTCACAGAGCGGGACAAACCCAGGTATATTTGACTCCAGAAACCATGCAGTACTACAGACATGACCTTAATATCAAATGCACCTACGGTCAAAATTTCTAGAAAATATAACAATGAACAGCAAAGCTCAGCAAGCCTGCCAATTTTGGAGGAATCTGTGAATTGGAGACACAAGCGTGTCCTTTATAGAATTCTCAAATTTGCTCTACTTAGGGGAATTGGGCAAATGGGAAGGGGATAATAAATATAACCTAGAAAACTGGAATCCAACACCCATTCTTGATGTTGGTTTGCTGTGTATGTGCCCTTGAAAAGGCAGTTTTCCCATCTGGCTGTGGGTTCCAGATCGGCAGAGTGAGGACGATAGGAGCCACTTACAAGGCGGGGGATGCTGTGAGATTAAACTGATTATGTCCACCAAGTGGCTCTGATCTCCTTAGAGAAAGGTACCAAACAAATGAATATGCAAGTCTTGCTTGTCCTTGCAGAGGCTGTACTGACTGAACGTTGTAAGAAGCACCTCGGAGACCAGACTTCCTCCACTGTTCACTGAACTTTCTGAAATTTTTTTTAAAAAATTGTTTATTTTAGAGATAGAAAGAGAGAAACAGTGTGAGCAGGGGGGAGGGGCAGAGGGGGAGGGGCAGAGGGAGAGGGGCAGTCTACAAGCAGACTCCCCCACTGACAGAGCCCAACACGGGCTGGATCCCAGGACCCTGAGATCATGACCTGAGTGGAAACCAAGAGTCGGACACTTAACTGACTGAGCCACCCAGGTGCCCCTGAACTTTCTGAATTTTACCCCTGCAAATAACTTTGTGACTGCAAACAGTGGGCCATCCTATCCACTGCAACTTTGCTGTTGACTGGAATTTGAAATACTGTAAGTCTGTCTTAAATTCCTTACAAGGCAATTTGAGTTCCCGAACAGTGAAGTGCCTTCTTACACTGTGGTCTGATTTTGAAGGGAGTCCTCAGACTGTGCTAATATAAAGCCTTAATTAGGGGGTGCCTGGGTGGCTCAGTTGGTGAAGAGTCTGCCTTCGGCTTGGGTCATGAACAGGGTCCTGGGACAGAGCCCCGAGTTGGGCTCCCCACTGAGTGGGTAGTCTGCTTCTCCTTCTCCCTCTGCCTGCTACTCCCCCTGCTTCTGCTCTCTCTCTCTGTCAAATAAATAAATAAAATCTTTTTTAAAAAAGTATTAATTAAAAGTGTATAGGGGCACCTTGGGTGGCTCAGTCTGTTGAGCATCTGATTTTGGTTCAGGTTGTGATCTCAGGGTCCTGGGATCGAGTCCTGCATCGGGCTCCCCACTGAGCAGGGAGTCTGCTGCTCCTTCTCCCTCGGTGCCTCCCCCTGCTCCTGCTCTCTCCCTCTCAATCTCTCTCTCTAATAAGTAAACCTTTTTTTTAAAGTATGTAATAGGAGCTCAGTTGTTTTCTGTTAAAAAGTAAAGAAAATATGTATTTTTTTAAACTTTAGGAAGTAGAGAATTTACAGTTTTCATTGGTCTCATGCTGAGTTTTCCTACCTCACCTGAGGTTACTCTTTGCTATTACACAGCACTTGACATTTACACAGTGTTTTACAATCTGTTTACTATCTGATGTTCACGGGCACCCCCCACAGGGAGCGCCCTGGGGACTGATAACTGCTTTATAGGTAAGGAAACAGAGAAATCTAATAACTTGTTCAGAATTGTGAGAAACCCTTCTCTCTCTCTTTCTTCCCTCTCTTCCTCTCTCTCTTTCTTTGTTTCCATATTTTATTATTTTTTTTAAAGTGCTCTCTACACCCAACATGGGACTGGAACTCACAACCCCCTGATCAAGAGTCATCGGCTACACTGGCTGAACCAGCCAGGTGCCCTGAAACCTTTCTCCTTCATAGATGACATCTATGTCCTCTGTGTGTGTATAAACACGAAAACCTGATGCATGAAAGGAACAAGGTTTGGCTTTCTCTTTGAGTGGACTCAGTATCACATGAAACCTGAAAAGTCATCCAGGGCAAACTGTGCACTTGGCCGATGGGCCCTGGGAAGGGGCGAGGCTGTGGCTCAGTGGACCCAGTGTCAGGATGCCCACCACTCATCCCAATCTGAGACTCACAGGTTCCCACGCCAACTGCCCCTTCCTGGTGGGAGGAGTTCGACCCCATTCTAGCTCTAAAGGGCTAGATCTACATTCTGTTTTCTTTAGCATCTGCTATGCATTCAGGACTTCAGGAATGAGTCACTAGACGTGGCATTGAATCCAGAGCCTTCGGTGCAAACTCACCATTCCACCCACGAATCCCTCAAACCTTTAGAGTAGATCTGGGTTTCTCTGAGGCTCGTCTTCCTCCTTGAGATTGGATGATAATCAAAAGGGCAGTGGCGTCGATTTCCACACTTCTGCACAGGGGGCCAGAAGCTAGTTCTGTTTCCCCTCTCATTAGAGAAGCTTATTTCCATTGCTCTGAAAGCCACGTGCCCTGAACACTTAGAGCTGCCCTTTTCCTCCCCTTCCTAGGTCATCATCCCTCCCCCACTTTAGGCTTTAACCCCCAACCTCACAGGCCCAGAGGTCAACAGTTCTCGGTAGTGGTGTGTTCTTTGGACAGAAGCAGCAGTAACAAAAATGGTAACAACCACTCTTATTACTAATATCACTGCCACGGGGACCATGGTAACCCATCATTTTAGTGAGTGCTTACTATGTTTCCAGACCCTGTGCTAACTGAACTCAGTGTAAATTAACCCAATTTACAATGTGTCTCGCTACAGCTCTATGAGGCAGGTTACAAATATCATACCCATTTTACAGACAAAGAAACTGAGGCACAGAGAGGTAAGTTTACCCGACGTCACACAGCTCGTAAGTATGGTCCCCGAGGCCATCCTCGTTACTACTCTGTACTGTGAGGGGATCAGAAGATAAAGAAGGGCTTCCAGACTCCCAAAGTTTGTCCAGGGGTATCAGGACAAGCCAGAGGGGTGTTGCTGGACAATAAGATCAGCTGGCACTGAGTTGTCTGTAATCAAAGGCAGACGTGGATCCACGTACAAATCAACATGAACACCTAACCCCAAATGTAAACAAAGCACAGTATTTGTTCAAAAGGAAATGTTCTTATTAACTAAAAAGAAAGGAAACAGGATATCAAAAAAACAATGGCAAATCAAAGGTTCTGTGGCGGCTTTGAAGGAAGAGCCAAGCTGACATGGCCAGCCCTACTCCTGCAGGGGACACGGGCTCCTGCAGCAAAGCTGCTGTCGTCCCCAGACTGAATGAGCCAGGGGATGTGACCGCAGGGCCGCATCAGCTTTTGAACTACGTCCAAGAACACCGTAATTACTGTCCTAACCTATGACGAGAGGGGGCCCGTTGTGGACTGAGGTCACGCTGGCCTCGCTCCTTCAGCTGACGTGTCCTAGGTGGGGTGTCACTGAGGTAGGAGGCCTGCCCTGATGTTACTGCAACAGGATTCATGAGTGGTTTTCTCTGGATCTGAACTCACAGCTCAGTCTTGGGTGCATTCGGACAATGTTCCTCGTGCATCTTTGGTCTGTAGACCGTTTGAGGGGAAAAGAGCGGTGTGGGCATTCGACAAGGCACTACGCATGGGTCAGGAGATCTGACTCTGGTTCCCACTGACATCCCACCAGATGTTTCCTCATGTATGAGAGGTTGGGGCGAGGTGACCTGAGATATTATTTCTAGCCCTAACATTTTATATAGCCTAATATATAACGCCCAGCCACTAAAAAAGGAAAACACCAGAAAATGGAAAGCCAGCTGGCTGGCATTGATGGACAGGCTGACACGGTTTCTGATGAAGCACTGGGGATGGATATCCTATCACTGCTTCATGCTAGAAACCAAACAGTGAGGTTGGGATTTTGTGCACCAGCCTCTGAATCATACGGAGGATCTTCAAGACCACATTTTGAAAATCCCTGAATTGGGCTCTCACAAGAGAACTACTCATCACCCACCTCTGGCTTGGCAGGGAATCAAGTTCCCAAACCAGCAGGGCTCAGAGTACACATTTTCTCCACTGAAAACGTGTACTGAAATACCCCTGGCGCCTGGCACCAAACTCAGCCCCGCCTGAGCCTCAAGAGGCTCAGTCCTTTACACGCTCAGAGCTCTGCACAGGCTTTTATACTCACTTCTTTTCACCGGAAGCGGATGTGACAGGCATGGAAATTGATCCTTCCATAGGGCATATACTGATTACACTTAGCTCTACCTTGCACTAATGCACGATCTTGTAAATGACTTAGGCATCTCTTCTGAAGACATCCTGAAGGTTCCTACAACTGGGTTTAGCGTATGCTGCTTGCAGATATGATTCTGACAATCAGTTTCAATGTGACAACTAAAAATACGGGTGATGTCTGACTCTTAAAAGTCACGGACCAACTTGGAAAAATGGCTGGTGCTATTTCCTAAAAGTTAGTCCCCTAAAGCAGGGTTTTAAGAAATGTTTTTCTTTGTGCTGGAAAACCTCAGCCACACTATGCTAGTTCTTAAATATGGCCATCTTTTATTAAGGAGGAGCGCTTTAATACATATTAATCTCAAAAGACTCAAGAGTCCCAGATTATCTATGCATCAATCCACTCAGACCAACTTAGAGATATTGAGAATCTTTGCAAACCCATTCATGATAAACCTTATTATAATTAGTTACCTATTATGGTTTTGCCTTTAAATCCTTCAACAATTACAGACAAATATTTTGTGGTCACTCATACCATATTGGAGAAATGGGGTCCTACAGGTCACATGTTCAAGTCTATAATATTCCCAAAGAAATCTTACTTTCAACACCTTTTATTTCTTTACATTCTGTGCCCAATACTTGTATGAAAAAGACTTCTCACCTCCTTAGTTCTGTGCCTGCTCTCTTGTAATACAGGGGTAGCACTCATATACTATGAAAACTTTAACTTTTAGCTCAATTTATAAGGCCTTTTGAAAAAATAATACCCTCTTACTTTAATCTGATCAAGAGATGAGGCATAAAATATTTTCGTTATTTGGGACAAGCCCATAAATTCAATTTCTTAACCTAGAATAATCTTTAAAATCTCCCCACAAGATGACATTCTATAATGATTGAAAAGAATGAAAAACAAACCAGATTATTATTTCAATTCTATTCTTTCCATCGGCAATTACGTTTCAATGGACAAACTTCTGTTTTTGTCTTTCTTTCTCTTTATCTCTCTGTATCTTTTTAAACCAGAGTTTTCTTGTTCTTCTTCTTCTTCTTTTTTTTTTTTCTTAAAGATTTTATTTATTTATTCGACAGAGAGAGAGAGAAAGAGAAAGCACAACCAGGGGGAACGGCAGGCAGGGGAGAAGCAGACTCCCCGCTGAGCAAGGAGCCAGATGCCGGGCTGGATCCCAGGATGCTGGGATCATGACCTGAGCTGAAGGCAGCTGCTTAAACGACTGAGCCACCCAGGTGCCCCCATGCTTTTCTTTTTAAACTTAAAAAAAGAACTGTGCACACATACAGTTAAAAAAATTCAAAAGAAGTGAATAAAATGAGAAGTAAAAGCCTTCCTCCCTTGTCCACAAACCCACAATCCCAATCATCAGAAATTACTGTTAGGTTCTTGTGTATGCTTCAAGAAATCCTCTACACACACACACACACACACACACACACACACACACTATATACACACATAAGTGCATGTATTTGTATATATATGCTATATGTATATTAAACATCACATGTGTACACACACATACATACACACATAATGCCTATTTTTTACTCAAAAAGGGGTCACATGTTAATATATATTGTTTTGCACCTTGCTTTTCACATCTAATAATATATCTGGGGGATCATTTCATGTTGGCACATATAGTTTGACTTCATTTTAAAAAATAGCTGCTTAATCTGTTTTATAGACATCCCAGAATTCGTTTAATTAATCCCCTGATAATGAACATTTAAGTAGCTTTCTGACCCCTATTTTACGGAGGTATAACAGACCTCCAATGAACTAACATTTCAAGTGTATAATCTGATTAATCTGATGTATGTATGCATCCAGGAGACCATCAGCACAATTAAGATAGTGAGCATATCAATCATCCCAAAAGCTTCCATGTGCCCTGAGTAATCCTTCCCTTCCACACCTTCCTGCTCCCCTGCCCCTCCCCCAGGCAACAACTGACTGTTTTCTGCCACTTAAGGTCAACGTGCACTTTAAGAATTTTATATAAAGATTCATATCTTACGTGGCCTTTTTCTTGGGTCTGTCTCCTTCCTGCAGGTATCAACAGTTTTGATCCTGCTTTTTCTACATAGTATGATATTCTATGGATAGAGTGTTTAACTATTTATCAGTTGATAGACATTTAGGTTGTTTCCAGCTTTGAACGATTATAAATAAAGCTGCTGGGAACATCTGTGCGGTAGAAGTTTTTGTATGGACATATGCTTCCAATGCTTTTGTGTAACACCTAGGAATGGGCTGCATGGGTCACGTGGTAAGTATATGTGTAATTTTTAAAGAAACTGTTGAACTAGCTTTCCGAAGTTGCATCCTTTGACATTCCCAACGGTTGGGATAGAGAATGAGCTACTCTATATCCCTGCTACCACCTGGTACGGTCAGTCAGTCTTGTTTTGTTTTAAATTTTAGCCATTCTAATACGTGTGTACAGTGGTATCTCATTACAGTTTTAATGTGCATTTCCTTAATGCCTAAAGAGGCTGAGAATCTTTACTTGTGCTCATTTGTCACCTGTTTGTGTTCTTTTAAGTATCTAGTCACTTCAATATTTTTGGTCCGTTTCAGTATATTTTTTTTCCCCCCCAATTTTCACTGGATTATTCTCTTAGTGTGGAGCTTTAAGAGTTTTTATCCAGAAAAGCATTCTGGATACAAGTTCTTTATTAGATTTGTGATTTGCAAATAACATACCCCAGTCTGTGACTGGTCTTCTCATTTTGCTAAGAGTATCTTTTAAAGAGCAGAAGTTCTTAATTTTTGGTAAAGTCTAACCATTTTTTTTCATGTATTGTTTCTTTGTTCTGTATCTAAGAAATCTTCCCCTAAACCAATGTCACAGTTTCTCCTGTTTTCTTCCAGAACTTCTCCAAGGTTTTGGGTTTTACATTCAGATCTCTAACCCCTTTTGAATTAAGTTTTACAGATGGAGTGAAATTTGGATCAAGTCTGTTTTTTAAATAGATGGACAGCCAATTGCTACAGGACCATTTGTTGAATACAGTTCTCCACTGAATTGTTTTTGCATGTTAGTGGAGAAGCACAGAACTGTCTTTGCACCTTGGTGGAAAATTAATTGGCTGCCTATGTAAGGATCTATTTCTGGACTCTTTCCTGTTCCATTAACCTGTTTAACTGTGTCTATCCGACTGTACTGACTTGCTTACTACAGCTTTACAAGTCTGGAAGTCAAGTAGAGTACATTCTCGAACTTTGTCCTTCTTCAAAGTTATTTTGGCTGCTCTAGGTCCTTTGCATTTCCATATGAATTACAGAACAAGCTTGTTAATAGCCACATTAAAAAACCCCACCAACCTGTTGGGATGTTGACTGGTGTCACTGGAATCAACAGATCAATTCTGTGAGAAATAACATCTTAAGTATATCAAGTGGTCCATGGTATCTCTGTCCATCTACTTAGGTCTTCTTTGATTTCTCTCAGCAATATTTTGTAGCGCTTAATGTCCACTTCTTTACATCTTTTGTCAGATATATTCATAGGTGTCTCATATTTTTTGATATTATGAATGGCATGAAGAATTTCAATTTCTCATGGTTTGTTGCTAGTATGAAAATAGAACTGATTTTTATTGACTTGTATTCTGCAAATTTGCTAAATTCATTTATTAGTTATGGTAGCATTTTTTTAAGTTCCATCGGATTTTTTTGCACAGATGATCATGTATTTTGCAAATAAAGACAGTTTTACTTCTTTCTTTCTAACCTAGATGCTTTTAATGACTTTTCTTGCCTTCTCGCACTCGTTATAATCCTTGGTGCAATGCTGAATAGAAGTGATGAGTAAATGCCCTTGTTTGTTTTCTCAGAGGATAAGCTTTCAGTTTTTCACCATTAAGTATGATGTTAGCTATAGATTTTCATAAATGTTCATTATCAGTTTTAAGAAATTCTCTTCTATTCTTACTTTGCTGAGAGTTTTTATCAAGAATCAATATTGGAGACCTAAACATGAGACCTGAAACCATAAAAATCCTAGAAGACAGCACAGGCAGTAAGGTCTCTAACATGGGCCATGGCTATGTTTCCTGAGGCAAAGGAAGTAAAAGCAAAAATAAACTATTGGGACCACATCAAAATAAAAAGCTTCTGCACAGCAAAGGAGACAATCAACAAAATTAAAAAGCAACCTACAGAATGGGAGAAGATATTTGCAAATGACATATCCAATAAAGAATTAGTATCCAAAATATATAAAGAACTTACACAACCGAACACCCCAAAAATAATCCAATTAAAATATGGGCAGAAGATGTGCACAGACATTTCTCCAGAGGAGACATATAGATGGCTATGAGACACATGAAAAGATGCTTAACATCATTCATCATCAGGGAAATGCAAATCAAAACTACAATGAGTATCACCTCACACCTGTCAGAATGGCTAAAATAAAATAAAAAACACAAGAACGAGTGTTGGTGAGGATGTGGAGAAAAAGGAACCCTTAGACTGCTGGTAGGAATGCAAACCAGAACAGCCACTGTGGAAAACAATATGGAGTAAAAACTTTTAAAAAGAACTAACCTATGATCTAGTGATCACATTACTGTTTATTTATCCAGAAAATACAAAAACCCTAATTTGAAAGGATATATGTATCCCTATGTTTATTGCAGCATTATTTACAACAGCCAAGCTATGGAAGCCGCCCAAGTGTCCATCAACAGATGAATGGATAAAGAAGATGTGGTGTGTACACACACACACACACACACACACACACACACACACAATGGAATATTACTCAGCCATAAAAAGAATGAAATCTTGCCATTTGCAACAACACGGATGGATCTAGAGGGTACGCTAAGTGAAATAAATCAGTCAGAGAAAGCAATTACCATATGATTTCACTCATAGGTGGAATTTAAGAAACAAAACAAATGAGCAAAGGAAGGAAAAAAAAGAGAGAGAGACAAACTAAGAAACACTCTTAACTACAGAGAACAAACTGATGGTTACTAGAGGAGAGGTGGGTGGGGGGATGGAGGAAATAGGTGATGGGGGTTAAGGAGTATATTTGTCATGATGAGCACTGGGTGATGTATGGAATTGTTGAATCATGTTATACACTGAAACTAATATAACACTGTATGTTAACTACACTGGAATTAAAATTTTAAAAACTCAATAAAATTTTTTAAAAAAGAATCAATACTGGATTTTGTCAAATACTTTTTATGCATCTAAGAGATGATCATATGATTTTTCTTCTTGGTTTGTCCATATGATGAATTACACTGATCAATTTTTAAATGCTAAATCAACCTTATATGCTTGAAATAAACCCCACTTGTTCATGATGTATTATCTTTTTCATTTGGATTCCATTTGCTAAAAAATTGTTTGCAATTTTTGCATCTATGCTTGTGAGGGATATTGGTCTGAAATTTTCTTTCTTTTTTTTTTTTTTAAAAGATTTTTATTTATTTATTCGACAGAGATAGAGACAGCCAGCGAGAGAGGGAGCACAAGCAGGGGGAGTGGGAGAGGAAGAAGCAGGCTCATAGCAGAGGAGCCTGATGTGGGGCTCGATCCCATAACGCCGGGATCAAGCCCTGAGCTGAAGGCAGACGCCCAACCGCTGTGCCACCCAGACGCCCCTGAAATTTTCTTGTATTAACTTTGGTTTTGATATCAGGGTAATGCTGGCTTCATAGAACACATTGAGTAATATTTTCTCCCCTTTAATTTTCTGTAAAAGTTTCTATTGAATTGGTATTATTTCTTCCTTGATATTTGGCTGAATTCATCTTGAAGCCATCTGGACCGGGAGTTTTCTTTGTGGAAGTGTTGTTAACTACAGTTCAGTGTTCTTCAACAGATAAAGCACAATTTAGGTTGTTATTTCTTCTTAAGTGATCCTTGGTAGTTTGAGCCTTTAAAGGAATTTGTCCACCTCATCTATGTTGTTGGATTTATTGGCATAAAGTTGTTCATAATATTTGATGATCCTTTGAACCTATACTGATGTAACTTCATTCCAGATACTGGTAATTAGTGTAATCTTTCTTTTTGTTTGCTTTTTTCTTCTCAGTCTGGCTAGAGGCTTATCAATTGTACTGATCTTCTCAAACAGCCCACTTCTGGCTTTTTCTGACTTTTCTATTGATTTTTCTGATTTCTATTTGACTAATTTCTGATCTAATCTTCAATCTCCTTTCATTGGCTTACTCTGGATTTCATTTACTCTCTTCTTCACGTTCTTAGGCTGCAAGCTGAGGTGACTGATTCAAGACTTCCTCCTTTTCTAATACGGTCAGGTATTTAATGCTATGAATTTCTCTTTAGGTATTGCTTTAGCTGCACTTCATACATTTTGATATGTTGCATTTTTATTTTCATTTAGTTTTCAAAATACTTTTAAATGTCCCCTTTGATCTCTCTTTGACCACAGGTTATTTGGAAGTATTTAGTTTCCAAATATTTAGAAAATTTTCGGGTATCTTTCTGTTATTAACTTCTAACTGAAATCAGAACTCTGTGGTCATGGGGCACCTGGGTGGCTCAGTTGGTTAAGTGTCTGCCTTCATGATCCCAGGGTCCTGGGATGAAGTCCCACCTTGGGCTCCCTGCTCAGTGGGGAGTCTGCTTCTCCCGTTGCCCCTCTCCCCTGCTTGTTCTCTCTCTCTCTCTCACTGTCTCTGTCAAATGGATAAAATCTTTAAAAAAAAAAAAAAGAACTCTGCGGTCAGAACATACTTAATATTATTTGAATCCTTTAAATTTACTGAGAAATGTTTTATTGCCCAGAAAGTGGTCTCTTTAAGTAAATGCTGAAATGCATTTGAAAAGAATGAGCATTCTGCTGTTGTTAGGTAGAAAGTTCTATATATGTCAATTATGTGAAGAGTGGAGATGGTTCTATTCAAGTTTTCTATATCCTGATTTTCTTAATACTTGCTTATCAATTGTTGAAATCTCTGTCTACAATTAGGGATCTGTTTTTTCCATGCAGTTATATTAGTTTTTGTTTCATGATTTTTGAAGCTTTGTTATTAGGTACATCAATGTACATCCTCTGGATAAGTTGATCCCTTTATTATTGTAAAATTACTCTCTTTATTGCTGGTAATATTCTTTGCTCTGAAATTGATTAATATTGTCACTTCAGCTTTTTTTTTTTATTAGTGTCAGCATGTGCTTCCATTCTTTTATGTTTAGTCTCTTTGCGTCTTTAGGTAGCAAATAGACATTGTTTTTATATCCAGTCTCATAATCTCTATCTTTCAACTTCTATGTTTAGACCACTTACATTTAATGAATACCATATGGTTCGGTTCAAACCTACCATCTTGTTATTTGTTTTTTATTTGTCCCATCTGTTCTTTATTCTTTTCTTTCCCTCTTTTTGGCCTGGTAACTTCTGGATTAACTGAGTATTTGTTATGATTCCATTTTTTTTCTTTATGGACTTATTAGCTATAGTCCTTTGTTGTGGTATTTAGTGATTGCTTTAAATTACAATACATATCTAACTTCTCACAGTTTACATTCAAATGATAATATACTACCTCATGTGTAAGAGATTTAAAAGAGTATACTTCCATTTCTCCCCTCCTGGCCTCTGTTACATCATATATTTTACTTCTACATGTGATATAAAATTTGTTACTATTTCGGCTTTAAAAAGTTAATGATAGTCTAAAGAGGTTAAAATTAGAAAAATCCTCTTATATACCTATATTAGTTAGCAGTTATAGTGCTCTTTATTTCTTTGTGTAGATCCAGCTATACATTTTCTTCCTCCTTGAAGAATTAATTACCTTTAACGTTTCTCGGAATGTAGGTTTATAAGTGATGATTCACTTATAAATGATTTCACATTCTGTAGGTCTGAAAAACTCTTTATCTCATCTTAAAAAAAACCCCAAGCCCATATAATTTATTTTTTGGGTATAGAATCTTAGATTGATAGTTTTTTTCCCCTTTCAGTACTTTGAAAATTTTATTCTGCTGTTTTCTAGTTTGCATTATTATTTCTGTTTTAGTTTGCATTATTTTTTATGAAAAATGTCTGTCATCTTTATATTTTTTTACTTTGTATGTAATATGTCTTTTGCCCTTCTGGTTGCTTTTAAGATTTTTCTCTTTATCACTTGTTTTAAGCAATTTGATTATAATAAGCTTTAATGTTTTTTCTTCCTGTTTCTTGTGCTTGGAGTTTGTTGTATTTGGACCAATGGGTTCACAGGTTTCATCAAATTTGCCATTACTTCTTCGAATATTATTTCAGTCTTCCCTTCTCTCTCCTCTTCTTTGGAAACTTCGGTGACACATATATTTGACCCCTTGAAGTTGTCCCATGTCACTAGTGTCCTGTTCGGTTTTTTAAATCTTTTTTTTTTTCTTTGTATTTCATTGTGCATAGTTTTTTATTGCAATGTCATCCAGTTCATTAGTCCTTTCTTCTGTAATGTCTGTGCCGTTGATAATCCCATCCAGTGTGTTTTTCTTTTCTTTTAAATCTCAGCCATTGCAGGCTTCATCTTTTTAATTTAGGTCTTTATATATATATAGATTTTAGGTACAGATACAGAAGATTTTATATATATATTTTAGATACAGATATGGAAGATTTTATATAATTTATTTTAGAGGAGTGGGGAAGAACAGAGGGAGAGGGAGAGAAAATCTCAAATAGACTGCATGCCGAGCATGGAGCGATTTTATATCTATATATATAGATATAGATAGATATAGACATATCTATCTATCTAATCTTCCATATTTCTACTTAACAGGGGCAGTCTTTCCTCTAGCTTTCTGAACACAGGGAATGTAGTCATAACAACTGTTTTAATGACCTTGCTTACTTATTTTTGTATCTGTTCAGTTCAGTTTCAATGGATTGATTTTTTTCCCCTTGTTATGGGTTCAGTTTCAATGGATTGATCCCCCCCCCCCCCCCCCCATGGGTTGTATTTTTCTGCTACTATGCTTGCCTGGTAGTTTTTGATTGGATGCCAAGCACTGTGGGGTGATGTTTATTTTTGTCTTCTTGTAAACATTCTTGTGTTTTGCTCTGGGATGCAGTTGATTAATTGGAAACAGTTTGATCCTTTTGGGTCTTGCTTTTAAGATTTGTTCAGGATGACCAGAGCTGTGTTCAATCTATGATTAATTTTTCTCCACTATTGAGGCAAGACTTAGTAACTAATAACCCTTAATTATGAAATTTGTTTTCCTTTCTGGCTGTTGAAGACACCATTCCCATCCCTCTGTGAGTTTCAGGCACTGTTCTAATCCTTTAGAATGTTCTTTCTCTGGCCTTGGGTCATTTCCTTACATGAATGCCCTCATCTGTACTCAACTCAAGACCCCAGGGAGACTTCTTCAGCTCTCCAGATTTCTGTCTTTGTTCAGCTTTCCATTTTAATCCAGCCATCTTGGCTTCCTGGACTCCTACCTACATCTCTTCCAATCAGGGAGACCATATACTGTGGCCTGGGGGCTATCTAGGCAGTAAGCTAAAGCAATCATGGGGCTCATTTTGTTTCCTGTCTTCAAAGATCACTGCCTTCTGATGCATGATGTCCAATCTTGAGTACTATTGTTTCAGACATTTTGTCCCCCCTGCTTTTTTTTTAAGGTTTCAGGTAGAAGTTAAATGTGGTCCTTGTTACTTCATCTTGATCAGAAGCTGAACCTGTCTTCCAGTTTTGGCTGATATAAAAAATGTTGCAGTAAACATTACTGCATATATACCTCTGGTCAATATGTGGCTCTATCTGTTGAATAAATTATTTAAGGTGTCGTTGTTAGATTGAAGGATAGGTGCATTTTAAACACAGATGATTTTGCCAAATTGCCCTCCAAAAAGATTTTACCGATCAATACTCCTACTAACAATTTTTAGAATGCCTACTTCTCCATATATTCTATAACATTAAGTATCATCAAATGTGCACATCTTTATCACTTTGTTAGTTTAAAAAGTTATTTTATTTTCATTTCTTTTGTAAGATGTTTTATTTAAACATCTTGTTATATGCTTACTGGTGATGGGCACTGCTTTTTCTGGAACTGCCTATTTTTGTCCTTTGAATTTTTAACAAACTTTTTTCATTTTCCTATTGATTTGTAAGAATTTGTGTGGGAGATTAACTATCATATGAATGACAATCCCCCCCCAACCCCCCCCCCCCCCCCGTTCAGCTGATAGTTTTGTTTTTTGACTTTCCTCAGGGTGTTTGTTTGTTTCTTTGTTTTTGCCATGAATAATTTTTAAATTTTGTATGTAGTCTAAATGATCAACCTTTTCCTCTGTGACTTTTGGGTTTTGTATATTTTCTGGAGTACATATGTACATGATAATAATAGGAGTTTATATCCTAAATTCAGAATTAGTAAGTGAGACAATGTAGTTTCTTTTTTCCCCTAAAAACTGAAGTTAGGTAAGAGTGTTGCTACACTGAGTTCATGTAACTTTTGTGGACCAAGATCTCTGGATGGGCAACTTTCTTTGATAAATAAAACATGGAAGATATAAATTATTACTTGTGAATACAGTTTGGTAAGGAAGAATTTCAAAGCATGAAAGAAAGCAGAGATATAAAAAATGAAACTTTTGGGGGAACCACTGGCTTTAAATCAAGGTCTTATTTTTCCCAGAATGGACTCATCTTTAGGGTTTGCTGGGAAAGTGGAGGGATGATATGAAACCAAAAGCAATGGCTATTCTAAGACACGTTGGTTGGTTATAAGCTGGTTCCTAAATCCTGGAGCCTCCCCTGAAAACTCCAGCAAATTCTCCCTCCCCTGGATGACCAATGTACTTACTGCTAGTGCCATAAACATACTTAGAACAGACTTTGTACCTTGTCATATACTTTCTTCATATTGTTGCCTAAGTTTTATTTTCCCAACAAGGGAGTTAGTCACTGGAGAGTAGAGCCTTGGACCATATGCTTCCCACAATATTGAGCTTAGATATATATACAGTTGAACTGAGTTGTTCAGAGCTCAAGCATGTACTGCTGAAGGTAGGAAAACTGTGTACAAACTACCTCAAATTAGGAGATCGAATTCAAGAGGCAAGTATGCTATTCATGTGCGTGCCTGGGGATGGCATCTGTCATCACCTGGCATTTGACAAGATGAGGCTACTCCCCAGCAAAGGAAAATAGATGCAGTGAGGCCTGAATGGAAGATCCCTCCTTGGAAAACATGACTGTTAAAAAAGGTCAAGTTTTCTCTTAGGTTCTCTTTGCAGTTAGTGAAGAAATTACTGAGGGACGTAACATCACAAAGTCTCATTTTTCTTTAGGGGGAAGGAACTAACCTTCAGTGAGGGTCTATGCTACATGATGATGAAGGAGGAGGAGAAGAACTAACATTTATGGCTTATCATGTATGCGGCACTGTCCGAATAAGCACTTTTCATGAATGAGATAACTGAAGCCTCACAAGCCCGTGAGCAAGATAGTATCATTCCCATTTTATAAGTGAGAAAACGGAGATTCGGGGACGTGCAAAATTACTTAGGTATCACAAGAAGGCAGAGCAATTTGAACACAGGTCTAGCTGTCTCCAAGGGCAGCCCCCGACCGTGCCACAGTGCATCTCATTTCACCCTCAGAGCAACCCACACAGACACTTTCCCACGGTGTCCATGTGGACATGAGTGCTGAGGGTTCGGAACTGCCTGAGGGCTGTCCAGGTACTTCTGACTCTAAAGCTCATACACTACCGTTTCAATACATGGGGCTTCACACTCCCTACTCTATTCTACTTGTCCCTACCCATCCCTGTAACTCTCCTTCCACCTGTTCCCAGCACATGCACGTGTGTGCGCAGACACCACACAAAAAGGAACAAGGAGAAAGGTCTAGTCACACGAGAAAAGCCATGCATGGCTGGCCATTCTTCTGTGTCTGTCGTGGCTCATATGATTCTCTGTGCCTAATTATTTCTTCCTCTAAACCGTTCAATGCGAGTCTAGTTGCTCCTTTGAGCCCCTCCTGGATCCCTCTCTCGAGTCAGTTGCTCTCCCTCTGCCTTCGCACATTTTGTTTACACTTCTGCTGCTATAGGACGTCTCACGCTCTGCCCATTTCCCCACTAGACCCCACCTAGCATCTTATTTAATCGCGGTATCGCTAGCAGTGGGCAGGCTGTTCAGGTATGGTGCACAATGAATGAACCCGACAGTCTGAATGAAAGTCTGGAGGTCTCTACACACCACTTACTATTAAGGAAGAAAGCTACTGCCAGACCACAGCCCCACTGGTGGAGATGTGAAAAAGATAACTGGCAGACAACCACCACCTGGGTCTGGTTATCGTCAGGGAGGGGTGGAGTGCTGAAAAATGCAAGGCTTCTTGAAAGGAAACTACAAAACCAGAAAAGCACATTACTGATTTATGGGATCTGTATAAGCTTTTTAGCGGCAGGGAGGAATTAGCCTGCTGTTTCAATATCCACTTAGGCATTAAAAACTTTGCTTCTAGTTGCTAAATTGTGTTGCTAAATTATGATGAACAAATCATCCTCTACATACACGCAACTCAAATCCCTGTGTGTTTGCTATCCTCTTTGATTACCAGTCCTTGAATACCTCATGCCTTTGAATACCCTATGCCTATCTTTTTCATTTCCCATGATTCTAAATGACCATTCTGGAAATGTATAGCTTGAAGTCGGTCACACAGGGCCGCCCAGGAGGCCTTCGTGGTTGGGGGATAACAGTAAGACAGCATGAGCAGCTTTCTGCCACTATTTCAGCACAACAGCTGGTAGACTACATCTCGGGTCTATCATTTGGGCTTCCTTAGGCTTTTCATTTTGTCCTGCAAAACCAACTTCTCTTACCTGTTGAGAGAAGGAAAAGAAAGTTGTGGGTTTTATCTCCTCCTTTGTCACCAGACTTGCTACCAGTGTCACAGTGTCCACGAAGGAATATAGGGCATTAGGAGACTACTGTGCTGGGGCTGAGGATGGAGGAAGGAGATCAGTCACAGGATAACCAATTTTGAGGATTTGTCTCAGTCTCCTTAGTTTATGTGCAAGTTGACAACAAGAAAAGTGTTAGCTGGCAAATTGTGAGGTCCTGCTCTTTACCGTTGAGTTACAGCCTATCTGTCATTGAATACAAATTTGGAGCTTGCAGCTGGTTCAGCCTTGACATATAGGCCCTAACTATTTCTTCAAAGTGTTTTTCACCTGCTATTTTTAGAGTTGGGAGAATTCTGAAACACAGTAGTAAGCTTTTATAAAATGCACCCAACTGCTAATTTTTGTCTCCCTGTAATGGACTTTTATCAGAACTGGCCCTTCCTACCTTTCAGGTCCTATCCCACCACTCTTGCCTTATGCTCCAGCTACATCTGCCTGTTCAAGTTCCCTGAACAGTAATTCATTCCAGCCCCAGGGCCTTTGCACACATGTGGTCTCCTTCCCTGTGTATTTGAGCTCTTCCCTGCTGGCTCCTTCTGGTTCAGCTCAAAGGTCACTTTTTGGAGAGGCTTCCCTTGACCACTCTTCTCAAACTGTACCCCCCACTCTATCACACCAACCAGCCATCTCCTACTTACCCTACCCTGTCCTGCCGCTGGGCAGGAAGCTCATTACATAATTCTTATACCTAAAATGGATCTCTCTTGCCTTTTGCCCTGTCCAGTGTACATTCTACTACCCTGGTCCACCACCCTTGTTCTGGTAGTGCTATGAATGCAACATGGATTGGTACTTCAGAAGGTTTTCTAACAATGCTTTAAAACAAAACAAAACAGAACAAAACAAAAGGTTTCTGTTAACTGAGTAAATGAAGAAATCATACTAAAAAAAAACAACAAAAAAAACCCCAAAAAACTTTCCAAGCTTCTGAAATTTTTACTCTTCCTATTTCAGTTTAGCTCCTAAAATATAACAAATACATCTTTTGAAAAGCACAGAACAGAGACACTGAAGTTTATTAAATGTCTTAGACTTTATTTCTAACGTTTTTACTATTCCCTCTGTGACTTTATCATCTTTTTCTCCCCCCCAAGGAAAACAATCATCTCTTGATTCTATTTCACCATTTAGATTCACATGAACTATTCCAAATTTCTTAATTTCCAAGCAACACATTAAATTCTTCAGATTTCTTTCAAAACAGCTCTGGGGAAATCCCTGATGATTTCAGCTGACAATTCCTTAATCAGGAAAAGACTTTAAATGCTAATCATCAGAAAAGTTACAGTTTACAGGAAAGAAAGGGGAAATGCTGACATATTGCACAACATACCATGAATAAAGCATGGTTTATTAATTGAATGGCATACTCATGCTGACAATTTTATCAAGAATTTCTAGTGACATCACAAACTATGTTAGAGCAAATGAACTCTTTCTATTGTCCACGTTTCTGACAAGTCCAAGGTGCAGTAAGATTCCCTTCTTTGGAGATTTTATGGGAAAAAGGAAACATCAAAAAATCTGTGAACTTTTTCCCCCTAGACTCCTACAAAGATTCTAAGTTTTAAATGAAGCAAAGAACTTAGCTAAAGGGAATTCTTATTTGGTGTCTAATTCCATCCAGAACTGAACAGCGTGCTTTTCTTTGTGGTTTCTATTATTTGGTAGAGGAAAGAAATGATTTGCTCTTGCCTCTAGCTGTGGGTACAAGGATCAAAGTTCTCCGCAGGTGGGCAAAGACAAAAGCTGCAGTAGGATTCCCCAGAACAAAATACTACCCCCCTCCCCCCAGCTATAAAAAGAAGACAGTTTGAAGGCAGTAACTACCAGGATGTAACTCTGACCCCCAATTTATCTGGTAAAGTCAATTAGGTTTCAATTGTAGTAATTACGTAACATATTAAAAATGAGATCACCATCCATAAGCACTGGGTTTTCCCCCTTGTAGTCTATATAAACTCATCAATAAACTACAGTCTTTATTAACGCTTTATTATAAGTGATTACAAACACAAGGCATTTCATAAACATATCTTGTTAATTGTTACATTGTAATTCGGCAGGAGGTATGATGCAAAAATCATCATCTTCAGTAAATGAGTAGAAAACAACAACAAAAGCTCCTGAAGGCTGAAACAGATCTCGGTGACTCATCCCAGACTCAGCCTAAACCTTCATTCAGATGGGGACTTAAGCATTTATTCATTAGAATAGGACTGGCTGAGAGAGTAAAATTCCCTGGAGAGGGAATGAGATACCGGTAGGTGGACAGAAGACTGAGGAAAGGGGCTTTAAGTGCCTGGGGATTTAAAGGGAATTACGGAAACCTTAGAAAATACAACTCCCTATGATACTGGTTGTTATTTTGAAAACCATACTGAATACCCAAACCAGTGAGTCCGCATTTCCATTTAACCTGATGGCACCTGCCAGCATATGCTAGGTACCGCTCCAAGAACCCTCCACCCATTAACTCCCTTCATCCCATGACCATTCTATCATCTTCCAATTCCCATTTTTAGGGATAAAAACATCGAGGGGCAAGGAGGTCAAATAATGTGCACCAGATCTCACAGCTGGCAGGCTAGGAATTAAACTCGCTCCCGTCCAACTCATCTGAGTTATTAACCGATGATGTGTCTTCTCCCCTTTGCCATTTTGGAGCTAGTTTCCCCCGAGGACCCTGTGGGACCCTGGCCAAAAGTTTCAAGTGTTTTTTGATTAGAGTTTCCCAAAAGAAAGATACCATCTAATGTTTCTGTTCAGCCACACCTCATTCCGCTTTAGAGCCTTGCTTAAATAGGCCGATGTCCCACCTATCACAGGAAAAAGGAAAAAGAAACCAGCTTCCAACCTAACGTGTTTTATTATCTTTCTGAGGTCCTCTCCACAGAGCTTGAGCACTTCCTTCTTCAGAACCTGGTCACCACAGCCAGCTGCTTCTTGTTTTGACAGTCCCATCTTATTAGATCATACTGTAGCTCAGCACAGGCCTTGCTCAATACTCTGAAATTTCAGACCCACCAAAGCTACTAAAAACTTTTTCGATCGAGGCATCCACAACCTTTTGTGAAACTGGAGTCATGGGAGTTTGAACAAATGAACCAAACATTTCTAAGGTAAACTGAGACAACCATGACCATGGGATGAATGAGTAATATCCACAGATGACTTTCTCTCCAAAGCCCCCGAAGTGTTTACCGAATTTCTGTAAACAGTACGAACTACCCTTTGTATTTTCACGACACAACTCCTTTCTGGACTGCCATGCGCTGACCTCAAGATATCACACTCAGATTGCCCTCAGGTGGCTGGCAGCTGATAAGAGGAATGACCTGCTCCTTCCATCTTCAGAATAAAGACATGGTACAAAGGAAGGAGAATTACAGCCGGGCAGATGTCACCAAGTGAAGTGTGCTGGCCTGAGTGGGGGGCTACAGAAGCTGGGGGAAAGGCTGGCCGTGCAGCTCCGAAGGCGAGAGGCCAGTGGCTTCCCAATACAAGTAATTTACAACTCCTTCTGCACATGGTACCTTTGTGTCATCTGGCCCCATGACTCAGTCTTCAGCCCTGTGCAATCTGTATCCCCCTAGATCTTCATGCTCCCTTGCCCAGATACAGCCCATAACCTCAAATCTCTCAGCAGCCAAAAGCAGATGACGAAGGACAAGGCCAGAGGGTTCGTCTTTGGGTTGTTTAGCCTGTATTACTGGCAGCAACTAGAAGAGCATAAAATGCCACCATGAAAAAGGTCGAAGGAAAAAGGCTGTTCTCTGACTCAGGAAAAACATCAGGTGAGGATAATTTTCAACCGTGTGACTTTTTAAATAAATGGCACAAAGAATGCTTTATTTGGGATTTTTCCTCTTCCCTCAGAGAGCAAAGGCCTGGGACTCAGTATTTAGCATCTTGTTCAATTTAGGTCATGGAGTCCAAGGAGAAGAATTTTCACTTTTCCTCTGCAACTCTCTTATAAAGAAAACAGCATCAGGCTTGAAGAGATTTATAAACTCCCAACGCCTCTGGGGCTAGGAAACGAGAACAAGGAGAGGAAGTGGGCCAGGTGGGACTCCAGCAAAGTGGAGGGGCGAAGAGGCACCGCCCCCCAACCCCCTGCTTAGGCAGACTGTTCCACATGAGGGGGAGGGAAGACCCAGTGTTGTCAGATCTCGTGTTTTTATAACCAGAAGTTGGAAATGCAGATTGTTATGTGAAATCTCCCAATTTTTGTATGTTGCAACTAACTGATATATGTATATACAACTACATGGGCCAAACCAAACACATCTGTGGGCTGGATCCAGTTCACAGACTCTGGTGTCTGACTTCTGTGATCAGTGTAATGGTTTTTAACCCTTAAGCAGTTAAAAGGCGACAGGATCTGACACATCCTCCAGGGAGTAAATGATACTGTTGCTTGGTCAAAAGGCCCGTTATAATTCTACTGTGTGGGGTTCTAGAAGTAAGTCGAAGGCACTGATGAGTTTATCCTACTAATGATATGCAGTCTACAACACTGCAGCTTCCTGCTGGAAGGAGGCTGGTATCAGGAAACCGCCAGAGCGAGTTAGGGAAGGTGCTTCGTGAGGGAGATGGTCAGTGGCATAACAACACGAGGTCTGACCAACTGACTCTGGGCTGGAGCTCATGTCACCTGTTTAAAAACCCAGGGTTTATTCTTCACTACTGCCAGAAACAAGTGAGCCCAAGAGATGTGTCGACCAAGGTCTTCCAACTGGCAGCTCAACAGGACTGACTGATGGAGAAAACAATCATATCCCCTTCCGATCTGACAACAGATCACGCAACGGAGACAACACGCTGGCTGGCTGGCTATCTGCCCAATCATACATAAGGCATCATGCTACACAGCACACTTTGAGCTCCCCTCCCATGCTGCTCCTGGAAGATTCCTACACATGGCCATCACACGTGTGTTGGGAAGGAAGGGGGTTTCTATTTTAAAGAATAGAAATTTCCTTGTCTCTGGCTATGGGGCTTGAGTATTGAGAACTAAGTTCTACCACAGATCAGTGATCCTCAGTGTTAAAAGAGGAAGAGGGGACAAACGCTGGACTCTTCCCTCCACATTAAGTGAAAGGAGGTACCTGCGACTAATTTACAGCGGGCTGGGAAACTCTATCCTCACTGGCCTGGCTACCATCTTACCGTGTTATTTCATCCACTGGCATAATCAAGTATTGGAGCTGAGACGTCACCTTTACAGGTCGCTTACTATATGTACGTGACGGACAATTCTAAGTGTTTCCATATATTAACTTGTTTATTCCTCACAAACCCTAAGGACGCAGCTACTATTATTCCATGTTACCCACGTGGAAACTGAAGCACAGAGAGGTCAAGTATTTTGTGCAAGGTCACACAGTGTTTGGTGGAATATGAACTCAAACGTAGACAGTATGGCTCCAGGGCCTATGCTCTTAACCACGAAACTAGAGAACCTTTCAGAAGAAGACTGGATATCAAAGTAAAGGCCATAATTTGAGATTGGGCTACTTGCTGTACAAGATGAAGGCTTGGAAATTTTCTGTGCTGATGGTTAGTGGAAAAGAAATTTGCAAACGTTGACATTTTATGCAAGTCTTGGAACAGTTATGCATTCAGGGGGAAAAAGAAATTTAAGAAATTTCAGTGTGGGGCCCCTGGGTGGCTCAGTCGGTTAAGTGTCTGCTTTCAGCTCAGGTCATGATTCCAGGGGCCTGGGATCAAGTCCCACATTGGGCTCCCTGCACAGCGGGGAGTCTGCTTCTCCCTCTCCTTCTCCCTCTGCTGCTCTCCCTGCTTGTGCTTGCTCTCTCTCTCTCTCAAATAAGTAAATAAAATTTTTTAAAAAAGGTGAAATTTCAGCATGTAGTTTTGGCTCAAGTATTTGGTATAGTAGAGCTGCATTGTATCGTTATCCATGTAGATTCAAGCATACTCATTGTGGGGAACAGAGAGAGAGAAAGAAAGACACGGAGACAGAATATAAATGCACAGTGGGGTCCCAGAAGGGGAAGGGGTGGGAGGCAGGGAAGAGCGGTTTCCCAGCTCCCTCCAAGCCTCTCTTGCTGTGCAGGGTGCACTCTTACTGGGTGGAGCGCAAGTCTGTGATTAAAAGATAAGGGTTTTTCTTTTCCTATAATCTGGTTCCTCAAGGCAAGCCAACTACTTCATCTGGTGCTCAACTGAAAAATAGCTGCAACACTTGAGCAAAAACTGTCTGTGTGGGCCTGTCTTGGAGCTGGTGCCTCAGCCTCTGCAGGCCGTGCAGAAGTAATCTGCAGTGTATTTCATTTTCGCCTTCCACACCTAGAAACCCCAGCCTCCTGCATGAACTGTAACCAAATTCATCTCAGTATGTATGATCTCAGTTTGTCTCGCAATCATTCTCAAGCATGTCTCTACAGATATCATCTACGGTGACTTGGGGGCCCAGCAATTGTTATTTTGAAGTAGAATCTTATTCCATTTTATGACCTGTGATCCTAATTCCCTGACTCTTGACTCTCTAGTCTGGCTTTGGAGCCAGGCCTATATAGGACCCTAAAAGAGCACCGTATAACAACACTGAAGCCTATGCTGTAACTGATAATGGCTTCTTACTATGGTTTGATCACTTTTTAAAATTAGGGCTCGCCAGGAAACTACAAGCTCTGTGAAAGCTAACAGTGACTGACACGTCCTGGGCACTCAATACCCAACTGATGAAAACTAAATGCTGTGCAAATTTACATACCAAGCACAATGCGATGCTTGAGTCCGGAAAAATCACATTGCATATAGCTATCAGACTGTTTCCAAACTCCTAAACCAGGCGTTTAAAGCGTTCACTTTTGAACCTTCCTTTACTCAGAGTCTGTTTCTCTTTACCTCTATGTGCCTTGCGGGGTGATCTCATTCGCTCCCCTATGTCAACCATAGGACACCACCACCCACATTCTCCTATCTCCCCCCAACCCCTCCCCTGAGCTACACGTCTGATTTTCCAACTGCTCTCAAGATATCTCCAACTGCCTTACATAAGCAAAGCAAGGTGAACATTTCCAGGACTAAGTTTTATCTTCACCCTCCCGACCCTACTCGACTTGCCCTTTTCCAGACTGAGGGTTTGTTTCCTGCCGTAGTTTAAAGTGAGGCATCAGAGGTGTCAGCCAAATCCATGTGCAGATCCGAGGGAGACACTGACTGGCTCGTCCTATGACACTGGGCTTCTCTGCGTTCAGTTTTCCCAACAGTAAAACGGCCCTGATATTACCCCAGAGAGTTGTGCTGTTGACTACATCCAATCATGTATTAAATCCCTGAGCTCTGGGCCAGGTATGCAGTGTCAGCCTGTAGTAAAAGAGGGCCTTTTCTGATTTATTCTCTCTACCAGTGAATTCATTATCTCCATTACCCAACCTCCTTGGCTGGAAAACTCAAAGCCTTCTCTTACTTCTGATGATAGTTCCACTGCCTCTTAATTCAAAGAGTCCCTAGATTCTGCCCATTCTCCTGGTCACACTCCTCCCGGGGGCTCCTCCTTTCCGTGACCATGGCATCCTTCGTTGTCGCCCGTCTTCACCTGCACCACTGTCACCATTGGCTAGCTCCTTTCTGGGTTTCCAGCCTCCCTACACTTCAGCCCACACATCACAGTGACACCAAAGTCTTCTCCATTAAAACCTCCATCAATCACGTCACCCCTCGGCATAAACACCTTCCACGGCTCCCACAGGTAAAGTCCACAGCTGCACTTGTCAGGAATGGGGTGGGAACTATCACTTATTATGATAAATAACTTGTCGGGACCTTGTCTTTCCTCCCCCCCCCCCACTTAATCACTGCAGCAATGCCAAGGAAATAAATACAATTATCCTTGTCTTATAGATTTAAAAAACGAGGGTAGTCATTAGTTCAAAAATCCACCTGCGTCTACATCAGTCAGAGACTGGAATTCACAAGCCGGCTGGACTCTAGCCTGTCCAACTGTCAGTACAATGAATTCATATCTTATTTAGAGAATACACTCCAAAGTCAAAGCAGAACATGAAAATCCTGTAGAAATTAAAGACGACCTCTCAGAGGGGCTCAAGGCAGCCGGTACTTATTCCAGTGTTGGAAAGAACGCTGTTTCTTTAGCTGACACGGGACGAACAGCTAGCCGCAGGCAACACCCACACTATTCAACGGCAGTCTTTTTCTCGCGCTCCATTTTTGCGGAGTATGTACAAGTGGATCCATGTCTAGTAGTAACCAGAATATCTAAGTGCTAACAGAGCACTTAGATTACACCCTAAATATCTGTAAAACTACTGGTCCCCCCAAACAACTGGAGGGGGGCAGAGACCACTCGACTTCACATTCTTAGCACGTGGCTTTCTCCACTGCACGCAACAGGCAACTCACTGATACACCGGCTGCAAACAACGAACACCCTCTCTTCCTCATCTTACGGTCCAGCTCCCTCAACAGCCAGGACACACTGTAAGTTAGTTGAGCAGGAATTAAGAGTATCAGGTGGGTCCTTATTTGATCCTGCAAAACAAATCGGCCACCTGACTTTGGGGTTCGAGAACAACATCTTGCAGAGTAAGGAGTATGACAGTTCCCACACGTTCCGAGTCAAAGCTGAACTGCAGGTTCATGGGTGGAGACAGCTGCTCTGAAAGCTGCCTCATTTTCTGGTTTAGTGTGGTCAGGAACAGGAAATTGAACCCTCCATATTTTGGGCTTTGATTCTATGCCCTTAAAAAGCACCCAGCAACCCTGGGAGTCTTTGAATGTGGAAGGAGTGTGCACATTTAATGTGTCTGTTGGAAAAACAGATGTTGGAAGCCTGAGCTTTGATACTGTGTCCACCTGCCCAGGAAGAAATATCTGTGTGCTGAGCCCTGTCCACCCAGAGTCTTTGTCCTTGATTTCCAGGGGCCTTCGGAAGCACAGGCACCGAGATCATCGTACCCAATTCCTCAGAGGGGTCTTGTGGTGTGAACAAGCGGAGTCTAAAATTAGTCTTGCTACAACCAATCTGGTGGCAAACACATTTCGTACATCATCTGGATTCAAGTACATAGGCAAGCTCCCCAGGCCCTTTTGCTTCTTGCCTGGGGACAGTGTCATCTGCTTTATATCATTGTTCTAATCTGCTTTTTTACCTGATTAAGTCAGATAACACAGGTCAAGCACTCAACAGTGCCTGCTATATTCCGTGAGCTCAATAATCAGCAGTAGTTGTTAGAATTCCTCTCTCGATTCTCACCCCATAGTGACCTCAAAGTAAGAGCCAAAGTCCCCACAATGGCCTATGGCCTAGAAGGCACTGCAAGATCTGCCCTTTGTTACCTCTCTGATCTCACCTCTTCCCTTTCTTCCCCTCACTCATTCCATATGGACCTCTTCGCCATTTCTGAAACATGCCAGGCCCACTCCTACATTAGGAGTTTCGTATGGACCAATTGTTCTAATTCTTCCTTAGTGCCTGGCATATAGGAGACTGCATTAAATATATGTTGAATGAGTGCTGAATGGATAAATTGGCTTGTGTGGTAAACTAGTATCTCTTGGCGAATTGGAATTCTGCGCTAAGTACTTCACTAATGGTAGAGGTCTTGATACGTTTGGGTCTCCTAAGGGAACTGGGACTCTGCCCCCTAACAGCTAACAGAAACTTCGGAGTGTTTTTCATGAATTAGTTACTTTAATCCTCACCCCACCCCCCACCCTGCTTCAGTGAGGTATAGTGAGGTACTATTATTAGTCCTTATTTTAGAGAAAACAAAGCTAGTAAGTGACACAGGCTGGCTATCACGAGCCATTGCCTACTATGATTTTTGGCCAGGGAACAACCTTCAGGGCTGATGACTACTTCGGATGCTGTTCACTATCCAACCCTTGCTGATTTACGATCCCCTCTGAATGCCAGCTATACAGGCGGGGGATTTTCCTCAGGGACCTGCTTTCCCACCAGCCCATGCTGCTGGGATTTCTAGCACTCTCCCTAGCCAATCCTGCTCCAGTTTTGATGGAGGAGGTCAGGCCAAATGGGTAAGGCATTGCAGGGGCAGAAATACCCCAGTTTTGTCTTTGTTTTTTTCCCCTTAGAACTTGTATTTCACAGAACCAGCTAATCATTAAGACACAGAAATGAATATTTAACAGTCAAATAATAACAGGATTTGAAGTCAGTGGGTCAGACAGGACATTATTTGGAACTGATGCTGCTGGTTGGGCAGGATGATTAAGAACTTCTCAAGAGGATACTGACACCGGCTGGAATGCCCTTCCATCCCTCCTTCACCTTGCTCACACCAATCCATCCTGTAAGACTCATCTCAGCACCCTGCCCCCCAGGAAGCCTTCCTAGACTAGCCCCTCCATCACCCTTCTGCCTCCCTCCCTCAGGCTACATTAGGTGACCTCCTCTCTACCTTCAAAGCACCCTGTATTTTCCTCCACCATAACGCTTGCTGAGCTGTACTAAAGCCACCTGTCTTCCCAGCACCCCCGAGACTGTAAACTGGAGTGTAGGAACAATATCCACCACGCGTTCATATCCCCAGTGCCTAGTGAATGAGACGTGCTCGACAAATGACTGTTGAATGGAACAGTGCCACCTCCTGAGATAACACAACCTCTTAGATCTCCAGATCTGCCCTGTCATCTTTGGTCTGACTCAGACTAAGAGGTAAATGGCACAGCCCTTGAAGTGACCAGGTTCCAGTTCAAGAAAGCCAAAATGATGTGATCACAGAGTCACAGCCTTCAAACTACATGGCATTCTCTTGACATACACTCAAAAGCTCACCAACTATTCTCAATGAAATTAGTCAGCCCTATTTCTTGTAAAACAAATGTATTAAAGGAGTCATTACATTTTCCATAAGGCTCTTCCTTTCTCTTTGAAAAGAGAAAGGAAGCACAGCAGGATGATAAATTATCTCTTTTTGATCCAGCCAACAGTTTTAATGATAAGAAAGCTGGTATCAACCAGAATATTTATAACCTCTCAAGTCCCACTGTGTACAGATTTAAAAACGCACGATGTTTGTAGGGGATGCTATTAATATTTTTGAGCGTCTACTTTCAGAATAGTCTGCTGGGTCTCAGTAAAGAAATAGCACATACAGAGAGAATAACAACACATTCCTTTTTACTAGCATCAGCTATTCATGAAATGTGCTGCCTTGAGTACGCACGCAGATCAATATTGCAGCAATAGAAGGGGCAACAGAGTGCATTTGAGCTATCTGAAGAACAACCCCTATGGGATTTATGAAGTCAGACTCTTTAATATCACCCCAAACTTAATCCTATCAATGCTGACTAATGCTGTACTGAATTTTGTAACTATCAGAAATTAAAAAAAAAAACAACACACCCTGCTTATTCTGAAGCAACATCGACATAAGTCTCAAATCGGTGACAACAAACCACATACCACAAAGTATTTAAATGAATCAGAAGTTTGGGTGGGGCCTAAACTTAAAAAGAAAAGAAAAGAAAAGAAAAAAGCACAGAAGTTGAGAACCACTGGTCATGGTCAGTGGTGTTCCGTTTTCATTCTTATAATAACCTCGCCCACTTGCACAGATGAGGAAACTGCCTGGCATTGCCTGGCTCGTCAGGTGCAGCTGCAGGATTTGAAGCTCGGGCTGAGGGTCAGCGTCGTCAAGGGGGAGACGCTAGCTTCTCTGCAGCCAGCCTGCCTGGTTTCGGGTGCTGGCTCTGACCCTTACTGGCCAAGTGATTTTGAGCAAGTTTCTCAACTCTGTGACTCAATCTTCTCCTTTGTAAAATGGGGATATTAGTAGTGTGTACTTCAGAGGGCTGTGGTCAGGATTAATGAGTTAATTTATATAAAAAGTGCCTGGCACCCAGTGAGCATTATTTTGCTCTTATCTGACTTCAAAGCCTAGGCTTTTTCTTCCACATCAAGGGTTAATGTGATGAAGCACACACAGTAGTATCTCCAAGCACAATTGTTTTGCATACTGTCTGCAAATGATAAATGTTTGTGAATTAAGATCTCACCCTAGTTTTCACTGTGTCTCAGTCCAGAAGGAAGTGTTCATGGTAGAAGCAGGCGTGAAAGGACACAAAATCAGGCTCAACGGTGGAAATCATTTCCGCCATTTAGAACTACCTGCCCATCCCAGGAGGTACCTCAATCACCAATTTGTAGGGGAGGGGAAGAAGTACATGAGATAAACTCCAGGGATCTGCATTTTCTCTGGAGCAGAATACTGGCTTCAAGTGCTGCCTTTGAGCCAGTCATTTTTATAGGAATGTAACTTTTGTTACATTACACATGGACACGTAGCTTCACAAAAGGCGTGAAAGGTCTGATATAGAGGCTGTTAAGGATGGGCATGTGGGCAGTGTGTGTGTGTGTGTGTATGAGAGAGAGAGAGAGAGAGAGAGAGAGAGAGAGAGAGATGTGAATTCATGCACTGATTTTGGGATATCTCATAGTAAAATGGCCGGGGAAGTGATGATAGCAATTTAGTTGAATAAGTGACTATGAATAACTTCAGCTTGCAATGAGAAAACAAATACTTCCTGAATTTCTAAATATATTCCATCTTCTATGCAAAATAAGTAACCAGAGATGTCTGGCTTTCTGAAGGAAAACTGGTATAAGCAATGTTCTTCTTTATTCTAATTTCTTAACAGAAAAGAACAAGCAACATCTCTGATTCATTGTTGGTCCATGGAAGATACATCTTGGCCATTTTCCTACAGGAATAATCAGCCTTGGGCCTGCCTTTCCTCAGCAGTCTTTGCCTCATGTTTCTGTGCAAGAATAAGAAGGACAAGGAAATCTTAAAAGCTTAAACAAAAACTACCATGACAAAAACGAAAACTACCACAGCAAAACTTAATTTGCTTTCCTGGTGGAAGCGTGCTATCTCTCATGCATTCATTCCCTCACCCATATTCTCTCTGTCCCCCACACCACTTCCCCATTTCTCGTATGTGAGATGGTGTAGGAACGGTGGGCTCTGTGCATTATTAAATATGTACACAGGGGAGTCTGCTTGTTTTGGGGCTAAGGGTACAAGCTCCAGAAAAGGCAAGCACTAAACGTCATTAAATCTCAGGCTGTAGAATAGGGATAATACCAGTACCTATTCCAAAGGGCTATGGAAAGAATTATTAAATGAGATAACCAGTGCGAAGCTATTTGGACGATGCCCTGCACATAATCAATGTTCAGTAAGTGCTAATGATTATCTTTTAAATTATTACTCAAGGGCTAATCATTTTGCAAAAATACGAATCGGAACTAGAATTCCTACGCATAAACGCTACTGAGTCCGTAGATGATTCTGAAGGCACATGCGTCAGGCTGTGGATTAGGATCTCCATTAGAGGCAACAACTATCACTGGGCCATGATACGCTCAAGTTTTAGCTAAAAACAAACCCAATCAAACCCAGCTCTGTAAATGTATAAAGTTATTACTTCCCTGTACTTTGGAGAGACAAAATTCATGCTCTTCACCCACCCCTAATTGATCCTTCCAACAATACCACCTCCCCTTGTCCCTGCCAAACTCAGCTACATAAATGAACATTAAAAGTTTAATAAATAAGGCAGATCATCTGATGATATATTATGAAGGGATTGATTATCCACTCTTAGTTCTTTTTCCTTCTTTACTTTGTCCCTCCTGGACCTTCTCAGAGCTGTGCTAACTGGAGACAGATGAGTAGAGCCCAACAGGGAGAATGTAGATCTGGGTGGGCATTCTTCCTTTGGGGCAGGGAGGATGATCAGTCTACCATTAGGGTCTCCTTTTGGGGGATGCTCCCTAGATCTTGATATCTTCTCTGAAGAAAAGATCCTCTGATTTTTTATCAACTTTTTATCTTTTTTTTTTCTCACCAAATGGCTTTTTTACAGGCCCTTCCTACACATTTGCTAGCTGGTGTAATCAAGATGGTAGAACTCTGAGCCCTCTTCTAAGCCCCATATCTTTCTATTCCCTTGACAGAAACACAAAGACAACCACACTGGAAGCTTCCACAAGTTAAAGAGATGGAAGGTACAACTGGTACAGAATAAATTCTAGGTATATGAGCGAAGGAGCTAAAAATCACATTGCTTGTCCTGGACACCAGGAACAAGGAGGCAAAAGAAAGTCATGAAAAGGTGCTTTCCCTTCTTCTGCAGCCGAAACCCGATGTCATCACAGCAACACAGCATTCAAGAAAGTCCAACCTATTTTAAGTAGTTTCAGGTGACAGATTATTGGCCCATGATGAGACACAGACTGATGGATCACAGAGGAGAAAAAGCTCCCTGTGCTGTGAACCACTGCTAATCTCAACTGATAGAACTAGAAGAGACACACATCTCCACTTTCAAGTGTTTACTGGGTGACATCACACTGTCGATTTAACCCAAGTGCTGTCTGGATTATCCAGTAAATGTCACATAATAGTACTCGAGTAGCTTAGACAACGGCCTCAAAACACTGTGAATGAATTCATGCTGCAAAACAAATTTCCAAGATGAGTGCATAATCTTAACTCCACGTCAGTCTACTTGGTGTTCTTTCAGGTAGAACTCTAACCTCGTTAAGTGACATTTGTCTTGTAGAGAGCTATGGTTCTGTTTTAGAAAGTCAATCCAGTAACGTCAGACAGTTTCCATTATGTGCTTAAAGTATAAGATTGAAGCTGTTGACTTAGGTTGGCAAAATAACGATTACAATATTAATCCATCAGGGAAATGCATATCAAAACAATGAGATACCACTTCACACCCACTAGGATGGCTACAATCAAAGAGACAAGATAATAACAAGTGTCGGCGAGGACGTGGAGCAATTGGAACCCTCACACACTGCTGGTGGGAATGTAAAATGGCGCAGTCGCTTTGGAAAACAGTCTGGCAGTTCCTAAAAAGGATAAACATAGAGTTACCAAATGACCCAGCAACTGCACTCTCAGAAAAATACCACAAGAAATGAAAACGAAAACATATGCCCACTTGTACATGAATGTTTATAGCAGCATTATTCATAACAGCCAAAACACAGACACAACCCAACCAAAGGTGGTATATCCATACAATGGCATGTTATTCAGCACTAAAAAGAATGAAGTTCTGGTACATGCTGCAACATGGATGAACTTGAAAACATGCTAAGGGAAAGAAGCCAGTTACAAAAGACCACATGTGCATGTTTACACAAAATGTCCAGAACAGACAAATCCACAGAGACACAAGGTAGATTAATGGTGGCTGGAAAATAGGAAGGGAATGCAAAGGGATACATACAGGGTTTCTTTCTGGAAATACCCTAAAACTCATTGATGATGGTTATAGAACTCTGTGAATATATTAAAAACCATTCATTGTGTACTTTCAATGGGTGAACTCTATGGTATGTGAATTATAGCTCAATAAAGCAATTATGAAAAGGAATATTAAACACATGAGATAGAAGGAAATATGATCATCTAACTAAAGGAAGGATTGCTTCTTTGGGGACCCTAACGCCATCCTCCTTTACAACATTCAGTGTGTAACCTATCAGCTAAAGGCTCAAGAACTAAAGCATGGTCTTCCAGAGTCTCAGCGACCTCACTAATGTTCAGTGCAATCCTGCTCCTTCCACTAATCAGTACATTGATGGTTAAGCTTTCCTCCTGTCTGTATTCCGTATGGTAAGTAGCATGGAGCTTTCCACATAGTAGATGCTCACTTATTTATTGCATCCAATTTAAATACATGCCCAAAAATAACCAACTGGAGTCAGTAATTAAAATGAAACCAAAAATACTTTTGCCCTGTTTGGGGATGGCTGGGGATGGCTGACCAGCACCACTAACAGCTACTTGCCCAACTTAATCTGGGGCATCTGAAATGCAATTATGTCCCTCAAATTTTAGTCAGTCTTGGTTACAACAATAAGATTCATGCTCTTCAACGGCCTGGTGTATATCTCCCTTGATAAAATCTGAAACTTCCTGGGTAGGAGTTACTTTTCATGTGGATTAACTGACAAGATCGCAGAGAGTAAAAGGAAAGCGGCGTTCTGTTTCTCTGATATTTAATGCCAGGAAATCCCCAGGTGATCCTTTGGTTTTGTTACACTACATACAGCTTGATGTTCTAGAGCTAGTCCGCCTGGGTTTAAATTCAACCTCTGCCATGTATTACTAGCTGCTCAGCCGTGGCACAAGTTATCTGACATCTCCGTACCTCAGTTTCACCATCTGTACAATGAGGATAATCCTAACACACACCACTGAGATTTCTGTGAGGGTGTAGACCACTTGGAAGGATGTCCGGAATATAGTACGTGCTCAGGAGTGTAAGCCGTTAGTGTAGTAAAACTTACATGCGCAGAATCCCTGACACAGACCTCAGGCATTGAGAGCCACGGTGATAAGAGAGGAGCACAGGTTATCAGATACACACCAGGCCCACTGGCACAGACTGAAGTAAAAACTATAAATATATACTCTTTCCTCAATTCCTGGTTGGGAAATGCTGCTTCAGACTAAAGGAAGTGTTCAACAAATACAGCCTACTGCCATTTAAATTTTGTTTTTCATGTTACAGAACCCTCCTGGAGAAGATCTTCTTTGATACGTATGAGAGGAAAAGAACCACCACCACTGTGATCAGAGACCAGAAATTTTGAGAATCTGTATGCTTAGTTTTCTTGTGGACTTCCCATCACTGACAGGGAGTCATAGGTGGTTTGTAGCGGTCAGCAACATTACCAGTGGTAAGACGCTCTGAGGGACATTTCCTAAATTCCTTATCTTTTTTTTTTTAAACATAACTTGTTTGAAATCATTTCAAATTTTACCAACAAAATTCTTTTGAAAACACAAAGGCCTTTTTCACCATATTTCCCTTCCTACATGTTTCCCACAGCTTCTCGAATCTACATATTGCCAGGGTGAGCAGACATAGAATACTCACTAGTAGGCACATTCTCTTCTTCCTCCTAACTATACTGTTTTTCCAGCCTTCCCGGTACGTAGGTGTGGTACACGTCCTGGCCAATGAAATGGGAGTGGAAGTGATGGGCTCTTCCTTGTGTAGACCTACCCAACCTCATTCTTTCCCCATGGACCAGCTTGAATGGAGGGAACTCAGGAGGAGAGAGTCACAAGACGGAAGGAACCTGGGTCCTTGACTAACTTTATAGCAAAGGCCTCACCCCCTCCTTGCCCATCTGCATTGAACTTTGCATAGGGAAAAATACACAGTAGTAATAAGCCACTGGGGTTTTGGAGTTGTTTATACAGAAGCTCCTGTTACTTACTCTAATTAATATAGCTAGGTCAAAGCTTTGTTAATTATTCTTTAGGCGATCTGGTTTGCTCCTAGAATAGTTCTATTTCTTCTAGATATTGGCAACAAGTACACTCATGAAACACATTTCTTTTTTTTTTTTTTTAAAGATTTATTTATTTGAGAGAGAGCGTGCATGTGCGAGTGGGGAGAGGGGCAGAAGGAGAGACTCCTCAGGCAGACTCCCCGCCAAGCATGGAGTCCACCATGGGGCGTGATGTGGGACCCAATCTCACGACACTGAGATCATGACCTGAGCCGAAACCAAGAGTAGGACGCTTAACCGGATGAGCCACCCAGGAGCCCCAAATGAAACACATTTCTTAAATCCCTTGCCTTTAGTTGTTTTTTACTATCACCAAGATCACTGGATATATCCTTTCCATTGTACTGACGAAACACATCCTCGTGAACCATCTGATCTTGCCACATTCCTTTTCAGAGAACATGTCTTTTGCATTGTGTTATTTGTAATCTCAGTCCAGATCTCTTTGCAGAGCTGGGCAAAGTATATCTGCCACTGTGCACTTAATTAATCATTCACTATCTCAGAGAATTATTTTATAATTACATCAAACTCTGGGCTAGGAGGTGACCAATTTAAAACTGTCAGATAAAAATTAAAAGATATCAGCAGAAATGAATTACATTTATTTATAATTTTCAGGTAGCTCTTTATAGCAATCTTTTAGTAGCCCCTATATTTAATATAAGTCACATTTTTTAAAATTAAATTTATAAATGGAATGAAGGAACCTTTTCTGATTATTACCTCCAGCTTCTTGGGGTGAATAAGCAAAGTCAATACAGCAATCTTGAGTTTTAACACCATTAAGTACCTTCTGAAAGTTTCTATTTTTGCTTAGTAACTCCTTCCTTTCTCTCATCTTTTAAAAATGTTCTTAGTATTCATTACAATTATAGTTATAAAATACGTGCTTGTTTACTGACTGCTTTTATTATCAGACTATAATTCCTAGAAGACAGAACTTGTTATCTGTTTCTGTTCATCCAATAAATATTTACTGAATGCCCATTGTGAGGCATTGCTCCAGGTACTGGGGAATTAAACAGAAATAAGGTATGATACCTGGCTTCAGGATGCCTATAGTTTGGTGGAGGAAACAGACTCAGCCTATAAATAATATATACTGGGATAAATCCTATGTTGTTCTTTTTACTTCATGTGTCCTTGGTTTTAGGTGGTAGTGGGGCTGTCTGTCCAGCTCATGATGGCCCAACCTATCTGAGAACTGCCTCTTTTGCATTCATTTGGGTGTGAATGTAACCATATTTGTATCACATGGCTCTGTCCCCGTGACCACAACTGCTTGGACCAAGTAGACTATTGACCTATGCTGCATCAACCAGCTTCTCTTCTGAGAGGCTGGAACTGGAACTAAGAGATTCTAATTCAGTCTGAGCTCTTTAGTTGCATTGAAAGATTATCTATAACCTAGAGTGCTATGCAGTGGTCATCCTCTGCCAGATGGCCGGGGAAACTGACAACAGTGGTCTAAAGAGAGAGACAAAAGGAGCAAGTCATGGAAAGAAGTAAGGATGAGAGATTTTATAGTCTGAGAAAGACCTGAAAGCCCATTTCATATGCTGGTTCTAGTCCCTTTTCCCATGAGACACCTGTACTTTATAGCTTTTCTCTTTTTTTGCTAAAGCTATTTTGTTAGTGTCTTACATTTTCGATCATGTCTTAACTGAGACATTTCTATTTGTTATGAAATAGTAATAATTCTACTTAGTCTCACTTATTTTCATCGCATAAGGCATATGTACTATCACCAAAAAGCGTAGCTTTTTTCCCCCCTACGTTATAAACACTGCATCTGTTGGATTTTAATCCTCAGGAATTCTAGCAACGCTTCCTCAGGTGCTTGCCTAGAAGTTTCCATGTTTCCTCACTGGTGATTTCATAAGGCAGACCCATTTCTATTCAAGGGCAGAACATCAAAGGCCAGCATTCTTTAAACTCCGTGAAAAACACTATCACATGTGTACCCCATCTTTTGTGGCTAGTTAACATTCAGGGGAGAAACTAATTCTTCTTATAAACATCAATGGCGTGTTTGTACTCATAAACAAAAAGGCTTTGATAATGCATGCTTTGATTTCAGCTCAGTAAGTTGATCAGCTAGTCTGATTAACAACTGTTACCTGGAGCCACCAGAATCTGAACACACCTAAAATACGTGGCTTTAAGGTCCTCCTCAAGAAAAGGAACTTAAGCTTTTCTATAACTTCAGCTGCACATCAATATTTATGTTAGATTTATACTTAAGCTTTATATTAGATAGGCTCCAGAGATTTCTGTAACAGCACACCCATAAGCATCTGCTACTTTTACAGCGTATTTCTTCTTTATTCCTCACAGACAGGTCAGGCACTGTGAATGTAAGGAGAGTAAGACCGGGTCTCTGTCCTAAGAGAGCTCAGTTTACTGGAAAAGACAGACAGGAAACAGGAAACCGTCAGGCCACACTCTGATAAGTGCCACGCTAGAGATACCAGGGCGGATGAGAGGCATCTAATCTATCCTGAGGTAAGACTTTGGGCTAAGTCCTAGAGAATTAGCAGGAGTTAGGCGGAGGAGGAGCAGAGGCTGAGACAGCTTTGCTGAGAGAAAGGAGCATGTAATCCTCAAGTACACGGCAACAATGTGAGGCAGAAGGGGGTCTACATGTTAATATCCAGTGTGACAGCTGTGCCAACAAGACACTTCGGATAATAGCCTATATTTTCCTCCAGAGCTCCTCCTGCCAATGCTTTTCATGTGTTCTGATTACCCTAGAAATTCTGATTCAACTCAACAAGTATTTAGTGAGAACTTAGTAAGTTTTAGGTACTTTTTTCATCCCTGGGAGTACATAGATTGAGTAAGACTAAGGGAATAGTACTTTCCTAAAGAAGCTCAGCATGGAGAGGGTTAAAAAGGACACATGCATATAAATAAACAGAGGATGAAGCCTGAAATGAGTCTTTAAGAACGAATAAGAACACGCAAGCCAAGGGAACAATAACAAAAGTGAGAGAAACTGGCAGGAAAAAGGACCAGGGCACAGGGAGAGAAGAGATTTGAGAAACAGCTAAGAAGCAATATAATTGAAATGGGATGACGAGCAGCAAAGGAGGGGGTTAGTCTATTGTGACTCCAGGTTTTTTTTGAGTGGATGATCCATTAACTGAGGCAGAGACTGCAGAAGGAAGAGCTGATTTTGGAAGGAAAAAAGGTCATGTTGAAGCTACGGTGCAGCCACATCCAAGTGGAGAGAGAAGTAGTAAGAATAGGATTATGGCCTGGTGCAGCCACTCTGGAAAACAGCATGGAGGTTCCTCAAAAAGTTAAAAATAGAACTATTCCACAACCTAGCAATCGCATTACAAGGTATTTACCCAAAGGATACAAAAATCCTGATTTGAAGGAGCACATGCACCCTGATGTTTACAGCAGTACTATCAACAACAGCCAAATTATGGAAAGAGCCTAAGTGTTTATCCACTGAGGAATGGATAAAGATACGCACAGACACACAAACACAAAGACACACACACCATGGAATATTACTCAGCTATCAAAAAGAATGAAATCTTGCCACTTGTAAAGATGTGGACGGAGCGAGGGTGCATGATCTTAAGTGAAGTCAGTCAGTCAGAGAAGGAGAAATACCATAGGATTTCACTCACATGTGGAATTTAAGAAACAAAACAAATGAACATGGGGGGATAAAAGAGAGGCAAACCAAGAAATAAGACTCTTAACGATAGAGAACAAACAGGGTTTCTGGAGGGGAGATGGGTGGGGGATGGGCTAGATGGGGGATGGGTTTTAGCAGGGCACTTATGATAAGCACTGGGTGTTACATGCAAGTGACTACTAAATTCTACTCTGAAACCAGTATTATACTATGTTAACTAACTAGAATTTAAATAAAAACTTGAAACGAAACCATAAAAAAAAAAAGAGAGAGAGAGAGAGAATTGAAGAGCTGTGTAAAAGAATAAAAACAAACCCCCCCACACACAAAAAAAGGATTATCGCTAGGGATCTTGCTCAGAAGCACAAACAGGGTGGAGGCTGAAGTCATGATGACTGAGATGAAGCGAAGAGAAAGCCAATGTAAAGGAGGGCAACTGGCTAGAAGCAGAATCCTTGAAAAATAGTAGAAGCAGCTCACAAAGAGATGAATTGGGGAACAGTGAGTTTCTAGGAGCATTCAGTAGTCAAACATTTTAAATGAAGCAGAGACTTGGTAAAATACAGACTGAAAAATTTTGCAATCTGGAGATCTTCCAGAGAGGGTTCACTGGAGTGGTGGAAGGATCAGGCTGCCATGATGGAGGAGTGAACAGAAGAAAGGAAGTGGTCCCTGGGTATTCAGACCACTCTTGTAAGAAGGCTGCAGGAGAAGGGGAAGTGAGAGAAGGGGCATGAGTTGATGCAACACAGTCTCAATCTCTCTCTCTCTCCATTATCTATCAATGCTTTTAAAGGAAAAGACGAAAAGACTTGAGTGGGTTTCCAGGCTGAGAGGAAAGTGGCAGAGATGGAGAGACTAATGATATTGGTGAGAGAACATAATTTAAGGAAATGGTCCTGGAGGAGAAAGTTGTCCTAATGAGGTAATCTATTCTATTTTTTGTAAACATTTTTAACAAAAGATTTTATTTATTTATTTGAGAGACAGAGAGAGAGTATGAGTGGAGGAGCAACAGAGGGAGAAAATCTCAAGCAGACTCTGTGCTGAGTGTGGAGCCCAACTTGGGGCTCAATCCCAGGATCCTAAGATCATGACCTGAGCCAAAATCAAGGGTTGGATGCTCAACTGACTGAGCAACCCAGGCGCACCTGAGGTAATCTACTTTAACAAATTTTAGCTTCTAATTGTCTCTAGCCAGGAGAGTTGTCAAGCAATATACGTCCCAAGGCCAAGTATCTGTGGCAAGCAGTAGCAGCAGGCAGCAAACAGTGGTGTTGGGCTTGGAGCAACACCAGGGAACAGGAGACAAATTCCCGATCTTATTAATCCTGAAGGCTTCTGACTCGCTTAGTAAAACCCCGTAGAAGAGGTACCTGTAGTGAGATTGGAGGAAGTTCACCCCTTCATCTGCGTCTCCCGAAATGCTGTAATCAACAAAGGACCAGACCCCTCAGTCCAGCAGATTACAATCACTGCACACAAGCGACTTTCTGAGGCTGCAAAAGAGTAGATGTGAGGCTGTCTCAGCTTTGCTAGAGGTCAGCTACTGGCTTCGGGCCACATCATTGCTGGAGGCCTCAGTTTCTTCACTTACAAAATGGAGCGAAGCGATTGATGCTTCACAGACCAAACTTCGAGGCTTGAGAAAGTTCACAGACGTGAAAGTGCTTTGTAAAATACAATGTAAAATATAATGCTCGATGCAAATATACGATGCGCGATGCACACATAAAGAGGTTATCTGAGGTCTCAGAAAATTGGGCAAAGCTGGAAGAGTTTGGCCATGAATAGTTTTTGTTGTTACCGTTATAAAAAGACATAAAAATACAAAGGAAGGTGTTAAAGCAAAGACCTTTGGCTTTCACTGATGACTAACTCCTTTCCATTTTCTGGTAGTCTTGCAATCCTGAGGAGCCAGAGGGTCCGGTGTTGAGAGGGGAATACAAATGAGTTGTCCCAGGCCTTGGAGCTGGAGGGAACCAGAGCTGCCAGTGGCACTGTCCCTGGGGGTAGCATGCAGCAACGCATGATGGAGACGGTGCACACAGGACTCCAAGGTGCATCCTCAGGGTTAAGGGCTCAAGTTTGACTCAAGACAAACCTGAGTTTGAACCCTGACTCAGTTGATTAGCCATGTAACCTCAGATGACCTAATTTCACTGAGCTTCAGTTTCCTCATCTGTAAATTGGGGTAACAACATCTACCCTTAAAATGCTGTAATGATTAAATACAACAGTGTGTTTGTATCTCTGTAAGTACGCACGCGCATGTGTGTGTGTACATGTGTAATTCCTGGCATACTGTCAGGGCTCAAGAAATGGTAGCTGTCACAGTGGGTCTGTTGTTGGAGGGTTCACAGAAGCTTGTTTTCACATACAGCGGTTATTTATTGATACTTACTGAGAGCTTTACAGGTATAGTGTTATCTAAACATAATGTTTAATCTATTATGCCACTTGACCGGGCGCTGGGGTGGCACAGTCGGTTGAGCATCCAACTCTTGGTTTTAGCTCAGGTTGTGAGCTTGTGGTCCTGAGATCAAGCCCTGCGTGGGGCTCTGTGCTCAGTGCAGAGTCAGCTTGGGTTTCTCTCTCCTTCTCCCCCCACCCCACCCCTGTGTGCGTGCACACGCTCTCTCTCTCTCTCTAAAATAAATAAATCTTAGGAAAAAACTTAAATTGATTTTAAATGAAAAATTTAAAAAAATATGTTAGTTGAAAGACACTCAAAATATAAAATAAAACAAGTAAAAATTTTTTAAAGAATCCATTAAGCCACTTGAACTTTAAAAACTCGGAGAGTAAAAACTATGTTGACTCTATTTTTCTTTGGATCCCTGGATATAATATAGTACCCAGCACAGAGTGGGTATTTAAGAAATATTTGTAGAAAGAAGGAAGGAAGAGAGGGAGGGGAAAAGGGCAGGAAAGGTGGAGGCCAAAGACAGGGAAGGAGGGGTGGATGTGGAGAACCGATTCAGGTGCCAAGAAATCCAAGGACTGACAAAAAATAGAAACAAAGCATTTCTCAGCTACCGAACGGATGGAGGCTTCTTATAAAAAAGCCACTTTCTGTGCTGATGTGATTTATTTTTACTCTTCTAAGCTCTGGTATAATCTTTCTCTACATCTGGCAAGTGGGAACGGACCAGCTATATTTCAAGTTTGCTAACAAAGATTGCTTAAGGTAAATATTTGTTGCTTGCCAGAGCAAACCATACCATTTTATAGTTTTAGGTTATTTTAATGATAAGCTCTTTCAGATCTACTTCCATTGATACTTAGTAGTACAGCATGGAAGTACATTTCACTCCAATTCCAACTATATTTAGAATCCCTTTCACACTGCATCATTCAAGCAGATGTGGGGCCAGCTGCTGCTAATTCTTTCCTAGAATCTTACTGAGACGTAGATTTTAGTAAGGTTTTTAAAAATAAGTCACACAGGTGTCATCTCTGAGTCAATTAGCACATTTGCTATAAAAAGAGTATGGACAAATTAGGCTCTCTTTCCACGAGCTCCAAGACAGGAACAGGGTTTTCACTGTTTTGATCAGTCTGTTTTCATTTGGTTGTATTAAGTCATATTTTCCCACAAAACAAAAATAAAGTTCTCCCTGGACTGTGGCACTACACTTTTTTTCTGGTTGTTGCTAGTACTTATTCTAATATTATCACAGAATAAAGTGATTCAATAAAGTCCTTTTGGGTTCCGATTCAAGGAATATTGATCAAGCATGACACAGAAACTCAGCAAGTATTTCCATATCCACTGTTATTTTTCCCTAAGCAATTTAAAGATACTAAAACAAATTTGAATGTCCTGTCTTCAAATATGTGGGAAGTCAGAGAAATAGCTGGAAATCCTGAAAACACCTGCGTCTAGGTTTCTTGGGGACAGTCACTGGTTCAATGGTCCTAGGCAAGGCTGGAATGTCTCTGGTCCAGTTTCCTCATTTCTAAAACAAGGACTCATGGACTGGATGGTCTCAAGATCCTAGGCCACCTGCTAGAACCTCTTGTGCCCTGCAGTGGACCACAGTCGTGGCTCTGCACCAGAATGCCACTCCAAGTCGTAGCCACAGCATGGACCTTTGCGAAAGCAAGTCAAATAAAGTTGTGAGAGTCAAGAAAGTCTTCTCTCTTTAGGGGGTATCATCATTATTTTTTTTAATAAAGTGGGAGCACCCAAAAGTCAAATTTTCATTCTGTGAATTTTTATTTTAGTCTTTCCAAAGCCAAAAATGTTCTAATGCTGTGTTGTGGCCCAATGCGCCTGAGTGGAAACCAAGAGATGGGCAAAAGTGGCCTCGAGTTCCTCCTGGGTGGTTGACAGGTTGACTGTGCCGTGTCGCCAGGGGCATGTGCCTTCCACACGTGGTTACGTTGACAGCCCGTGCCCACCGCTGGACCGCAATTTTCATCTGTGCATCTCTTTCTGTGTTATAATACTTAATTACATTTAATCTTCATCTTATTCTAATCTTACTGACGTCCACAGAGGTTAGTGGTTTCTAGTTGGTCACAGCTACTCAGAGAGACAGAGCAGGTCCCTGAGCCCGCGTCCCTCGATTCCCAGCTCGGTGCTTTCTGACTCAAATACGACAGTAGCTGCCATGGTGAATCAGCACTACTCGTTTCCTGTGTGTCAGGCATCCAGCAACGAGCTCCACCCATACTGTTATCTCATTCCATCATCGTAATAACTCTATGAGGTAGATGTTATTATGATCCCCACTCACAGATGTGGACAGTGAGACCACAGAGAGGTTACCTAATACACCCAAGGTCACACAACAGTCAAGAAGCACAACTGATGGGGCGCCTGGGTGGCACAGTGGTTAAGCGTCTGCCTTCGGCTCAGGGCGTGATCCCGGCGTTGTGGGATCGAGCCCCACATCAGGCTCCTCTGCTATGAGCCTGCTTCTTCCTCTCCCACTCCCACTCCCCCTGCTTGTGTTCCCTCTCTCGCTGGCTGTCTCTATTTCTGTCAAATAAATAAATAATAAAAATAAAAAAAAAAAGAAGTACAACTGAGATTCTATGTCAGGCAGTTTGCTTTCTCACTTGCTCTTGCAACAGTTATACCAGATTGCCTTCTTACAATAGACAGCTGCCGCCATCACAGTTTCCAGCCTACTTCAGGGGAAAATATTTGCAAGAAGAGTCCAGGGTTGCCCAAGATGGCTCTTCCCTGTCATGCATGACAGCAGTCACTGGTGTCGGGGCACCCCGTTCTCGTCCAGCCCACAGACACCGTGAGGGCGTAGAACGCATAGCTTTATTCCCAGTGCCCAAGCACAACTGTCTCATATAGAGACGATCCAGAGCGGAACCCGGTGGAAATCACCAAGTCTTCATCAACACAGACTGAAGTACAGATTTTCTCCAGGTTATAACTGCAGTTTAAAATCAGGACACAAAAGCCTGAAATAGAAAGGATGAGTTCCGACTCTTAATTCGAGGGAACCAGTGGAGCAGAAATAAATATGTGACCCACCAACCATGTGCATTCTGCAGATAGGTTTTACTCTGCTACACGTTGCCTTTAAGTTTCTAATCAACAGCCAGTATTTAAACATTAAGAGATGTCATTAAGAAATTCAAATTTCCAATTTCTCAAGAAAAACTGGAACACAGGACACTAGACGGGGCATCCACTGGCTGGCTCAGCCAGTACATTAGATGGGACCGGTGCTATCTATTCACTTTCTTTCTTGGCTCCTATGGGACTCCTGAGTTTGTCAACTCAAAAGCTACAAAGAGGGCAGAAGAAGATGTGGAAGTACATCTGGGTCTCCTAAGATTCTCGAGTCCCTGCTTCAATCCAACAGCTGACTCTGCCAGCCTGCCCGTATAGTACATTGAAACTTTAGTCATTCGGTGACTGAGATTTCGGCTTTGCCTCACATGACAACATAAACTGACTGCTTACTCAACCTGGTTTAGTCGTCACCAAACCTGGAAATGTCTCCAGCTTTAAGCACCACCATACACATGACAAAGTGGGTCAGTGTCCCTTAACTGGCTAGAGTTCACATCATCTATGCTGTTGTTTTGCTGTGCCCGGCACAGTTGGGACAAAACACTGAATTCTTTAAAAAAAAAAAAAAATTCATCTTAATCTGCTTACAATTATCACAAGGATGTAGGCAAAAAGTTGACATTTGTATTCGCCGACTGGGTAAGTGAGCAGGGTTTTCTTCCTGAAAAATTCTGTGGTCCCTGCAGCTGTGCTCGTGTTCAGGAGGACCACAGGTCTGGAGGGCAGCAACCAGGGAGGCCAATATGCATTTGAGAAAAGTCTTAAATTACTAAATTAAACGGGTTTACACAACCCAAATATAGTCACAGATGAACGATGCTGGTCTAAAATGAGATTTGCCCTTACCAAAATTTTGGATTTTATAATGTAAGAAAAATATTTCCTCAATTAGTCAGTGGATTGCTATTGAATCCTAGGCCTGAAATAATCTACAGACATTTAAGGGCTTTCTCCTGTCTGGGTGGGTTCCAAACGAAAAACTAAAAAGCTCTAAGGGGTCGAAAATATTGCTAGAATTACACATCCAGTATCATTTGATATTACAATCAGCTAGACTTCAAATAGACTTTTAAAAATGAAGTTAATGGGATCATTTCTGAATAGGATTTTTTAATGCTATGTATGATAGGAAATATGCAGTTTCTTTCACTGTTAAAAAATAATTCCTGCTTGTTAGAAAGTCTGCAATCAACTCGGCTTTATTGCTTCAAATAAGCAGTTTGCACACAGAACAATAAAACTGTTTAATAAAAGAACATAATAGGCTTAGCAGATGTTGCAATCACAGAACATTTTAGGTAAATCGTTTTAAAAGGACATTTCCTCAGTTTAGAAACACACTCTGGAAAATCAAATTCAGTTGCTGAATTTATGCAGACTCTCTCTGAGGGAATATTTGGGCCTATTTTTCTCTAGCAGAAACACAAGACTGAGTTTACAATGAACCAGCTTCCAGCAAAAGCAGGCCGGAGGGAGTGTAACTCCTTTAACTAGCTCTCACATACCACGTTCCTGCTTGTGTTGCTAATAAAGACATCTCGGTGGTTTCTTCAAAAAAAAAATCTTTACCATTTGTTTGCTGACAGCTTTGGAGGGTATTAAAGAAAACTGTCACTTTCTTAGCAATGACTCCTTCAACATTCATTAAATGTTCTCTAGATGAGGACAAAAGCATGGCTCCTGCCCTTGAGGAACTTATGCTCCACTGGAAAGACAATGACAAATAAAATACAAGCTCATTATGATACAGTTCCAGCCATTTCTTGCCAATTGATGGAGAGTATCAAAGACTGCTGGGTTTACTATATCACTCCTCTGCTAATAATGCCCCCAAATAAGGACAAATTTTTAAGGCTGATGAAAGACAGGACTTCAGCTCAAGGGAGGAAAAAGTGTTAACAATTTTTAAATGTCACTTGATGTAACCTATCTACCGAGAAGATAGGCAAACAGAGCAAGTGGCCAACATTTTAAAAGTGCATGCTTATTTCCTAACAACAAAGTTGGATGATATAATTTATTAAAATAATCAAGTACAAGTTATGATTTAAGACTGTGTAGTGTCTCACACCTTAGCTTCAAAAAAAGAGAAAAGGCAAAGTAATGATCTTTCCATCTTAATGCATCCTTTTTGCCTTAAGACCAATAATGCCCTAACTGTAAACACTCACCTTGTATCTGCTACAAGTCTAAGCAGACTTAACACCAATTTAGTGACTTGATTCTAGTTAGTACTCTTACTTAACAAAACGCTTGTATTGTAACATACACCATCACAAATTTATTTGTGAGAAGTCAGTATGGTCATTATCATTCTTAAGTAATAAGACCATTTTTCACAAGGAAGCTATGCTTCTGGCAGTGGCATAGAAAATGTTAATGTTCGTGCTGCCACAATCAACCATTTGCACTATATTGGGGGAGGGGACAACCCTGGATATATCTCAGGGCTCCATCTGTGCTAACTGCCTTGGGCTCAACCATGTCTCAGCTCCCAGGTGTACTGAACCACATCTATCAAAATATTTACCCCTAAAATACCTTTGTAATAAGAGTGGAATGTCCTTTTTGATGACTTCCTTTGAAAAATCCATATGTATTTAACTGGCAATTCTAAATTCTTGGAGATGACAGATCACACGATCTACGTATTTAAAAAAAAAACCAACTTCCCCCACGGTGATTAGAGTTAATGTATTATAATAACTATATGAACACATAATATATTTAATATGCTTTACACTTTCACCTCTGACAATGGCTCTCATCTCCAGCTGAGCATGCCTCATTTCTATTCCCATCCTACCTCTCACTGTGAATTGAATCCTTGCTAGATGGGTAGCAGGGAGACGATATTAGGTATGGGCCTTCAGCAGCACTGGCCAGCCAACATGATACATAGCTCGAGAAAGCTACGAAGGTCTGTAGCAGTTTTTGAACAGGTTAAAGCAAATCAGATTCTGGGACTGCAATTTATGTGGCAGAACGAAAAACAGAAGAACATCCAAAAAAAAAAAGGGTAGGGGAATTCCTCCTCATGAAGCAAAAACATACCAAAAATCTACCTAACTTTTAAATATTCAATGCTCATTGCTGAGGAAATACCTCCACCATATAGTCCACATGGTCACTGCATAATCAGTACTTAAAACAATGGTTCAGCACTTTGAGTCACCCCCAATGTGATGGGCAAGTGGAAAGGTCAGTTCCCGCATGCCTTGCAAAAGCAAACAATGGAAACACTGCATTCCTTTGCTCCCGCACAGTTCCCAGGTCCTGCCATGGCATCCCTCTGCTTCATCTGCTCTAGCACCTCACCTTCCCTTCTGTACCACCCCCAACTTCCTAACCTCAAAAGGAACCAGGCAGGGTGGCAAGTAAATCTGAGAAGAGGGCCAACACAGAACACTCAGGACGCTCTTTACTGATACCACCTGAGGGCCCCAAAGTTTGCTCAACACCTCCATAGGAATGTGGCACTCATTCTGCATAAGTGGGGGGAATTCCCTTCACTCTTTTTTCTGTCAATAAAATAAAACAAACAACAGAAGAATAACAAAATATCCATGCTTCCTTCCCTCCATAAGAACAACAAAGACCATCATTATTTAACTACAATCAATTATTATCCAGCAAACTTTTTTTGGGCTACGTGCACAGTATTGAGAACCCAGACAATCTTGAAGATACCAAGTATGTTTAATTTTTGGAACCCTAGTCCCAACATCATATCAAACATACTGAAAGTTGTATTCATAACTCACATTTAAAACTAACTTTATGGCCAGGGCACCTGGCTGGCTCAGTCAGAACAGCATGCAACTCTTGATCTCAGGGTTGTGAGTTTGAGCCCCACGGTGGGTGGAGAGATTACTAAAAAACTAAATAAACTTTTTAAAAAAAATTTATGGCCAAAACATTTTTGAGAGAATTTTTGTATTTGTTTTTGACATGACTTGGCTACTCTCATTTAATCTATAGTTTGCTGTGATTCCTCAGTAATCACTGCTCAATTTAACATCTAATGAAGAAGACAAATATTTGAGTTTATATTTGTTTGCTTAAACATTTATTTTTGATTCTGTACTTTTTTGTGTTTTAGAGCCAATAATTTTTCTTTCAAGATCTCCAACACTTTGGGGGTTTTTGAAAAGGACAATGTTGTTTAGTCATTGTGCCCCTAGTGCCTTATGAATACCTTATGAATTGCCTGGACGATAATAGCTAGAGAGGCAATTTGAGGAGGAGATGCCTCATCAGGAACTGGCAGGAAAGACACAGGGGGAGCACAGAGGGAGGGAAATGTAGGTGAAGAAGAGGACGGCTGACAGAACCCATGGGGCAGAGGCTCCAACTCCGTAAAACAGCAGGCAGGATATATGACCATTCCACAATCCCTCTGCATGGGTCTGACACGAGACACAGACGAAGAAAGCACTTTCTCTTCTCCAGGAATTCATGATGTAGTGGGGAAAATAGGATTTTCATATAGCATGTGAGGTGAGGTGTGAAAACTGTTATAAGACTGACCTCAGGTACCATGAAAACATGGGGGAGGGAGCTGTCACCAGAGCCACCAAACTGCACAACTCCAGGGGTGGGGGCCATCATGCACATGGTCATCTATGTGAATGGTGTCCCCCACAGTTGTGCAGTGCTATGTTCATGACTGAAGGGATAATAAAAGGCCTCCCAGAAGAGATGACATTTGGGCAGGTCCATTTACTAGCAGAGCAACCATGAGCTTCATTTGCTCACCTGTAATTGGGATAATACTACTGATTTCACTGGGTCAGGAATCCAAAAAAAAATATATATATATATACACATATATCTATATATATATATATAGATATATACGTATATATATATATAGACAGTACACTACCTGTGTCAAGTGCATCCTCCTTCCATTTCCCCTTCCTTCCTTATTTAAATGAGCTTCTACCATGTGTCAGACCAGGCACTGTATATAAATGAAGGACAATACATACCAGTTTGCCTTCATGAAACTTACACAATAGAGACTATTCTATTACTATTTATCCCACAGTGATAAGGGGAAGGTGGGCCACGCAGAAGAATCAAAAAAGCAATGGTGTGTCAAGAGAGCAGTCAGGCATCTAGTTTTTCGGGAATAAGGAAGAGGTTTTGGGGGTTTGTTACTCAGTTAGTGGTAAGATTAACAGAAGTAGGAAAACCCCTCAGCCACAGCAGTTAGGGGGTAGAGCCGAGTGGTAAACAGGTTGTATTTACTCTATCAATTCTCATCAGTTGGTACTGGCTTCCTGGAAGGCCGGATTGAAAATGAACTCATGACTATCGTTGTTCGTCACGGCACCGTAGGGGCTAGGAGTGATATGCGAGCGGCAGATTGGGCATTCTTTGTCTACATGAAATTGAGCGCTGTCTTTGTAAGGACTCACATGTGGAAGAATCTGTGTCATTTCCTTCGCACACACCTAGGGCACTAGAGCAGGACAGAAGACCCAGTAAGGGGAGGTAGACCTCTGACACATGGCCCAGCAGAAGGCCAAGAGATCAAAGGAATATAGGGTGGTGGTGACTGCTTTAATGAATTGGCTTAGTGTGGCATTCATGCTAGGTTGAGTCACAAAAATGGAGCCAATGAATTGGAAAAATGAAAATGGTTCAGTTTTGGAGGCAGAGTCCCATGTTCAAATTACAGCTCTTCCAATTATTAGCTTCTTGTGAACCTTACTTGCTCATGATAAAACATGTGGATAATACCTACCTCATAGGGTTGTGGGAATGACTAAAACATACTGTAAAGTACCTAAAACACATTGGGTGCTCAATAAACAGTACTTTTCTTCCTCTTTTCCTGAAGTGACAGAAGGGCCATACATAGAAAATTGTGTAGGTCTACAAAAGGGAAGGACTTAGAAGATAAATATCTACTGTGGCTGGGCTGGGCAGCAAATGAAAATTACAAATGCTTAGAATTAAGAAGTCAGGGAGTGGTGAGACCAGAAACCACTGGTTTGGCTGGCTGTCCACGGGCATGGTCTTGTAGGTTACCCAGAAAGATACAAGGAGGAATACGGAGTGGAACACTGCTGGTGGGGTTCAAAACTCATGTGGAAGATAATTTCTAACCACAAGTTATAATAAGTGTGCCCAAGAATTAGGCACGAATGACATGAGAGAGTTAGGGGACAGGGGACAAGGTGAGAGAGAAATTGGCAAGTTTCATAGAAGCTGCAATGAGAGTTGCATTACCGGACAAAAAATTTTTTCCAGTGCAGTGAAAGAGAAACATTCTTCTATGAAGGAGGAAGAGCATGTGGAAAAGAAGTAAATGTGAAGAGTTTTAGGGGCCTTTTCAGGGGAGATGTCAAAATCACACAGGATCAAAGGAGGAATGAGGAAGATGGAGGAAAATGAGTCAGGTGCTGAGGTCACCTAGGATAACTTATTCTGCTGTTATTATTTTTATTATCTTCAGATTGGCCAAAAAAAAAAATCTTAAGACCAATCAAGAACAAATAGATTCTTACATTAGATTACTTTTCTTTGTTTCCAGTTTTTATTTAAATTCTAGTTAGTTAACATATAGTGTAATATTGGTTTCAGGAGTAGAATTCAGTGATTCATCACCTACATACAACGCCCAGTCAGTGCTCATCACAACAAATGCCCTCCTTAATGCCCATCACCCATTTAACCCATCCACCCACCCACCTCCCTCCCATCACCCTGAGTTTGCTCTTTATCGTTAAGAGTCTCTTATGGTTTGCCTCCCTCTCTTTTAACCCTAGTCAGTGAAACTAAACATGTGTTTATCCTACACAGAAAATAATCTAATTAGGCAAATAAATATGCAGGAAACTGGAAATGTTATGGCTCATATGCAAAAACACTTGCCCAACTGAAAACTTGTGGGTGACATCCAGTTAATTGAGAAAAAAGCTTGACTCACAACTCAGAAAGCAACCCGTTTTTAAAAGCAAGTATTGTCTTTAAAAAATTAAATGAACTCAAAATCACTAAATTGACAGGAATTAAAAAGAAATGAATGCAAGAAACTTGCACTGAATTTTTAAAAATCCTGTTTTGCTAACTTACTTTAGAACCTCCTCATTTTTAGTAAATAAGTTGAAACATTTTTTTGTTTCATTTTCAGTATTTTTCTGTTTTGCAATCTTGAATGCTTGAAGCCTTCCCTTGTGGTTAGGACCTGCAGTCTGCCAAACAGCATGTCTGGGTTCAGCTTCACCTGCATATTGGGGGTGAGGGAGGAGAGGGTGTACAGCTGATACGCCTTTCCTCTCCTTTTCTTCCTTCCTTCCTCCTCTCCTCTCCTCTCCTCCCCTCCTCTCCTCTCCTCCCCTCCCCTCTCCTTTCCTTTCTTTTTTCCTGTCTTTCCTGTCTTTGTCTTTCTTTTCTTTCCTTTTTTCTTTTTTTTCTTTCTTTCTTTTCTTTCTTTCTTTCTTTCTTTCTTTCTTTCTTTCTTTCTTCTTTCTTTCCTTCTCTTTTCTTTCTTTCTTTCCCTTTTTTCTTTCTTTCTTTCCTTCTTTTTTCCTTCCTTCCTTCCTTCCTTCCTTCCTTCCTTCCTTCCTCCTTCCTTCCTTTTAAACATTGTATTTATTCGACATAGAGAGAGAGCACACACAAGCAGGGAAGCAGTAGAGGGAGAGGGAGAAACAGGCTCTCCGCTGAGTAGGGAGCCAGATGTGAGGCTCGATCCCAGGACCCTGGGGTCACGACCTGAGCTGGAGGCAGATGCCTAACCGACTGAGCCATCCAGGTGCCCCCCGATATACCTTTCTTAAGCACAGTCTGAGACGCCCTTGTCTCAAGAGCTCTGGAAGTCCTCTGAGAATGACATCATCACCGAGATGAATCATCTAGAACACATTCCACCTCTCAAAAGAAGAGGTACCTGAACACAGCCTGAGTTATGCTGAATGGGACAGAAGAGGCAGCTGGCACAGGGTGTTTAGAAAACCCAGGCTCCCACCAGCTCCAGGTTGCCCCAACAGGAGACTTCAGATTCTCATCAAGAAATGACCCCACCAACGAGATCTCAGGATTCTAAGATTTATAATTCAGCAACCCAATTTCACAGGTATAGAAACTAAATCACAGGAAGGCTATCAGCTGTGTCCCATCTGCAGTCTGAGCCAGGAAGGGAGCCAGAAATAAGGAACTGGTCTCCAACTTCACCTAAAGTTCATTTCTAAGCCCACTCGACTAAGCTGAGCGAGACACACTTAGGAGGATCTGAGGAATCACACGATTGCACTGTGGTCTAAAGAAGGAATGAAATAAAAACCAGTTGCAACCTCAAATAGGTCCATAAGCTGGAAGTCAGAAAGGTAGTTTTAAAATACACTTTCCAATTCTTTTGAACTAAAATCAAATTTGGGACGCTGTAGGAAGGCAGTTGAAACAAAAGCTAATTTTGTTTAATGAACTAACCAGGAAGGCATTGTGAAAGTATTGTGCAACGAAATGCTTAGCTAATTACTGAGAGATCAAATAACTGTTACCATAGTTACCGCACACTGTTTTCCATAATAACTTTTATCGCTTCAATAAATCTTTGTGACGCAACAAATATAAAAAGTTTACTGTAACATGACTATAATGTTTTGGAAGGCACACACTGATGACTGGCCTACTGAAGTTACCTTCCCATATTTGTCAGCGGACCAGGGGTGATACCCCGTCTCCTTGACTCAGTATCACAATGTCTCAATGGCCTTTTCATCGGAGCCTGTAATTCCTCAAACGTTGAATTTACCTGCTCCTGTCATTCAGCAGAAAAATCAGAGGGCTCTTTTAGCACGACATCTTGTTGTTTAATGGGAATAAAATTATTAATGGCAACGGCAAGCAGGAATTGTCAGGCAGGTGACATACGTCACCATCTGATGTTTCCCACACAGCTGTGGGAGAGGAGCTGGCCAATGTCACCCAGCTCCCTCTTGGAAGACATTTCAACCCAGGTCTGTCTAGCTCCAAAGTCAGTTCTCTGTCCATCACCCCTACACAGCTATATATATATAAAATATAAACACAGACAATTTCTATAATAATTGTTTTCTTGCTGCTGGGTATAGTGTTCGATTTGCACCAAAGTGCCATAGAAGACTCCCTGACATAATGACTGGCTGGTCTGTTAGCTGAGATGATGTCACTGCTCTACTGGAAAATGGGCATTCTTTCCCCGGATACACTGGAGTTAAGACTTGCTTATATTCCTATTCCTGGCCCCTCCCCGCCTCCACATAGGCAGGGCTGAGTCATTTGGCCACTTTCACTCCTTCCTGTATCTTGCCTGCCCTTTTCTGTATCTGAACGCTGAGATTTCTGAGTAAGTGAAATGGTAAACGTGATCTAATAGGTTAAGACGGACAATGAGCATGGAGTATGGGTGTGATAAGATAAAGGTGACTGCAGATGTAGAATTCAGTTCTGCCGATGTCAGGCCGAGGAGCCTCAGGCAGGTTGCTCACGACTATCTCCCTGGGTTTTCCCATCTGGAAAATGGGGCAATAACCACCTACTAACTCCCAGGGATATGATGCAGATTAATTATTTAATGTTGTTGTTTTTTGAAGCCACAAAGTACTAAGTATAATAATCATTATCAGGGTGAAATGTAAAACAGGATTACCGAGTTATTAAAAAGCACAACTGAAAACCACTATTGGACGGGTGTCCTACTGCAATAAAAGCAAGTATGCATCCTCCAGAACCCTGATGTAGAAACTCGGGAGGCTCCTGCCTATGAAACCTGATTCATACCTATTCAGCACTGTTCCAAAGGTCTCAGTTTCAGAGAGGCCAAAAGCCATTTATTCCATGGTTGGTTTCAAAGATGAACAGGTAGGATTCATGTCCGGGACTGAATCAGCCTGGGATGACTCAGCTGCTGTAATCTCTCTCACAGTAGAGATAGCCAAAGGCTGACCCTTCTGTCTTTTGCACACACACACACACACACACACACACGCCCCTACCCCCACTGCCTGGGCATTTCAGCTGCAAAGGTGTCCTTGACTCTACCCTGCCTCTCAGGCCCTCCTATCTTTTCCATTCAACCGGTTACTGCTACTGCTACGTCCCAAAGATCTCTCGAATTCAATTCCTTCTCTCCATGCCCACCTTAATAGTATCTTCAAAAAGACTTATAACTGTCTTCCTGCCTCTAGTTTTCCCTCCTCCTTAAATCTGTCATTCTGCCCCAAATGTAGCATGATGCTGATCATGACTCGCTTCTGTTTAGAACAATTCGGTGTACACAGGGCTTTCAGGCTAAAATTCAGATTCTTTACCAAGTGACGGTAAGGATTTGCATAAACTGTCTCCCATATACTGTTTCCAACTTCATCTTTTACTTCTCTCTTTACCATGCTCTCCTCACACTTTCTCTTCTCACAGCTCCGTCTGCTTACTGCTACGTAACATCTACTACTGCATCGTACTGAAAACTGTGTTCTTTGTAAAGACGCTAGTCCTGAAGAGCCCTAAGGGCAGTGACTGGCCTTTCCTTCAGCCGGGCACGAAGTGTCTATGTACTCAATAAATGTTAAATGAACGACGGAATCAATTAACAAAGGCTTCCCGGGCACAGGTTAACCAGTTATGCTCACTTACTCTGTTGTGCTCACAGCTTGGTAAAGGGCTCCGGATCGATTAATTTGATTGTTTTTAACTAAAGATGATGACGCCACTAACTGATTCAGGATGTCTTGTCATTAAGACTCAAGTGAATTAGGTCCTTTGTAATACAGACCTAAACGATTCAAGTTTGCCTTGAAGCTCTTAGATTCAGTCAGATTGCATGAACTCCTGCCAAGAAGCAAACACTCAAAGCATAAAACAAGAGTGTTAATGATTTTGTAGAAAGCTGTGATCATGGAATGTTCACATCTATCAGAACTCCTGCTGTAAAAAAAACCTCCTCTTCCAAAGTTATGTCAGGGACAGGAAAAAAATTACTCAAGCAGTGAGCGGAATACAAAGGAATGCCATTTTAGGACGGTATGGTTTTGTTTGCTCCACAGATATTAAGAGAACAAAAAAATGAAAGAAAGCAGCGTTTTACTCCCTTGCTCTGGAATGCTACTGGACACATAAAAGCAAGTCAGCCACAGGTAGACCAGCTTCTCTTACTCAAAGCACAAGGGCCAAATTAATCTTAATCTACTTCGGGGAATGAGCAAAGATAGCCTCCGTATAAGAAGCTCCTATTTTGTGGGAATACAAAAAAGATCTCTTCCCAAATACCTTCCCAATTAAAAAAAAAAAAAAAAAGTCTTTGAAACTGATAAAACACCAGAGATTAAAACGTCATCCATCGAGTTAACGTCACTTAAAGCTCACACAATGGACTTCCAATAGAATTGCCTCTTATTTTAGCTTCTAACTTCTTGGCCCTCTTCCTCTTCTTGGATTTCAATTTTTATTTTCTGAGCTCAAGACTCCTCCTGCGATTACTCATTAGTTTTCCTCTGCGGGCTCGGGCACTGCTGGCTACACTGTTCCTCCTGATATCATTTCCGCCCTCGGCTCCTATGCTCCTGGGGATCTCGCGCCTCCTCCATCAACAGACCACCTCCTACCCGGCTTCTTCCTCTTTCTAGCCAGGGCTCTGGTCCCTCTCAGCCCTCTGTGTTGTGCCTGCTAAAACTTCAACATTCTATCGAAATTATATCAACGTTATATCGAAAATAAGTATTTTTAGCCTTCATCTTTCTCCCAGTCCTGGGTCTGCATCGCCAGCAACCTTTAATTGCTCATCACGCCATTGTTTCAAAGAGAACACGCGTGGAACAGAATACACCATCTATTCTTTCACGCCCAGTCGGTTCCTTTTGCACTTGATGGTAAAGAGTGACTGTTCTCTAGGGCATTCATGAGAAAACCTTGGGGTCTCCTTTCCTTCCTTCTAACAACCACTGTAAGTCCTGGTGACAAACGCCAATTTCATCTGCCCCTTATCTCACGGTCCCTTACATTTCTAACTTAACCATCCAAAAACAGTGCTCAAACTACTTACTGTTTTCACACACAAATTAGTACTGTCCCCATCTCTAGTTTCTTCTCTTTCTTTCATAATGCCACCAGATTAAACTGTTTGTATATCTAAACTTTTTTGGGCATACACTTTTGTTTATACCAAAAGTCTCCTATATAGTTTCAGTATCACCTGTAAGATATCCATTTCCTAGCTTAGCCTTCGACTCCCTCAGCAGTTTGGCCCTGACCTTCTAGTCTTACTTCTCACAATCCCCCATAAAAATACCGCATGGATGGAAGCCCTTATACATGTTTGAGCTCACTAGAGTAAGGCAATAAAGAAAACATACACTCTGGTCCTCAAACCAAGTGTTCACTGCCTTTGTTTATAAATCAGAGTTTTTACCCGATGAAATTCCCAGGGACAGGGTAACTCCTAACATCACTCCTCCTCCTGGACGGACACTGGAGCATAAATAATTCCAAGGTCTGTTTCCTTGTCCTCAACTCCCTTTACTTCCAGTAAGACTTACTTACAAAAACAAAAAAACAACAAAAACAAAAAACCCAAAGTCTACTACTGCTGTCTTTTCTTTTCCCTTCTATGTTTAATCTCAAATTGCCAGTACTTTCTGTTTGTTCACCACCCACCTGCTGACCCCGCCACCAACAGATATGCTAGATCTGAAATTCTCAAGGATGACTGTAAATTATTCAGAAGTAAGGCCAAGCACAAGGAAATTGATCTGTTCTTCCCAGCTAGATAGCAGGATCAACTGATATGTACTTTAGAAAGACAAAATCCTCACAGAAAAAGATAATTTATAGCTCCATATAGTCCTATGCGCCCTCCTGCCATATAAGGTGAATGTGGACAGGGCTTTTTGGTCTTGTTGCCATGGACTGTTTTCATTACCCAAGAAATTTCACTAAAGAGCAAAGTTGGTAGGAATTTTGAGTTTATGGGACATGCTGCTGAATTCCTAGTTGCTACCCTAATCACTATGTCATTCTATAATTTTAGGGTGTTTTAAAAAAAAAAATAAAGCATCTCTCCCCCAGCTCATGCAGAATTAGCTGTATCTGGGGTGCCTGGGTGGCTCAGTCGGTTAAGTGTCTGACTCTTGGTTTCAGCTCAGGTCATGATCTCAGGGTTGTGAGGCTGAGCCCTGCATTGGGCTCTATGCTGGGCATGGAGCATGCTAAAGATTCTCCCTCTCCCTCTGCCCCTCTGAGCCCCTGCTCTTTTTCTAAAAAAAAAAAAAAAAAAAAAAAAAGATGATGATGAATTAGCTGTACTCATAGGTTCTTAATCTGTGTCGCAGAATTTAGCTCTAAGCAAGGCAGCAATTTCATAGTGTGCCCTTGAGATAAGATTCATCCAGAAATGTTTGGAAGTCAAAGAACTTAAAACAACAGAGGTTACCTACGAGGCATTTACAGAAGAAAATATACAGAAAGATCACCGGGGGGTATTAAAGAGACTCTTAAATAATGGGGTTTTAAAGTGTAAGAAAATTTAAACAACAACAACAAAACACCAATAGATGTTCAGAGACAAAGAAAATTAGGCATTTCAAGTGGCTGCATGGTGGGATAGAAAGAGCCGGAAAGCCTTGTTTCAAAAGCAGGCTCTGCTACTTATAGGTATATGACCCAGGGCATCTATCTGTGAGGCAGGCTGGATCCAGGGGGAGGGGAATGAGGCAGTGGCCTCCGCGGCAAAACTGAAGAGCGTACACAGAAACTCACCACCCAGAAGAAATCATATTTCAATGTGATATTCCAAACATCAAAATTAATGCCCCCCCAAGTCCATGATGAATGAAACAGAATTTTAAATGATGACAGAACCCAATCCTGCACTTACTACCTGTCTCGGTACACCGCCTGCCTCACCTTAGTCCTGGCCCTGTCAGATCCTGCAAATTTTAATTTTTTAAATATTGCATAAAAAGCTATTCATCTTGATTACTGAGTTGTCGGCAGTCCTCTCACCCTCGTTCCAAACCTGCTCCTGGTCTGAGATTTCTCACTTGTGTATAAAAGTAACACCGCAAGCAAAAAAACCCCATCACTTTCTCAGGGTTGCTGGGAAGATCAAATGAGATACTTGCAAAAGTCAAAGTATCGGAGGAATGAAGGACATTTTTTGATATTATTATCGCTTTAGGAAGAGCTTGGAAGAATCAGTGAGGTGGAGAGATGGTGTAATAAAACTCCCAGACAGTAGCTGTGGCTGGCTATCCCACTTCTCTTTCCTCTCCTGGGCCAATTCTCCTGGGCCTTTTGGTCTCTTACATAGTTCTGAAGCGGCCGCAAAGAACAGTCTGCCCTGTCCTGGGCCCTGCCACCTGGACAAGTGTCACTGGGTGCAACCGACACAGATGGGACTTGGCAGAGGAGACACCCGAGGCATCTTCTTGGAATATATCAATGTTACCCATTCTGCTGAGGATTATTTTTTCAAAGAAACATGAGTGGAGTAGAAAATCTAAAACAAAACAACAAAGATTAGAAAAGAAACTCCAGGCCAAAAGACACAAAAAGATGCTCAACATCACTAATCATGAGGGAAATGCAAATCAAAACCACGCGATACCGCCTTACACCTGTCGGAATGCGCACATTGGGAAAGGCCAGGAACAAGTGTCAGCGAGGATGTGGAGAAAAATGAACCCTCGTGCACCACTGGTGGGAATGCAAACCGGCGCAGCCACGGTGGAAAACAGGATGGAGGCTCCTCAAAAAATTAAAAATAGAAACACCACAGGATCCAGTAATTCCAGTACTGGGTATTTGCCCAAAGAAAACAAAACTCTAATTTGCAAAGATCTATGCACCTCTTTGTTTACTGCAGCATTATTTACAATAACCAAGATATGGCAGCAGCCCAAGTGTCCACGGATAGATGGACAGATAAAGAAGATGTGTATAAGTACGATGGAATGTTACTCAGCAATAAAAAGGAATGAGATCTTAATGTTTGTGACAACATGGATGGACCTAGAGGATATTATGTGAAGTCAAATAAGTCAGAGAAAGGCAAATACTATTAGATTTTATTTACATAGGAAATCTAAAGAACAAAACGAAACAAACAAAAAAGCAGAAACAGACCCATAAATACAGACTGATGTTGCCAGTGGGGAAGGGAGTACGAGGATGGGCAAAATGGGTGAAGGGGAGAGGGAGGTACAGGCTTCCATGTAGGGAGTGATGACGTCCCAGGGATAAAAGGTCCAGCACAAGGAACACGGTCAGCGGTATTGTGATAGTGCTGCACGGGGACAGACGGTGGCGACGCCTGCGGTGAGCACAGCCTCGGGCAGAGCTGCGCAGTCACTATGTTGTATACCTGAGACTAACAGGACACTGTGTGTCAACTGTACTGCGACAAACGAAACAAAACAAAAAGCTTATGAAAAAACAAAACAAAGAAACGTCAATGAAACGTCACATTCGTAGCAGAGGCCGCTTTGGGCTGTGCCTCAGGCTTCCTGGGAGTGAGTCACTCTCTCTCTCTGAAGGCTTACTCTAGGGGGAGACCGGGAATTCCTCATCCTGGGGTATCCATCATAGCCCCAGCTATGCTTGTCCATGTGTTCATTTGACAAAAGCCCAGAACACTAACTATGTGCCAGACGCTGGACATCTTGAGATGAATAAATATAGCCCCTGCCTTCAAGAAGCCATCTGGGATTATCAGAGCATCAGAAGAACTCTATATGGTAGACTGAGGCTTTTATTTATTCAAAACATTTTTAGGGAGCCAGTCAGTTGGCACTAGGAGATGGCAGTGAGTAGAACACAGTAATCTCTCTGTACTCTGGAGCTGGTATCTGAGAGCAATTCTTGAGGGAGTCCATAACTGGGTTTGCTCTAGGGAAGCTCAGACCTCTTGTCTCATTCTAGAACACCAGCATGGGAGACCAAGAACCTGGCAGTACCTCAAACATGAAGCTAGAAGTAATTGTTTAATTTCCTCATAAGATGATCTGTTCCATGATCCAAAAGGGTTACATGGGCATTCCAACGGCTAAGAGAGAGGCCCCTGGAAACATGATAGGGCCAACTGGACATCTCTGTACAGATCCTTAGGAAGCTGCAATTAAGGTAATGGTTTCTATTTGGCTACTTGGAAGACAGATGCCATCTCATCCCTTATGCCTCTCTCTGTCCACTTAGTCTGGGCACCTAACCAATACTTGTTGGTTTAATGCAATATGTGGATTGAATAATATTTTTGAAGTAAGTTTTATCAGCTATATATATCATTCCTCCAGCTACATCACCAGCAAGTCTCTGCCCCATGGAAGAGAGGTAGCATGGTTGTACATGTGGAAATGGTTAAGGCTGTCCATCATAACAACACACAGATCTAGTTCAAGAGAAGAATAAAAATGTACTCATTCTTAATCCTGCCCAAAGAGACAACAAAAATGGTCAAAACCACTACCACAATCACAAGATTACCACTTGTTTTTATGTAATGCCTGATCACTTTCAAGTCTCTTTCAAAATTACTAATTCGATTCTTATATCAAAGTTATGATGTAAATTAGGTGAGCAAAATTATTTCAGAGATGAGGAAACGGTCACAGAATGGGTCTCGCCTAAAGTCACACAGCTTACCAGTGAGTTTAAGAAAACGACTGGACTCCCACTGTCACACTCACCCTATTACACCAGCCTGTGTAGCTATAAGCATTGTGTTCCCAAGCTTCAAAGTGCCTGGCACACAGTCAGCTCTGGCTCTCTTATTTATCTCCGTTACCCCAGTGTCTAGAGCAGTATCTGGGGAATTAATAAGTCAACAATGAATAGATGAATAATAATGAATGGATGAATAAGGGACTGACAAAGCTAAAGGAAGGTTTGATTTACACTTTCAGTATACAGATGGCAGCTTTCATAAAATTACAAAAAATTGATTTCACAAATGCTTTTCAAAAGCTTCTAAGTTCCTTTTCTAACTGCCTCACCTGATTAGCTTTAAACCAAAGTAGATGTGCTTCCCTGACCTATTTTCAAAGCTCATCTTTAAATCCCTTGGTTACAAAATCATAAGGACTAAATATTCATTCTGAGAAAATATATAATGGTTCAGGCAAGAAAAAGTTTAAAAGAATAAATATTGATTAAATTCCCAGAATTGAAAATACTAATAAGGGTTATATTAAAATGCCTTCTGTGTGATGAATCTCCAATGAGAGTTTAATTGCTGGTATTTCAAAAGCCACTCAAGTCATAAACCCAATTGCATAAGAATAGTAATAGCAGAGCAAAGAAGCCAAACTAAAAAAGTAAAAACCAGATGCTTCCACAAACAATAAAAGTCTTATGATACTGGATCTAGACTGCATTTGAATATCTAAGTATAGTTTTCTGGTAGAAAAGAAAAAGTTTAGCATTTCCAACCTTCTGAACTGGACCACCCATTCTCTCCCTGGATGAACAGAGCTGGGGTTCAGCCTACATAAACGGGCCCTGTACACGATCCAGCACCAAAGTGACTGTCCATAAATGTTACATGATGAATTTGGATAATTCCATAGAAAACTACAGGTAAGAACATGATTCTGTGCTCGGAGTACTTTGGTTGATTCACAAGATAGTCACTTTCTCCCCTTCTTCACCGAAATGTCAATATCAGGGGTTTCTTTGCCAGAGCTACGGAATACTTTTCTCTATGGGCTCCTGTGCCCCTCTGCACACACAGAATAAGACCTTTATCTGTGGGATGATGTGGCCCTGTTCTGTCTTCAAATAGCTGTGCTGCAGGGTACACTGGGAATTAAGGAATTTAACCACGCTAGAAGAGGAGGGGGCTCACCGAGATCCAAATCCTCATTTTAGAAAGGAAACTCCAGCCCAGAGAGAGAATTATCCCTGGTTCGACATCTAATAAATGAAGGAGCCAGCAGGACTAGAATCCAGATCTGCTGAGGACAACAACCAGAACTGGCAGGAAAGCACAAGAGTGCAGTCATATATTATATACATGTGCAGTCGTATATATAATATATACTTAGCCCCAATGAACCAAAGCAACCTGTCCCAAGCTGTAATCATCATTTTGCTACAGTGCTGTTTTGATGGAATCCTGCTACTCCGATGACTTCATCTTTAATTTGATCCTCTTGGTTCCATTCTGAAAAATGCATTTTCACATTGGGCTAACACCAGTAGCGTAGTCCAAAGAATCAGATTGTCCCAGGTGAAGCCATGTTCAGGGGCCCACTCCCTTCCACCACACTACTCTGACTTCCACAGAGATGTCTCCTCCCATAGTCCTTGATTTGAAACCCAAACCAGAGCAGTGTAGTAGGATGCATTCCAGCTCTGGCTTTGACACGGACTTTGGCCTCCAGAAAGTCACTGATGCTTTCTAGAACATTTTTATTATTTATTGAGCAACCTTCATGGCAAATATTATGTATCTGGCACTGAACTAGATACTTTACATATGGTAAAATAATAACTATTTGTTTAAAAATGATGGGTACTCTGAGAACTCTATGATCTCACTGGGTCCTCTCAACCTTCCCCAAAGGATGGTACAACTATTCTTCCTATTTCACAAATAAGGAAACCCAAGGCTTAGTTCTCATGTGATTCTTCCTATTTTATAGTAGAAGATCCCAAAGCTTAAAGAATCCTTAAAGCAGAACCTACCTGACATACTGAGTGGCTAGGAGGTGGCAGAGCCGATTTAAATGCATGTCTAGATAACCTGAGTTCACCATGGCGGACGCTGTGAGGGACCTTCCAGATGCTTCTCAGGAATGAAACAGCCAGGAGTGCTGTTGGCAGCAAGTCCCCTGCTCTCAGCCCTCTTTGGAGACCACTGTAGTTAAGGAGTCACCTCGCTCGAAACCATGCCCCTTTCGGGAGTGACTGGCATCTGATGGCTGGTCAAAGAGATATATAGGCCTGGCCTTATTTTCCCAACTCAAGAACAGCTCTGAAGAGTCATCCATCGTCAGAACCCCCTGCAGGGTCTGCTGGCGCTTCCGGTGGAGGCTGGATCATCAACTTGGCTTCCCCCTGCCCAATCCTGCTTCCTTCCCTTCCTTTCCACCAGTGTTGGTCCCAAGAGCACTCCCTAGCCGACTTCTGCACCTCAATCTCCACCTCAGAATCGGCTTCCCAAAACACCCAAAGTGGGGCAACTGTGTGGTTTTTTCCCCCCACTTTATCAGGTTGCTAACTCAGTTGCTTCATCTGTCAGAGGGGAGGATGCTTTAGATGAGCCCAGTCTAGCTTTAGCTCCAAACTGTGCTGTGGCATAGCTCAAAAAAGTGGAAAGTTACAAGATCTGATTTCTATTTTTATTTCAGCCACCCATTAGCAGTATGAACTTAACCTCAGAGATTCACTTTCTAGTCTGTAAACTGGAACAACATTATCTACCCTCTTTCAGAGTTATTGAAAGCATCCATTTACAAACTACAAAGCCTGTATTAATATAAGCTATATTTTCATGAGGATTATTACTGTTAAATCTGTGGGAAGAGTAGAGCAGCAAGGAATGAAAGCTGTTCTACAATCCTGGGGAGACCCAACCAAGGCCCTTGGCACTCCACTGCAAGGCCTATAGCAGCCCTTGCCCAGAGGGAGCCCCCATATCAACCAGGGTCCACACTGTTGCTCTGAACTTCACGAGTCCGTCCCTGACGGGTACAGGACTCTCACTTCCTCTTTCCAAAGCTCTGTGAGAAGGCCAGAAGTTGGTCGGGACCATGAGCCAGTTGTATCACCACAATGCCTCATACAAAAGATACGTCAGGTATTCTCTTCCAACCAAGTCTCTTTGTGTCACCCTCTGGCCACCGAATAAAAGGAAGTCACATCACCAGCCCACATCCCCCCACCTCCTTCCTTTACCCCAACCTCTTACTCCTTGGCATTTTCTCATCTGTGGCTTTTCTCATTCTTGATTCCTTTCCAGATCTTTTCTATTTTGCCACTGGGAACCCTGATGTCATTATTAAAAAAAAAAAAACAAAAAAAAAAAACCACCACCAACAAAGCAAATCATTCCCCAGCTTTACCCAGAGTGCTCAATCTCATTGTTGTAAACAAAACTTCGTTCTTCCTGGAGGCCCTGCTTCCTCCTCTGTGGAAACTGAAGATCATAGTTGAGACCACACATTTTTCCCCACTTCTTCTGCCAATGGGGCCAGTTAAGGGGCGGGGGTGAGTGGGTTGGTGGTGAGGGCATTCCCCTGGATAGAATCAAACAGCCACGCAGATGGTTACTAGTACAAAACTATGGTTTTCAACATCAATTGGGCCTTCAGGGTCTCCTATCAATCCCTCTTGCTTATTATAAGCCAGTCCTTGTTTCCATTTCTCTAAAACATTATTCTAAAACGAATCACTCTCTTCAATACAACTATTATTCCTGCTTTGCTCCCTCCTCTCAGTGGACAAACTTGACTCCTATTTCACAGAAAAAAAATTAAATCCCTCAACTCTGATCTTCAATTTCCTGCCCTACTCCTCTAAAATTATGTACATCTATACCCACCCTTACTGCATTCTTCCAATCTCAAAGGACTGCCCTTGACTCACTGTCCTTCTGTCTCCAAGTGGATGCTACTGCATGAAACCCATCTTATTCTTCTCTCTTCAACCTCTTCCTTCTACCGCCATGAATTCCTTGGGTCATAAAAGCATTTAGATATTTTCCATCCCCCTCAAATCACCACAACTACCAGCATCACACCTTCTCACGCCCTGTGTTCTTCTCCAGCTAGTCTCCATTCCCGTGTCTACTTTCTAACCTCCTACTCACTCGTCCATTGGGACCTGGCTTTGTCCAGCTTGGCTAAACTCAGAAGTGACTTCTCATCTCTGCCTGTCTTTCCGGCTTGGTTGTTTACATTTGACACGAAGGATTTACCACCTACTTGAAACTACTTATTTGGTTACTGAGACAACTCCTTCTTGGTTCTCCTGGAACTTCTTGTATCTTTCTTTTCCATCTTATTTATGGGCTCCTTCTCCTTTGACCATGTTTCAAACATCAGGGTACTACTCCCAGAGTTTTATCCTCTGACCTCTTTTCATTCTTCTCCTGGGGGAGCTCATCCTGTAATAATTCCAATTGTCACCTTTTGGGACAATACTTGTCTCAAATTTGTAGCTTAAATCTTCTCTCATTTTTGACTTGTACTCTTCTTTTGCTCCCGTCTGGGGGTACTAGCATCCAGCCAGTCACCCAACTTAAAAATCCAAGAGTCTTCCATCACTTCGCCCTTCCTCCCCACCATTAGTTACTAAATATTTCCTTTTTACTTCCTAAATACTTTCTTTTTAACCCCCCCCCCCCGTATTTTCTTTTGCTGCTCCCCATCACTGCAGTTAATTCAGGCCCTCAGCGTCCTTGCCTGAACTACTGCAATGGTCACCTAACCAACTGGTCTTCTGGCTTCCTGTTTTAATACCCTATATGTCCACTCTCCCCAGTCAGTTGCAGGATCTAAAACACAAATGTGATCAGCCTGCTCCATCCAATACTACCTGTGACCACAACAAAAACACCAAACTGCCTGACTACAATATGCCTTCACTTGGCATACAAGACTCGCCAGGACTCAAACTCCGCTCATCTCTCTGGTTAGATCAATCAGTACTTCCTATCTCCGGCTTTATGCTCCAGCAACCCCTAAGTGCTCCTAATTCCTCATGCACATCATGCTGCTTCCTGCCTCTGCTCCTGACCACACTGTTGTCCCTTCTGCCCAGAACACCTCACCTTTGTTCCCTCCACCTGGCTAACTCTTACTCAAGACTCAGTTCACTTGTCTCACTGAGGAAGGCTTCCTTGATACAGAAGGATTAGCTGTCTCTCCTCAGTGTTCCTGTGAGAGCCGGGACGTACTGTTGCTGTCATAATTCCACATCACTTCAATATTGCTTGTTATGTGACTACATCCTTGCTCTGGCAAGAAAACTTGGTGGCCTAACCCAACAGATGCTTATTTTGCTCAGGAATCTGCAATTTGGGCAGGGCTCAGTGAGCACGGCTTGTCTCTGCTCCACACAGTGTCAGCTGGTGCAGCTCTCCCGGAGCTGGAAAATCTACTTCCAAGATGACTCACTCCCTGTGCTGACAAGCAGGTGCTGGCTGTTAGTTCCTCTCTGCCTGCGTCTTTCCACAGAGTTTAGGTTCTTCATGGCATGGTAGCTGAGCTCCAAGTGCGAGTGTCCCAAGACACAGGAAGTGGAAGCTGTTAGTTTCTTAAGGCCTGCACCCAGAAACTGGTAGTTTCTAAGTAGAAACTGAGTAGACTTCTGCCATAGTCTCCTGTTGGGCAAGCACAGAGCCCAGATTCAAGGGGAGAGGGCACAGCCCCATCAGATGATGGGAGGAGTGTCAAAGAATTTTGGGAGCCATGTTTTAAACCATCACCTTCCTCTACTAGACTATGTGAGCTCTTCTGGGACAGACATGGCATGTAAGTGCTGAGTGAATGAGTTCATTCCTGGACCAAACTGTCTACACAGAACTTCACAGTCTCCATCAGTCACTTGCACCACAGGGGTTCTACGCTGGACCAGTGACATCAATTAGCAAAAGGATTAAGGCCCAAAGGAAATTAGGGTTAAAGTCATACAGCATTAGAAATGGGAGGGTTTGGGTGCGCTTGGGTGGCTCAGCCAGTTAAGCATCTGACCCTTAATAGATTTCAGCTCAGGTCATGATCTCAGGGTCCTGAGATTGACCCCCTCGATGGGCTCCGCGCTCAACATGCAGTCTTCTTGTCCCTCTCCCTCCACCTCACCACCCCCGCCCCCGCCCTCAAATCAATCAGATCTTTGCAAAAAAAAAGAGGATTTTAACTGAGGGCTTCAGAGGGGAGGGGGGATGGGGGAATGGGATAGACTGCTGATGGGTAGTAAGGAGGGCACGTATTGCATGGTGCACTGGGTGTTATACGCAACTAATGAATCATTGAACTTTACATCAGAAACCAGGGATGGGGGCGCCTGGGTAGCGCAGTCGTTAAGCGGCTGCCTTCGGCTCAGGGCGTGATCCCGGCGTTTCGGGATCGAGTCCCACATCAGGCTCCTTGGCTAGGAGCCTGCTTCTTCCTCTCCCACTCCCCCTGCTTGTGTTCCCTCTCTCGCTGGCTGTCTCTCTGTCACATAAATAAATAAAAAATCTTAAAAAAAAAAAAAAAAAAAGAAACCAGGGATGTACTGTATGGTGACTAACATAATAAAAAAAAATTAAAATTAAAAAAAAGGAGGATTTTATGAGCTAATTATATTACAGTCCTTCATTTTGCCAAACAACACACACACACACACACACACACACACACAAACTGAGGCACACAGATAAAAAATATAGCAAAAGATCTATGTGGGTCAGTTATACAAAAAAGAGCACTGATTGAGAATTTGTTATATATGGGAAATACCTGTTACTTACTTGGCTTTTTTTTATTATTATTAAACAAGTCAGAGCTACTTAAACCTAAGAATCTGCATGATAAGTATTGTTAATTTTCTTTCTTTTAAAGGGGACACTATTTGCTTTTGCAAATTGGGTCCCATTTACCTATAGTTGTAATTTAATTATTTGATGATGCACATGTCTTGGTAAAATGCTTTGTGGCATACTGATGACTCAAATACTATGCACGGACATGCATCTAGCCATTAGTTATTAGACATCTTTAAACATGACTGAATCATGAATGTGAACAGAGGTATCAGAGCTTGAATTATTAAACGTAATTATTAAAGTCAAAGGAAATGAAATAATTTGACATCAGTAAGGATCAGATTGTAAACCTAATTCCAAAAGGTAAATCTTGACTACATAAAAAACTAATAATAAGTTAGTTTGCTGAATTTGGAGAGATACCTAATCATAGCTTTAGAAGCACACACTTAAACAGACCTGAAAATATTTAATCTCTTCTAGGCTTTCTGAGGAGCTTCCAAAACACTAGATAATCTATAAATAAATAAATAAATGGTGGGATTTGTCAATTAACTGAATACATCGTGGTATTTTACCAAGAATGTAAAATCGGTTTCCCCCAAAAGAATGAACTTTTTTCCTCAGGATTCTTCTTGTGTGGTGGAACATTTAGGAAATGTAATTTCCTACATGCAGTAATTACCTTGTAAATCAGACTGCCTATATGACTTCATTTCAAGCAATCTGAAGGAAGGGTGCAATATTAATTTAGCAGTTCTATAATAAAGAGAAGTCAGATGGGCTGCTGCTTGTACAGGACAAACTGTGAGGTGTATTTATAACATGATCTGTACTGCCTTGCCAGTGTTTGCGCAGCTATTACCTCTTACCCAGTATAACATCGGAGAAACTGCAAAATCTCCTGGAACAGATCAAAGATAAAGTAGAAAGTAAAACAAATGAACCAAAAGCTCTTAAACTCCGTATGTTCAAAAGCCAGACCCAGTGTCCTAACCCAAGCCTGCTTCTCTTTCTGGGGTCTTGTCTTGTAGTAAAGATATAGTGTAGTATTCTATAGGAAAAAAAAACCCCAAAACTTTAGACTCTAGGTCCAAGTTCAAATCTCAGCTCTGACACTTTGCCCCTGTTAGATCTTGGGCAGCTGATTTATTGTTGCTTAAAAAGCCACTTTCTTTATCTAAAAAATGGGGTTAATAACTTTCAGATAGTGGTAAAGATGAAATCAGCTAATTAATGAAAATAACTATCACACTGTCTACTATGTAACAGGCTCTCAATAAATGGCTCTATTGTTGCTTGAATTTGTTAGTGAGCTCCTCTTCTGTCCAGCTTAAGTTGGAAATTTAGAAATGTCACTGTCCCCAGCCCTTTCTTGAGCTCCATATCTACTCAGGCACTAAATGCTATTGATTCTACTCAACGAACTATCATTCCTTCCGTTGTATGAAAGACTGAATTCTCTTCTCTTTGCTTTGGCAAAAAAAATCACGTCTTCCTACTGAAGCCCATAATATGATTTCCCACTGTGTCAAGCACCTCAGAAAAATTGGTTTGCTTTTTGAAAAGATGTACGTATTTCTTAAATTCATTTCTGGGCATTTTATGTATTATGTTACTACTGAGAATAAGATTATTTGTTTATTTTGTTCTCCCCCCACCATTACACTTTCTAAATCGATGGCATGGCTGGTATATAAGATAGCTACTGACATTTGTCTATTTTGTCCTAGAGCTATCTTACTCCACTGTCAATTATTTAAACTTTTAACTTACGGAAATAAAACATTTTTCCTATTAAAACTTTGAATATACATATAAATAAAAATTTAAATCACTGGTAGTCTCACCATCAAGGGTAACCATTTTTAATAGCTGTGTATATATCCTTTTAGATTTTTTCCCATAGGAAGGTTTCATAGATTTATTATATTTTATAAAAATGAGATATTATACAAGCTGTTTTATTGTAATATACATATAACTAGTATATGCAGGCTAATATTAACATTATAATCAACACTGTTATCAGCTATCAACATAAGTTTCATTCAAAGATCAGGATTCAGACTGATTTAAAATATAGAAACTACTAAGTGTCTGGGAGAGACATGACAAAATAAATGAAAATGAGAAGAAATTATAGCTATAATAATTGCAGACAAACCTGAATTCATGAGAATAAAAGTAAAAAAAAGTAAAAGTGGGTTATTTTTCATTAAGTGTTCACTTACGATGAGGAAATAATAGAACTTTTATGCGATAAACATTTCCACATTTCTAATTAACAGAGTTACTAAACTTAAAAAAGAAGGCTAACTAGAAATTCAATGGTATCAAGAGACTGTAATAACATTTCAGTCCTTTTCAGATTAATTAAAATAAGAGGCTAGGAAAATCTGGGCGGATACAGAAGGGCTGATATTTTTGAAAAATACCCTGTGAACATCTTAACGTTCCCATACCAATATAAGCACACGTGTAAAACAGTGTTTCTTGGTGTTTTTAAAGTCCATGCTACCTTTAAATAAACTTTAAAAAAATCCCATACTTAACAATATTAAGACAATGGCAGATCTGCGGGGGGGGGGGCGAGAAATTTGTTTTGAAGTGTTGCTAGCATAAGCACTGAGTCTTCTCGCTTGCTGGAATCTTCTGCCTCCTAGCCTCAGTGGTGTGGGAAAGAGAACGGAATGTGGGCCATGCCTTGCTTTCAGGGTCACAAACGGAGACAAACCAGCCTTGCAAACACTTTTTGATGAAAACTGAGTGGCATTTGAAGTCCACTCATTTGTTTTTGGGTAAACAGGGAAATCTTTTACTCAAAAATTCTTCAGGGTGATTTTTCTGGAAGTTATTCTGGTAACTAAATGAAACCTGAATTCCAAACGCTACCCACAAATACCTTCTGGCCAAGACTGGATGCAGGTGAGAAAAGCATCCCTCACAGGCTCCCACGGGATCTACGGTTGCGGAGTTGGGAAGCTATCACGCAAATTTATTCTTTGGACAGATTAAGTTACATTTCTCCCCTCCCTGAATTCATCTTCAGAAACCTTTTTTTTGAGAACTTTAGTAAGTCAGAAAATTAAGAGACATGTTTGGTACAGCATAAGGATTGAGAAAATGGACTCTGGCACCAGACAGGGTTTGAATCCTGACTCTGCCAATTATTAGCTGGGTGCCCTAGGGCAAGCTAGAGACCCTTCTGTGGCAGTGAGCCTTACCTGTACAGCGTGTAAAGTACTAACCGTCACTACTTAAGACGACTGTTTTGAGCACTACATGTAAAGCCTCGGAATGCTATCCAGCGTGCAGGAAGCACTCCAGAAACCTTAGTCTTATTGGTACAGCTGGACTTCTGTATCAAGTAGTGCTGTTGGGTTTACCCCTGGATTTTTCAGTTCTCCCTAGATGAAACCCTCAAATAAATCCTGCCAACATGTTATGCTTTGTTGAATGTTTGCAAGTCTGAAGTAGCTGTTTTCATCCTCACTGGCTTGGAAGCGATGCAACATTATCCTTCAGGTCATCAATCTTTCCAAGCACTTTTACCTCTGACATGATTGAAAAGCTCTGACAGAACATAATGTGGTACAAGCAGTCACAGTTGATTTCTTCCCATAGTTGGGTCTTAATTTTTAACAGTAAACTCCTTGATTCATCTGGAATGTATTTTAATGTGAAGTCTAAACTTGGGATTCAAAATAGTGTTATAAAACATTAGCCAATGGTTCCAAAAATTCTTCTTGAATAAGCCAACTTTTCCCCCAATGATCTGAAATCTGTCATACATGAAAATCTTGTATGTGCTTATTACAATAGTTCTCTATTTATTGTTGTTCTCCCACTGGAACTAAGTTTTACAAAGAAAGGGAGTTGGTTACTTGGGTTCACTGCTGGATCACCAGAGTACTGCCTGGCTCACAGGAAGGAAGAGGCTTTCCTCTTTAGAGCCCTCAATGTGATAGCACTGATTTTCTAATGATAAGCAAATGCTACATTACTGACACAATTCTGAACTGATCATATTTTTCATTTCTTTCAATAGGCTCCTAGATTTCATTTGCTAATATCTGACTGAAGATTTCATACATTTAGTTTTAAGTGACAGTGTTCTTAACTTGGAAGAAAAAGAAAAAACATAGAATTTGGTCATAGCCAACCTAGTTTCATAAAATAAGCAGGGACATTTTCCATATTTTTCCATGCTTTGAAGTAGATTAGAAAGTACAGGAAATACCTGCTCCTTTAAGATTTGAGAGAATTTACGGATAAATATGTCTAGAATTTGTACTTTGGGGGGGGGAGTCTTTCTTTTAATCCTATTTTTGTCAATTTTAGCCATCTAAATTTTTTACAAATTTATTTTTGGTCATTCATTTTGTAGGCTGAATTTACTGTCACAGGGTTAAAAATACACTTTTCCAATGATGACATACAAATGGTTAACAGACACATGAAAAAATGTTCAAAATCATTAGCCATCAGGGAAATTCAAATCAAAACCACACTAAGATACCACCTTACGCCAGTTAGAATGGCAAAAATTGACAAGGCAAGAAACAACGATTGTTGGAGAGGATGTGGAGAAAGGGGATCCCTCCTACATTGTTGGTGGGAATGAATGTTGGTACAGCCACTCTGGAAAACAGTGTGGAGGTCCTTTAAAAAGTTAAAAATTGAGCTACTCTATGATCCAGCCATTGCACTACTGGGTATTTACCCCAAAGATACAGTAGTGAAGAGAAGGGCCATATGCACCCCAATGTTCATAGCAGCATTGTCCACAATAGCTAAATCATGGAAGGAACTGAGATGCCCTTCAACAGATGACTGGATTAAGAAGTTGTGGTCCATACAATGGAATATTACTCAGCTATCAGAAAGAATGATTTCTCAACATTTGCTGCAACATGGACGGCACTGGAGGAGATAATGCTAAGTGAAATAAGTCAAGCAGAGAAAGACAATTATCATATGATTTCTCTCATCTGTGGAACACAAGAACTAGGAAGATCGGTAGGGGAAGAAAGGGATAAAGAAAGGGGGGGTAATCAGAAGGGGGAATGAAGCATGAGAGACTATGGACTATGAGAAACAAACTGAGGGCCTCAGAGGGGAGAGGGGTGGGGGAATGGGATAGACTGGTGATGGGTAGTAAGGAGGGCACATATTGCATGGTGCACTGGGTGTTATATGCAACTAATGAATCATCGAACTTTACATCAGAAACCAGGGATATACTGTATGGTGACTAACATAATATAATAAAAAAACATTAAAAAAATATTTGAAGATACCAAAAAAATATTACTCTTTTCAAATATATTTTTTAAAAATTTCTCTCTGCATCTATGGTTATATACCTTTTTTTTTTTTTTTTTAAGACATGACTCTGGATCAAATTATTATGGTGGGATTTCAAAAAAAAATCAATTTGAACACTTGTCTTCTAACAGAATAGGGTTGCTGTTGTGTGGCAATGAATATGTTCGGTTTTAATCTCAACTATATTCTGCTGTTTATGCTTCCAAATTGTTTTCTCCTTACCACCCTCTCTCCTTAGCTGGTCTCCCCCGACTTACGGCCAATTAAGACATTTTTCACCCCATTTCCACACTAGTACTGCTTAACTTAGAATTTTCTTCATCCTCTATTTCTTTATAGATGCCACCCCTAAAACAGCACGGAGTCTCCTTGCACTCCTTCATCTTCCTTCTGTCTGCCAAACTGTGGAAGCATTTTGCTACTGCAGGTCTGTTAATATTAGTTATTATTGGTCTGTTATATTAGTTTTTTGAGGGATCATTTATTGTTAGCATTATGGCTTATTACTATACTACCAACTGTTATTCATAAGTAATTCCTACCACTTAAAAAATACTCTATTATGATTTCCTCCCCTGTTGGGTTCTTTATTACTTGTTTGGCTCTAGATCTCTTTGCATTTTTGCTATTCAGGACAAGTACATGAACGGCATGTTTTGTGAGTCATTCATTGTCAAAGATGATCTTTTTGTTGCCCTTTCAAGAAATGCTGCCTCCGCTGGCTGTAAAACCGGAACAGCGGCACATTGCCTCTAATGTCTAAGGCGCTGCTCCACTGCTTTCCTCAGACGATGTGAGTACGGTACAAATTTATTCTCCTTTTGTGGACATCTCCCTCACTCCACCCAATCCCACCCCCACACATCTGGATGCTTACAGTTTATTCATTTTTTAAAGTGTAACAGTTATGTCCGAACACATTTAAAAGAGAATTTTTCATCATTCTTTTTGTTGATAACCACGTCATTGAGATAGAATTCACATAGCATAACATTTCTTCATTTTTCTTCGCTGGCCACGCCTGAGCCCTTTGATGTGAAGATTCATGATTCCCTTGAGCTAAAGTGGTGGTGAACGTGTGAAGTTTCGTACGTAAGCTAGGGCCACCATCTTGAACCAGAAGCCTGTCCAGGACATCCTGAAGCCGACTGTTGCTGCCACCCTGCTACTCCTCCCTTCTGTCCCTTGGGCTCCATCTTGGAACAACTTTTACTTTCTTTATACTCTTTGGCTTTCTCGTCAGATTCCTCTTCTTTCTCTGTGGTTTTGCCGGGTCCAAACCTCAGCCCCCTCCTCTCATTCTACATACTCTTCTTGGCTCCAACTATCATTTCTATCGGTGATTCACTGGCCCCTCCCTGAACACTGTTTCTATAGAAACTTTCTCCCATCAGCAACACCCGTCATTAAGCACGCTGCTGATGTGTGTTGGGCACTCTTCAGTAATTCAGTTAAAATCACTATTATTGTCTGCTTGGCTTACTGCCACAGCCTGCCAGCCTCCAGTCCTGCTTCTCCCAATCCATTCTCTCCAGGCTACAGTCACTTATCTTCCTCACAGATCAGTTCTTATCCCCTCAACTTAAGGCCTTTTAAAATCAAATCCAAATTTCTCAAAACGACATACAAATCAATAATGCCCTTGACTTTGTACACAGCATTCCTTCTACTTGGGAGAATAACTCAGGTATCATTGTAAGGAGAATTTCTTGATATCCCAAAGCTGAAGTAAACACTCATCTGATGTGCTCCCCAAAGTAACCCGTACTTCCCCTACTACTGCATCTATTCTGATTTGTAATCATCTGTTTACTTGTCTGTCTCCTCAACTACAATGGAAATTTTGATGGGTGGGCCACTGTCCTTTTCACCTCATTTCAGTGCCCTGCATAGCTCCTGACACAGAGTGGGCATTTAATGGGTATCTGGTAAATGAATGTATTTTCAAATCCCACAAGCCATCATGCATGTAGAGAACTTTGGAATTCCATCATGGGAGAGGGATTCTGAATCCAGTTGAGATCCATAAACAGACATTAGGAGTGCATGAATACCATAGAATTGCACCCAACATTTTATGTGCATATACATTTGTTGAGGGTAATTTTTAGACTGAATAGTCAATTCTAAAAATTTAAGAAATGCTTGGTTAGAAAGGACTATTCTAAAGTGTATTACAAACTAAAACAACACGTAGATACATGACACACAGACACACACAGGGACTGATCTAATGACATCAAGCCCTAGGGTAAACTTTTACTGAAAAGGGGACAAGAGGCAGAGAGTCAGAAGGCTGCAGGAGAGCTGAACAAAAACACATGCCAGAAAAGAACTGAGAGAGAAGAGGAACTTCTGTCTCCTCGGCCATTTTATACAGGGGCCTTGTGCAGTCAGGGGATGAAAGGGTGGCTTCCATACAAAGGGTCTATCAGGATCTGAAGAGATGTGTATAATTTTGAAAACTGAAAACTTCAGCTTGTGATAATGCTACCCAACTTCAGGCAAGTTCTGTTCTACAATCTGGTTGTCTTTTCAGTTCTGGCTAGTGAATCCCTATCTAGACTCTGACCTTCAACAGAAGGACAGAGAAAAAGGAAAAGGAAGTCAGTGGGCTGGGCTTAGGGCAAGGGAGCTGCAGGAATAGGAGGTCAAACACTCACTACTTCTCAGATGACCCTCTTTCCCTGGCTCACTCTACTCCTTTAGTCATAGTACAGCTCATGTACTGCCCGATTTGGAGGAACCTTGACATATATATATATATCAGGCACTTTGGTAAAATGATAAGATGTATGTAAGTTCTGAAAAATACAGGTAGTTTCAAAAGTTCTGGGTGTTTTTTAAATAAATGCTGACCATGCGCATCCTCTCCTCAGGTGACTGAACATTTAATAAAGTCAGGGAATACGATCTTTCTTTTTTTGGTAAGCTCCCCTATCCACATAAAAAACATACCAAACTGCCAGGTTTGGTAGAAATGCTCACTTTTGTCTAAGATGCTGTACGAATCCACAAACGTAGGGCAGGTACTTCAGAGTGGTGATAGGCCTGATTATTTTGTGTTTCAACCACCTGGCCTAACTTCCATTTCTGTGGGGTCCCAGGGCGGCTATGATCTCACGTCTACGATGTCTCTGGCTGTGAAAGGAACCTTGCTTACAAAGGGATGGAAACTGGACCCTGTCCTCATTAGCATCAACTTTCATCCAAAGAAAATGAAAGCACATTTGGCAAATTGGGTCAAAAGGCCTGGTGAATTCATTGATTACTTCATTAGTATCTAGGTAACCAGGAATGGTCCACAACTACCTGTCTAGCAATTCAGCCCCGTATCATTCAACAACACACAAGAACAGCTCTGTCAGGACGTACACAGATAGAGGTCTCATGAACTTATTACACGCACTAATAATCCAACAGTGTCTAATTCTGCCGCAGAACTCCAACTGTATAAATGGACAAAATCATGAATGTTAAAAAAAATGGGTTTTAAAAACCAAGTTTTAAAAACATCTTTTTAAGATTCTATCTTAATCTGTTCTATCTGGAATTTTTGTGAGGTTTTAATCTACTCATAAAAATGTATTTTAAATAGTAGTGACAACTGAGGATTGCTCTGGGTAAATTCCTGATAAATTTATGGTGAAATCTGGTGGTCAGTTATGCTGGCTAATAGCTGGGGTGAAAGGGAAGAACAGGAGAAAGGGGGAAAACCACAATTTAGTAATTGAGTAAAACCACCTGACAGTGTCATATTTGAGGTAATATTCACTTAGAAAAACATTCCAGGATTCACTAAGAGATGTAATGGGTTTTGCCCTGTTATCTATTTTGATATCCTTCTTAGCAAGAAATTGCTGTTAATGATTTATTGACATCTGGTCTAAGTTCCATTATATTCATAGATGAGCTGAACATGTCATATGTGTGGTATGGGAAACCCTTTCAAATGCTACTGGGGCTGTTTTGAGGAGAGAGAGAAAGAGGAGAATGGAAGAAAAAAATTCTATAACCTCGTTCATTGCCTGCTCTACTTGCATCCTTATCCTTAATCTTGTCGACCTCATTGTGTCCTCCATCTTCTTTAGGTTTCACTGCTGCAAGAGAGACCCAGATTAGGAAGTGACTTGAGAGTGATGCCAGGATCAATGTGGACAATGAGATGAGAGCCAGAGTGAAGCCAGAAGAGGCTGAGAAGCCAGAACTGGAAATGAGTTGTCAGAGGATCCTCATGATGTGGCACTGACAATCTATATTCCATCCCTCCATACAGGTGTGAAATTTGCCAAACCAAACAAGTAATACTCACCCAGAAGGAAAGGGTCTACTCTCACTGACATAATAGTATTTGGTACTCTCTAACTGAAATGTGCACATGATGAAGATGTTCTTAATAGATTACTTCCGGGCAGAATTATTCTGGTGACGTGGCGAATGGGAAGGCAACATGAAGCATGGCGACATGGATGGACATCACCTGGGAAATCCAGCAGTCCGCTCCAACAGATGCCCTCAAGGTAGTATCTACCTTGATGAGCCTCACAGACTCTGATACCCGATCTCTTTGACTGGACCCAGGAATGCAGACTCATGCTAACAAAACTCACAAGACACTGATGTATAAAAAAAAAAAAAAAAGAAGGCGACTTTATTATTTACATTGAACAGCAGAGGAATCAGGCTACTGAATGTCCATCAGCCTGAGAGTGCATTATCTCCTTGGGAAGGCAAATGACCAGAGGGAAGCTTGGTGGGCATGGAAGCAGAGCAAGTGGAGTTAATTACACAGGATTCCAGCACAAAATGGCGTGAGGCTCTGCAGCTCTCCACAACAGGGTTATCCACCTGCCAAGCAGGCTGAATGGATGCCTCAACCTGGCAGGTGCTATTGGTCAGACAGTGCTCTGTTGGGTATCACAACAATTAAATTGATTGCTTTTCTTTTTCTCTGTCTTAAAGACAGAGAAAATGCTCTTCTGATGAAGATTTTATATGTTTGGGTGTTTTTAAGATGCCAGTACCCTCAATTACAGTGAAATCTTACTGTCCAAGGAGTCTTTATGTTTCTTAGGTTCGCGTTGGCTCTCTTGGATTTAATCTAGTACATGTTCATTTCTTAGTTTAATTTTCAGAGAGTATTTTCATTTTCCCGCTTTCTGAGATCAAAAGGGGCACCGCATGGAGGACTCCACATTTGCCTACAGGTTCCACAAAGTGTCAGTTAAATTCAAATCAACCTGTATTTGCTGTGCCAACTTTATGCCCACTGCTGTGCCAGGTACAAAATAATATTCAAAAGAGCCTCTAAGGAAATGTTGTATCTCCTGGATGCCTACAGACTTTTGCTCTCTTTAAGGTACAAGAAATAGAAAGATAAGCACAATACTGTCTTGTTCCCTTTAAGAGCTCCAGCCTAGCAAAAGAACAAGATATGAATTAAAAAAAAAGAAAAAGGTACTGTGCCAAGTGGCATGAAGCATGGCAGCAGGAGTACCATTTATACTTAGGGCAGAGACAGAAGCCACATCTTTCAGTAAGTCTGATTAAAAAAAAAAACCTAAATAATAATGATGATTACTTTAAAAAAATTTAACCACAGTGAAGCACAAAGTATAGGTTCCTTCCTTTCTACTTCCCCACACCTATTCTACCTTTCAAGGTTGCCCTCAGTAGTTCGGTGAATACTCTTCCAGATCTTTTTCTACGTACATGAAATACACACATACACACACACACACACACACACACACACACTTGCAGCCCCAAATGCACATATTTATACATGTATACAAACAAATTTATATATTATATCAACATGTAAAATTTATGAATTACACAACCCATTTACGTAATATGCACACATGCATGCATCCATTTATGTAACATATGCACATGTGAGATCGTACTGTATATATTGTTTTACAACTTGTTCTACATTTACTTCTTTGTTGTCAGTTATGACATGCATATAGAAATTTACACAAAATAAATATGCTGTTTAGAAACTAAATTTCTCTGGATAGCTGCCACCAGGTTAATAAATAGAAAATTCTGAGTACCCCAGAAACTACCTACATCCACCCCCACCCCCAAATTCATCAGGCTGAATTTTATGATCATTTCCTTAGTTTTCTGTATGGTTTTACTACCTATAAGGCAAGCAAAGCTCAAATTCGCCTGCATTGGCAAATGCCCTTAGGGCTACAGTAGCTTGGTTCTTTAAGCTTCCATGAACTCTCACTGTTCCTTAGATTTCCTTTGATTTTCTGCCCTTTTCTGCTCTGAGGATGTTTTCTTTCTTTCTTTCTTTTCTTTCTTTCTTTCTTTCTTTTTTTTTTAATATTTTATTTATTTACTTGACAGAGAGAGACAGCCAGCGAGAGAGGGAACACAAGCAGGGGGAGTGGGAGGGGAAGAAGCAGGCTTCCAGCAGAGAAGCCTGATGCGGGGCTGGATCCCACAACGCCAAGATCACGCCCTGAGCCGAAGGCAGGCCCTGAGCCGAAGGCAGAGGCTTCAGCGACTGAGCCACCCAGGCACCCCTCTGAGGATGTTTTTTTATACATATTCAACAGTTCAGATGGTTTTCAGCAAAGGATTGTTCAAATAACCCAATGGGCGTATTTCCAGTAACAGAAATCTGTGTCCTTCTCAATTCTTTTTTTTTTTTTTTAAAGATTTTATTTATTTATTCGACAGAGATAGAGACAGCCAGTGAGAGAGGGAACACAAGCAGGGGGAGTGGGAGAGGAAGAAGCAGGCTCATAGCAGAAGAGCCTGATGTGGGGCTCGATCCCATAATGCCGGGATCACGCCCTGAGCCAAAGGCAGACGCTTAACCGCTGTGCCACCCAGGCGCCCCGTCCTTCTCAATTCTTACCTACTATATCCTAACTCCTTAGAGGTTATGAGAAGCAAACATCCTTAATTTTTCACGGCACAAACAGTGAAATATGCAATAAATGCACAAGGAGTAAAAAGCAAAGGAATGGACATGAGAATGAATGTATGGTTACTTCTGCTCTTGAGGGGTTTCTGGTTTCTTTCTTTGAAGGGAGATAAGAATGTAGGTCAGATCATAAAATGATCTGACATGAAATGAGGGAATAAAGCAATGTGTTTAAATGAAATCACTTCCACTCACCAAACATGGAAAGATTTCCAAGATATACTGTCAAGTGAAAGAAAGAGTGTTGCGGATGGTGTCTGTGTAGAAAACAGATCTGTATCTATCTGCCACGTGAGTAAATAGGTGTGCACATATGTGCCCACACACATTCTTGTTTATGCACAGAAATAGGACTGTAAAGACATGTAACAGTGGTTCCCTCTATGAACTGGGATTGGGAAACCAGGAGTTATCTTTTCGCTTTTAAATATCCTATATAATATTTTTACATGAAGCAATGTATATATGTCTTATAGTTAAGGGAGAAAATTTTACATTCAAGGGTAAACATATCTGACAAAGGAAATCAAGAAGAAAAGCAGACAGGAAGACATAAGTTATTGGAGAAGGCTTCTTCAAAAAGATGGGACTTGAAATGGGCCCCGTAGGGCTGGCAGAGTTCACACTGAGAGGACGGGGATGGGGGGAAGCGGGTGATGCGGACAAGCGCTGTGTCCGAACAGACGTGCGGGAAGAGATGAGAACGGTAACTGAAGAGGACCATAAGGAAGCTCGCCTGGCTAACAGTAACTCCAGTTCACACTGAGAGATATGACTACATGGATACAGCACAGCCATAGCACAAAACGTGGGATGTCATCAATATGAAGAGTTTATCATTGGTTTGATGGGAAACAGAAGTCATTACAGGTTACTTACAAGGTAGTAATATAAGATAATCGTAGCCTCATGGAGTAGTTTGTGCAGAATGAAATCAAACATGAACAATCCCTGGTAATTTGTAAGGTGCTGGATCAGCAATTGCAGGTTTTATTAGGCAAGGGTTACATTTTAGGGAGATTATCATGGTATTTTGATACAGAATGCACTACAGGGGCAGAAAGACCCAGGGCAAGGAGACTCCTTAGCAATGTAATGCTCCTGTAAGAGCTTGCCCAGTTCAACCTGAAACATGAGGATAACCGCTCTACCTCTCAGGTTTGTTAAGGATTAAACGTACATAAAATGACACAGTCACAAAGCATTAGTTCATTTCTTCTCAGCTGTTATTATAGTCCAGATATATGTTGATAAAGATCAGACCTGATGCCGTGGTCACAGGGAAGAAAAAGATAAAGCCAGAGGTGCCTGGGAGGCTCAGTCAGTTCTGCCTGGGTTTTGGATCAGGTTATGATTGGGATAGAGCCCCATTTTGGGCTCCATGCTCAGCGGGGAGTCTACTTTAGGATTCTCTCCCTCTCCCTCTGTCCCTCAACCTCCCTCCAAGAATAAACAAAGAAATCTTTAAAAAAAGAAAAGAGCAAAAGATAAAGTCAGAGATTTTTCTAAATAAACAACCTATAAGGATCTATATTTCCTACATAAAGGGAATGAAAGAGGAAAATATGATTTCTAGGTTTCCAGCAGGGGAGACTGGTGGAATGATAATGTCCCTGACAGAAATCTACCCAGATCCATGATTCACAACATCTTTAGAGTCAAGACACTCATACCACCTGACTTTCACCTCCGCCAGCTGGCACTCCTGACCCACAACCCTCCCCACTTGGGTTTGGGGTAAACTCCTTACATTAGTACAAATATGTCTTGAAATATTTTAAAATAAAAGTGCACTTGTATTTATTTTATTTTGGAAAAAAATTTCAAGGATATATTAAAAACTTCAAGTCGATGGAGTATGCAAAATCACTGACTACTCATTTATCACAATGGGCAAAACTTAGCAGTACCTTATTAAAAATAAAAATGAACTCCACGTTTGACTTTAAGGAAGAAAAATTCCACATAATTCATACATAAAATATCTGGCAGAATTAAATGTCTTTACAGTTCAAAATTTATTTGTATTTAGATGATATTAAGGCCTGAATCACAAAATTATGAAAACAAAAAAGATCAATAAAAATTAGTAACCTAAGTGATTCTTATTTACTGTGTTTTAAAAATTCTTTTCTTCTAAGTGGACTATGACTTCTGAGGTCCATGTTACAACACTGGGCTGTAGTCTTAAAGCAAAGTTTATTAAAGCTTTACAGTATTCCAGAAGTCTCAGTTGGATACACTTTGTTGCCTAGCTAAGGGTCAAAGGCTTGAGGACTATTACATGATACAAAACAAAAACTCAAAAAGCTTAAAAAGTAATCTATCATGCTTCAGACTCTACTTTTCTGTAAGGTCACATCTCCACAGAAGATGAGAGTTGGCAATTGTGTAACTAAGCCTCCAGAACTAGTTACAACTCTGGAATGTGATCATGTTTTGCAATGTACTTGGTCACCATCATATGAAAATCTTGGGAAATAATATATCTTGTTTACCTGCTAGTTCCTGTCAGAGAATAACTCATTTAAAAGAATGTTAAAAGTTCAACATACTTTAGGGGCGCCTGGTGGCTCAGTGAGTTAAGCATCCGACTCTCGGTTTTGGCTCAGGTCATGATCTCAGGGTCATGAGAATGAGCCCTGCATAGGGCTCCACGCTCAGCAGAGAATCTGCTTGGGTATCTCTCTCTCTCTCCCTTTGCCTCTCCCCACTGCACTCACTCTCTCTCTCCCCAAAATAAATAAAAGAAATTTAAAAAAAAGAAAGAAAAAGTTCTACATACTTGAAAATGTAAAAAGAAAGGGGGGAAGAGGGAAGAGGTGGAGAAGAAAAGAAATCCATTATTCTTTCACAGTAAGATGGGAAGAGAAGGTAGAAGAGGATGCAGATGAAACAAAATTGGCTATAAACAGTCAACTAACTGTTTGTTGAAAGTAGGATGAGTACACAGAAGTCCATCTTCTCCTGTGCCTTCAGACTAAGCCTCCCAGAAACATGCCACTATGGCATGTGGATTACTCTGAGCTGAAGACAATCAAGGCCCATGAGAGTCAGGGAGAGCTTTTGACCTCCCACTTAACTGCCTCTAACAATTTAAATAGAGGGCCTGGTCCCAGAAGAGAACTATCACTAGAGATAACTACAAAGAATGTGAGCTAGGTGTGGTAAGTTGGGCGAAGCTGACCAGCCTACTTGTTCAAAGCCCTGTCTCTGCCAGGTGTGACAAACATTTGTTTACCAAACATCTGCTCTTCCCATTTCCCTGTGAACTGTCTTCCTCCCCTTTGAAGTCCCAGACTCCTGTCACCTTCTCTTTGGCTCAGGATGGCATATAAGCCTCAATTGCCTGTGTCTGAGCCTCTCATGACTTTGTGGGGCTCCTGTACCTATGCAATTAAATTTGTTCTTCTCCTGTTTAAACCTTTTAATCTCCTGGTAATATTATGTCAATTTAATTAACAGACCAACCAAAAGAACCTAGAAGGGTAGAAGAAAAATATTTCCTCCCCATACCTACTTTGTATGTTGAATGTTTCATAATAAAAAGTTTTAAAAAGGCACACACCCAATTTTTTAAGACTGTTTGATAACTTAATAGCTAAAAAAGGCCTATCATAATATTATTAAGAATAACAAAAAATATGTCACCTTGAGAACACAGACTTAAGATTTCTAGAGTTCCTGAGGCTTATTTGCCCAACAACAACAAAAATTATGCCAGACAATAATCCTGACTGTGCTCCTAACACTTGTATAAAGCATCTTCACATACATTATGGGAAATGTGAAATATCTCAACTGATCTTCACAATAACACTGTGAGATCTGGTGGGTAACATTCTAATTTATGAAAAAGATGAGGCTCATGGGAATTAAGTCATTTTCATTCATGTACTCATTCATTCATTCCACAAACATTTACTGAACACCTTGTATATATCAGGCAGATCTGTCCTAGGTATTCAGAATTAAGATAAAGAAAATGCGAAAATGTGAGTCCTTCTTTCAAGAGGTGCATGTACAGTCTAGGAGAGGGGACAGACTGAAAAACAGAATTATGTGAAGATGTCATGCATGCTACAGTGAAGTGTTTTTCAAAAACTTTTTTACCATGACCTGCAGTAAGAAATACATTTTACCTCACAATCTGGTATACAGAACATATGTTTAAATGAACAAAAGTTTGCATGGTGCATGTGGTATTTTCTAATCTACCCTGTTCAGTATCTTTTCCTTTATAATAAAATGCTGGTCACAACCTTTTATGATGATGTCATTATTCACTAGTGGGTTGTGACCCACAGTGTGCAGGAGTGCTATGATCAGAGTTCTGAGGTAACACAAAAGGAAACACATGCTCTGTTCCAGGCAATGAGAAAAAGCTTTCAAGAGGTTGCTCTGTGAGCACTTAACAATATTAAAGCAGCAGAACCAAAACAAAGGTCTTGAGATGCTTTAGTCAATTTGTTTTTACAATCACTGCTGTTTTAGGCTAGGCAAATACAAAGCAGCAGTAGACTGTGAATCCAGACCAGCTACGGAAACAAGCTGTTTTCTGTGTCAGCGATCATTCATTCACATTTACGGAATGGTCACTGTGGCGAGCACTTCCTGTAGATTGGCTCATCCTGCTTCTACCTGTAAAACAACTAGAAACCTCCTGCGACTCTAAGGCTTATTCTATGACTAGCAGTCCTAAATATCTGCTCTCTACAAAATGCTCTAGAATGAAGGCTTAAAAAGCAAGAGACTAGGATTATACGTGTTAGAATGTAAAATCAGATACTGGCATTTTGATGAACGACCCATCTATACTGTGATTTTGTTTACTGCTTTAATCCTCTACCTCAGAGTCTCAAATATTTACTGTCCATGCAAGGCAGCTATACCTGGTGTGTACAGAGCTCAGAGGAGGAAAGAGCTAGTGAAAGCTGACGGCTCCAGGAGAAAAATATCTCATGCTGCTGCCCTCTGCTGTCTAAGAAAGACAGGGGCAAGATCAGGGAGACCCATCCACTTGATTTGGCCGAGCCATTTCTTCCAATAGAAATGTTTCCATTTTTACATACGTGTTTTGAGAATCTACTTGCCCAAGGGCACCAAAGACTTTTTGTGAATTTGACCTAGTCTGTTAAGTTCTTTGTGCCTTTTATCCATTAAGCAATCAAAAAGAGAAGGTGCTTTCCCACGTCAGCATATGATCAACTTACAATGGTACCACTATTCATTGGGTAGTCAATAAATATTCATCAAGGATACTGATATTGATGCTGAATAGGAAATAGACAAAAGGAAGAAAGTTAACTGAACTTCATGAGATTTGGAGGAACTACAGCTGTTTTTCATCCCTACTTCCCCAAAGGGAAACATGCTTTGAATATTAAGGATAAAAGATTTTGTTGGCTGAAGGTTGAGAAAATAGTATTCTTAATTAAAATCAAACTGAACTGAACCACCCCCAAAACACCAACCAGCATTTGTGCGCCTTTAATCATGTAATTGTAGGGTCTTAATAAATGGAAAGTATTTTGGGCTAGGCTTTATAGGTATTAACTCAGTAAAAGAGGACTAGCCAGAAGGAAATGAGAATTATACTTCTGAGAAAGTTACTGAAAAGCATAAGCCATTTATAAAGACATTCTGATGTTTGGATGAATCTCCTTGTTTGGAAGACATGTTTAGGCTTGATACCTTTGAATATTTTAAGGAAGTCTGAATAGGCCAATGAATTACAATCTACAAGGTCTTAAGAAAAAATATTTTCCTGTTTTAGACTACACAAAAGAGTTATTTTAAGAATACTAACTCTTTAATTTAGACCACCAAGGATAGCATTTTCAAAATCTGTAAATATTTAGTTGAGAATCAAATGATAAAACACTAAGACAATCAACTAAAGATATGTAGCTAAAAATAATATAAAACAGACTCCTTACTTTAATCTATAATTATTCTTATACATAAAATAAAACTAGGAAAAGAAATATACTAGGCTTTATTTTGAGAATAAAGCTGAATTTCACTTAGAACATAAGTATGATTTTACTTCACTACTCACTTCCAATTTTGTAAGAAGCATCTCCAAAAGACTGAACTACTTTAGGCACCTCAAACTCAGTGTGTCCAAAATAAAACTCTTATTTGCTAACTTTACCTCCTTCCCGAACACCCATTCTTCTTAATTAATTCCAGCGACCTCTAAAATGGATATGCACAAGAAAATCCACTGGAAAGAAGAGTAAAAAAATAAAATAGTAAAATTTGTGTACTGGATACATGCTGAAAAGTACTTAACTACTAAAAGGGGTGTGTGATAAAAAGAAAAAAAAGTCGAGACCATGAACCTAATCCAGCCTTCCTCATTGCCTTTAGACCGTCAGTCTTCCCTGTGCTTAAATTCTCCCTCCAAATCTCTTCTCTCTGTGTCTGCATCTCTGTTCCCACTGCCACTGTAGTAGTCAGACCTGCCATGCGTTGCTTGGATTTCTGTCATAGTTGTCAATCTTGTCTCATTTCTTGCAATACCTTTTCCCAACTCACCCTTCACTCTGCCTTTGCTAGTCAGATAATATCTTCACTAGCCAGATAAAATCACTCATCAAAAAAAGAGCAATGCCCACAAACACCTAACATAGTTTTCAGAGCTTTCTATACTCTTATCTTAACTTAGGTAAGTAGAACACCAAAAACAACGAAAAAAAAAACGGCCGGGGGCGGGGGCAAAAAAGCATGAACTTCAGGCCTATGTCTGAGGTTTGGTCCTGCCTCTTACAGGCTTTGTGACTTTGAGGGAAATCACTGAGCTTTTATCCCCATCTTTGAGTGGTATTAAAAATAGCTCACAAACTGTCATGTAAATCAAATGAGATTACAGATGAGAAGGAACTGAGCACAGAGCCAAGCACAAACCGAGCATCAATTGTTTGACCCCCTACTAGCTCTAGGTTCCCATGCTACTACTTGCCCTCTGCCTCATTCCCATACACCTGCCCTGTGCCAACCGTCCCCCCCCCACCCCGCCCCCGGGCACATTACACACCAATCCCTCTGGAATATTTGCTTTCTTCAATATGACATGCACTCTCTCTCAGCGCCTGTGGGTCTGATTATACTATACTCCCAGCCTCACATGCCCTTTTCTGCTTTCTCCAACGGAAATCCTACCCATGCCTCAAGGCCCAGCTCAAATGTCAACTCTTCCAGGAAGTCTTCCCTTTATTCCGCTGATCAGAATTAACCACTTTTCCTTTGTGTTCTCCATGCACACTGCTTGCGGCTTTACTTTAGTATTTATTTCAAGTCATACTATTACCATTATATTTATATTAAATACAAAATTATGTTTATATATATATTACCTGCATAAATTATAAGCTTCTTGAAGGCAGAAAGAATGCTTTTCTTCTTTTTATTCTCAGCAATTAACACCTTGTACAGGAAAGGATTTAATAAATGTCTGCTGACTGAATAAATAGATGTATGAAAACACTTTCAAAAGGAATAAATTTTTACTAGAACAAAACACCAACCACTTGTTCCAACTTTTGAAGTAATTTTTAGAAAACAACTTCTCCCTGAAAGATAGACCATTATTTAATCTTTACAGTACATAAATTCAAAGTAACAAAGAAATGACCTAAAAATGGCGCCTTTTGATAGTGTAGACTCCATACATAAAATATTTTTAAACTACCACACTGACTTTAAAAAATGATAATATCCATTATTATCCACTGATAGACTACCAGTGAGTATTAATAGAGGGTAATGATTTAAAAAGGAAAAATCCCGATACATTAATGAAGTGGAAAATTAGGAAATCATGTTTTCAAATATTTAATCAGCTCGCAGTATACCGAGCAAAATAATCAAGACACTGGGCTGATCTGAAATTTGCAAGTGTGTATTTTACAGGCAAAAGACTAAGGGAATATAGAAGACCTTGGTATGTGGCTATCTCTGAGTGGTGGGATTACTGGTGTTTTTTATTTTTTGTCCCCTATATTATCTGAATTTTCTATAACACACACACACACACACACACACACACACACACACACACACACACACATATATAACTATATAATTATAGTTAGCAAAATAATTTTAAAAAGATTGAATACAAAGAAATTCTAATTCAAGCTTAATCAGATTTGCAAATACTTGAGTCTTACTAGTCCAGTAAAAGATTTCCTAATTATTAATATTAATCTCAATATATTCAGGTAGACGTCATTAAAAAATCGAAAATTAATGCCACAGTTTAGAGAAAGATACTAACAGAGGCGCCTTGGTGGCTCAGTCGGTTAAGGGGCTGCCCTTGGCTCAGGTCAGGATCCCAGGGCCCTGAAATAGAGCCCCAAGTCTGGCACCCTGCTCAGCAGGGAGCCTGCTTCTCCCTTTGCCTGCCACTCCCCCTGCTTGTGCTTTCTCTCACAAATAAATAAATTAAAAAAAAAAAAGAGAGAGAGAAAAAGATACTAATAAAAGTTTTCCTTAACTGTAAACAGAAAGCACAGTAAGTAAGCATTTGACTAGTCATTTGCTACGTAGCAAAGCACCAGCTCTGGACGGGGAAAGACTCAGCTGGCATTCCAGCTCGGCCACTTGTCAGCTGTGTGGCTTGTTCTCTCTGAGCTGTAGATACCCCATCCACAGATCAGGGAACCCCGCACTTTCTCACTGTTACCTGCAGAACAGACGCTGACACCATTTATACAGTCTCTACTACCAATGTCTAGGACATGGCAGGTCCTCTCCTGTCTCAGGTCCTGTGGATCTGGAGACTGTCCACCCAACTGGAAGATGGATGAGGATGTGTACGGGGGCTCACTCTGACTTCAAGGGAACCTAGGAAGTCTGGCAAAGCTTGCTGGGTGGCAAAGGCTGATTCTGAAATGGACCCTGAGTGTGCACAGGTATTTCAGACTGAGCCAGCCATGCTGTGAAGTGGCACCGACTGGTGGACGCCTCCGTGACATGGGATGGGGCCACTAAAGGAACTTGATGGGGGTGGGGACACAGAAAGAAGAGAGAGAGGGAAGAGAGAACAAGTTTTGAAGCACAGTGCCATCGAAGGGGCAGAGAGAAGAGGAAGCCAAGGGAGAAAGCAGAAATAACTAGACTGTCAAACAGGGAGGAGTAAGGGGGAGAGGGAAAGTTGTCTCTTCCTCTATATCTTCCTCACAAATTTTCTCCCCCCACCCCAACCTCATCTCCAGAACTACATTTTTATTCTCAAGAGTAACTCCCATTCCCTCTCTGACAAGTGGCATTCCTTCCTCCAGAGTCAGGAGTGAAATCCTGGGAAAACACGAATCTAGAGTGGCCTTCAATGCCCAAACTGGTTTTCCAAATCCCCAAGGCCTCCAAGCATCAAGGATGAGATCTAGGGGCGCCTGCGTGGCTCAGTCGGTTAAGCCTCTGCCTAAGGCTCAGGTCATGATCTCAGGGTCCTGGCATCGAGCCCCCTGTCGGGCTCCCTGCTCAGTGGGGGCCTGCTTCTCCCTCTCCCTCTGCCTCTCCCCCTGCTTTGTGTTCTCACCTGTGTGCTCACGCGCACTCTGTCAAATAAATAAAATCTTAAAACACACACACACACACACACACACACACACACACACACACAGGTATGAGATCTAGAACCGATCCTGGCTACAGATATGAGGGGGTTCAGCACTGAGAAAGCAGGCATTCACCCCTCTCCTTTCTGTTCCTGGCCATCTCCACGTCCTTACTTGCACTGTCTTCAATTACAAAGGATGCACTGTCTTCAATTACAGACGACCCACGCGAACGTCCCATGATTAGAATTCACCATCTGATAATTGTATGGTCACCTTCCCTTTCCGGTGGATTTATAAAATGTTATTTTAAAACGTCAGGATTAGACATGTTTAAAAGAAAGTTCACACAAAGACCGGGGCACAAGAATATTTAGTCAAAAGTCACAGTGCCCTCAGGGTAGACCTGCATTTCTTCCACAGTGCATCATCTCGATTACCAACATGTTGGTCTAATGTGTGGGGAAAAAGCTCAAGACAAAATGTTTGATTCTCGTTTTCTTGAAGAAAACTGTATGCACTCTTTTTTCTTACAAATAAACATCAAGTTTGTATTGAATCAAAAGTGTAAATAATTACTAAGTGTTACATATGTGGGTGCTAAGTGAGGGCAACTTCAGACTCAATGATACACTTCGATTAAGCTGCAACAAGTCTATTAAAAATTCACCTTTTGGAAATCAGTATTTGAACAATTAAAAAAAACCCCACAAACTTGTGGATATTGTAACCTGGAAATGCACTCATTCTCTCTCTTCAGACTCACTAAGCAAAATGATCATTTGCCTACAATGGCCCCAAGCTGGGCTGCAGGGGGTGAAAACGGCAAGGTCCTTGCAAGACAACTTTGTCCAGCGAGTAAGTACAATTTGCTCCCATGTTAAGACAAAACACTTTCTTATAAAATAGGCCAAGAAATTTAAAAATACCCTACCAAATTAAAACAAATGTCCCCGAAAGCACACAATGAAACAGAGAAAAATGCCAGGGGACCTCCCTGGAGAAGTGTCTTTGCTCACTGTCCCTTTAGTCCCTGCTTCTCAGGGGGGTGCTCCATCTACAGGATATGGGCACAGGGCACAGGGCGAGCTGACGATTTTCACTTCTTCTACTTCTGCTGCAGCTATCGGGAACTTGGACAGAGCCAAGGAAGAGACAAGAGCAGCAGGCTCGGGATAACTGTTTAGTATTGGTGACTATTAAAAAAAAATTGTTGGGTTGGAGGTGAACGGAGTTGAAAGGACAGAAAGAGGTTGTTAGAGAACTTAAAAGAGCCATAAGATGAGAGAAGGAGCACTGCCTTCAATGGAAGGAAAGCTGTACTTTTAGCTGAGCTGTTTCTAAGCACTGCTCTCTAAATGGCAGAACCCAGCACTGGTTTAACAGCTGATTTTAGTCTCTGAGGTCATGTGAAAGAACATGAAGTCCTCAGACTCAGCTCATTTTAGGGATTAGCACATATAGCCTAAGAAAGATATGCTGGGTATGTGGTAAATCACTCTCAGAATTAGCCTACTTATGAAGGCACTTTGTTTTAGCAACACAGATTTTAGCAAAAGTACTCCAAAGTAATCACTCCTCTTAAAAAATATCTAATGCTCTGCAAAAGAGATGCCATTCTCACTGGCGTACTGACCTCCCATTTTCTCTCTCTCTCTCTAAGAGTTCCTTCTTTGTCTTCAGTCAAGTCAATCAACAAGAGGCAGTTTATGTGACGGTTAAGGGCACAGACTCTGCAAGCAGATTTCCTTGGTCTGAATCACGAATATGAAGTTGGGCAAATTGCTCACGCTCCATGAGCCTCAATATCTTCCTTTGTAAAATGAGAACGATACCACCACCTGCACTTCACTATACCCTGAACAGATCTGCTATATACACCAAATGCTCAGAGAATGTCAAAAGTCGCTATTGGTTTGTTTTGTTTTTTGGTTTGTTTTTTTTTCCCCCCAAATGTTACTACTGGAGGTCATGGCATCCTTGTACCCAGACATAAAAAAAAAAAAAACATATGATGAACGTAGTTAATAATTTGCCTACCTGCCTCTCAAAGTGAAGACTGTACTTCTCGAAGGCTTATTAATTTTGTATCTCAAATATCTCACAAGTTTCTGGCATATAATAAGAGCTCAATAAATGTTTGAGTATAGCAATGAATGAAAGGAAAGGAACAAAGCTTGTCGGGCCAAATAAGGTGAGCAATTGTAATACTGGTCACATAACCAAATTCAGATTTAATGAGCTTTTATTGGCTACCTACTTTATGCTGGGCCCTGCATGAAGACTTGAGGTTAGCTTCATACATCCCTATGGACGAGACACATGTACATAATTGCCATCATAACAGACGGGCTACTGAGCCATACTGAGATTCATTTAGACTAGACTTCTCAGTTTACAACCTGAAGAGTGTCGGTTAACTAAATCTTGAGTGAATTTTCAAGCCATACAGATAACTCATTTATAGGTCTCCAAAATGCCGTAGGAGAACGTCGGTGAGACTGTGACACAGGGCATGCTATAGGACCTGGCATTCTCCCTCTGGTCTCAGGTGGGATGATGGGACCCCTTTGGGATACAAAAAGCACCTTGGGGATATTTTTAGCACCCATAGCGCCCAAGTCAGAAAGCCCTGCTTTAATGGACCTCTTTAACCACAGAATAAGGAACTACGTTTTACATTCAAGACTTGGCAGCAACTCGACTTTCAAATGTTAGGTTTTCATGAAATCACCATATATCTCAGGAAAAATTCAGATCAGTCTCTGCTCTTTTACTTTTTATTTTATTGGGGAGAAAAGTTTAAGCCAGCATAAATGAATAAGTGGATTTCAGTCTCCTCAAAGGGCTCTCTGGGTGTGGCTGAGATCACTAACTTTGAAAACTTAGCAACACAGGATACATTATGAGTAAGTTCTTTGCTTTTTTTTTTTCTTAAATAATGATGCTAACTCACCAGATCCTTCTGAAAGAGTCCTTTTATTAATTTCAATGAAGTCAAGTAGAGAACAAGTTGTAATATGAAACACAATTTATGCAACTATGTTGAAATTCTCTGCCAGAGTTACATCTTCCAATGTAAGAATCTTATGGTAAAACAATTTCAAAATAATATCAAGCATTAGGTTAGGCTCATTTTGGTTTTAGGCTGTCATAGGAAAACTTTCTTTATAAATCACTGAAATCCTAAGGCAAAATGATAGTGCCTTTAAATAAAAAAAAAAAAATCATGTTCCCACAGTTTATAATAAAAGAGTTGAAACTAAGCCTCAATTGAAATTATACTGTTAGGCAACTCCAAAAACTAAACACAAAAACATGTTAAAATAAAAGATTGCAACACCATGGGAAAACCATCCTCATATATATACTTTTAGATTCTCAGCCATTCCTGACCCCAGTCCAGATGAGACCAACCGATACTTTATAGGTTTTCTAGAGTCAGCCAACAAGCTGCTCACTCCCTCCTCAGCCGCACGGGTTACTCAGGGAAAGGCATGCAATACATTTATTTAAAGGGCCAATAGAAATCCCGTGGGTGGGTTTGGTCTGCCTTTCAAAACCAATGAACTTCCCATTATATAACCTTTAAAAACAAGAGAGGACTTTACAAGTCATACACCCAACTTTAACTACAAGGCAGGCTATGTTATATGCCTCACCATATTTAAAAAAAAAGAAGAAGAAGAAGAAGAAAGAGAAAAAGCTTTCAGGATGGCATGTTTCCATTTTGTCAGGTAATGTCAGAAATTTAATGAATCCTACTTGGTAGTACTAGTAAGCTTATTTTTATAATGATTTTCAGGAAGTATGATGTTTTTGATCAGAAAAGCCCAAGCATCTAAAACAAAACCTCCACGACATTTTATTAATTCTTTATAAGATAAAGTAAGTCTTTTAACCACAGGAGAATTCTGAGAATCTAGCTTTTCCAGAAAGCCCAAGAAAAATACTTCAGTTTCACCATTCTCAAATTCATTTGACTTTGAAACAAAATAAACATATTACTCTATTTAATATCGTTGCACAAGCGAATTCACAAGAATGAAATCTGTTCAGAGTTCCTAGAAAAAATGTAGCAATACAGGCTGCCAACTTGTTCAATGTCAAGCTCTAGGCAGTATAGCAGCACTAGCAGTAAATGACTCAGAGTGAGTCACGCTTAAGCTATTTTTGCTTTTAAAGTACTGCCAGGCACTGTGTTAATATTCAACCCAGAGTAAATTTAGCCCAACAAGAAAACAAGTGTTTCCATGGCTGCTTCTTCACCGTGTTTATGGTATATATGCAGCCATTAGGCACAGGAATCCAGCCAGATAAATTAAGTAGAAATGATCATCTTCCATTTATATCCAGGCTTTGGAACACCGGAAACACTAAATGCAACTTAGGCTATTCTTCCATCTCCTTCTGTCTACCTGTCTCTCCCGAGACCAAATAGCAAATATGTAGAGTGCACACCATTAACGATTCATTTAAAAGTCTGTGCCATTAAAGTAACTTCAGTGGTTGTTCTCGGATTTCATCTGGCTCTGTATTAGGAGTCATTTCTCTGATAGTATAGCCACAGGACACTAAAATGCTTTAAAAAGTACCTAGCAAAAACAGGAGAAAATGTGGACTACGGATGTCAAATGGAATCATTATGCAGGATCATGTACAGTGAATGGTCCATGTCTGGTAACATGTAATGTGAACACTCAGAAGGTGTTCAGAAAATATTGGGTGTGGGGGATGAAGGGCTAGCATCTGACCTAAAACTATCTCAGTTTTTCAGAATATGCTATTTCTACTACAAATGCACATGGAGTTAAACTAGAGTAACACAGTGAATTAGAAATGGACGTTAGGACTTTTCTCTAATGAAATGCACCTGTTTATAGCTCTTAGATTCCTTGGCACTATCTACAGACTCTATGCTAGAGTCATATACAGTGGTGAGGTATTTTGCTCAGCAAAAAATATTAAAGCTAGCTAACTCAGTGCAGGTTTTCAAAGTAGGATGCACGCACTGTAGTATGCAACATCTTAGAACTTCTCTTTAAAAATAGCTTTTATCTAAAAAATGAGAAAAAAATTAGGTTTCACAAATGTATAGACTGTAAGCAGAACATGTAAAAAATACAAAACATCGGGAAGCATGTGCTACCTCTGATGGAGGAGAACAGTAAAAAACGCGTGGAGACCCCTTCTTCCCAGAACACAGTCTCCCGAAGAAGGGAGCCTTCCCTTCTCTTCATGTTCTATCCCAGTATGTTTTTTTACACGTAAATGGTCACTGGCTCAAAGGAAGTATAGGGGAAAAGGCTAGGTCAGCAAGCAACTGGAGAACACAGAGAAATGGTAACCTAAGCAAGCCAAATGTGGAAAACAGCCACATCGAGTACCTTGGCACAGCTGTAATGACAGGACAGGGCATACTGACAGTAACGCAGCCTAATCACACTCTGCATAAAAGCTGACCAGTGCTCTTATTAAGACACCTAGAACCACTAGGCCTTCCTGAAAATTATCGTGGAGGTTCAAAAGCTATTTCCACTGAACTGGGAGAGCCTAGCACAAGTGTAGTTACATAACAGTCACCTTTCAAAACAAAACACGTGTTTCTTGGAGAACCAGTGCAAAAGGGGTTCCTTGGCGCATAAGGTGGAAGCTCTTAAAATAGTCTCTAACTTGCCTGAATGGCATCCAGCACAGGGTGTGGCATATAGTAGGCACTTAATAAAGCTTTGTGCAACAGACGAAATACAAAACTGTATACCCACAAACATCAAATTTAAAACCCACGCATTCTAAAGCTCTGTATTTGTTACCTTTATGTGTATCACACAGGTAACTTTCAGAATCTGAAAGTCCGAGGGACTATAACTTATCAGAATTTTCTGCTTTCGGAGTCCCTTGATCACTGATTTCATTACCTCTACTAATAGCTCTGGGATCCTACCCATCTTTACCTGAAAGCTTACCTTAGTGGAGTATAAACAGTAGTTACATCTCCACAGAAGGAACATGCTAAAATCTAAGCAGAAGCAAAGATGGAGAGCAATGAATAGCTGAAGCATGAGATTTTCAGGGCAGTGAAACCATTCTATATAAGAGTGCATACATGACATTCTGCATTTGTCAAAAACCTACAGGTCATTTGATCCAGTAATTCCACTTTTGGGGATAAAAAACTGAAAGTAGGGACTTAAACAGATATGTGTATACTGATCTTCAACAGCAGCATTATAGCCGTGAGATGGAAGCAACCCAAGTGTCTACTCACAGATGAATGGATAAACAAAATGTGGTGTATACATACCACGGAGTATGTATTCAGCCTTAAAAAGGAAGAAAATTCTGACACATGCTACAACACGGCTGAACCTTGAAGACACTGTGCTAAGTGAAATAAGCCAGACACAAAAGGACCAATACTGTTTAATTCCACTTATACGAATGAGGTACCTAGAAAGTCAAATACACAGAGACAGACAGTAGAACAGTGGTTACTGGGGGCTGGGGGTGGGGCTGCACAGTTACTGTCTCATGGGCACAGAGTTCCAATACAGGATCATGAGAAAGTGCTAGAGATGGATGGTGGTGATGACGGCATTAACAGTGCGAGTGTACTAAAAATGTCACTGAACTGAACGCTGAGAGACAGTTGAGATGGTAAATGTTACCTTTTGCCACAAAAAGCCCACCATAGAACAGTATCATGAGAAGAGTGAACTCTAATGTAAATGATGGACTTTAGTTAATAGTACTCTATTAATATTCTTCATCAATTGTAACAAATACACCACGCTAAAATGCAAGATGCTAAAAACAGGGAAATGGCAGGAGGGAAGCCTATCAGAAATCTGTCTACTATCTGCTTGATTTTTCTGTAAAGCTAAAACTGCTTTAAAAAATAAAGTCTGTCAACTAAAGAAGAAAGATGTAATCAAAGGAGGTTGTTGTGTAGCAAACTCCTTTTTCTCATGTAGTTCCCTGTTCTGTCTCCCCAGAGACTTTTTTCCTTATCTGAGACCCTGAGCCCCGACTGGCCAGGCTCCTCGTCTGTCCATTCTGATCTCATCTCATTCTAGCTACGTATGTACTAGTCCTAGAGGCCCGGATTCTGCATTCTCTTGCCCCCTAGGCCCAGGATGCTATTACTATTCCCCAGTCTGTCTACCTTGCGATGACCTGTGCCTTGTCTTGCCCTCACTCTTTGTGTATATTCAGGCTGGAAGTGACTGGCCTACTAGCGACCCTTGGTGCTCTAAACATTGATACAGTTCCCTAATTCTCTCTACCAATCTTGTATTTATCTTGCTCTACAGCCTGGCCCAGCCTAATAGTAATTAAATCTAAGGAGTGCTGGGGGAATGATACTGGTATGAAATGATAATATTCAAAACCATTTCTTAAAATAGAAATAAGGCTTTTTGTTTGTTCTGTTTTTTCTTAAGAGTTCTTTATTCAATGTGAAATGCTTCTCTATAAAGCTCTTAGGGGCAAAATTTCATTCTACCTCCAAGCCTCCTGTGTTAGTTCTATGTTCACAGGGTGTCCTAAATGTAAAGCAAGAACTATAAACTTGGATGCCTACCAGGGAAAAAGAGCGAAAGCATACCAGACAGAGGATAAAAGCGAACGGTCAGAACAGTGACTAAATGAGAAGCACAACTCCTACCTAACTGCATTGAAAAACGACAAATCTCAACACTGTGTGAGCCAAAGAAAACTCACATTTCAGGCTAATGCAGCCTGCAGACTTCCAGACCTCTGTATGATCTGGAATACAGAGAGAGAGAGAGAGAGAGAGAGAGACAAGAAAAGAAAGGGCAAGTATGAGTGCCTCACATAGACTCTCCTATTTATGACAATACATTTGAGCTGAATCACTCTATAAAAATGTTTATTTATTAAAATACCAGAGACAAGCTTAGGCCTATGAAAGATATGGGCATTCAAATCCCATTTCAGAACAGCTAACCCTTTAGTCAAGTGAGAATGTAATTAGTAACATGACTGGTTTCATGTACACTGTTGAGATGTAGATAACCCTATGAATGCTGAGAGGACATTCTTCTACGGGCTGATTCATTTTACTTCCAGTCCCCTCAAAGAGAAAATCATGTGGCAGAGAATAAAAGCTTAAAAAGAAAAAGGGGGGGGGAAGCACAAATATCCAAGATTCCTTTCTCATAAAGGGTCCTACTCTTACAAAGCCAAGTAAGTTCTTTTCTTTCCTATTCTCGTTTTCTACAAGAGAACTAACTATGACCAGTTGTTATTATATACTGCTAAATGCAATTTTTGGATCAGAAATATTATCACACACTGATCTTGAGATTTTTTTTTAACTAGAGAACATTAGACATTAAGTCTATGACATGAGGTCAATGGAACAAAGCCTCTGCCTGACTATGCTGAGCTTGACTTAGCAGATGAATCAGAAAAAGGCACCTTGAGTATAGGCCTTGGAGATCAGAACACAGGCTAGCATTTAACGGAGTCTTGCCTCCTCAGCCAGGGGTTTTGTGTGATACATACTAAAGTATGCAACTGAAACTCTACAGTTAGAAATGTCCTTTTGAATCAGTACTTCCTAGCCCACCGTGCCTCTTCACCTGATCAACCATCCCAAATTTACAAACTCTGCAGCACGTCAAAATGATTCATACTTCTGCAACGATCCTCAATGATTTAATATGGAGCCAGTTACCCGAATCCTCCCTTCCCTCAAACACTTCAGCCTGGCTAACAACTTCGCTGCCCATTCTGCTCTTCTCACCTTGCTGTCTGGGGGTGACACAGCAGCCTGGTTATGAATGAGGCCTCCCTGCACAGCTACCTGACTCTCACCACCTCAGCTCTGCAGGGGCACCCTGTTAGCCCCGCCAAGTCCCTGAGCTGCTTCACGACCCAAAAAGGGTATCTTTTAGGAGATTCTTCCCACCTTCTACCCAGCTATGCAGAGTAGACCCAGGAAAGTTTTATCTAGGCCTACGAGGAAACAAGCCATAAAATCTTAATGGTATCTTTAAGCGAATTTGTGTTAGCATCTCTGACAAGGTAAAAGTCAACAGTGAACAAGCTGGGTCTGAGCACTGAGAATGATTCATATATATAGTAACAGACGCTAATGTTATTTAAAATATTTAACATAAAGGCAGGAACTAGTGCACAATATTTAGAAAGCCATAACCCTCTCTTCTTCAAAATGACATACACAGATAGTTTGTCGATAATAGTCTTGCGATAATCCATAAACATTCACAGAGCACGATGATGTGTAAGTAACTAAGGGGAAAACAGTGCAAAGATGCCTAACAGAATGACCATATTTCTCACACCAAAATTTGGGAGTGACAGGTACACACCCATGGGACAGAACATCAGAACCAGGAACTCTCCTGAAAGTTAAGGAATATAGAGTCAATGAAATTATCAGATTATCTGAAATTACAAAGAACTGATCACACAAGGGACATCAGCGGAAATGTTCTAAAGGATGACAAACAATAGGAAACAGAGTAAGAACATTTATCTGGAACGTGTAAGTGGCAAAGATCCAAAGGATTTTAATTAAACTTGATTTGGCCAGTATGTAGTAAACGGGCTCTCCCACACACTGTTGATGGGAATTCAAATTAATATAATCTTTATGGAGGGCAATTTGTCCTCCACAGTACAATTAAAAGAAATCACATAGCCTTTGACTCAGCAATTTCACCAGCATTTTTCCTACAGATATAGACCAACTGGTGTGGAATTTTGTCTGTATAGTGTTAAGACTATTTATTGCAGGATTGTGGGTAATAGTCAATTATCCCCATCATCAGGGAACTGGTTAAAAATTATGAGCTACCATGTAGCCATTAAAAAGAATAAAGAAGCACTATTTGTACTGATATGAAAGGATATCCAAGATATTTACGTGAAAAAAAGCGAAGTAGAACAAACAGTATGGCTAATGTGCTACCATCGACACACAGACGGACACACAAAGACACACACACACACAGCTATTTCTACAAGGATACAAAAGAAACAGGTAACACTAACTAGCTCTAGGGAGGCAAAGACCCTACTTTTCACTACATAGCTTTGTGTACTTTGTTAATTTTATACTATATGCATACACTACCCAACTGAAAAGATAAAAACTTTAAAGAGGGAAGGGACTGTGTGTGTGTGTGTGTGTGTGTGTGTGTGTGTAAGAACTGCTGCAGAAAGGAACAGGCTATCTTGAGCAGAAGTGGGTAACAAAAGTTTCCCACAAAAGTCACTCTGAGTGAGATCAGCCTGGAGCAGACGGAGAGGGAGGTGGCCACGGAAGGCTGAGAGGTACCCCAGAGGCCAGACTGGAGAGGAAGAAAGCAACGAGAAGCAGCCAGTTTTTGTCTGCAAAGTAAAGTGGTTCACAAAGAGAGACGTATGTTCCGCAGACACTGAAAGCTACTCCCTTTTCCACACTTCATTGTCCCTCCCTATTAACCGGGCATGTGTATGAATGTACAACGTAACCCAGACACTTACTGAAAGTCTATTATGAGCCAGGAATTCTGCAAGATACTGAGGTCGTAAAACTCAGTGAGGCTCAGCCCGTGTCTCAATGAGCTCTCTGAGAAAAATGCAAAACTAAGAGAGGAGAGGAGGAATTCCTGAGAGAAAGACCTGACTTTCATAGGAAAAGCAGTGACAGACTAGCTAATGGGCTTCGTATACTGTAAATGCCATTTAAACAGTGAAATACTGCCTTTGATTTACTAAAATAAAAATTATGCTTCTTATATTCTATTATTAATTATACAGTTATGTTTGGCACTTTAGCAACTGGTGTATGTCTAAGTATTGTACTATTCACTGAGCATTAAATAAATGCATTTTAATCAATCCTTCTCAAAATAGCTTCCATTGTTTAAATAGGACAAATGAGAACAGAAATACTGAAAAGCAAATTTACCTGTCAAAGTTAGGAAAGGAATCTCCCCACAATCTCTTTCTACCAGCTTAGCTCTTACACAGATCCAGACACACTTACATAAAGTACCAGTTGACATTACTCAGTGGGGGTTTCCTTATTTTTGTTAATTTTGGATTTCCTTGTCAACAGGAGAACACAATTTGTTTCTATTTTTTCAAACCAATATAGCACTAAAGAGAGCACTAGTTAATGAAAATGAAAATGTTCATTGCCCTTATAATGAAGCAAAATAAATAAAATATCCCCTACTCAATTTTCCAACCAAATGACACAAATATCTGATTTAAAAAAAAAAAAAAAAAAAGAAGCCTTGGCACCATCAGAGGGAAAAAAAATCTGCCAGCCATCTTCCCAGCATAATGTTTTCTACAGAATCTTTCTACAGTATTATCTCATGCTCTTTAATATTTGCCACTTTAAAAGGCTCTCTCTTTAATTAAATAATTACCTTCTTGGGAAAACACAACTCAGTCCTAAATTGAGTAGGATTTTCGCCTCTCCACTTATTCAAATTCTACCTCTTCTTCAAAGTCTCGTTCAAAACTAATTTTCTCTATGAAGCCATCACCTGTGGTTTCAAAGGGCTCTCCTCCTCAGGTGTTAATTATATGAATCACACAGCCTGGCAGTTGATCACGTGCCTCCTATTCTTTTCCTAATTCAATAGCGCTCAGTTTAGATTTCTCTCCTGGAACTTATTATTTTGCTTTGAATACAGTAGTTTTAAATATCTGTTTCTCTGCTCCACTAGAAAGACGAAGTCATATCCATCTGCGTACTATCTTTGATGAAAGCCCAGTCCTTGACACATTAATAATAAATACTTGCTGGATTGAATGGATGTAAACTTTGCTCATCCAGTAAGAACACAAATTCTTGAAAGAAGAGTATGCCATATTTCTTTTTTCTCTGTTCATAAATACTTACCTCAGTGCCAGGCACCAACGAGCCACTCAAAGATATTCAACAAATACTGTGTAAGTAAACCAGCTACGGTCTAGTTTTACTTATGCTAAATTATCTCTTCAGTTGCTTTGGTATCTGAATAAACATATCCCTGATCAAACGGATGACTCACAAAAGTGAGGTTAGTTCAAATACCCCTAGCTTTTGAGAGTTGCATATTGAGAACAGACGGTTAGTAACACACACACACACACACACACACACACGCGCGCACACACAGCCAGTGATATTTCAGTAGTTAAAATCTGATATCTGAGCATTCAAAATGAACAAATATGAATTGGTGTGGGAGGCTGAAAATGGGACCACAGTACTTCCGCCTCCTCCCACCGAGAGGCGAGTCTCTTCTCCCACCCCTTCGATCGGGGCTGCCTTGTGACTGCTTTGACCAATAGTCTGGCAAAAGTCACGCTGTACAATTTCCAAGCCAAGAGACCTTTTGCTTCTGTCCCGAGACTCTTATCTCCCTTCTGCCACTATGTGAACAAGCCTGAACTAGCAATCTGGAGGATGAGACCACACGGAGCAGGGAAAGTTCTCACAACTGAGGGTGCCCCAGAGCAAGAAGCTCTAAGCCAATCAGGCAGCGGACTGCAGATGTGGGAGCGAGCCTAGCTGGAGCAGAAGAAGAATCACCTGGCAAAATCCAGTCCAAATGGCCAACCAACAGAATCATAAGCCAAAGAAATGGTTATTTTAAGTCACTAAGTTTTGGGGTAGTGTGTTCCACAACGAAAGCTAACTCACCACCATTTAATTTAAAACTGAACACTTACATGGTATCACAGTATTAATCTCTATTCCACAGCAGTCTGAACTGTATAGCCAATACAAATCATCCCTATATGTGTAATATTTATTTTGAAATAATCTTAACATTCTAATCATGGTTAACCTCAGGGTCATGGGATTGAGTCCTGTGTCGGGCTCCGTACTCAGCTCGGAGTCTGCTTGAGACTCTGCTTCTCCCTCTCCCGTCTGCCCCTCTGCCCCCTCTCTAGGATAAATAAATAAATCATAAAAAAAAAATTTAACATTGTATGATAAAGCACTTTCTAAACATTTCACTTTTTTGATTAATGATTTCACAAATCTCAACTGCTTCCAAATTTTCCCATTGAATACCACTGAGAAATAGCTTTGTATATAAAGCATTTGTATTTTGGATTATTTTAGTAGAGTTAATTCCCAAAAGAACAATTACCAGCAAATTATTTTAAAGAGTCTTGACATACATTCTGTACTTTCAATATTCAGTCGGCTACAGTTCTCTTAAATTAGCATTGTATTATCAAAGCTCAGCCTGATCCTCAGATACATTTGGCGTGTTTTATTAACTACAATGTTGATATGTATAACCTGTAATTCTAAAATGCTTCTCCCAACCCTCTGCTTCTTCAGGACCTGCCTCTTCAACTTTGACCTCCAGCCTCCAGCCCACATAATTACCAGAATTCAGCTGCAGGCCAATGGCCATCAGAGCAAAAACGAATAGCACTGCTTCTAAAGGCTTGGAATTTTGAAAACATAATAATACGCTTTCTACTTTTAGAGGTGGGGTTATGGGGGAACTTGCTCTTCAGGTCAAATGAGTCCATCAAGATGAGAAAGCTAATGTATTTCAGTCAAGTTTGTCTGTGCTGGCATGTACCATCCCCAAAAGCAGTGCATATTGAATATTCTATTTTAAAGGACAGTATTAATACCTCTTCAAATATTGAATTATAAATTAGGTCTTTTAGTACTGGCTTCCACTCTGCACACTATTTAAACAAATTATGAGTGTATTTCAAAGCCACCATAAACCTTCTTTTACATTCCTCTTCTTGCGAACAACTGCACATTCTAATCTTCCTAACATTTAATATTAGCTATCCTTCTCCAGATTAAAACTTCTTTAAAGGTCCCACATTATAGATATGCACTCCTCTTACCTTGGGGAAGACCCCCTGAAGTCAGTGATATCTGCATTAAGGCAGAAAGATGGACTTGTCCTAACCAAGAGACAAGAAAGAGAGAGACACAGAGACAGAGAGACAGGCAGGCAGAGAGACAGAGAGGAAGCAGAGAAAGCAGAATATTCCACAAAGAGATCAACAAGCGTGAAAGTCCGCAGGTGGAAGAGAACACAATACCCTTTGCAAACTGCAAGTGTCCGTCCAGAGCAAAGGGCTAGAGAGCAGAGTGGTGAGAAAGTGAACAGAAACCTGGTGCCAGAAGGGTCTTTTTATTCTGGAAGGCTCGGGGAGGCTCTGAAAGAGCACGTGGCAAACAACCATGACCCGTATCTTAGAACGATCTATCACTCTGGCAGAAACTGGAGGGAGTCAACTCGGGAGCAGGGAGAACGTGGGAGGCTGAGAATGAAATTGGAAATAGAGCAGTGGCAGTGGGAGAAGAAAGAAATGGAGAGAAGGCTGGTAGTGGTTTTTAGGAATGGGACTAGACAGCACCTCTTATTAACTGGCTGATAATTCCTATTCCTCCTTTTGTAGAAGTAATTTTTTGCTTTTGGTAATAGTAAAACAAAACCATTGTGCTCTGAAGCAGAAAGAAAATATACCTAAATAAACCACTACTGTATTTTCTTTGCTCTACATTATCCAATGTAAGAAGCACTGTCAACTTACTAATGTGTGAGGAGAGAAGTAAATGCTACCACATAACAGGAGAGGGAGGCGTTAAGGCTGATGGTCGGGGAAAGAATTAAGACCTCTTGAGTCTGACTTGAAGTTTCCTGCTTTATGCAACTGAAATGAAGTCAAAGAATAGGATCCTCCTCCCCCAAGGAAAGAGAAAGAAAGTACTTTCCACCAGTAAGCACCCAATGGTCACAGTGGGTGAGGAAAGCTGCCAGAAAGAAAGTCTGGAACACCTCCTGCCAACTGTCAGCCACACTTTGGACCTAGAGCACAGCTGTCACCCAGGTGTGCTAGAGCAATCTTGGTGAAAAGGGACACCACGCCTTGTCCCATCCTCTCATTCCAAGGACTAGTGTGTGTCAGAGTATTTCCTATGAAATATTTGTCCCCTGGAGAAAAAAAAAAGGCTCCATGAACTAAGTTTTAACTCCCTTTTGTAGTCCTTCATTCATTCCCCAAATCCATATGAAGCACTGGCTCCGCCAGGTGCTATTCAAGGCACTGTAGACAGTATCAATCAAGGCAGACAAGTGCCTTCTCGCACTGAACCGACATCCTAACCAAGTTGCCTAATAAAGACTAAGGAATCCCATAGTAAAGAAAATTGATGAATTCGCCCGACCCTGGGATCTCTATTATTATTATTATTTTTAAAGATTTTATTTATTTATTTGACAGAGAGAGACAGCCAGAGAGAGAGGGAACTCAAGCAGAGGGAGTGGGAGAGGAAGAAGCAGGCTCCAGCGGAGGAGGCTGATGCGGGGCTCGATCCCAGGACCCTGGGATCACACCCTGAGTTGAAGGCAGACACTTAACGACTGAGCCACCCAGGCACCCCCTCTATTATTTTATTAAAAAAAAAATAAACTGACTGTATTTATTTTGGGAGAACTCTACTCAACACTTTTCATCACCCTTCTACCTCACTCTCTCGTTTCTTCTCCAAAGTTTTCATGTCAAGCTCTAGGACCCTGCAATCGCTGGTGACCATTTTCCTTTTCCTCTCACACCCAAGACATTCATTACTTGCCTTTGTTCCTTGAACCTACCACAGTGCTCTGCATATGGGAGGTAACTGTTTACTAAAAAAATGTAATTTGAAATAAGTCATCAGGTGATTTATTAAAAAAGAAAAAAGCTAACTAAACAGGATGGCTCAGAAAGCAGAGCCAATTGTCTCCAGTGAAGTCCAATGTATATATAAGAGAATCCCTAATATATTAAAGGCCCATGCAGCACATAGGGATGGCTGCAGGTGCATAACACATGCTCCTTTACATTTGTTCACGATAAATATATTTCACCAGACACAGGATGGTTCGTTATGTGAATAGTGCTGTTCCTGACACTTCCCTCTCTGCTCCCCTATCAAGAAAAGGTTGCCAAAACCAATATTGTACCAAAAAGTGATTTGTAACCTTATCAACATGTTTTTTGTTCACACCCTTGTCAATGACTATTACTTAACTACTTGATAGTCTAGCAATTTTATCCTTCACTTAATCTCTTAACACTTGAACAAAATGACAAAAACACTGGGAGCTTGTTCCCTTGCACTTGAGAATTTATGCCAATTGCTAATAACATAAAAAGTATATCCTTTAAAATAAAAATTATTGAAGTAAATGCCTTTAAGCAAGCTAAAAAAGATCAGGTAAGTAATGTATGGGGATTATTTTACAGTTTATAAATCACTTTCACTTTTCATTTTAAAATACGATTTCATCCTTACACAACTCAGTGGGCTAAGAAGCGTTATTATATTACCCATACTTTACAGTAAAGTGAAATTCCACTGATATGATAAAAAACACAAACTATTACTTGGTTGTGCAAGAATCTGAATTTATATTTTGATTATAAATTCTAGGGTCTTTCCATGGGTTGAACAGTTTCTACCCTTAACACTGTTATCAACATACCCAGGTGATGAGATAAATGAGTTTAAAAGTTATTAAGAAAATAGGATTTCATGACTAATATAATTTTTAACAAACAAAAGGACAGTACTTAAGTATAACAAATACACAAATATGATCATTATTAAGGCTATCAATTATGCATATGAATAGATACCTTTTAGAGCTATTAGGAATATGAGTATTAAGAATATAAACAGATGCCAAAGATTAGATTAGATTAGATTAGATTATAAACCCCATGAGCACAGGGACTTATACGTTTTGTTCACTGAGGTATGCCCAGCTCAATAAACACTTGCTGAACAGATGAAAATGAAGTATAGCATGGAATATAAAACTGAGGCTCTCAGATATAGAAGAATAAAGTTAATTTACATTCAAACCCAAGAGACCAAGTGCAATCTAATTCGTTAGGTAATTACTGAGTAACCTATAGATAGGTGCCCGTGACTATGCTGCGCACAGATGGCTCCTCCCTTGTAGGTAATAATCTGCATGAGATCTGGAATTATAAGTCAGATTTGCATCCTCTCGAGTGCCTGGCTAAACAACTTTTAATAGATGAGTTATTTTCAACCCTGATTGTACATTAGTATTACCTAGGGAACTTAAAAAGAAAAGCCTAGAGAGCCCCACCAGATACCAACTAAATCTAAATCTTTGAAGGTAGGGACAGAACTCTGATTTTATTTTTGAAGTTCACATGCAATATGAAACCCAGTGATAGGTGAGTGCCACTCCTGTAAACCAATGGTTCTCTAACTCTGGTATATGGGAGACCTGGAGTGTCCCATCCACAGAGATTCAGATTTGCTAGGCCTGGAGTGGTGCCTGAAAATACACATTTTTAATAAATTTCCACGGGACCCTGATGCAGGGGTGGGGAGCATACTGGGAGAATGACTGCTGCGCACCATCTACAATGTTTCTTGAATTAAAGAATAAATGTTAAGAGACACATGAATAGAAAAACATGAAAAAATATGAAAAATTTACATATAAAGGGAATTTCAAGCTCAACATCATTGGTCATTAGAAAAACATAAATTAAATCCATAATGAGATACCACTATATACTTAGTAGAATGGCTAAAATTAAAAACAAAACCAAAAACCCAAGTGCTGGTGAGGATGCTGAGCAACTACGACTGTCAACACACTGCCAATGGGAAAACAGGACCGTCTGCCATATTAGAAACGAGTCTGCCAGGTTCTCGTAAGTTAAACATATACTTACCATACTAGCCGGCAATCCCGTGCCTGGATATTCATCCAAGAGAAATGAAAACATGTTCACATTAAAATGTGCCCACGAATGTCCATAACAGCTTGATTTATAATGGCCCCAAGCTGGAAACAACTGACATGTCCTTCAGCTGGTCACTGGATAAACTGTGATACATCCACACAGTGGAATACGACTTACAACACACAATGCAACAAACTACTGACGTTAACAACACTACAGATGAATCTCAAATGCATTCCGCTCAGTGAAAGAAGCCACTTAGGGGCGCCTGAGTGGCTCAGTCGTTAAGCGTTTGCCTTCGGCTCAGGGCGTGATCCCAGAGTCCTGGGATCAAGCCCCACATCAGGCTCCTCTGCTATGAGCCTGCTTCTTCCTCTCCCACTCCCCCTGCCTGTGTTCCCTCTCTTGCTGGCTGTCTCTATTTCTGTCAATAAATAAATAAAATCTTTAAAAAAAAAAAAAAAGGAAGAAGTCACTTAAATAGCAAGGCACTGTTATGATTCCATGTATGCAACATTTTGGAAAAGTTAAAACTATACAGAGAAAAAAAATAAAAACACAAAACAGTCACTGCCAGGGGCTAAAAATGGGAGGAGGGGTGTCGACTACACAGGGCTGCCCATTATATACATCTTTCTATCATAAAACTGAAATCACTGCAACCTCAGGAATTAATAACTTGACAAGATAATTATTTTCTTAAGTATGATGTACGTCGTCCCCAGGACACATGATTTGATCTTCCTACTCTAGGTTCAGATTGCTTTCTGAGCATGGATGGCATCACACTCTCTCAAAATAAGCCACCAGGAGAGAAACACCCATGGCTCACAGTTTGTGTTTAAACTTGCTGCTGACTCATTTCACCCTTGATAACTGAACCTTTCTCTCCTAATAACTTTAATTATAGCCACCTTTCATCCTAAAGCTTCCCCTTTCCTCGGGAATGTATCTGTTAGCCTTGTGACCTCCTGACTATGAGACACTGGGTAAATATGTCACCTCCAGGATTCAGTCTGCTAAAAACAGAGCCTGCGTTTTTCATGCATTCCACTCTCACACGTGGATGTCGTGAAGATTAGGAGAGATGATGTACGGGCATGGGATTACTGTTGTTATGCTTGAAATAAATTTCATGGAATTTGTTCTAAACTTGTAAGCACAATAAATACCCTCCTCCCCTCTGCCATAACATAGCAACTATTCACACCGGAAATGGCATTCTTAGTCACTGTTTCCTGAATGTATTGCCAAAACCATGGGATCTGGAAATGTGGGACCCAGTTTTGAGTCTCAATCTGTAACATACTTTGTGAGCTCAAGTAAACCACTTACCTTCTGTGACTCTCACTTCAAGTACATGTTTCTCTAGGGGAAACTTTGAAGGCAATACAAAGTACACGTAAATAAACTACTATATAATGTCTGGTATGATTCCTAATCTCTGCCCTCTACGTAGAAGTGACCAAGCAAGAGATTCACTCCCGGCTGGAGGAAGCAGATGCCCCCAGTGTCATCAGAGTACATCAATGCAGACCCATGACCTGGGAGATTCAAACAAATTGTTCACTACTCAAGAGCCTTACGAGAAATCAAGTCTTTAAGAGATGAATGCAATGCTTGAAAGAGCAAAGAAGACCAAATAGGTGTGTTTTAAAGAGTTGGTGTGGTATGCAAGGAAAAGAATATGAGCTCTGATGTTACCCAAACCTAGGTCTGAATTTCAGCATTTATGAGCTTAGGGAAGTTATATCACCTTTATTTGCATATTTTCTAAACTATAAAATGGGTACAGTTATCTTGTAGGGTTGTGAGAAATAAACAGTAACGTACATAAAGTATGCAGGTACCATACCCTATGCACAGGTAGGCACTCAAACAACGCTTACAGTCATGCATTAATTCAAAAAGTGTTCATTAAGTATCATATATACTAGGCACTACACGAAGCCCAGCTCTCACTTTTACTATTTCCCCAAAGGACTAGGGCAAATGTACGGTGAAGGCAGACCAGATGGTGTCTTTATTGCTCCATATAAAGGCTATTTCTCCCTGCCAAACAGCTCCCTGATAGCTTAACGCTGTGATTAAAGCACCACAACAGAATCAATCTAATTTGAATTAACCTTTTTTTCTTTTTTCTTCTTCACTTATTCAACTATTTATTTGGTACTGCAAACCTGCCTTAAAACGTAAAAACTCCTTGGAGGTAACAACTTTATGAACTAGAAAGAGGTGAGACAGCTACACCTGTCACTAATGCTCTCTTTTTATCCCTGGCATCTCCTGTCTTCTGGTTCCACTGTTTTCTGGCTTTGTAACCTTGGCCATGTCCCTTACCCTCTCGGAAGTGCTTCATCATGAAGATGGAAATGGTACCACTTAGCTTCACCGATGCAAGTAAGGATGTACGGGAAAGAGAAGCCAAATGGGTGGGAAACACAAAGAAAGCAGAAGGGAGGAGAGACCCACAAAAAGTCAGACACTGACTCAGAGAAGGGGAAGAGGGAGGGAGGAAGACACACAGGAATAAAAAATCTGCACAGGACAGAAATCTCACTCAACGAGCATAACCCCTCAGGCCAGGGATGTAATCCAGCCCGAAAAAGTCAATCTCGGTTGTGAAACTTATGGTTTTTAGCATTTCCCAACAATTAATGGTCATCCAGCAAGTAAATGGTGATTGCTTGATCATCATCAAGGAAAAGATGAAAATCAACTGAAGACCACAGAGATGATACAACTGTCTGCAGAAGAGCCAGCAAACTTAAGTTTTCATTCAATGCTTTAACGTTCTATGCAGTCACACTTAAAGTGAGCCATACTTACTTTCTAAGCATGATGCTACCGTGCCACAGAAAAACTGTATGTTACTAATATATACCATGCATTTGCACCAACATGTAAAGGATTACACACACAAAATCACTTATGTTGAATTTTTGAGCAACTGAAAGATTTTCAATATAAATTGCTAACCTTTGCTGATTTTAGATCTCAACCCTATGAATGCTAATTTTCTTCTTTTTCTTCTCTCCTATACTGATGATGTATGAGTTTTATCATCAGAATGCCTTAACTAGGTTCTGACCCTCTTTCTCCTAGTTGAGTAATTCTGTTCTATAAATATTAACTCAACTCTGATTATGTGGGGAACAAAAGGAATATAGGGATGATTACGAAACCATTCCAGCCTTGAAGGGTCCTGGGCTTTTGGTTAATTGCAGGCCAGCAATGCACATTGTTTGGATAGACGGTTATATCACAGGACAAAGAGATTTATGCGTTGAAGAGTATCAGGATTAAGTCAGGTTGGTCAACACTTTGCCCAGTTGAAATGCACTCAACATATTTCTAGGCACAGCCAAACATTTCCCCTCTTGGCACACCTATGCCTCTTCCTCATCTCTTTCCTTTCAGGTTTCAATAGTCACACATGCCCTCCGCCCACCTTCGAAAGTGCTGGTCTTCTCTATAAGCCTGTGGTTCTCCTGCATCTGGGTGAGGCGCTCCCACACTCAGCCCCTCACCACAAAATCTCCATCGGCTTTGCAACAGAACCCACTCCCAAATGACATGAAATGCACAACCTGGCCTCAGTCTGGAGTATCTTGGAAACAAGACCACCCCCTTCTCTGAAGAAATCATAGTCTACTGTTAAACTGGCCAAATTAATGCTGATGTTCCTCATCAAGTGCCTAAAAAGGCACTGAGAAAAACAGTATTATGAGAAAGTAAAACCAAAGGTCACAAATAGACAGTTTTGTTTGCACAGTGTTTTAAAAATCTAGTAATGGAAAAATAATCAGCTAGATTCTGGGTTTCCCAGAAGAACCTAAAGATCTGTCTGGTCACAGTGGGTCCACACCTATTTACAGCAACAACGGACAGGCATGGGTGGCAGGTGTCTTCTTTAGATAGGGGATAAGCTCTCAAGTACATGATGGTTTTCTTGAAGATTCTTGGGATCATCAAGGACCTGTGCTGTAGATACTCTGTGCCTAGACATCAGGCTGGAGTTTCAAGGACTAGAGCACTAAACAAAACAACAAAGTCCCTACCTTTGTGGAACTGCACTGTGGTTTTGAATGGAGGTTGAAGGAAAGGGAAAGCAACCCACTAGGAATAGTTAAATGAAGGTATTCTTTTTTTTTTTTTTAAAGATTTTATTTATTTATTCGACAGAGACAGAGACAGCCAGTGAGAGAGGGAACACAAGCAGGGGGAGTGGGAGAGGAAGAAGCAGGCTCACAGCGGAGGAGCCTGATGTGGGGCTCGATCCCATAACGCCGGGATCACGCCCTGAGCCGAAGGCAGACGCTTAACCGCTATGCCACCCAGGTGCCCCAAATGAAGGTATTCTAATGTTCTCGAGAAGCTCCCTATTTAATGGCCTGAGGAAATCCTTCTGGGAAGTGCATGGCCACTCCCTCGTCTATCAGATTTCATATTTAAATGAAGTGTGCTTAAAGTGAAGGTACAGAGCTGGTTTGTGAATTACGAAAATCATGGTATAAAATGTCACTGTGCTTGAAAACAATTTCTAAGTTTACTTGTGGATTCAATTATCTCCGTATCTTATATCCTACATATCTCCTATGTGACCTAAATATGTGTCTAAATTTCTGGTGAATGTCTTCAGATTAGCAAATATGCATTTAAAAAAAATGCTCACTGGGGCGCCTGGGTGGCACAGCGGTTAAGCCCGTGATCCCGGCGTTATGGGATCGAGCCCCACATCAGGCTCTTCTGCTATGAGTCTGCTTCTTCCTCTCCCACTCCTCCTGCTTGTGTTCCCTCTCTCACTGGCTGTCTCTATCTCTGTCGAATAAATAAATAAAAAATCTTTAAAAATAAATAAATAAATAAATAAATAAATGCTCACTTTTACTCAAAGCATTTAAATGTACCAACAGAATTGTATTTCATATTAGATTATTTTAATACTAAAGATTCAGTCAATTCTATTTTTGATCACAAATTGAAGCCCTTGTACTTCAAAGGTCTCTAAATCTAAATGTCCAATTATCATCTAATGTTCTCAATTTCTGCCTTGCTGACCTGCACTAAAACTTCTCATGCCTGCTAATTACATAACAGGTGACAATGAATAAAGGATGGCAGAAAGGTTGCTTGATGACTTGAGAAAGTGTCCATACAGGGCTATCTGCACATTCTAATTAAGTTTTCCTGATGCTAAGTGCAGGAAACCGTAAGCTCGAATAGTGAAGACAGTTAAAGTGAAACAGTCAAAAAAGAGAGAAATTACCTAAACATACTGTTTAGATAAGTTAAAATCACTTTATCCAAGAAAGTATGGTTATTATGTCTGCCTTAAACCAAATCATATTGTTGGTTTCACAACTTGGGTTAGTTAAGAGCATGATTCCCATTTAGGGAAATGGAATCCTTTTCTTTGGAATTGTTCCCTAACTCAGTTATCATCACCACCACCAAGTGTAAAAATTATCTTCTATCAATCTTGATCTGTATGCCTCCAAGAATTACAACTAAGAAAAATGGGCACCGGCAGGCAAACCAGGCTACACATTCAGTGACTCAAACCCAGGTCTTCTAGCTGCTAAGCTCATATTCTTTCCACTTTGTTCTACAGGCCCTTTCTCAGTAACAACGGAAATCTAGAACAAGCTTTCAGAGTTTGCAAAGATCCGCTGTTTCATTTGATGTTGGTAATAATCTTGGGAAGCTGGGACAGACATAATATCTCTAATATCCAGCACAATGGGCCCCCAGGTATGGTATTTATGGAAAATCTAAAGTTTAAAAAACAAAAACAAAAAACAACCCAAACCAAAAACCTGCCCTCATTTCTGATTGTGGTTTAGACCAGGGGTCAGTTAACTGCCCAAAGAAGTTTTATCTAATGCCTGGTAATATCTGTAAGACATAAATAACTACTAAAAAAATTACTGTGTGCAACTTAAGTATGTTACCTTTTGAGTAATCATAGCTTTAAATGAGTACAGCATATGTTACGTTTATATTCTAGGGACAAATACCAGATATTTGTAGTATCCTTCCTCTTTCCCACTGTAATCCTCAGCACACTCCTGCTGGGCCTGAACCCAGCCTCTGAGTCTTCCTGAACATATAGCTCCACACAGCCCCTATCAATTGACTGGTGATATTAGTCACAAATAAAAGCTTCAGAGGGGAGGGGGGGTGGGGGAATGGGATAGACTGGTGATGGGTAGTAAGGAGGGCACGTATTGCATGGTGCACTGGGTGTTATACGCAACTAATGAAATATCGAACTTTACATCAGAAACCAGGGAGGTACTGCATGATGACTAACATAATATAATAAAAAAACATTTAAAAAAAAAAAAAGACGGGGGAAAAAAAAAAGCTCCATTTTCCCATTCTGACTCTCACCCATGCTGTATAACAGCTGTTTCTCGCATTTTTCTTTGCTTTTGTTATTTGTTATTAATGGTTCTCACATTACTTCATGTATGTATATATTGTCTTTTCCAAGTACAGGAACTCTGCCTTTTATTTATCTTGGAGCACAAAATGCAATGATTCATGAACAGCAGTCACTGAGAGTGTTCTGAATGTACCAAAGACAAATGTATAGTACTTCTGGAAAAATCTAAAGTTAAAAAAAAAAAGAAAAACACAAAACCCCCCAAAAACTGTCCCTGTTTCTGATTATGGTTTAGGCCAAAGTCAGTAGACTTCTTCTGTAAAGATAGCAAGTATTACAGTTTTGTTTGCCAGATGGTCTCTGATATAACTACTCAACTCTGCCATTATAGTGTAAGGCAGATGCAGAAATGTGGAAACCAATGAGTGTGTCTCCATTCCAACAGAACTTTGTTTTGGACGCTGAAATCTGAATTTTACGGAATTTTCACACATCACAAAATAACATCCTTCTCTTAACGTTTCTCCAGACAACTTAAAAATGGAAAAACACCATTCCTGGCTTTCAGGCCATAGAGAAACAGGAGGCAGGCTGCACTTGGCCCACAGGCTATAGTTCACTGATCTCTGGCCTAAATCTGTGGTTCTCAAAATGAGAACTTCGGGTGGTCCGCAAGATCCTTTCAGCAAGTCCAACTACCCATGCGTGCGGGCAGAATTTCCTTGTAGACTTCAAGCAAACAACGTACCACAGCAGACTGAATGCAGAAGCAAGTATGAGGTTCCAGCTGCCTTCTATTAAGCCAGAAACTGAAGAGATTTGCAAAAATGGAAAACAATGTCACACCTCTCACTAATTTTTCTTTATGTTTGGAAAATACATAGTTGTATTTCATAATCCTCTTCATGGTAAAACATATGGGGTTTACTACTGATTTTTAAAATGGATTAGTATTTTTGAAATTTCTCACAGTTTTGATTTCTAATGTGATAAATGTCAATAGCTACAACCCATGTAAACAAAAGCTCTCTGGAGGCCCTCGGTATAAGAATGTAAAGGGATCTTGAGACCAGAGAGTTCGAGAGCCAGCTGCCGAACCACAGCTGGGTTAACTTACTCCTGCGGCAGGGTGCGCCAAAGCGGCTTGCAGGCCACTTCCTCAGACCACCTGATTTCAATCTCCATCTTGGCCTCTCCCCACCAAAGAGCTTCCCAGCATTTCTGTGATTAGATCCTGATTCGGCAAAATTGAATCCAATGCAATTTATGTTTGTGTAAATACAGTTGGGGAGAGCGTGGTGGTGCTTTTCATGAAGAACCCTTCAGATATGGGGAGACCATAAAACTGTTTCAGGCTTTACTTTGCCAAAAGAGGCAACTAGAAGCAAGAACCTCTCCCTGGCTTGTAGTTTCCAATCTTAAAAAAAAAAAAAAAAAATTATTGTAATTCCTTGCCTTCAGAACATATCTCAAAACAAACATTCACTGGCTCCTGTATAAATGCTAGTCCCTCCGACTTGGCTCCACAAACACTGTGGGCTCCTGATGCTAATCAGCATCCTCACAGCAGCGTTCCATCTAAAGCATTACATCTAAAGAAATAAAATCCATTAGACATGGTGCTACTTTGACAGTATTAATAATGCACTAAAAATTGCATTTTGCAAGTGAAGTATACACGCCCTATGGAGCATTCTAAGAGGGTCTTAATATTTTGCTTGTTCTGTCATTTGAGATTTGAAAACTTTTTAAAAGAATATTTTAAGAGAAACAAAAAGGGAAAGTGATCTTAATTCCAGTGTTACCATATACAGGGAAATCCTATATAAGGAAGCATTTCTTTCAATATAAATTTCCTGTGTCATAAAGTTTAACTGTCTATCCAAATGATGCGTAGGACTGCTGGCCTGGGGAAACCGCCTCCACCCCCTCCCTCCTGACCATTTTAGAGAGAATTAAAGAAATAATGACCATGATTCCTACATTTGTCATTTTGCTGAATTACACATCCTTCATAAGAAAGTGTTCCCTCGTGAGTATACAATTCTGAAGGTCTTTATAGCTTTCTCTTATGGAATAATACCTTTGTAAACAATAACAAAGGCAGAAAAAAATTCATATTTTTGGATATTTATCCTTCAATCTGTATTATCAAATATCTAAAAAAATCAAGAATTCTGGTTGGATGCTAAATCCGCCATAAATTGTCATTATTGGCTCCAACCAGAAAACGAAATACATTTAGCTGTTCTGACTCGCACCAAAACTGAAATTCACTAGCACCTTTAAGATCAGGAGGACACTAGCAAATCATTACATTACCTGTTTGGGGGATTATTACCCAGGCGGGGGGGATCATGCAATTTATATTAGAAGGATTTTGGTAGCTGTAATGTTCAAAGAAGAACGAAAAACAGACGAAAACGTGGAGAAAATGCTTACTGTTTAAATCCACGTAAAAGCAAAAGTCTCATCATGATTGCAAAACATTCCAAATTGTGAAACTTAAGTTACTTGTAAAATAGACAAAAGTAGAGCTGCTTCCTCAGTCGTTTTTTGAGACCTCAGCATCAATTTAAAGAAAATGCTTATATTTAAAAGAAAGCTTATTTCAAAATACAAATCCTTACACTAAGTACAAATAAGGACGTGAAGAAAATTTACATCCCATATGACAGTGCTCCATGCGTATGCAAATGAAGATGACAGGAAACTGAAATTACAACAAGTTACTTGCTTCACTATCCAGTTCTTTAAGGAATAAGAGTTGGGAGCCCAGAAGAATGACAAGCAGTGCTCATGTAAAAATTATCAAAATTACACAAAATTGTTATGTGGATTACTCAGAAAAAAGAGAAAAAGAAAGGACGGATTGTACTTCACTGTGTAGAAAAGATCTACTTCTGTCAAATACTATCTACAAAAATTTTTTTGTATAATGAATCGTTTTTCCCAATCTCATTTTTAAATCAAAACTATGTTGGAATCACAAGCACATGGAATTTATGCTACCACAAAAGAAGAAGGGATCAGGAAGATCCTGGTCCATATTTGAGAAGAAAAAAACTAGTTTGAGAAAACACTGCTACTACGACTTCAAAGCAGCAAACTAGAACTCAAACTGGTTTTTTTAAAGCGTGGCACAGCAGTTTAAAATTTGAAAAACACCATTGCTATTTTAATAAAATAGTTCCGTTTTAATTTCCCAATTCCTCTCCCCAGCAATAGGACAATAGAGAGTCACTTTGTCGAGCTGCTGGGGAATTTTCTTAGCACTTTGTGGAAACTGTTGGCTTTCAGAAATGGACAGGCTGATTGGAACCAAAAGTTAGACAAAATACAGAATTGCAACAACAATAAAAAGCAATTTAGAAAGAGGATCGAGCCAAGCAGATAGGCAAACTTTATAAAATCAGTCTTCTGCGGGTGTTTATCAGGTCAGTTCCCTAATTTCAAAAAGCCGAACCAAAGCAAAGCATGCGGACTTACATTGCTTCTTTAGTTCTTTCAGCTGTTGTTTAAACTGTACAAATTTTGCATTATTTTGAAAGTCTGCATCACAATTCTTATTCTGTAAAGCCAAAAATTTCTTCTCCACTAATAATTTTAGATCTGGTATTTTTTCTGGACGTTCTTCTTTTACCTAGGGAAGACAATACAATTATCTCAGTTAAAAGTTAACAATGACACCGTTTTGTGACCTTATTTTTATCTCATTTCATTCAAATACAAATGAGGTAGAAAACAGAATCCCAACAGAACCAGAGAGACTTGTTCCAGAACAGAGAGCTGGTAAACAGTGGGGGGAGCCATTCGTCCCGTCCACTCATCACTTTCTTAAACCCTCACCCCAGTGCCCTACTAACTTGCCCTCTCCTGACGACTCTTATGGAAAAATCTCACACCAGCGCAACTCTGTGCCCTCCAACTTCACCAGAACTTGAGCCTCATGCCTTCCTCCTTTTTGCCAGGTCTGCTCAGTCCCCTCTTCTACTCCCCAAGTGCTGATTCCAGCCTTCATTCTCCTCAGGGCTCCTCTGCTCCGGCTCTCTGCCCCAGCGGGGGAGAGTGGCTTGGACTTCACCAAGAAGTTGAGACTTTAATCTTGAATTTCACCATCTGCTGCCACAACCAGGAGTTAAGCGTCCCCTGTTCTGTTCAAAGTTAAACTCTCAATCTATATTCCTTTTGTTCCTCCCAATATCTTATTATAAAACTTTCAAACATGTGGCAAAGTTGCAAGAACTGTATTTTGCCATTCACCTACCTCCTAGAGGCCACAATGAACACTTTGCAATGTTTGCTTTATCACCATATCGGTTCCATCTATCTGTTTTTCTTTCTGTCCTCCATCTTGCTTTTAAGTTCATTCTTAATTCCATCTTCTTCGCCTGTCAGAACAAACTTTCCCCTCTAGAAGCCTTCCCCCAAAAACCTCTAAATTAGCTCTTTACTCCCAAATTTAACAACAAACAACTTCCTCTAATCCCTGCCCACTCCCCTCAGTTCTTTTCTCTTTCTAGTTCAACTCCTTGGAAAACAACATGTGTACCCACTGTTCCCACTTCCTCAACCTCAAACTTCAGCCACTGCCATCAAGCTCCCCCCACCCCTCACTTCACTGTGATTGCTCTTCTTCAGGCCTTCATATTTGGCCCCTTGAATCACTGGCCTTTTCCTAATGCTTCTGCCACCAAGCAAAATTCACCAACTCTCCCTCATGTCCCAACACTCCTTCGACTTCTACCACAGCCCCTGTAATAGTCAATTGCATTTATTTTTACATGTTTCTTTCCCATAATAAAATGTAATCTTTGAAAAATATTTGATTTATCACTGCGTTTGCCAGCACCTGGAAGGGAGTAGGTAGTTGCCAATGTGTGTACTCAATATATTTCAAGTGAATTAATCTTACATGCTCCAAATATACTTAGGCAGTTGTCAATGTGTGTACTCGATATATTTCAAGTGAATTAATTTTACATGCTCCAAATATACTTAGGCACTAAAACCCCACAACTGATCGACTTAACTGTCATTAGTAGAGCATACAATACAATTTCTGAGCTGGCAGACAACTTAGAGGTCATCCAACCTTGATCTCTACCTTCCTCAGTTTCATCAATAAATAAAATTATATAGAGAGAATTAAATGACTGGTTTACTATAATCCAGTTGGTTGGAGGCAATGTTAAGACTGTAAGAGAGATACAGAAAATTCTTGCTCTTGGTTCCAATCAATGGAATATACTTCTTACCTCTCCGAATCTGAGTATCAATGCATATGAAATCAAAAGATTACCTGCAATTTATGTTTCAATTACTCTTTGTCATGGAAAAAAGAATTATATAATCTTCTTTTAACTGCTATTTTAATTTTTCAATTAGTTAAATAAAAAATGAAAATTAAACATGAAACCAAAATGCCTAAATGTATATTTATAGTACTGAGTGTAGAAACTGTCTTCTCATTGTCCGGGTGATATTCAACTAGTGCTGGATCCATAATCAAAGACAGTTGTGAAAAATACAGAGAGGCTTTAATGACACATCTTATATGTAATTAAAAATTTAAAATAAGTCCTGTAAGGCTAAAGAACCAATAAAGCTCAGTTTGGAAAAGAGAAGGTAGAGAGGCAATTTAACAATGCCTCATGTCTCAAGAAAAAGAGCTGTTACACGTGGTGACTAGCTATTCTCCACCTCTACCATGGATACAACAAGAGGAAACAAGTTCAAGATTGTAGTGTGAAGTTCAGAGTAGATACAGAAAATAAATTACAAGTTCTCAGAAAAGAATTATAGCCTCTCATTCTGGATTTATAAAATAAAATGCCTCAGATCCACCTGGGATGTTAATGGTGATATTACAGGCAGGTATAAAGGTGAACCTTCTCAAAGTCCTTAGTGGGGTTGAAATTATTATTTAATCTGAGGCAATCAGAGCACACCTGAGCAGATGATCAGTAAACACAAAAGTTCTTTCCCAATAAAGTCTCTAACCCACTCAACATATTTAATTTCCCTAGCTTCATTACCACCACTGCTGAGGAGCTGGCTGGAACATGGGGGCGGAGGAGATGGAGAAAGGACAGGCATTTTGAGGTTGACAATATGGCAACCTGAAACAGGACTAGGAAAACCTGAATAAACCAAATTTAGTGATTCAGAGTACTCTTTTCCCCCAAGGCCAGAACCTCAAAAGAACTGGTGGAAAGCACATAAATTCACTGCAGCAAGTATCTTCTCTGGAAATGCGATGCTGCGGTTGGCACAACTATGCACTGCAAAGAGAACTTACTGTACTTTAGCTATTAAAACGAGAGCCTGGAAAATATTAAACTCCTTATCTGTTTAAATCAATGCAATAAATGGGGATTAATGATATTTTTAATGGAATCTTGCTTTGTTTGTATCTTCAAGAGAAATAAGATACATAATCCCAAAGTGGGAAGGAAAAAACCCAGCCTTTGGGTAGCTGATCATAGGTGCTATCTAGTCTGAAAAAGGTAAGGATGGCTCTCTTTCCCCAGGATAAATTTAAAATACACCCAAGAAATCTGAGATTGGAGGAGAGATTTTACTGGATCCTCGGTCCATCCCTTTCCTAAGGATAAAGTCCCTAGAATTTAAAATACATCCAAGAAATCTGAGATTGGAGAAGAGATTTTATTGGATCCTCAGTCCATCCCTTTTCTAAGAATAAAGTCCCTAGACATGGGACTTAAACCCTAAGTGAATTAAAAGACACAGGGTGTATCAGTTTGCTAGGGCTGTCACAGCAAAGTAAGCCACCACAGACTAGGAGGCTTAAACAATGGAAAATATTTTCTTACGGATCTGGAGGTTGGAAGTCTTTGGCTTGTAGATGGCCGTCTTCTCTTTAAGTCATCACACGGTCTTCCTTTTACGTGCCTGTGCTTGAATTCCCTTTTCTTATAAAGAGAGCAGTCTAATGGATCAAGGCCCATTCCAACTTCATTTTAACTTAAATACCTTTTTTAAAAACCCTATCTCCAAAACGGTCATATTCTAAGGTACTGGGGATCAGGACTTCAACATATGAATTTTGGGGGAACACAATTCAGCACATACACTGGGTTAATAAATTTATGAAACAGGATTTTTTTAAAATAAAGATTTATTTGAGAGAGAGAATGAGAGAGAGAGAGCGCGCGCACGCATGCACCCCAGGGGTAAGAAGCCTGACCTGGGGCTCTGTCTCATAACCCTGAGATCATGACCTGAGTCAATATCAAGAGTTGGATGCTTAACCAACGGAGCCACCCAGGTGCCCCTGAAATGGGATTTAAAAACAACAACAAAAACAAACAAAAAAAACAGCTCTTAGATTCATCTTTACGCCACTGTAATTTAAAAATGACAGAAACTGTCAAGAGGTAAACTTAGCAGATACCATACTTACATAATGGGAATGTGATACTGCCCTTAGGAGAGAAAAGGTCAGGTTTTATGCACCACCCACTTACCCATCCAGTATTCAGCGAGCACCTTCCAGGTGCTAAGCACTGTAGCTGAACAGGAGAGAAACCAGAAAAGTCGATCAGGAGCAGATGGTGAGTAGCTTTGAAAGTGAGACCTGATCTGATAGGCAGCAAAAGACACTAAAAGATTTTAAGAGTAAAGTAAGAATACCATGAGAAATTAAAAAAAAAAAATTGCTGAAGTTAAAGCATGTAAGATGCACTTCAGGCAAGAAAGGAGAAGGAAGTTACTGCTATAGGTTAACTAATGGCAGAGGCGCTGGAAACTTGACTAAATTGTAGCCATTTTTTTTTTTTTTTTGGATTTTATTTATTTATTTATTTGACAGAGAGAGAGCACATGAGAGCACAAGCAGGGGGAGCGGCAGAGGAAGAGGGAGAAGCAGGCTCCCTACTGAGAAGGGAGCCCAACGCGGGGCTCGATCCCAGGATCTCAAGGCCATGAGCTGAGCTGAAGGCAGACGCCTAACTGACTGAGCCACCAGGCAATCTGTAATGCCACTTTTAAAGCGGAATGGCCAAGTCCTTTTGTGCGGAGGACAAGGGATTGTGGATGACTCCAGGGTATTTAATAGTTGACATGGGCAACCAAGTAAATTACATTTTCTTGAGGAAAGAAGGGTGCAATCCTGAATATCTGTCCAAGTGGAGAGATCTAGTATGCAGCAGGGATAAATAAGAAGATGGGAACAGAAAGAAAAGAGATACAAAAGGAACTCTAACAGAAGTAAAGAAGAAAGCCAGGTGTGAGGAATGCCACAGAAGAAAGAAAAAGAGAAAATTTCCTTAACAGAGGTGCTTGTCTTTTGGGAAAATGATGCAAGAGAGCTTAAGTAAGATAAAGTCTAAGAAGAGACTGGAAGTCGTTACTAGGTACTCTGTACAACGCAGTGGAACCAGTTACCTGTCTCAACCTACCAAGCCCGTGAAGCTTCTCTCAGGCAAGGATTATCTGCCTGGTGTCTAGTGCACTTCCTGTGGTATAGCAGATGCTCAAAAGATGCTGATGAACAAGTGAACTATGGGGCAGCCAAATAATACTGTATTGAGATGAGAGAAAAGATTAAGGGAGTTCTGTGTTAACAGATGAATAAAGTTTGGCAGCAAAGGAAGAGAGACATGGGAGTAGATCATGGGAAAAAGAGCTAAAGAGCCTCGTTTATTTGCACAGAGGATAAGAGTAACTTGAAATCAAGGTGACATAATGGAGGGAAAAGAACATGGACCCTGGGATCAGACAGATCTGGAACCACCCTATATATGGATCTTGGGACAATCCTTCCAGGTCTTGGATTTCTCTTACCTCTTGGTTAGGAATCAGGAACACCCACTTCAGTGTTGTGAAGACTTAATTAAATCATGCTTGTGTTTCACTTTGGCATGTAGTGGATGTTAAATTTTTTTTATTCTTTTCCTTTTACCTTTAGCATATAGCCTTGAACGTGCTTATGGACTAAGAAGGAGCCAGTGGGGGAACATAAATCACAAACGCTAAGAGAAAGCAAGTAACAGATTTCATTTGAGAAAATCATTCTCTAGGGCAAAAACTATAGAGGAAGGAAGACCAGCTGGGAAAGCACAACAGTCTTTACCAGGTGTCAAAAATGCCTCCCGGGCTGGACAAAGATCTGAGGAAACCCCCAATAAGAGGACAACAGGAAGTGGTGAGGAGCCTGGTGAAGTAGACAGTACAAGCCCCAGGTGAGAGGAAGCTGCTACACAGCGCCAGATGACTGTGGCCACGCGAGAGAGCAAGTCCAAGTGTTTAAAGAAAAATTAGAAATCTAGATTTTCTGGCGACATGTTTTCTTGTTTTTAAAACAATGCATAGTCCAAACAATACATCAGCCTAAAGCAGATGACTCTGAAACTTCTATTTAATGCAAAGGAGGTATTTTAAGACATAAAAATAAAAGTACTTCTGTGATCCACAATATTTGGGGGTGGAGTGCAACTCCCAAATTTCTACTGGAAGGATGAAATATGGTCCTTCCAAGCAGGACAGACAATAATGGAAAAATAACAAAAAAGAGAGGAGAAAGAAGGATTCCATTTTGATGTGCTAACCCAAAGCATTTATTATGAAAAACATGGGCTCAACACTTGAAATTAAAAATGAGGCTCTGCTACTAACTGAATGGCCTTGGAGAAGTTACTAAATGCATCTAACCTTAGTTTCCTCACTTCCAAGTAGAAAATACTAGCGGTACTTGCCTCACAAGTGTTGCTGAGAAAAAGAGGTGGAATGAAGCAACAAAGAACCAAGTAGTCGACCACAGAGAATATGAAACAATGAGTAGCTGTCGTTGTTGCTGTCATCGCACACTTATCTTTGGGGTGCCTGGATATATAGGTCTGCAGCTCAGCAGCCTGACAGGGAAACATTAGTAGAAACCATGGAAATGAATGGGATTACCAAGACGACTAAATAGAAACCAAAAAGACTAAATAGAAACCAAGGATAGAACAATGGAGAATACCACAGTTATGGGGCAGCTAGAAGATTCTAGAAATAAGAAGGACAAGCATTAAGAAGATAAACAAAAGAAAATACCCCAAAAGTCCAGGAAGGAATTTCAAGATCTGTCAGATGCTACAGAAAAGTCAAGCTACATAAGGATTGAGAAGTGTGCACTGGACGTGGGGACTGGGTCACTGGGGACTTCAGCAAAAGCAGAGATATGCACAAAGTGCTGACTCCAAAATAATCAGACTTTTGTTCAATTAATTGTTTCAACAAGATGGAGAAATAATAGGAAAACACACACACACACACAAATACCCCAAAGTTCCATAGGCTCTCCAACTAACTGCTCAGTTAGCTCAAAATCACTCATGAAAGTTTAGCTCCATTGAATTGGGACCCAACACCCCTGTGACTGCAATATTTCTCTATGTCAGCAAGGAGAAGGCATTCAATGAGCTGTCAACAACTAACTTAGGCCTCTGGTGGCTCTTTCTCTCTGAAGAAGTTGATTGTTTTAGGAAAAGTGATTATGGCTGAAACAAAAGGCAGAATTTGGTCCTTACCCATATCATTTTCAACATGCTTTAACATAAAATTTTAAATATACCTCATTTTTTTCAAACAGTATTATATACATATGCAATTACTCCAAGTATTTCATTTTATTGCCTGAGGGCAAAGTCAAGGTCTTCTCCTCCTCCAATTATCATGGCCTTATAGCTATCATTTCACTGGGAGGGGAGATCACAGGAGCTAAGGATATTAATGGGCTGAGTCATTCACACACTTTGAATCATGTGAGAATCTAGTATAAAATTAGTCATTCTTGTAACTAAACCAAGACTCAGATGGATTTACTCTCTAAAACAGCCAGGGTTACATGTTTGGCTCCCAAAATAACACATACCTGATGATTTACATTTTGGAAATCACACAGCCTTTAGAAGTTTATTACAGGCACACAGTAGTGATAGGCAATCTGCTATGTGTTCTGCGCAGCACACTAAGCACTCCAAGCTCTAATTCACACTCAACTTGGTCTAAGGCTACAGGACCTGCTTTCATCATGCTGGGAATCCAGAGGGAATTACCTCGATTGGTCCTAGAACATTCATTCAACAAATATTTAAGCCCCAACTGGGTACCGGGCATTAAGCTAAGCACTGAGACATTTATCTTAGTTGGCCCACACTTACGACACACCACCAACCTAACTGGTCATGCACAAGGTAAATTTATGTAGGCCAACACTGTCTCTACCTTTATACAGAAAAAAGTTTGGTAAAGTTTTTATTGAAAGGCGTGTCCAGGCCAAGAATCATTATGCTTTCACTGGGTATAACCTAATTGCATGTACATATGTAGACACACTAGATTTCCTACAGAGTTTACCATACTGTCTTTGCCCTGTTAAAAAATATATATTTTATATAAAATATATACATATCATACATATCACACACACACACACTCTCTCTCTCTCTCTCTATATATATATATCACACACTAATGATGACGAGCATGGATTATAGCCTTCCGCTCATGCCAGTTTCTGTTGTCAATTGCACAATCTGCAATGAACTCTGCTGGACCCAATTATCTGTAGTTGAGTGAGTTTCCTAGTGCCATTATTTAGTTTGACTTCTGACAAAACACTTAAGAGAGAATACTTCCTTGTTGAGCATTATGACACATCGAATGGACTTCATAGTTTGCCAAGGTGTTGCAATACGCCATTATTGAGCAGCTGCCTACCAGACATGGAAACACCTCTCCTCCTTCAAGGCTTTCAGAAAAATTTTGAAAATAAACTTAAACATGTGTGAGAGTGCTGTTGGTCTAGTTCTAATGGACCAGTCCTACTAGAATAGATAGTTTTCTAACAGATGGCAGTTGAATGAGGCAACTTGCCATGTATGTGCATCTGTTACTAAACATTTATGCTGTTGAAAATGACTCCAATAAATTTCTCATGGCACCATTCCCACTACAAGACAATGATCAACAGGAATCACTTATTTATACAGAATATAGCATTTTTTGCTTTATTTTAACAGAATTCATAGAAATGTGCATTATTTATTCATTCGTCCATTAAATAAATATTTATTGAATGCCTACCACACGCAGGCACTGAGCTAGGCAATGGAGATGTGATAGGGAGCAGACTAACCTGCACCCTGCTGTTCCCATGGGGTTTAGGGTCTAGTAGAGGCACCAGCATTATCCAAACAGTCAAATACACTATCACCAACTGTGATAAGTGCTGTGAAGGAAACGTATCAGATGCTAGGACAGCATGTACAACATAAGTATTGAGGACATCATTTCACAGGCAATCTTTTGAAGCACTGCTCAATTTAAACACAGGTCACACTGATGGGAGGGTGGGAGGAGGCTGATTACTGTTATTCACGAACACTGCACTCACACAGCACCTTCACGGGGGTGGTTAAAGCTTTATACACACAAGTATCATTATCCCAGTTTTAAAGATGTGAGGAACGGGCAGCTAACAGTAGTTAAGCCTCTTGTCCAAGGTCACACTGAGTCAATGACCAATGGTTTGAACTCATCTGAATCCCCTTTCAACTTAATTTTGCTTTGCTTGTGCCTCCAAGCAACAACTCAGAATGAACTTTTTATACTCCATCTTCATTTTATGAAGACATACTTGATCGCAAGCATGTACCCTCAAATCTTTAGTGGTCATTTGTTAGTTCTTGTATGAAAAAAACTCATTCTGAATTTGAAATTGCCTTTCTTGTCTGCCATGCCTCTGTCGGCCACAGAATTACTAAATGCCTTATTTATCTTTATGGTATTTCACTCAAGATTTTGCAGTGAAAAAAGTACAGCAATGGGTTGATGCTAATGGGATTTTCTGATCTTACCAAGTACCCCATTATCCAGAAAGATGATCTTCCAGAATGCTAAAACATTTACTGGAAATTCAGTTCCAGTGCTTAATGGGAGACAACACCTCATGAGGTTAGAGTCATGTCCCACAGGATGCCTGTAACCAGTGAATAATACAGGACATTCTTTCTCCAGTAGCCAGGACACATGGGCCAGGAAGCAAAGGACAAGCACACATCTTCTCCCTGTCATCACACCGAATGACCAACCTGCATTTCGCACCCTCCCTCTCCCCCCTTGGCTGCAACTCTAGTTCTGCTGGTTTAACAGTCTTCAGCACCCAAGCGAACAGTGATTTCACCAAGAGACTCGACAAAGCCTCCACTGATCTGGAAGTTAAACTGCAACCTAGCAATTTTGAGCTCCTCGTGACACTGAAAAGACAGACAAAAAATGAGGTTACAGAACTGGATGGAACAACGAATCTTGATTATCAAGGGTAAAGAGGATGGCTGCTCCAGAGTGAGAATAGGGAGGTGTGTGTCAGGGACGTGAAACACCTCCTGGGTTTGCCATTTCTAATGGTAAAAGATAATGGAAGTCAGAAATAACTCCATACAGGCGGGACCATCAAGAACAGATACCCCAGGAATGAATGTCTAGGTGTTCCAGTCAGATAAAAACCTACATCAGCGGAGAGTTGGCTGAGGGCAAAGAGAACATGGAATGGGTAGTGGAAAAAGGAGTTAGGGGCGCCTGGGTGGCTCAGTCGTTAAGTATCTGCCTTCGGCTCAGGACGTGATCCCAGGGTCCTGGGATCGAGCCTCACATCAGGCCCTCCGCTGGGAGCCTGCTTCTTCCTCTCCCACTCCCCCTGCTTGTGTTCCCTCTCTCGCTGGCTGTTTCTCTGTCAAATAAATAAATAAAATCTTAAAAAAAAAAAGGATTTAAAAATACCAACTATGCGTTCAGGACCAATGGCGAAAGCTAAGACAGAAGTATCGATACAGGTGTCTTCCTTAGTTTGATACATACATATTTATGGTTTTAACTCATTTCTCCCTTTCCTCCTCTCCTAATATTTTATAAAAAGTTGGAGTACCATAATGGAACAGTTACCCCCCCCCAAAATGAGCATGGCCCAAATATCCTGGACTTGGCAACAGTAACTAATAAGAAGTTTGATCATCCCACTTTTTGGGGGAAGAGAGAGAGCTGCAATATGTTAGTAGGACGCATTTCATTACTGTTCCCACTGTTTGCAAATTTAAGTCTGGAAGAAAAGTGTACTCAAGACGTTGAGCAGCCAAGCTCACTGGTCCAGAACCTTTTGAACACTCTTCCTATGTTTGGGGAATCTCCCACCTTATGAGAGATACCTCACCGGTGGTGGAACCACAGATTTGCTTTCTCAGCCTCCCTTGCAGCAAGAACACAGACATCATGTTGGCCCTTGGCCTGGAACTTCAATTCTCAAGAATGACGTGAGGCAGTACAGTGTAGAAAGTGCCAGCATAGCCCCTGGAACCAGATTACCTAGGGATCTGACCTTCAAATCTCAGCTCTGCCTCTCACTACCTGTGTGATCTTGGGCAAGTTACTTAACCAGTCAGAAACTCCATTTCCTCATCTACACTCTACCCGAGCCAAGGGTGTTGTGAATATTGAATAAATTAATATATTTAAAGAATTTGGAGCTTTGAAATTCAAATACAGTAGCCACTAGCCACATGTAATTTTTTGTTTTTTTAGATTTATTTATTTTAGAGGGAGGGAGGGAGGGAGGGAGGGAGGGAGAGGGGGGGAGAGAGAGAGAGAATCCTCAAGCAGACGCCCTGCTGAGCACGGAGCCCAACACCGGGCTCCATCCCAGGAAACTGAGATCATGACCTGACCCAAAATCAACAGTTAACTGACCGAGCCACCCAGGTGCCCCCACATGTGGTTATTTAAATCTAAATTAAAATTAAATAAAATTTAAAATTTAGTTCCTCAGTCACACTGTCACATTTCAAACGCCAGTACGAGTGGCTACTTTTCTGGACAGTACGGATGCAGAACATTTCTACTTTCCGTAGGAAGCTCTACCAGAAAGTGAGAACTTACAGAATCCTTCCAGGCACTCAGGAAGCACGCAAGTGACACTGCTACTGTCACTCTTACCAGTATTGTTATCATCACACTGCTGTTGCTGTTGTTACTTTATAGTACATGCCAGAACTTATTTACCTTATACCCTGAAGTCTGTACTTTTGATCACCTCCAACTAATCCCCCCTACCCTCCACCTCTCTCACCCACGTCATCATTATTATTACAAAAGCAAGTTTAATTCTCAGCTGGATTTAAGGTCTGGGGGAGAAGACGGACAAGTGAAAAGCAACTAAATGTAGCTGGGTAAGAATCAGCAGCAGTATCAGGAGCGGCAACTGCTCTTAATTCATACTCTATTATGGGCAAGGTACTGAGCTAAGCACTTCACATGACTTATCTTAGTTAATCCCCCCTTCAAACAAACACACAACCTGAGAAGTAAGAACTAACACATCCCTACATTACAGATTACGAAATGAGGCTAAGGAGTGGCCTAACTCCGAGGAGTCACAGAGCCTGCCAGTGTTGGGGCTGGGACTCACAGCACTGGCAGGTCTGTTAAACTTGTAAGTCCATGACTTAACTACTACCCTAGACTTCACCAGATACTTACTGAGTGCCCACTAGGGGTTGTGCGCTGCTCCAGAGGCTGGCAGAACAGTAGTAAACTAAAGAGACCAAGTTCCCGACCTCAGGGACTTTACATTCTACTTGGGAAGTTCAGTAACAAAATAATAAAATAATTAACCAGATGATCACCATGAGTGTTACAGAGAACAATTAAACAGGGTGGGGTAAGTGAGCTCACCTCCACGGACAGTCAGGGAAGGCTTCACTGAGAAAATGACATTTGAACTGAGACCTGAAGCGAAGTAAAAGCAGATGAGGTGAGAAGTAATGATGGACGGAGGGCGGTACAGGTCAAAGAGGCCAGTGTGTGACCTTTAACCTTTATTCTGAGAGAGATGGGACGGTTTGGGCAGGAGTGAGAAGATCTGATTTTCTGTTTAAAGGATCACTCTGGCTGTTATGAGGAGAAGAGATTTTAGGGAGGAAGGGTGGAAGCAGGAGACCAAGTTGAAGCAGGCCACTGCAGTCACCTACACAAGGGTCACAGTGGCGTGGATTAGAGTGCCAGCAGCAGACGAGTCAGAGGTGGTCACACTCTAAATACACACTGAACGTGGAAACAATAGGGTTTACTGATGGGCTGAATACGGGTTGTGAAACAAGGAAAGAACTAAGGACAACTCTGGTTTTGCCCTGACTGAATGAAATAGTATAGTTGCCATCTTCTGAGGTGGACAAGTCTGGAGAAACAGCTGCTTTGGGAGGAAAAAGAATTAAGAGTTTAGCTTTGGAAGGTTGAATGTGAAATGCCAGTGGGAAGGAAATGAAGCAGAAATGGGAAGACAGTTGTAGATGTGAGACATGGACCTGGAGAGAAGGCAGGGGAACAGCCACAAATGCTATGAAGTATGATTAAGTGCAAGGTGTTATAAGAGCGCATAAGAGTAATACACTTGGCCGACAGGGATTGGGCCATGTCAGGGAGGGCTGTTGAAAAGGAGCCGTGCTAAGTCCATCAAGGGTAGGAAGGCGCTAGCTATCTCAAAGTGAGGGAAGAGCACCCCCAGTAGAAGGAATAACATGTACTGAGGCCAGAGACACAAGAACATTCCAAGAACTAGCATAAAAGAATGGTAAAAAGTGAGACTACAGAGTTAAGCAGGGGTATATACCAGGTAAAGATGTTTGAATTTAATCCTGAGAGTAATAAGGAATAATTGAAGAAAGTAATGTGTAAAGAGCAGACAAAATAATGAAAATGTGTAATTTAGAAAGATCACTTGGGCTACTAGACAGAAAACACCGGAAGGGAGCAAAATGCTACAGCAAACACGCCATCAGAGACTTAAGGCCCAAGATGAGGCTGAGGTGGGCAAACTCACCTCAGAGTTAGTCAAGTCTGGAGATGTAATGCATGCTGGGAGGAGCTCGGAGGAGGAAGGAGGACCACCAGCTTTCCGGTGTGGGAAACTGAGTGGAAGATATCGCCATTTACCAAGTTCTAGCACCCCAGAAGGAAAACGTGGGGGGAAAGTTCTCCCTGACGCCTGCTGAATTTAAGGAGCACACACAAGTGGGGATGTCAGTGTGATCACTGGACAAGCATCTGGGCAATAAGGATTGGGGCCTCGGCAGCATGAAGACAGTGATTCAAGTTACCAGCACAGAAGCTCTCTCTCGGGAAGAGAGTGTAGTATGAGAAGAGGCAAGGGTCAAAGAACAAGGAGGAACACGAAGATTTAGTGGATGGAGAGACATAAGTAGGATTCACCAAGGAGACTATGGAGAAGTGGCCGGGAGCTAGAAGAAAAAACAGACGTGTGTTGTCAGAAATGGAACTTCATACTTCAGGAGGGAGGGGGTTATCAATGGCAGAGAAATTAAATAAGAAAATGACCAAACAACAGCTACTGAGCTTTTCACAAGGTGTGTAACCTCAGCCTTAGCTTCCTCACCTCCCCAAGAACGTTACATTATGCTGTACCATGTGTAAAGTGCCAGGATGGCGCCAGACACTCGGCACTAAAAAAATGCTGCATTTTTATTGCCATGCATGTCAGACAGGTCATGGTAACAGAGAGAGTGGAGGTGGGGAGCAGTGGAACCAATGACCATGAAGTACCATGTCCAGTTTGAAAAAGAGCAAGTGGCAGAAAAGAACGAGTCTTTTCCCTTTTCTGCTCCTCTCCCGATGTTTCTTTTCTCCCTCCTTCTAAAGGCAGCTAAGAATGCAGTCATTCCCACGAGCCTGTCAAAGGGACCTGTTCAGTTTATTTTAGAGTCTACACAAAGAACCGTGTTTTTGCAGCCTTTTACCAGAATCGTCATGAATTTGTGATCTGGAGGCTATACTCTTAAGAAGGGCAGTTTAAATTCATGAGCAGTCCACACAGAGATAAATAAATGTCCCTCAGAAATTAAATCTATCAATTAGAGATTTCAAAAATTCCTCTAACAGCTTGTGAAATGATAAGCGAGGTAATGCTTATCAAATGAAACATTCTAACTACATGATTAAAGAGACCTTTGAACAACCAAATGGACTTTCAGGCTGGTTTCGACACAGAGAGGTTTCCCAGATGGCATACGCTTTCCTATCAAGGATTAAGGTACTACCCTTCCTCGCTCTCACCTCCTCAGAGACATGGGGGCAGGTGGAACTGAGAAAACGGTCTCCAACACTTGCATTTCTAATGTAAGAAACACCGTGTTCTACATGAAAGAGTTCACGGATTTTCCCCCCTGTATTATAACCATTCCCATCCTATTTCTTTCACAGCCTCTTTGCTCTGGGATTGACTTTGTAATTCTTTCAATGCAACTCTCAATACACGAAGCCTATATTATATGCCTTTCCCTACCTGCTTATTCTGTGTTACATCCATCAAACTCAAGGTTCCTGGAAAAGCCCTAATTACTGAGAACCTCAATTTTCTCACACACATTTAGATAAACTTCCCCTTTCTATACAACTCAGTGGTGGCTGGTGATACTGGGGCTATTTGGTGGTAAAGAGGCGCCCTGCTTTAGAATCTCAACAGTGAAAGAAGCATTCCTTGCTCCAGTGTTTGGGCAAGTGTGTGGAGGGGTGACGGCAGGAGGAGGGACAGACATACGTGCTGTTAGCTCTCCCGAAGAAAGCACACTTGAGAGGAGAATGGGGAGGGCTAAGTTTCACGGAAGCGTATTCTTTCTGAGCATTCAGAGCCAGGAAGACCAGCCTTTCACAGCCGGCACCCCTGGGGAGCAAGAGCATCTCTGTCATGTTCCAGTCACACCCTCCGTGAACTAGCGGATCTTAATGACCAAAAGAACGAATCCACCATTTCTGTTATCATCTAAAAGAAAGGGAAATGCCAGTTGTTTTCTTCCTTCTGTTCTTGATAAGTATCCATCAGAAAGTCTACTTAGTATGACTGCAGGAACTAAAAAGAAGTCAAAATATTTATTTTGGAAATACTACGTTTTTCCCTCTAAATCCATAACCTCTAACATTCTTAATTACCCCAAAGATTCTGATAAATAGGACGTCTGACTTCAAATCCCTTGTCTTTATACCATATTACATAACTACAGCATGGAATGAGGGCAATCCATGGATATGAAGCTGGATCTTTCCCTCAGTTATCACATCTCACCCAACACAATAAAGACTGGAATTACTAATACTCCAGTAGTGCATTAATGCCCCTTTATCCTTATGGTTCCATTCACTCTGGTCTAGCAGCTTATCAAATTCTCCGATGCTGCCTTCTCTATAATTCATATGGCCTCCTAATATTTGAAATTACTTCCCACTACTAAGGCTATCAAATTGCTTTTAGCCTTCCAATCCATGTCCTATGAGAAAGGTTTCCTGACTAAATGAAAATGAATTCTATGCTTCACAAACCTAATCAAAAAGCCACTATACACAGGAAAATTAAAACAATAACCAAGATAAAACCAGTCAGATGCTTCATAGTCTATAAAATACTTTTTAGAATAATTTAACGTAATTTGATTCTCATTGCCCAGAGAGATTAAATAACTTCCTTGAAACAAACACCAACAGGGGACAGAACTGAGGCTATAGGGTGGCCACCAAGTCTGAAAACACAGATCATGCTATTTCATAATGCAGTGTAATATTATATAATTAAGCCAGTATTGTGTGTGCACCTACATTCCAGGCTTGGTGGCCACCCTGTAAAACCCAGATCTTCTAGCCACAACTTATTTCCGTTGATTCTCCCACACGTTTTGCTCTGGAATTGCTAAAGAAGGCAGCGGCCAATGGAAAATACCACCTGACATTGAAATAATATTTAAACATTTATAAAGCAGCTTTCATATTGTTTCCCAATTTAATTCCCAACAACCTTGTGCATGGAGATTAAAAGAGGCAATTAATATTTGCTGACTGCCTACTATGTGAAACGTCACTTCCTGTGAAGGCAGGAAGTATTTTACTTATATTACCTCATTTAATCCTTATAACAGCCCTATGATATTTGTTATACAGGCAAGGAAACCGAGGATTTCAAGAAGACAAGTCACTAGCCCAGTGTCATAACAGTCAGGCAGTGGAGAAGCAGGGATGAGGCTGGCTCTTCTGATTCCAAATGCAGTGTTCTTTCCACTACCCCAGTGAACATTCTTTACATGCTCCATAAAATGCTACACACTGACCATGGAGAGACTTCTCCCTCAGTGCTTCTAAAAAAAACCCTGTGTGTCGGCTAGGTATACTTTTGTTACGGAAAGGACTGAATATTTTAATAATATAAACATAAAGCATCTGCAAAAACTGGGAAAATAAGATTTACTTCACTTTTATTTCAAATCCCTAAAATTCCTTCATATTCACACCACTGCCCCTTTTAAATTACAACGCAGACAAAAAGTTTTAGAAGGGTCAATAATACTGGACCCTTGAAAGTTTTCTTTTTTTTCTGATATAACAGTTCCATGTAACAATATTCTTTTCCTCGAGCAGCTCTTTTATTACTAACAGAATCCCTCCCTTATGCAAGACAAATCAATGTAAAGAGTCACTTTTTGTTTAGACTAAATGTCCCAAATCTTTACCTTTGGGCAATTGGTAATAACATAGGTGTAAGACCAGAAGCATACTTTATAAGAGACACTAGACAAAAGCATTCTTACTCCCACATGAAATCAACAACTCAAAGTAAACTCAGTGAACTCCATCTGTCTTGAGGCACGACAACAGCCTTGAATTACAGGTCAAAACACCAAGTTTCAGAGGCACCTGGCTGGCTTAGTCAAAGGAACATGTGGCTCTTGATCCTGGGAGCCTGAGTTCAAGCCCCCACATGGGGTATAGAGGTTACTTACATAAAACGTTCTAAAAAACAAAAACAAAAACACCGAGGTTCAGAATAACCTCTTGAGAATAACCATGTGACCTAAGTGTGTCCCTTAACCTCACTGAGGCTCAGAGCCCATCACATCTACCCTTCCTAATTGGAGGGTGACCATTAAAGAGGTCAAGGAGCCCAGAGGGCTTCACTTGGGGTGAAGGAAATTGGTTTCAGACTTTTAGTCCAAGGGCCAGGGGACTGACCAGGAGATGTTTCCAAATCTGGTTTAAGCAAAACATCAATAGCCCTGGGCAAATATCAAATAACCAGGGAAGCCAGAAAAATTCATTATCATCCAGACATAGGCTAAATCTTCCAGAACATTTTAAATACAAAATGATACCCATACTACAGATGGGCTTTGTTACAATTTTATACAACTTGGATCACAATTAACTACTTATGATTAAATCATTTTTAAAAATTTGCCTAGACTGGAACCTTAGCCTCTTAATGTTATTTATATATGAGACAGTGTTCCATGATTCAATTCAGAAATCCAAACACTTGCAATGTATCTTCCTCCTCCCAGCTCTAGGAGCTAACAGAGACTCCCCATCTTTTTTGGCAGAATCAGGAAGCATCCTTCATTCTTTAATCCTGTGGCCATGTGGACATGAAATGTCAGATAAGGACTGTCAGGATGTAATAACTTATGGAACTACATTTCACCTTTTTTTGGGGGGAAAGGGGGTCCACAACACATTCCTGTTTATAATCTCATTTTATTTACCACTTCCCAGTGAAGTACGCAGGACAAATACTATTATCACTCTGATTTTAGAAATAAGGAAGCTGGAGTACAGAATTAGCCTGACTTTTCCAAGGTCACCGCATGGCAGAATGAGGATTAGAAGCCAGATCTTTATTTCCCAGCCCAACACTCTTATCAATCAAACACCAACTGCTCAGGAAAGGGGGAGAAAGAAGTAAAGGTGATTGTGATTTATTCAGACTTTATTTTTAGACTAATTTTGTCTGGCTTTGTGAATTTTCATTAATTTCCATCCTCATTGTTGATGAGTTAGTCACTAACACGATCAGATCAGAAATTATAAATTGTTTTAAATTATTTCCTCACTGTTAAATATAGATATTCAACTCTAAGTGTTTCATAATGAAGTGACTCAGGGACTGAGCGAGTCCCATCTACATGAGTCACTTGTTGAACTGTTACAAGAGATTTATGTAAAACTCTTGGGAGGTGGGCGGGGAGGGGAGACAGAAATAAACATTTACCAAAAAGATGACTAAATTAAGGACAAAAAGTGAATGCAAAACTTACACATTTTTCCTTCCAGTTTAGGCTGTGGGATGGGAAAATAAATGTGAGGGAACAAGACACAAGTGACCCCTTACCATTAATACCTGCTTTGGGTGATTTAGGAGGGCTCACTGATTTAAATCACCATGTAGTGGGCATTTCTGCGGTAAGAGAAAGAGATTAAAAGTTAATGGGACAAACGCCAAGACCCTGCCCTTACATGGCACTTTTCCCTCCCCAGTGCTTTCACAAACCGTATCTCAGTGTATAATCAAGAAATTACTCAGATAGGAAGGGACAGATACTGCTGAGTTCCTGTTGCCAACCTGTTGAAGGTCACACGGCTATTGAGGAGTAAGTGCTGAAGAAACCTCAATCATTCAATCTAATTAAATTAACACCAATTTACCACTGTAATGGGATCACACGTTTTACACACAAAGGCGAAAACACCTGAATTCCCTATTCCGGCAGAGCAATTCCATTAGTATTCTAGAAAATGTGGTAGGACATATCCTAATTTCATCTATATTGTTTATAGGCACTTTAAGAACTATCTTAAGAATTTCTTCTGAGAAAACACTGTGCATGTGATGTTTCTGCCCAGGCTTTTTAAAACATGGTGTAACCACACTTCACTCATCAAATTTAATTTCTGATTTTAGAAGAGGGATGCTCAAAGCACACCCAGGATTTAGTCCATTTAAAGTTCCTACTTTGTATTTCGTGTGACATTTTTGGCTTCTCTTACATGTTGGGGGCTAAAATAAACCTCAGAGCGACAGAGAGTAATGTGATGGGTAGAGAGGGTTTGCTCCTCGGTACCAGTAACATTCCAAGAACCACAAACAGCTGAGGTAATGAGAAGGCGGCCGCTAAAGCACGTGAGACCCTGGGTGTCAGCCGAAGGGAAGGGAGAAAGCAAGCGAATGAGGGAAATAATCACTTTCTATTAGAAGATAATTAAATGATTACTTTAAGATGAAATAAAGTACAGAGGCACCTGGGTGGCTCAGTGGGTTAAGTGCCATCCGGCTCTTGGTTTCAACTCAGGTCATGATCTCAGGGTCCTGTGATGGAGCCCCACATCAAGCCCTGCACTCAGTGGGGAGTCTGCTTGAGATTCTCTCCCTCTGCCCCTCCCCTCCCTAAAATAAACAAATAAATCTTTTTCCCCCCAAAGATGAAATACAGGATAGAATAATTAGAAATTGTTCACAACTGACCACATTAGTTTAGCCCATGAGAAATGAACACAAAGATTTTCACTGTTTTAAAGAATGCTGTATTATGTGACATAAAAATTCTCCTTAACAAAAACAAAACCAAAAAAAGCCCAGAAAGAAATGAAATTCAAAAAGCTCCAGTGGTTAAAAATTTGGGTTGGCCAGGACACAAAAGAATGAAAGACACAGTGCCACTACTGCCAAAAGCCTGATGCTTTGAGAAACAGAATAAAAACGTTACTCTCAGTGACAGTTGACTGGGCATTGGCTCCACTTCAAAACAAAAGAGCTTTTCCTTACCAATACAATTGCAAACTCGCAAAGGGCTTGAAAACATAAAACCCATTTATTTTATATTCTCTCCCCTTATCCTCTAGTCTCTCACTTGTCAACAATTTATGGGGATCACACATTTGAAATACAGATGACAACTTGCAGTAAATCCAATGCATTTTCCTCTCCCCATATTTTTTCAAATGGGTGCCACTAATAAAGTAAACACAAATTATTTAAAGATGGAACCGCAGCTCAAGGACTATTTCTCTGTGCATGTAGGTATATAATTATGCTATTTATTGACCTATCTTGCTGACATCTTTAAGTGATTTTTGGTTCTCTAAGAAAACATCAAAAGTTATTCCTGAATTACCAAAGTTTTTACTCAGTTGTCCGGTTCTTAGCTCTAGTACAAATCCCCCTCATCACCACTAACTAGTGTATGTGAAATATAATCTCTTTCTCATTGCTACAGACACTGTATAGACTTAGTGATCAGGGAACTTCAAACCCAACCGGCCAATGCCATGCTGCTCCCCGCCTCCGCACGGACCCCATCCCCCAGTTCCACCCAACACTGCATGGCCACACCACTAGGAGCATTAAGCCCCCCTCAACACCCACTCTGTTCCCACCACCACAAGACCCCTTCTAAGGAGAAAGGCCCTGCCTTCAACCCCTGAAGAAACATAATCTCTGGCCTTTCCCAGTGGTGGTTTTCTACTGTCTCATCTCCTCTCTGAATTTTAACTCAAAATTCCCTTTCAGGTGCTATTTAAATTTGATCTGAGGAAAGGACTTCTCCTTTACAGAACGCTATGTTATAAATTAGTACAACTATTCCAGGTGCCCTCATGCTATCATTTTCCATTGTTACCAGAACGCTACAACCTCTACTACCATCCCCACTTTAAGAAGAAACTGAAGCTCAGGGCTAGAGCAGAGCAAAGGCAGAATTTAAGCAAAGGCTCTTCTCCCTCACTCTGAATTTCTTAAGTATGTTGCTATTGTCTGTCAGAGGATTTCATTGTTAATATTATTTTGTAGCTATTTTGTAGGTACATGTCCAGAGGTTTCCGTATCTTCACTGGACCACGTATACTACTGGCAGGAACTGAACAACTTAATTGTGAGATTAATAAACAACTGCTTTCAACGCCACACTTTGAAAATGCATTCATTTTACAGTGAACCTTATTAACATTTGTGATCCAGGCCCCCATTCGATCTAGTTCCCTGCCTCTCTTCCACTGCTCACTAGCACGACTGCTAGGTTATCAGGAACGGCCTCAATCTCAGCTCTATTTTTAATACTTATCAATTCTGGTGAAATGTTTGAGATGGAAGGAGCTAAAGTGACTATCTAAAGTAAGGGCTTGATGCTATATATGGACAACGCTCAATGTCAGAAATGAATAGGAGTTGGCTATATTAAAGAACATTCACTTCATTTAAATAACATAAGTAATTAGCTGCCAAGACTGCCTGGGGCCACTGAGGCCCAGGTGCTCAGTGTCTTGTCTGGAGTGTTGTGGTGAACCAGGCCTTCCAAAGGTCTGTATGCTTTTCCCCGACCACATTGCTTTTGCGTCCCTCCTGCCTATTCTGCACCCTCCTCTCTTCCTTTCCTTGAAAACACTTCCTTCCCTCCGCTCTCCTGAATCAGTACTCCATGCAGGGGTCTTGTTTACTTCAGACTCTGATAGCCAGGCAATCACGGCATATTTTTAAAAAACTTTTCCTTCCTCTTTTTCACTGTTGGAATAATGCATAGTCTTTACAGAGGCCTGGCCCTTTCCGGATCTACAGGGAAACATATCCTAGGCCCATCTCAGCATTTCAGATAGGGAGTTGGATGCACTCCCCAGTTCCCTGGATGCCACAGAAACTGCCGCAAACTGCCGCAAACGGCTGGGCCCATCCTCTGTGGCATAAACAGGTGGAGGCTGTGACTATAGAAGTAGTTCCCAAAGTGGGTTCTGTGGAGCCTCAGTCCTTCCCCCAAAGAGATTTTCTAGTTAAAGAAGTTTAAGAAATTACTAAATGTACTTCCTTTGGAAAATCACAATGCATAAAAGCATATTAAAGGCTTTGGAGTCCTTAAGGAAATTCTTTTAATCAAGCATTCCCCAAACTTATTTGACCACAAAATCCTTTTTTCCTATTATACTTATTCACATCCTGCTTAATCAGTATTACGGAGGAAACTTTTGAAAATGCTCCACTAGAGACACATTAAGTCCCAGTAGAGTGTAAACATTTTATAATTCTGAACAAAATCCAACGCTTAATACCTACAAAACACTAAGATGGATTTCTATAAACCACCCATGAAAATCAGTCTCATTATAACACAGAGCAGAATGTTCACCTAGAAGCAGCTACATTACTTGGTGACCTAGAAGATTTAGATCTAGGTACTTTCCTACAGAAGTAACTCGGTCAGTGAAATACTATCTCCCGACCTAACTACTCTCTCTGTGTATTAGACAAAATGCTACCAAACACAACCTTAATTTGGGAATAACTGCAGAAGGAGTTCTAAAGCACTAGAATAGAAATTAATTACCAGTAATCACAGAAATAGACACATTCTGGGCCAAGTCGCTGAAAAGTGAATACCCAAAGTCAACTTTCTTTCTTTTTTTTTTTTTCCTGCTTAATTGCCATACCTGGGCAACATTCCTATAGACAAAAAGGTTCATATATGAAGCATTAGGAAACTTTTGACAAGAAAGGTAGTAAAAGACCATGAACCATCTTGTTGTGCCAAGTGTGGGGGACAGGGAGCAGAAAAGAGGGTCTTCTCCAGTACTTCCCCAAATGGCTCCAAGAGATTTTCACTATTTCCACCATCATTTCTTACCTTCTTGCTAGTCTGCTGACCACAGTAATTTCTCTCCTGCTCAGGAATCTTCTGTCCCCGAATTTTTTAACCCCCAAACTAACTTCCCCGTCTTCTCTTTTTGGCAATGACTCACAACATCGAGTACATTTTTACGTTTAGTCGGTAGATGATCATATCTAACAAACTGCATCCTCTGGCCTGAAACTCCCTTCAAATACTACAAAACATTCACTTTCTAAGTGAGAAATGCTCCCCAAATCTGGTTAAACTAAAATGGTAACTCCCAATTTGTAGGATACCTCATATGATTTCATGTTCAAGTGGTGGATGTTAAGGTGACTTTAAGATTTACAGAAGGCAGGGGCGCCTGGGTGGCACAGCGGTTAAGCGTCTGCCTTCAGCTCAGGGCGTGATCCCAGCGTTCTGGGATTGAGCCCCACATCAGGCTCTTCCACTATGAGCCTGCTTCTTCCTCTCCCACTCCCCCTGCTTGTGTTCCCTCTCTCGCTGGCTGTCTCTCTGTGTGTCAAATAAATAAGATAAAATAAATCTTAAAAAAAAATAGTAAGATTTATAGAAGGCAAAGCTTGCCAACTGATGATGGGTGAAGGGTGAGGAAGCACAGGGAAGTGATATGTCAAAAACTGTTCTAAACCATGTAGTTGCATAATGACAAGGCTGAGGTAAGCTATACCTTTGACCCATCTTGTTCTTTCATTATACCTAAGATTGTGTTGGTTTCAACAGCTTACCTGAGGTATATTTCTACTCTTCTAACTCTCACCATATTAGTTTGAAAGGGCAGATTAAATGTTCAGGTTAGCTTATCAAGTAAAAACCACAGTACACAGGGCATATCCACGAACAGATTTTTAAGAAACAACACAAGTAGACCAAGCTAGCACCTAGTTGCTCCTGTTCAGTTAACAAAAATAAATACCCTCACCAGGAAGGAATTGCTATAAAACACTGACTTAAGGGGCGCCTGGGTGGCTCAGTCATTAAGCGTCTGCCTTTGGTTCAGGTCATGATCCCAGGGTCCCGGGATCCAGCCCCTGCTGAGCAGGGAGCCTGCTTCTCCCTCTCCCTCTGCCTGCTGCTCCCCCTACTTGTGCTCACTCTGTGTCAAATAAATAAATAAAACCTTAAAAAAAAAAGATTTAAGAAAACAAAAACAAATACATGGCAGCAATTCAACTTAAATGCTTTAAAAATCTTACATAATCTATAAGATGCACATAGCACAGAAGAAAGTAGTAGCAGAGGAAAGTAAGGAAAATACAAATGCTCTGATTTTCCAATAAATTAACACATGGAAGAAGGACCTACTAAAAAAAACAGTATACAGGGAAAATCTGGCAAAGATTTAAAGTTTGTTAAAGTGAAATTACACAATTAAGTAGCATGACAGAAAAATACACACCAAAGTACAATGTGAATCTCCAACTGTAGGTTACTTCTGCTAAGCCCTAGGACTGGACAGCTCATCAAAAAGCACAGAGGATGCATACTTCATCCGTGACCGCTAATAATGTGAGGAACTACTCTGAGCCTGTTAGGACATTTATCATTCAGCTTCATCGTGTCATCCTTTTTCACAAGAATTAAGGTGATAACAAAGCTGTAAGGACACTCCCATGATAGTGGTTGGACCCTCTATCATCTCTTATTTGGAGAAACACATACCTGAAAATGGATTTGAAGATTTCTTGAACCAAACTAGTACCCACCCTTTGGAATCTGAAGCCCCAAGATGGGGCTACAGGTGTAATTTTAAACAATCACATAAACACTAAAATACACAGTTCAGAAATACACAGCATTACCACTGTTCATTCGATACCAATTCGAAGTTTCACTTTGAGAGGCGTAACCCCTGCTCGACTACTGAAATGGCTTAAGAAGTAGAATATCAGTAATAAAATGATTCTTAAATCAACTACTGCCATGACTTGCATTACTACTCGATTTCTGGCACATAGTAGGCACTCTTACTGTGAATGAATGAATCACTGACCAGCCTTAAGTGTGTTGCTCAATTACTCTACATATTTTAAACTTTCTGTATATAAAAAAGAAGGCTAGTTTCTCAAAGTGTCTGAAACTCTGACACTGACACAACTAGTGAAAAGATGCTTCCATTTCATGTAGCAGTTACAAAGACAGAGAAGTTATATATCATGATCCCCATGCTGAGGCTCATCTGACTTTCATCTTAGATTACACACCACTTCCTCAGGAAGGAGTTCCCCAACCCCCAGCAGTACCATGCCCCCTGAGTTATTAAGTCTCCTGGAACGCTTTATCTTCCCTTTGCTGTACGCACCACAAGTCATTAAATAACATCTGCATAGCTCTTTGTTAATATTTGTCTCTCTCTCCAGACTCCGGACATCCTGAAGGTGGTGGTCATGCGGGCTTTGGTGACTGACCTATTTCTTGCACCTAAAAGTACCTGGTACACAGGTATTTAGTAAATATTTACTCAATGAATGCTTGAAAACAAAAAGCCCCCTTTTGAAACAATGAGAACAACAGTGCCCCTTCAATATACTCAAATAATAAAAGCTTAGAAATCGGGGGAAAAAACATTAGGTCATCAAGCGTAATGTTCAGAACATCACTGTTCTCAACGTGAAACTGAGAAGAGTTTTTCCCTGGCAGTCACAGTGAGAAAAGAAGTAACTGTACCACTGGGTGTCTGGGTGCCATTTTACAGGTTTCAAAGCACTTTCGTCATGTGTGTGGTTCATGACTGAAAGTCTCCAAAGAGTTTATACACAACTCTCTGTGGTATGACATGAATGTTCTAAAGAGTTGTGACAGGTAAATACCCATGTATCCTGAAAGTTTTAATAAATGACTTACAGACTGCAATTTTTTTTTTTTTTTTTTTTTTTAGAGATCACTGCATAATATTCCCTTTATAAACTAGCTGGGGCAAAGTCTTAATTTTTTTTTATTTTTAAGTTGCAGAGTACAAAAGAAATACCGATTCTAAATAAAATCTTCAGGCATTGTAGAATATAGTAGCTCTATATTCTCGGAGGACAAAGAAAGGCAATCTGAGAGCTTCTGCTGCATGCCAAGGGGGCCTCCCAGAGATTGTTGGTAAATGGATCCACAACTCTAAGGTTCCCAAGTAAACTTCTAAAACCTTTTCAGAGGCGTGTGACCTTCAGAATCCTGTGACAGTGAGAGTAGGAGAGAGACTTCTATTTCAACAATACACTCTAATGCTCTGTGATGATTAAAAAACATTTTTTAAAAAAATTTCTATGACTACATGAAAATCCACCAACAGAGAAACCACAGGGTGGGTCAGAATTTTGGCAATGTTATAGTAATGGAAGTACTACTTGCCTTTAAGAAAGATCTTGTTCCACCTTTTTAAGGAATATGTTTGGAAGTCTGAGTTTGCAAAAACCCAGTATCTTATTTCTCCATCAAATTTTATGAATGTCAAAGGTTTGATACACAGTATCTAATCTGACTCACATAATCACCTTATGAAATAGGCAGGCCAAGAATTTTATAGATGAAGAGCATGAGGTTCCTAAAGGTTAAGTTTCTTGGCACAGTATCATAACTTAAAAAACGGAAGAACCAAGGGTGGTAGAGTTTCTGATCCCTAGACTGTCGCTATTCCTAAAGAACTGAACCATTCTGGTCCTTCTCAGGCTGCCGTTCATTCTTTACCCCTCGCCAAAATAAGCAGTAAGATAGCAATGCCCATAACTTCTAAGTATGTAGAGTGCACAGTATATGAAAAGTGAAAAATATTTCCCTCAAAATAATGTCATATCCCCACTGTGTCCCTACATCTGTGAATCCTAGAGTTTAAGAGAGAAAAAATTCATACTATGTCTTTAACTTCCAAAATCTGTTTTCTTATCTATAATGTACACTGTGCTATTACATTTGCACAACATCAAAGTTAAAGATAGGAAGGCCTATCAAATAACCTCCATAGAATGTAAGGGTCAAAGCAGGACTGACCTGTATAAGAGGCCTAACTCTGATCTTGATGGCCAAAACACTTTATTCTATAAAGTCAGCTTTGTTCTTTTAAGTCAGTGGTCTCCAACCATGGATACATACTAGAATGAGTTTTTAAAAAACACTGGAGCCCCAATTCTGCTCCAGAAATGAAATTAGAATCTCATTAGAATAGGGATGGGCTGGTTCTGAGGGTCATTGGGAGTTGAAAACCTCTGGTGTAAGTGCTTTTTGTTATCCACTTTCAAATGCCCCAACATGAGATCACTTTCATATTTTCCTATGGAAGGACTATTCACAGTCCGAGGATTAACAGCCACAGTGGTAAGAAACATCAGACTTTTACAAGCTGAATTGAGTTTATCACTTCTTGGATATAAGCAGATATTCTTAAAGTTAAGTCACAAATACTACACTTTATAAATACTAACCATTAAACAAGAAAAAAAAACACTAAAAAAATTTGTTTTTAAAAACACAGAACTTCATATAACTATGAACATATAATTATGTAATGCTCATTTAAGTATACCTTAAGTAATAAACCATTTTTGAATATCTTCCACTGGATAGTAGCCAATCTTCTAAAATAATTGATTTTTGGCATTTTCCCATAGATAGAAGTAAGAAAAGGCAAATAAAGAAACCAGAAGTACAAGACACCCTATTACACAGGTATCTGAAATCAGTTCAAAGGGGAGTTTCCACTGCTCAGAGGACAAAGGACTTCTCAGAAATATTACTGCAATCATATTGCTCATTTCTTACTCAACTCGGTACTGCTGAAAAGGATGTCGCTATGTTCCCACCTTAACTGCCTTATGTGTTGTTCCTGTGACAGCTGGAGTCAACAAAAATAAGTTTGGCTTCTGGAAAAACTAAAATGTCAGCCTTCTTTATTTTTAAACTTGCTCTAAAACTCTCCCATATTATCTGATCCTATGAATTTTGCAATAGCTGCATATTAGTTAAAGCTGGAGAATGAGTAACTAAGCATGGTTTAAATTGTATGCTGCAGTAAACATAACAATAAAAACACGTTCTATGCAATTTTTAGCATTTTATAAAAATCTACTCGCATTCAAAGGGGGCTTACAGTAAAGATTTCAAGAAAAAAGGCAAGAAAGTCTAAAATAGGCATAATACTCTAAATAAACATAGGTGGCCTAGCTGGGAAACTACTTAAGATTCCTTTTCTATAAACTTCTTAATGAAGAAGAAATTAACAGCTACTACAGTAATGATAAGGAAATATTAAAGGTTAGAGAAGAGTTTTGATGATGTGTTTCTGTTTCCAGGTCAGTGAGTTGTAACCAGATATTACCAGGTGAGTGGTATAAACTTACATGACTTATTGCAGATTGAACAGCCTTTACATAATGGCTTAGTTCCCGATCCATCATGGCCAATTCAACCATTGCCTTGTCCATACTGTATTCACTACTCACTTCAGCTGCAAGAAAAAGAAAGCAATTACTGTTTTCCATTGAAAATGCCATCTCTGGAAAAAGTTGATCCAAAATAATCTTTATCAGTCAATGATTTTAACAATTTTGTAAAAGGTATTACATATTTTTTTAAGACCTCCTTAACATAGGCCTGCTTCACTCAAAATTCTAAGAATACACCCAGTAGAAGAAAGCTCAAAGGTTGGAGTGGGAAAAAAAGTAGACTCAGACTTAGGAGTCTGAAGCTGTGCCACTTAGTTGTGTGATCATAAATCAACCACTACACCTCTCTAGGCCCCCGTTTCCTTTTCAGTTTTTCCTTTTCAGTTAAAGCAGCCCAGCCATGTATCTGTACATGCAACTCATGCGATTATTAAAGATCAAATAAGAAAGATTTCCATTTCTAGTATATTAGGTTATTTGGACCAATGCTAGTGAAAACCAGAAAAACAGTTAAAATAAAGGAAGGAAGGAAGGAAGGAAGGAAGGAAGGAAGGAAGGAAGGAAGGAAGGAAAGGGGAGGGAGAAGGGGAGGGAGGGAGGGAAGAAAGGATGGAAGGGAGGGAGGGGAGGGGAGAGGAGGAAACCAATATAAGGTTTTTTTGTTTTTTAGGAGGGGGAAGGGGGCAGTATTTACATAAGAAAAACTTGTATTTACATTCCCAAAATACATTTTTAACAAAATAGTGTGTGAGAAAGGACTCAAGTCATATTACAAATAAAACTGTCAAACCATCAATTACAGGTCAATGTTGTGAAAATGTCCAAATGTTAACAAGGGGAACAAACTGTTTAGGTGTTGCTGATACCAGCATGTATCTGCTACGTATACAGCAACTGCTGGTTAAAAATCATATTGATTACTTGATGATCACAAAGAGAATTTTAAGCAATTTATATCCTAATATGATGGTTTATGACTTACATAAAGGGAGGCATTTTACTGTATTTAGTTAATCCGTGGAAATCAATATAATATTGGCAATCTCCCTCTGGAATTAAATGAGTTTATTTTTGAAAGCATATAAAAATGTGCTTTTGACATTAAAAATGCTACGAAAGACTTTGCAAAATAAAACAAATGGGATCATGGTTCTCATTATCAAGGTCTCAAGGATGCTAGCGAGACTTGAACCAGATGGCAATTTCGAATTACAAGGCCAAGGAGACCTAGCCTGCAAAGGAGAAATTGAGCGATGGCTGGGTCAGGTTTGATGGCATGAAGCCTAGGTAAGAATCTTTGGAAGCCATCTGTGGCTTCCTACAGACTCAGTGAAGGCTCCAGGGCCCGAGAATGTTGGGACAAGCTGAAGGACCTAAGTGATGAAGAGTGCAGCCAGAGGCAAGAGGGAAAACACCAGAAAAGATCAGGAAGCTAGTTGTGAGAGGAACTGAGATTCACACCCCACCTGGAGGTGAGCCGGGTCAGATCACTTCTGGCTAAAAGTCAGTGTCTCAGTCCATCACAGAAGAGGGCTGGAGACTAGAGACCTAAGGACTAGAAGGAGTCCCACAACAAAAGGAATCTGGAAGAAAGACCATGAGAACATCCCTGGCAAGTAGCAACCTTACATTTTAAGATTCTTTCGGTGATGTTTGCTGTTCTTGTTAACCCTTATTTCCCGACTGCGATAATAATCTCTCTCAAAACCGTATTCATGTTTCAGAAACACCTGGCTACAGAAGGCACAAGGATTGTGTGTCCTGCCCTACTAAACGATCAAGGTGAGGAAAGAGCATGGCGTTGCACGAAAAAGGCAAACAGGCCAAATAAATCCCCGAAGGATTCAAGAGGAACTGGGAATGAACACAGAGGCAGGGAGTTGGCTGTTGACTAAAAAGTGAACCAAGGATGCGGTGGGTGTGGAGGGACTGACCAGCCAAAGTTTCCTTGCTCCTTTACTGCCCAATATATAATCCCACTACCAAAATTCCCCTACTCTTACAGGAAAGCCTTCCTAAAAATCTGCACCAAACTAAATCCTGTATATCCTTCAAGGGTTGAGCTCCAGCCCTACCTGCTTTTAAACCATACCAGCCTAGAAAGATCTCCTCCTTTCCTTAATTTATCTTAACAACTATACTTGATACTTTGGCACTTTCAACCGTAAGCAATCTTGTCTTCTTATGTGCATTTGTCTCATTTGTCCAAAGAGATTTTAACCCATTTGAGGGCAAGAATGATGCTTTAGTGTTCTTGGGATCTAATGAAGAATTACAGCATCTCTTCCTTCAATGTTCTCACATGGCATTATTTAATAAATTTGAAAATTAAATTTTCGCTGAACTATAAATTGTCCTGCCTCAAATATCTATTGAATTAACATATAATGAAGACTTGTGATATAAACTCATTCGCCCATTATATTTTCATAGTGATCTTTCCATCAGAAAAAGCTTGGCACCAGCACGTGGCGGGGGGCAAGGGAGGTGGGGGCAGAGAAGCACACAAATAATGTTAACACTCACAGAATGACAATCCCAGAGAGGAAATTACTACTGTACCACAAAAGCCTGGCATTGCAGGAGATCGGTGCAGCTGATAAAGCATGGAAAGCAGTAACGACGATGAAAAAAAAATACATAACAATAATAGCTGTAGCTAATAATTAGTAAGCGCTTTATTATGTGCCAAAGCTGTGCTGAGCACAACATTTACAGTAAACCTCACGGCAACTCTTTTATCTGCACTTTACCAACGAGAAAAGTGAAAAACTGAGCAGCTGAAGGAACCTGCTCCGCACCCCAGAGGTAGCGCACAGCACAGCGAGGCTGCCAAGTCAGGCTTTCTAGCGGCAAAGTTTGCACACTTGCCCGCCTGTGCTAACAGGTGCGTAACCACGAGGAGAAGGACAAGCCCCTTCAACTCCTCCATGAATATCCAGGAACAGACCCTCACTGGGGAGAAAGTCTGGCCCCCCGCCCCACCGTCTCAGCCCTTAGGTGGTCTGTTTCAAGTAAGACACTAGGCAATGCCACTCAGATGCTATCAGACCTGGTCCCATAAGAGCTCTTCCAAATTCCTTACAGAGAGGAAACTGATAACAAAAAGAAAATGATTCTTCCCTTTCAGAAGACTACTAAATTTTCATGCTGGTGAGAGAGCGACTTTTCACATCAGCAAGGCCAGTGGGAGGGGCTATAAAAGCAACCGAGTCACCCACCAAATGCCACGAGATAAGGAAATGGACTCTAGCTGCTAAGAAATCAAACCCTTGCATGAAGCTAAGAGCAGCGGCAGCAGCCACAGACATGGAAGTGGCGGCCATGCAAGCGCAGCAGCAGAGGCAAGCTCAGGGGGAAGTCTTCGTGTTGCAGAGATACTTCTGAGTGGAGTCAGTATCAACAGCATTCCTATTGTCTATGCCTCTGACTGCCTTCCCCCCGCCAAACAGGGTCTGGGGAATCTAGGAATATTCACATTTCTTCAATGTGTCATTCAATGAGCATTTATCATAATCAACCTTCATTTGCATTCATCAAATGAACCTAAGTGATATACTTAAACATTCATTTATAAGCCAATAAATACGTAGGGAAGTCTCGTGGAGAGCTTGGGGAGCCTGCAAGGCCCGTGTAACACATCTGGTGCACTAATTAGGAAACTGTTCCAAGAAGTTAGCACAAGAATTCGCGTCAATATATTCCCCCCACCCCCACCCCAGCAAATCAAGTCCAGAGGGCACAATCTCCGATTTACATTATAAAATCATCACTGTTTCTGTAAGCATGCCAGTAGCAGGGCCATCCTCCTTCAAATCTGCGTGTCTGTGCCAAGGGACCCAAAGAACTTGAAAAATGTTATTTAGACCAGAGAGGGCTACAGAATGAAACCCATTTTTACAAGATGGTTTCTCTTTCATTTTTCTTTTTCCTGTTCAGTGGCAAACCTTAGAAGAATAATGATAGTCACGGGAGGACGACTTCTTTTTAGACTGAAGTGCTCTGACATTTATAGTATATAGAGTGCCTGAATGGATGCAGTTGGCCTGCATATGATTTTCCTGAAGTCAAACAAACCTATAATTATGCAATCTAAGCAGCCACGCTATTCATTAGACACGTCATCTGTTACTCAATGTCAAAACGCACTAACAGCAATATTCTATTACTATTCCGTGTTTGAAGTGTTGAATAAGGCATTAAAGTTACATGATCTGTACAACACTAAGCAGAAATGGGTGATTTCATGTTGCAATCACGTCAACTTAAAACAAAATTCATGAGGCTTCAATGAGAGAAAGGTGATGGCAGGAACAAGTTATAAAAGCAAAACAGTAACAATCAATGCCAGTTGTCTCAAATATGAAAGATCAGGGCAAAATGAGGCCAAGAGATAGGTGGGAGAAAGAAATGGAAGGGAGATGACAAACCAGCTACTTTTACAGATGTAGACTCATGTGAGACAAATGCCAAGTCCTCTATTTACGACCAAAAGATACAGGTAACAATAAGCCTGTAGCAATATGACAATTCTTACATAGCACAGCATGGATTCACGAGAGTTTATCTTTCAGCGTGTTCCAGGATTGTCTAGGGTCTCTTCACATCTTATTTGCTCAATATAATGCCATTTTAGGCCAAGGGTTAAAAATAAGGGAGCAGAAGATTCTTTATCTTGGCTTCTCCGAGTCCAGGTGGGCACGGTCAGTAGACCAATCAAGCTCTTGTTCCAGACCAGCAACCAGTCGGCAAGAGGGGCAGGGAAGGGATGCAGCCAAGAGACACAGCCTGTAGACCGACTCTTCTAAGGAGGGCCCCTCCCTAGCCACAGCCGTCTACAGCTGCAGCCTAAGGCATATGCACTAGCCAGAAATAAAGTCTCTTCCCTAAGGCCCAGTCCTGAGGTTCAGGACACACAGCTGAAACGGGGCCAAGCCCATGTAGTACCTAGAGCCAAGCAAGTTCTCTAAGCAACCCCTCAGGTCCTTGGAAGAACTGCCTTCAGTGAGACAGACATGAGAAAGAGGACATTTTCCCTCTTCTTTCCCCTAGCATGCCCATACACATCTCGGTACTACCTCTCTACACTACCAGATGGCTTATTGCTTTGCTCTGCTGTTCTCTATGATCTCAGTCACAGATCCCTTTCCAGAATCCTCCCTGATCTCCAGAATAGGACCAAATGCTTCATTCCTTATAGGTCCATAAAACTTCTCTACCTTTACAACTAGGACACATGTGAGTGCGTGTGGGTGTAAGACAAATTTCATCTACTTATCCCTTCCAACTTTTTGTTCCTGATTCAATTATATAGTTTTGTCCCTGGCCAAGTCGTTTCCTGAAATTTTGTCCTAAACAAATAAAAATTGCAGGATCTGGTGTTCTTTACTCTACAAAGTCATATACAGGCATATCTGAACAGAAACAATACCAATTACATGTAGTTGATTAAATTCAACTTCATGCATTTGATCAATAAAACGCCGGACTAAGACAAAGCAGCCATTTAGTGTCCTTCTGGGGTTGCTGACTCCAATTCAACATGAATCACACACCCAGAAGGATATGATAAATATCCGTGCCATAAAGTACATATGTCTATTTTGGCAAGGCGCAGGGAAGAAAACAAGGCAGGGAATTGCCTGATTGGATTTTAAATTTCCTAGAACAGATGAGACGTGGAATAGAGAGATTTACTTTCTGAAACAGAGAAATCTCTTCCTAATCTCTTCAGAGATTCTTCTATATTTTGTAAACAAGAAATTTCTTCTTTCTGGATGAACTCAAATGACAGTATAAATCATACCTTTCCCTCCCTCCACAAAAAAACAAAAACAAAACAAAAAACCCCTTCCTCTCTTAAAATACAGCTCCCACTATCTCTAGCAACATATACGTACATACACACCTACCTCTGTGAGTGGGTGTGTGTGTATGTTTTTCCTGGCAGCCTAGTATTAAGCAATCATTATATATTCATCAGGAGTCAAATTTAATGACTTACTCACTGCTTGAGCAATATTTAATAGAAACTTGTTACTTCTCACTACACTGTACTTTAACCATAATTATTCTTCCCCACAGATACTAGCGTGGAGGAAAAGTAAAAACCAAATCCACATTCTCTAACTGCCTCCCATCAGAAATAACAGTGAAGAGTAGAACAGTGTATGGTACAAACTAGTACGCAATTATAAACTCAGCGAATACGGGGGAATCTTCGAGAAATATTGACCTTTCTAATCCTCTTTACTCATCTATACAATTTTGTCAATAATACAGAAGAGGGAAGTTCTATATTATAGGAACTCAAAAAGCCAGCTCTGGAGTCAGATTATATTCAAATCTAGGCTTTATTATTTGCTAGCTATTAGTCTTTGGTCACTCACCATATTAGAGTTTCCTCTTCTGTGGAATGGGTACAATAACAGTATTTAACTCATAAAGCCAAGATAAGGACTAAATGAGAAAACACAGACAAAATGATTAGCACAGGGCCTGGCCTACAGTAAGCACCAACAAAATGTCATCATAATTACTGCCGAATGGAAAACTACTCTGCAAATGTAATTAGTCTAAATGCTAAAAGCACTTTACCCTTAGAACCAAAAGGTATCAAGTGAAGGTCACCTCCTTAACTCAGCTGTTTTTTCTAACTTGCGACCAAATCACGAAGTTGAAGTCACAAAACTGCAATACTCAATGAGAAGCTCTGTAAACCTCCCCCAACAAACTCGTGTCCAGAAATCCATTTACCTAGTATATGCTTAAGTACTTACTATATGCCAGGCAGAGGGAAAAAATGCTTTCAAGCAAGGAGCAGCTACTCCTGCCCCCAGAAGGTAGGGAAGGTGTAACAGGTGAGGGGATAAACATGTGCTGTATCTTGAACGACGAGTAGGTGTGCACCAGATGTTCACGAGACTGAAGCGGAGGAGAAACAAATGCTCTTGCCCTTTCTACAGAGGCTTTGAGTTTAAATCTCAAACAAAAACACTGGGGATGAGAATAGAGGAGAAAGATATAGATTTAAAAAACAAACAAACCTTCACTGGGTACTGACGATGTGCCAGGCACTTTGAACATACTACTCCTTCTATCCTTTGTTACAACAATGTGAATTAGGTGTTATTAAAAGCAATTCGATAAGGAAGCTGATATTCATAGAGGTTAAATCATTTGCCCCAGGTCACACAGTTAATACATGGTGACGTGAGGAACTGACCTCAGGTCTAACTTTAAAGTTAGCATGGAAGGCACATGCTATCAGGGTCTGAACTACCTCACTCAAGTAAATAATCCACTCATGCAAAAGTCACAGAGTAATAAATGATCAGTTCTCTAGATAAAGGAATTCTCCCAAACACTACCTTCTTGTAAGACAGAGACGGAGAAAGGAAAATTGACTTAAATAGTTCTACCCCAGAGTAATGGAGACCATCTTTCATTATATAGACAGGTATTTCCTTAGAACATGTAGTTAATATTCCATAAACCACCATGGTAAAGGTACAATTCAAAATGTTGCTTGAAATAAATTCTATGAAGGATTTGGTTCACAAAATCATAGAAATGGTCTCTGCATACAATCTGGTCTCTACTAGTCATCAAAAGCACTATGAATCCCAGGCTATGGGTAGCTACCATTTTAAAACATACCCACACGGCCGCCTGGATAGCTCTATCCCTTGAGTCTTGCCTTCGGCTCAGGTCGTGATCCCAGGGTCCTGGGACTGAGTCCCACATCGGGCTTCCTGCTTGGCAGGGAGTCTGCTTCTCCCTCTGCCCCCCCATCTCAAAAATGAAATGAAATGAAATGAAATGAAATAAAATAAAATATTAAATAAAATAAAATAATTAAAATAAATTAAATTAAATTAAACTAACAAAGCATGTGGTTCAGAATTAAGCACACAGCTGAAAAATTCAAACAGTATAATAATGTGGTGTCTCCAATACCGAAACTCCCTCCCCAGAAACAACCATTGTAATGAGGTTTTCATTCCACGGAAATATTCTATGTATTCGGCACTCTCTTTTAAAAAGGACAACGGAAATTAAGGCAAACAAATATATCGAGGAAAACACCATGAACATATTAAAAACAAAAGAGAGATGCTAAACTAAGAATATAACACAGGTGATTAGAGGGGAACTTCCATTCACTCATTGAATAAATATTTACCAAGCACAGACCATGTGCCCAGCACTCTGCTGGGCGGCGTGGACAGAGCAGCAAACAAGGTAAACCCTGTCCCTGTTCTCAAACAGCTTATACAAATTTCTACTCCATGCAAAAATTGCTAAAAAGCTCTGATATGACTATCATGCCTTTGTTTGGCTCTTGGTGTGGTGGGAAAGCTTGTTCTCTGCCAAACAGCACTAATTATTAGAGCCCTTCCAAAGAGAGGGCTGATTCATCACCGCCCTAGAACAATTCTAGGCAATGACAACAATAAATTTGAATTGCTCTTTCACACACATTAACTTATTTACACCTCATAACCTCCGTATGGAGTGATTTTACTCTCTGTTTTATATGGGTGAGGAAACTGAGGCTCAGAGAGGTTAAGTGATTCCACCGAAGTCATGCCCCACTATCAGAAGTGGGACTTGAACCCTCATCCTCAACGGCAGAGCTGCAGAAGAGCTACTTAGTGAGCCACACAAGAACAGTCAACTCTTCCAGATCACGGTTTTTCAAAGGTGGCTCTTAAATATTTCCTTGCTGCGAGTCTTTGCTTCTCCAGGATAAATAATGTTCATCAAGTTCATTCAACCTAGCTGACCTGCTTTCATTTAAATGTGCTTCATCTGCTAGTGTCCCTTTTACAGACGGACTCCAGAAATTAAAAACAATTACAGCCATGGGTTAACCAATGAAGGCTATGATAACACTATTATTACATGTGTACCGCTGCGATCATGGGTTGATTACCAGTTTTCTTTCAAGTAATTAAATAATAACATTTACTGAGCACTCACTGTGTACCAGACACTATACTAAGTAATTTATACACATCATTTCATTCAATCCTTGTAATAACTCTGTGAAGAAGACACCATCATTCTCCCCATTTGGTGGAACAAAAAAATGGGCACAGAGAGGTTAAGTACCCTGAACCAAGGTTATATAGCCAATGAACTGTAGAGGGAACATTCAAACTGGAGTCTATCAAATAACAGAGTCCGTTCTCCTAACTACCTCAATAATCATCACCCTATGGGCATAACCCATTTCTCCATGTCCTAAGACTTTGCCAAATGCCTTCCTAAGATTAGACTAAAAAGCATCCCTACTGTACCAGGGAAGTCACCACAATTAAAAAAAAGGGGGGGGGCTGGAGCGCCTGGGTGGCACAGCGGTTAAGCGTCTGCCTTTGGCTCAGGGCGTGATCCTGGTGTTATGGGATCGAGCCCCACATCAGGCTCTTCCACTATGAGCCTGCTTCTTCCTCTCCCACTCCCCCTGCTTGTGTTCCCTCTCTCGCTGGCTGTCTCTATCTCTTTCAAATAAATAAAATCTTTAAAAAAAAAGGGGGGGTGAAGAAGAAATAGGGTAATCAAGCTCATAAATGAGATCGGTACTCAAAAAAAGGTTAATGATATTTTGCTTGCACGTGGACAGCAACTGCCTTGGACCAGCCTATCTCTGTATTCATTTTAAATAAATTTATACCAGGAAGAAATTTCAAATGGGGTCAGCCTACTTTAAAATAGAAAGTTAATGAAACACTTCAATTAAACAGAAATTAAGTCTTCAAAAAATATAAAAATAAGTTTGAGGGACACCTGGGTGGTTCAGTCAGTTAAGCGTCCAACTCTTAAGTTCAGCTCAGGTCTTGATCTCAGGGTCGTGAGTTCAAGCCCTGCATTGGGCTCCAGGCTGGGCACGGGGCCTACTTTAAAAAAATATTATAAAAATAAGCTTGAGAAGATCTGATAAATTCATTAGATTATAAGCTCTACGATGACAGGAACTGTAATCTCTGTTATTTACTTCTCAAATGTTAGTCTAAATGAGAAGTAGTTTGTTCAGAGAAAAATTTCTTTAAGGAAAGTGTAAGAGGCACAATCACAAAAGGAGAGAACAACACTATGTCCCATTCCTGTCAGAGGATAACTTCTATGCTTGTTATTTTAGAAAAGTAAAATAAACTTGATTTGCAGTGAACATGGCATAATGTAAAACTTGTCAAGTTATTTTGTTGTACACCTGAGACTAATTAACAGTGTCAACTCTATGAAAATAAAAATAAATCTGATTTCACGATAACAATGGCAAATCAATCTGTTAAAACTTAAATCACTGACAACTCCAGAAAATAAATCTATCATAATTTACCACAAACATTATAATAACTATCCCATCTGATACAGCGCATTTCCTTATATTTGTATCTACACATAGTGCACGTTCTTGAGAAGAACTTTTAAGTTATAATTCTTTTTTTCATTACATATCTTATCATTTCTAAGATGTTTTAGTTTCATAACTTTAACTTACTTAAATCAGTAGTGACTCCCAAAAGTGTTTGTCTTGCCTTCTTTAAAAAACCTCTTTCTTCTTTAACAAAGAAATAACGATCCATAAACACTTAAATCTACTAGAAACAGCTCAGAGAACTCTGCCGGGGAAAGTAAACTATTTCTGTAATGGGAATTATCACCCACTAATATCTGTTTCTGGATGACACTTAAAATGAACTGAGAAGTTAAGAGATAAAGAACTAATAATATTCAATGAGTAAGTAACTGGTTCTATAACACTACAGTACTATTTATAAAATGGGAAGTTCCAATCAATCACATCCCACATACACGCACCCAGTCTCGGCAGCCAAAGTGAACTGAACCACATGCAAAACCCAAACTCTGAAGTCACCTTAGACCCCTCCCTCCTCGCATCCTCCCCATGTAACTACTCACCAGGTTCTACCAATTCGGCCCACTCAAGCAAACTAGTCTCTCCTTTCCTCCCTTTCCAGCCATGGCTGCCTTAATTTCAATCCTTATCATTTCTTCCTCAGATTACTGCTGCTTCTTTAGTGATTTCCTTTCCCACCCTCTTTTCCCTCCAATCCTTCTTCCCTGTTGTTACCAATTATCAAGAACAAATCTGAAGTTACTCTCTTGTTTATCAAAAACCTACAACAGTATTTCCACTTCTGGCCAAGACTAAGTTAACAGAGACCAAATTTATTCTCCCGCCTGAAACAAAAAATTCAAACTGAAAATATATAAATAAATAATGGTTTGCGAGATGCTAGAAGTCATGCGAGGAAGAGGAATCAGGGTGATAGGAAACATGAGGTGAAACCTGTGACCGCCCACCTTTACAACCCTGAGGGAGTTTTCAGGGTACACAATACCAATCAAAATCTCAGCTGACCGTTTTTTGTAGAATTGACACAGATTCTAAAATTCATATGGAAAATGCGAAGGACCTAGAATAGCCAAAACAACCTTGAAAAAGACAAAGTTGGAGGCCCAACACCACTCAATTTTAAGACTTATTATAAGGCTTCAGTAATCCAAATAGAGTGGTATTGGGATACAGAGAGGCAAACAGATCAACAGAACAAAACAGAGTCCAGAAATACAAACTGACGTGTATGGATGACTGATCTGACAAAGGAGCCAAGGCAATTCAGTGAAGAAAGAACAGTCTTTTCAACAAGTTGCTGGTACAACTGGCTATCATATGCAGAACAAAACAAAATAAAACACCTCTGGCCCATACCTCGAGCCAAATACAAACATTTAGTCAGAATGGATCACAAATCTAAATGTAAAATCTAAGACTATAAAACTTCTAGAAAAAATTATGAAGAAAATCTTTGAGATCCTGGGTTAAGAAAAGAGTTCTTAAATACAATACTAAAGCACAGCCATAAGAGAATAAATTGATAAACTGGAGATCATCAAAATTAAAAACTTCTGTTCCACAGAGTGGGAGAAAATACGCAAAAATCATATATTTCATAAAAAACTGTGTGTGTGTGTGTGTATAGAACAAGATTTGGATAAATACTTCACCAAAGAAGTAAATGCCAAATAAGCTCAAGAAAAGGTATTCAACATTACTGGTCAGTAGGGAAATGCAAATTAAAACAGCCTAAGATACCCACTGCGTATTTACTAGAATAGCTGAAATTCAGAAGACTGCCCATATCAAGTGTTGATGACAATGCAGAGTAACTGGAGAGCTACCCTAACGTATTCCACACAGATTCCTAATTTCCAGACAACTACTATTACCGAAAAAGCACATTCTACCACATAACACAGGCCAAGTTTAATATAATTTCATCTTATCATAATGACTCAGAAGGGACTTCAAATATAAAGTCTCTCAGTGTCATCATTATGGTTTTACTATTACTATAAAGTATGAAAACATGAGTCAACAGAAATTTTTTATTTAGCAGATATCAAAGAAACCAGCTTTCAGTCTATAATTACCTCACAAAATTATGATTGCTTTTTATTATAATTTGGTTTCTTCAACCCAGTAGTTCTGAAAGTGTGGTCACCAGACCAGGTGCATTAGCACCACCTGGGAACTTGTTAGAAATGCAAGCTCTCAGGCCCTCCACCAAACAACTGGATCTGAAACTCTGGGCTGGGAAACAGCAATCTGTATTTTAACAAGTCTTCCAGGTGATTCTGAAGCGTAGCAAAATTTGAGATCCACTACTTTAATGTATGTTTTAAAGTTAAAATCATAGATTGCCTTTTCTCTGAGATTCTTTCTGTATTCACCGAATTCTAAGACAAAGAGGAACTGTTACTGCAAGTCCACATTTTCAACACATTTTCAACGAATCTAGAACTCAACCAGCTGTTTTCCTATTTTTATACTCTTGAATTATTTTAGGCCTTTTAAAAAGCTAGAAAAAAACCACAACTGAATGTAAGGTCCCATAAATAATGCATTCTACAAAAGCTTTTGTTTTAAAACAAACTTTTCTACTTAAATATCCTAAGTCATTTACTCACATCTATTTTTTGCAACTGCACCCAACATTCTTTCCAAAATTACCACTATAGATTTGCTTCTAATTTCAGCTACAAATTGTCATCCTCCAGTGAATATCTGTACAACTTTTAATTAGGTTCATCTAAATGGAATGGATTTTTAAAATAATTCCAGTTACAAATTTTAATTGTTTCATCAAGAGACTTAAGAAAGAAGCAGAATGAAAGCGGAAACGGTTTGGATGGAATCAGGACATCTGGGGCTGACGATATTGCTCAGAGATTTTGAGTTTTCTGGGGCTCAGTTGCCTTCTTTTGTAAAAGGAGCTGGAGTAGATGACTGGAATAGGCCAGTTCAAGTGTAAAGGTCTATAAACCTGTGCTCTTACCCTTATGCTCCATGGTACTGTAGCTGTACAGTAATGTGACATGGCAAATTTTCTTGAAATGTTTTACCTGTTTTTAATCATTTTAAATTGTTTTAAGAAACATGCCTCTCCGTAGGACTCAAGAAGATCACTCACTATTACACAACTCCCTAGAGAGTTGAATACAGTAAAATATGAACACACACAACCCTTCAGCTGCAGGAGCACTTCCATGGTAGTGTGATTTTAAGTCTCCTGTTCTTTCTAAGATTGGTTTATTTCTCCCTGAAATTATGGGGATGCACAGCATGAACCCCCAAAGGCAAAGATTCCACAATGTCATAAATAACATGGACTTTAGAAGCAGAATGCCTTTGAATTCTGGCTTTGAATTGCACACCTACCACGAAGAACCTTTTGTGATCTTAAGCAAGTTATCTAAACGCTCTAAACCTTTTTTTTCTATCAATCTTCTGTTAAGAGAGAATAAGAATAGTATCTTCATACGAATTAAATGAGCTAATTGACAACCAGCACTTAGCACGGAGTGCACACAGAATACACACTCAGTAGCATTAGGTATTTTTATGAATACTACTTGCTAAGTCAGCCCTCTACTCAGGAGTTATCAGAACAAATGTGCAATTCAATTTAGTAAATACACCAGGGTACACCTACTTGGTGCAAAGGACTTCACCACTCGCTATAGAGGCAAGGGTTCTCGAACTTCTGAATGGATCAGAATTACCTGGGATGTTTGTTTAAAATGCTGATTCTTAGGCTCTGCTTCCAGAAGCTCTGATTCTGCAGTTTTAAAATAAGCCTCCCAGATGTTTCTAAGGCAGGCTGTTGAGGAATGCAGTTTGAGAAACTTTTCTGCAGGAGGTTCAAAGAGAAAGAATCTCTTCCTTCAAGTTCCTACAATCTCTAAGCCTTTTTTCTGTTCCAGAACTCACCTCCACTACCTGTTGTACCCGCTGGCTGTGTAACATGTGCGCCTGATATGGCCCTTCCATGTAAATTCCATTTGCCATCACTTAAGTTCCACTATGTCTGTCCTGATGCAATGATACAACTCTTTACCTGATATGTGAGATCTACTAATCCTCTAAATCCCAACTGGTGACTAACGAAAGTCCCTCAATATAAAGGCTCTTCCTGACCTCTAAAAACAGAAGATTCATGAACCCTGATTGCTGAGCTATAAACCTGACCATGGCCTCATTCATAGTCTTGGTCTCAAGCCTTATGCTTCCAACACCGCAGCCAGCAGACATCACAGCCTGTCCTCAGTACAGCACACATTTGCAAAAAGAGACTGCAAAGTGTCAAAACCCATATAAATTTAACTCACAAAGACCTTAATGTATACAAAACAGTAAGAACAACAAAGCGACAATCAGGGATCAGGGGATGGAGGACAGCATGCAGACTATGACAAAGGAATTTAACTGCATTACAAATATTTGAGCTAACCTCCCTGGAGAGAGAGGGGGAACTGACCTAAGTAACTTTACACAGGGGTTTGAGTGAAAGCTATAAGACTAAAGGTACAAAGACCTGTACCTAAGCACTGCATACTGGCTGATGAAGTCGTTTGTCATGGATTAATAATTCTGAAACTGTCTTATATGTAACTGGGGTCAAAAGAGTAAGTAAATGAATGGTGGACAGTGGGAGCCTCTATTAACAAGAATACTAACACAGAAATTTGAATACCATCACTGATTTCTTCCTTTCCCTCAATTTTCGTACTCAATAAATCGAGTTGCGTTAATTATTTCTCCTTTGTCTCTTAAGAATCTGACTACTTGGGGTGCCTGGGTGGCTCAGTCGTTAAGGGTCTGCCTTCAGCTCAGGTCCTGATTCCCGGGATGGAGCCCTGCATCAGGCTCCCTGCTCAGCGCAGAGCCTGCTTCTACCTCTCCCTGTGCTCCTCCCCTGCTGGTGCTCTCTCTCTCTCAAATAAATAAAAGATCTTAAAAATTTTGGGGGGAAAAAAAAAAAAGAATCTGACCACTTCTCAGGGTGCCTGGATGGCTCAGTCAGTTAAGCATCCAACTCTTGATTTCAGCTCAGGTCATGATCTTAGGGTCATGAGCTCGAGCCCTGTGTCGGGCTCCAAGTTCAGTGCGGAGTCGGCTTGAGATTCTCTCTCCTTCTCCCTCCGCCCCTCCCCCTGCTTGTGCACATGCACTCGCACATACTCTAATAAATAATAAAATCTTAAAAAAAAAAAAAAAAGGAATCTGACTACTTCTCACCACCCAAGTCACCTTCCTAGTCCAAGCCCAGGTCACTATCATCTAATGCCAGAGGACTGACTGACTGCAACAGCCCCCACTGGGTTGCCTAACTCCACACTCATTCCTAGGAAGCTATTTTCCATATCACAGCCACAGAATTCATGCAAAATATAAACTATCTTACTCCCATTTAAAAAATGTTTTATAGCTTCTCACTGCCCTAAAGTCCAAACTCCTGACTTTGACTTATGAGAGCCTACCACCCCATTCTGATCCTTTCCTAATTCTCTCCAGGCTCTGTTCAGTGCCCAGTGGCCATTTCTATTTTAGTCACTGCTGTATTTCCAATACTTAGTACGGGCAGAATTAATTCTTTGATCCCTATATGAATGCTACCTCCTCAGTGAAAGAGAGACTATATTTTCTTTATGCATGATTTGAGGCTAGTCCTGTGACGGATCTGAATAACTGAATACATTGGAAGTGATGTTCTGGAACTTCTGAGCCCAGGTTTTAACAGGTCTGGCAGTTTCTGCTTTCTTCCTCTTAAAACAGCTACTATGCTGGGAGGAACCAAAACCACATGGAGAGGCTATATGAAGGAGAATCCTCAGGCTCTGACCAACAATTCCAGTACCAACTGCCAATGGTGTAAGTGAGTCACCTTGCAAGTTTCAACCCAGGTGAGCCCCCCAAATGGCCACCATCTTAACTGATATCACTTGGAATGGAAGAGCCTCCCAGACCAATTCAGTCAACCCACTGAATCATCAGAGATGAAAAAAAAAAAAAAAAGTTTGTGGTTTTAAAACATTAAGTGTTAAGGTAGTTTCTTTCAACAGCAATATGAGCATATGTCAACATGGGCTGAAATCCCATTCCTGGTACCAATTTCATCTATTGGTACTTAACAAATTACCCCAATAAGCTCCATATCTTGATGTGAGGAGCACCATGCAAGTACAGTGATGGGAGCACTTAGGAGGAACCACCATTGGAGAACAGTTACTGTAGCACATGAAAAATATGCAATACCTGTAATAAACATATGTGCACCTGTCCTATATTTTAAACTTCATTTCTTTTCCAGATCTAGATTTAAAATGTGCTCTTAATGAAAAAGAGAAGTTTAATCACTCACCTGTTAAATTCTAACAGATGGAATAAATTTCAGCAAATATACTTTCTCAAGGTTCTCTTAAGAAATCTCTTCCCATAGTATGCAACTGGGACCAACCAAAACCATTAAATATAGAACAAAAGTATATCTGTTCACATAGCAGTCACTTGCTCTCCCTGTGCTGTAACTATATTAAAATGTGAGGGGCAGATTATGTAAAGAATTATGCTTATATTTTGACAGGTTCCCCCACTGATGGTATGGCCAAGAGTGGTAAGGATGAGAAGCAAAACCAGTATCCTTAGAGTGAATATGCAAATATTTGTCAAACATCTGAGTGAAAAGTAAATTACTAGAACATCTGATCAGTTAGCCAAAAAATAAAAGAGGAAAAAGAAAGGAACTGCTTCACAGCTGAGCATCTGAGATACCTCTCAGACCCTGCATGGTCATCTCTCACGTGATTTGAGTCTAAGAGGTTTCTAGGTATTACAGGGATTTGATGTGTGAAACCAGCAGGGTTTCTTATAGGAACAACAATTTGTATTCTGCTTCACAATTAGTAAGTATCTAAACACAGGTGCATAGTGTTCTCTGCAAATTATAAAATTAGAAACAAGTTGCAGATAACAACACTACCAATTTCATTATTATTATTAAGTTCCAGTCAAGATCCAGATACTCTCTTAAGCTTCGCATTGAGAAAACAAAGAAAGGGCAGATACAGGGTAATTCTTTCAAACTTAAGAAATTCCAAAACTACCAAGAAACTCTGGAAGACTCTATTTCAAGAGAACAGAGAACACTGACAAAAACTGCATCTTCTATGTAACACATTACATAATCTCTCTTTGTTAACTGGTTTAAATGTCTATTTTAGACTGTCCCACAGGAACTCTGATCCTCTTTGCTTGAAATTAAATCCTATACTAATTTTCTAAAACTAGGACACATTTCTGCTTCTTAAACCTATCATAAATGTCACCTTTTTTTCCTATTAGGGAGATAGTGCCCACCCTTCCCTACACACTCTTGGTGCCATTCCCCATCCTGACCGTGGGCGAGGTTTACACTTTAAGCTGGTTTTTCACTAGTTCTCTTTATGACTGAAGCCAAGTGTTTACAGCCTGAGTTACAGCCAAGGTAAGACCACTGTATACGAGGCATATAAACTGTTTCAAAAAAGGAAAGACCCTAAAAAGAAGATACTGTCCACATTTTACATGCAGTGAAAAGGGAGCTCCAAGAACTGAAGTAATTGGTTCAAAAGGACAGAGCTGGAAGATGGCAGAACTTGTATTTTAACTCATGGCTGTCTGTACAATACTAACTTTGTACAATACTAAATCTACACCAAGAGCTCTTAAGGATACATCTCTCACCTGCAAAAGGCCCAAATAACTATTAACAAAAACAAAATAATTGAGCAATAAAATATGAGTACTATGTGCTAAGCACAGTGGAGAACATTTTAAACCTATTATTTAATTCTTACATCAACCCTAAATAAAGTGGAAGTAAGGAAGACGTATGGGCACACAATTAAATACTCGTTAGATATTAGTTGCTATTTTATGATATTATCCCCATTTTATAAATGAAGAAACCAAAATTTACTTGAAGTCACAATGCTGATAACTGCCAGAGCTGGGTTTGAACCCAGGTTACTTGACTGCAGAACTGGTTTCTAACCCCCTTAAGTAACTCTGCCTAGCCAACCAAAGCACTGTGCTGCCCTAATTGGCCAAAAGGGAAAGAAGAGGGGAACCCAGCAGCAGCGACGGCCTTGCTACATTGAGAGACGCACTGTGTCTCGATGGAGTAAGTGCTGTAGATGTAAGACGTGGAGCTAAAAATATCAGAAAGGCCCCAATCAAAGCTAATCTTCAGTCTGAACTACTTGCAGCTCCCTGGATCTGGGAATCAATTCTTTAGAGGTCTCACACATCTCTGTGCATCTTACAAGCAGAGCCATTAACTGTCCTTTTGTTCTAGACGATCTTTACAAGGATGTCTCTATCACGAACAAAGCTTTGAAAGACTGCGATAGTGTCTCCCTCCAGAGCAGAGGGATGTGTAAGAAAGATAACATCTTCCTCCAGGGCCAAAGAGTGGGGACATTCATTGCCCATTATAAAAATCTGGGTTCCCTGAGCTCGAGGGTCCTCAGCGGTGACCCAGACCACAGGATCACCTTGGGCCCTTCCATATCAGCTCGTAAAGACTTGGAGTGGGGGTCAACAAAGGGAGCCTACGGAAACATGATATTCCCACTACTCGAAGTGCAGCAACAAGAAGACCTTTGTCTCTGATCCAGGAATCTCCTGTCTTCTGCCAGCATCCATGAAACTGTGGCCGGCTAACCTGTTAGCTTGCAAGGGGGGTAAAACATCAGGAGCTTCACAGATCTTCACACCAGGCTCTTCACACCTCTTCTCACCTTTGCTTCCCTCAGAAATACCCTCTCCTACTCCACAGGAAATCACCTTTTTGTCAACGTCTCCTGTATGAAATTTCTCCTAAAAGTTCTCAGCCAGAATGGACCACCAACCATGTGGCACACCCCCTTCTCACTGTTTCCTGACACAGGTTTCTTTCACAGCACCTTTAAAGCTTTAGTCCACTTGCTTATTTGTGTGCTGTGCCAAGTAATTAGTTTATTGCCTTTCAGCTCAAAATTCACCTTTTGATACATACTGTGTGATAATGGATGAAACTGCTTTAAGCATTTCTCCTTACAGTGAGCATAATGTTAGGCTTTTCTCAATAGAGGGTGCTGGATGGACACTGAAGGAGGAAGGGATTTCTCTGGCAAACGTTATGCTTGAGGAAAAGACAGGATGCTTTTGCCCTAAGATCAGGAACAAGATAAGGATGTCCATTCTTGCCACTTCCAGTTAACATCATACTGCAGTTTCTAGCCAGGGTAATTAGGCAAGAAAAATAAACAAAAGGCAAAAGGACTGGAAGGAAAGAAAGAAAGAAAGAAAACTATATCTACTCTCAGACAACACAATGCTGTATATAGGAAAACCTAAGGAATCCATTAAAAAAAATTTTAGAACTATCAAACGAGCTCAGCAAGGTTGCAAAATACAAGATCAACATATAGAAATCAAGGGTATTTAATTGTAATAAACAATCTAGAAAAAAATTAAGAAAACAATTACATTTACAATAGCATCAAAAAAGTGAAATTTTTTGAAATTAACAAAAGAAGTATAATATTAATACTCAGAAAACATTGTTGAAAGAAATTAAAGATATAAATAAATGTAAAAAAATTCCTATGGTCACGGATCAAAAGACCTAATATTGTTAAGACAGTAATACTTCCCAAATTGATCTATAATTCCATGCAACCCTATCAGAATCCTAGCTGGCTTCTTTGTAGAAACTGACATGCTGATCCTAAAATTCATACACAAGTACAAGATACCCCAAATACCCAAAACAATCTTTAAAAAGAAAAACAAAATTTGAGGACTACACTTTCTGATTTTAAAACTTACTACAAAGCAACGACCAAGACAGGGTGGTACTGGCATAAAGATAGGTATATAGAATTCCATCAACAGAACAGAATTGAAATCCAAAAATAAAATCATGTCTATGGTCTACTGACTTGCAACAAGGTACCAACATCATTCAGTGGGGGAAAGAATCGTGCTGGGACAACTGGATAGCCACATGCAAAAGAAGGAAACCGGACCCTTAAAGCAAACCGTAGATAAACTCAAAATGATTTAAATGTAATAGCTAAAACTACAAAACTCTTAGAAAAGAAAACAGGGATAAATCTGCATGACCTTTGAACTGGAAATGGGTCCTTAGGTTTGATACCTAAACCACAAGCAACAAAAGAAAAAGTAGATAATTGGATTTCATCAAAATTAAAAACTTTTATGCTTCAAAACTACCAAGAAAATAAACAGACAATCCAAAGAATGGGGCAAAAATTGCAAATAACGTATTTGATAATAAACTTGTATCTAGAACATATAAAGAACACTTACAACTCAAAACTATAAACAGAAATAACTCAATTTGAAAATGGGCACTGAATCTGAATAGGCATTTCTCCAAAGAAAATATATAAGTGGCCAACAAACACACGAGAAGATGCTCCACATCATTAGTCACCAGGGAAATGCAAATCAGACCCACAGCAAGACCAACTTATACACAAAATGTTCGCAGCAGCATTTCTTAGTATACAGATAATTATTACTACTAATAATCCAATGTCCATCAATGGATGAATGCATATATAAAATGTGGTATATCCATGCAGTAGAATATTATTTGGTCATAAAAGGGATGAAGTACTGATACATGCTAGAACATGGATGAACCTTGAAAACATCATATAAAGTGACCAAAGCCAGTCACAAAAGCCACATATGATTACATTGACATTAAATGTCCACAATGGGCAAATCTGTGGAGGAAGAAAGTAGTAGTGGCTCCTTTAGGGCTGAGGAGAATGGGGAGGGACAGACAGCTGACAGCTAAAGGGTACAGGGTTCCTTTTTTAGAGGTGATGAAGATGTTCTAAAATTGAATAAATCAAGTATCTGTATATATATTAAAAACCACTAAGTTATACATTTTAAATGCTTGAATTATATGGTACGTGAATTATATCTCAGTAAAGCTGTTATTTTTAAAAAGTCACCAAACAAAAGGATAGAACAGCTAATGGACGTCAGAGACGAGTGATTTTAACTGGGAGGGATTAAAAAGAAACTAGGTTAGCGTGAGTAAAATCCCATAAAGGTGAATTTATGGTGATAAACACTAAATTGCTGAAATAAACTTCATTACAGTATAACTGCATCTCATACTGAGGGATTCTTTATTCATGGCACCAAACCTAATACCTATAAAGGCAGTCAGGACTGGCGGAGGACACGAGGACCTACGCACGAATGAGTGTGTGCACGTGCGCACCCATGCACAGGTACACACAGCAGAAGCTGTCTTGATTTGAGTACCATCCAGTCAAACTAAACTTTGTGACTTGAGGCACATCCCTTAACGCCCCTGAGCTTCAGCTCTCTCATCTGTCAAATATCTACTTCACTTTCATGGGATTACTAAGAAAGGAAATATCCATAACAGGGTCTAGAAGTCTGATGAGGGCATCTTCCTATCTTTGTATTTCTAGCATAGTGTTTGTCAGATAATAGGTACTTAGTAAATATTTGTGGGGACTAACTTCAAAAAACATAAATGGCTCTTGGAAAGGAGAAAAATAAAATATAATTAGGTACATGCACTTTGATATGGACATGCAGGACCCAAAAAACTTTCCAAGTAAGAATTTTCACATGACATAGATATAGAAGCTTGATACAGAAGCTGTCAGGGCTCACATTATGCTCTTTTATGTGAAATTAGAAATTATTTCCTACCAGTAATTTCACGAATTAGTCAGGGAAAAAAAAGTTATTTGCAAGAACATTTCTGCTGTCCTCTCCACAATCACTTCTGTGTTTTGCTAGTGTAAAATTTAACCCATTCTTCACTTCATATATATGAAAAGAGACTATCACAGAATGACTGTTGTGAAGACCAGGGGTCGGGAAAGTATAGCCTGCTACTGGTCAACACCCATTCATTTACTGTTTATGGCAGAACCCAGTAGCTGAAACACAGAAAGCCAAAAGTTGATGGGGAAACAGGATGTTCTTAACTGACTTTTTCAAATTCCCATATCTAGTGGTAGGAATACAGACTTTATAAACAATTAAATGCAAAGAAGTGCTCTATTGTTTTGATGGATGAATGCTTGGCCAACACAGAGAAACCAAAGAAGAGATCAGTTTGGGCTGGGTGGGAGAAGAATATCTGCAGACAAAAGAGAATACTTAAGCTTGCCCCTGAAAGATGAGTAGGTGCCTTCTAAGCAGTCAACACGGAGAGGAAGTTATGTGAACACAGGCAAGGAGGCACATACTGGTGGAACTAAATCCAGTCTCTCTGACTGGCGTATACCAAGTATAAAGAGGGGTGTAGCCGGTGACATCATGAACATTCTTGTAAACTATGCTCTTTGGTTTAAAATGGGCACAGAAATTAATAGCTACTATTTGCAGAGAGTAAATGCCAAATGCTTTGGTCATGGCCCGAGACATGATCAAACGAGAATGATCTAGAGACAATTCATGGTCATCAAGATTTATAAATACAATCCTAGGCAAAACTTTTTTTGGTAAGCTCAGCAAGGGAACCTTCTAAGTCCATAATGAGAATGGACTCGACAAATTGTTTTAATGAGGAACTCTCATGTTCGGGTACAATGGAGACAGCACAGCAAAAGGGCTGTCTCTACAATGAGCACGGGCATAGGCAATATTCGAGTAGATAAGAGGACTTATCTCAAAGCTTAGCACAATTGACAAGGGGAAAGTCACACAAGAACAATGGGTTGAGAATATACAAGGAGTAAATAATTAAAATGTGTATTTCCAATCTGAAATAGGTTATTATGATAAAGTAACCCTTTCAGAGAATGGTATTAGTCCTTGGTCAACCTCAAGGCTCAGTGTACTCATATGTTGAACAGTAATTAATTATGTTATCTACCTACCCTATAGCATTGTTGCAAAGATTAAATGAAAAAATACCCATACGGCATTTAGAGCATGGCCGGCACACAGAAAGCACTGTGTCCGCTATTATTAAGTTGCCTAATAAGAATAGTCTACAAAAGACTTATGCCTACTGGATATAAAAATCAGGCTGCTAGGTCATAATGTAAAAAGTCATGAATGGGACAGATAGGCTCATAATCTCATTTAGAACAAATCATTTACTACTATGAAGTTCTCCTTATCTTTACATATATTTGTCTTATCTGCTAACTCAATTATTAGCTTCTTGAGGGCATGCGCCAATAAATAATTGATCAACATAAAGTGTTAACAATTACCTAAGAAAAATGAAAACCAACCAAACTCAAATAACTGTTTTGAATCAGCATTGTACAGTCAAGGGAGAAAATCACTTTGCCTGAGCACTGCCCCAAAGAAAAGGAAACCTAAATCTTTGTCTTAAAGGAAAAGCCACTGCTGCTGCCACCATCAGTTTAGAGACAGTAATTCTGGATTTGATAAGTATTCTCTCTCCACCTCCTCTAGCTACTGAATACTGCCTGTAACTTCTCACTGGGGGTAACTTTTCCAACTAACACTTATTTCTCCTTTGCTTTTTCAGCTACCTTCTTCTGGATCTGACACTACAACAGCAGTAATAAATACAAAACCAAAGAGGTTGATTAAAGTTGCCTTCCAGATCCTTTTTCAATAAATTTAAGAAATACAATGAAACTGATGAAATCATTCTTAATCAACCATCATTATGGCAAATAGTGCCTCAGAATGAAGGGGAAGGGGAGAACCAAAGGTCAACGAAGCTCCCCTCTCCGTGTCAGTCTAGACATAATTCTACAAGGCCTTCAAAGAAATTCTCGCTAGCAACACTCCTCTTGTAACTTGGTCACAGGCAAAAACGAAGCAAAAAGCAGGTGACGGTGGAGCTAGGCCCAGTGCTCTATCTAGTACTTCTCCAAACTCGAATTTTTAACTCCCATCCCCAGAGAGAGAAAGCCTGCCCCTGGAAGCAGCACCCAGGGACAAGCAAATTAGCATTTCCAAGGTCAATTGCTGACAGGCTTAATTGTTTACAGCAACTAGAGTATTCTGGCTGCTGAAGTTAAGAGGCTTGACCTTTCTGGCTTGCCCAATACCATAAGAAACTAATTTACCGCATTAGCTACAAAATATCAAAGTACTGTAGGAATGGAGTCAAATCAGCATATGACATTTCAGACAGCATCAAATATTAATAGGATCCCCAGAGGTAATTTTAAGCTGGTTAAACAATCTGGGGGAAAACTTAAAATACCAATCATACCAGTGGTAGGGGAGTGACAAGTACCAAAAAAAAAAAAAAAAAAAAAAAAAATCAATAAATGGTATTATCTCGTTTTGCCAACTGGTTTAATTTGAACAGTCACCAAAACTACTAAAAAGCTGCAAAACTAGTTGATGTAACCACCCTTACAGATTCTTGCTCTCCTCTGATGCCTGCAGCTGTCTATTTTGGCAGCCATCTGCCACATGTGGCTATTAAGCATATGAAACGTGGCTGGTCCAGACTGAGATGGACTGAAGGATTCTGAACTTGCATACAAAAAAAAAAGTAAAAATAACTCAATTTTTATACCGATTACACGTTGAAATCATATTTTAGATATATGGGATTAAATAAAGTATCACTAAAATTAAATTCTCTTTCTTACCTTTTGTAACAAGGATGACAGAAAAATTTAAATTGTACATGTGGCTCACACTATATTTTTATTGGACAGTGCTGCAATATATAAATAACACTTTACATTTATGTAAAACACAAATATATAATTTCACTTGTAAAGTACAGAGAGGAGATCTAGGCCTGAATGAAAATAACAACCCTCTCTAAAATAACCAAACTGATTTCAACTGTTAATCACCAACCTAATAAAAGCTCCTTTCAGCTTACCACCAGAAAAAATTTTATTTTCTAAAAAGGAAACTGATGTTTCAAAATCAGTCCTAAAATCTGCCTTGAGTTGTCATCTTTGCCTAACATTAAACTAGCCTTAATTCTTTCCAATGATCAAAGATACATGATAAAATGCTAGTCTAATTTTAAAATCTGATCGAGTGATTCCAACTCAGTTTTTTCTGTATTAGTCATTTTCATACCCTATTAGGTCACTAAAACCTAACTCATGCCTTTGCTCCGAATATAAAAAAATAGAAGCAACAGAAAGGTTATTCTCGAGTCTAGAAACCCAGGCGGTATTCAGATACTATACATACTCGGTTTCAAAAACTAAAATATGACTCATCCACTATTTCAGAAAGTGACATCCCATTGTGAACAGGAGAGCCTAGCAAACAGGAGAGCAGAGCAAGCAATGATTTCCACACATTCCATCATGTGGAGAAACCATGCCAACTTTCAGGTTGTTACAGTCAGTGGAAGAAAGAAAATCTGGAGGTGCTGGGATGGCTGGAAATTTATGGGGTGAGAATGAACAGCCACAAGAGGTGAGGCAAGGCAAACAACTGCCCAAAGTTTCCTCTCCCCAGCTCTTAAAAAGGAAACTACTCAACTTTCTGCCTGAGGAAGCCAATAGGAAAGAAAAGCACATTTCCCACCTTTTAACCTCCTAAAACTGTTCCAAACACAACTAGCCCTGTAGAAGGACAAAATGACCTATTTATGTGGACAGAATGTGTAAACCTTTTTAGAGTGGTTTTTAAATGTGATCAACAAAATCAAGATCCAGTAACTTAGGATAATAAATAATAAAGCTGCGGTGTTTATTTCTTTCTTGTGGCAGGGTCTACATCTATCTCTAGTAATTGAAAACAAAGGTAGTGGAGATACGGGGTTGGTTATTCCTCATTCCTGGAAGAGTTCATCTTAAAATGTAACCTTAATAGGCTTATAGTTTCTCTGGTCTGATACAGATACGGTCAACATATGTTTCTTTTCTTAGCTATATGGAATAACTCAGGCTCTAGGCTACAAAATTTCAACAATGTAGCGACTGTTCTTTTGCACAATCCTGAAGTCTGCAGGCAACAGCGGTCCCTGAGGCCCCGTGGCTACCTCATAAGAGGTATTCTGGTGCCACCTAGTGGTGTATGTTTCCTGCCAAATAGGAAGTGAGGATTAGACCAGGGTTCTCAAAGTCTGGCGGTGGTGGATCAGCAGCACCAACATCAGCATCACCCGGTAACTTGTCAGAATTGCAAAGTCTTGGGCTCATTGGACCTACTGACACTCTGGGGGTGGGGTCCCGCAGTCTGTGTTTTAACAAGCCCTCTAAGTAGCTCTCATGCACCCTCAGGTTTGAGAACCACTGGATTAATGAGCTCTAACACAAAAATTAAATGCAAAGTCCTTAAAAAATTACATTTACAAATTAACAGAAGTGCTCAATTTCTAATTTTGGAAGACAACTTAATTTTCTTTTCTTTTCTTTTCTTTTTTTTTTTAAAGATTTTATTTATTTATTCGACAGAGATAGAGACAGCCAGTGAGAGAGGGAACACAAGCAGGGGGAGTGGGAGAGGAAGAAGCAGGCTCATAGCAGAGGAGCCTGATTTGGGGTTCGATCCCATAATGCCGGGATCACGCCCTGAGCCGAAGGCAGACGCTTAACCGCTGTGCCACCCAGGTGCCCCGACAACTTAATTTTCTATATAGTGGATTCAAATATCTCTATTTGGAGAAAGAGGCTTCAAAGACACTTATTAACTAATTTATACACATTCAAAACCTGATGAACATCAAGCCTCTGAAAATGTGAGATGAGCTCATCGCTGAGGTCTCTGCCCCAGGAGACTAGGTTCAAAGGGAAGACCAGACACATTAACAAAGCAAAACACAACACGAATTCAAAAAACCCCCATGAAATAAAGAAAAACATTAACTGGTTTCAGGATATCAGGATATGGCATGTTACTGTATCTTAAGTGGGGGTGGGACTCATCTGGGAACACATGTAACGCCAAGGAGGTAGAATGGTGATTTTTAAAGATATTTCTCTTTTTATTACTTTTTTAAAGATTTTATTTGAGAGACAGAGTGAGAGAGAGAGCACACGAGCAGAGGGAGAGGGGGAAGCAGGCTCCTCACTGAGCTGGAAGCCCAATGTGGGACTTGATCCCAGGACCATGAGATCATGACCTGAGCCGAAGCTCAACCGACTGAGCCACCCAGGCGCCCCAAGATATTTCTTTTTTAAAACATTTATTATTTATTTATTTATTTGAGACAGAGAGGGAGGGAGAGCAGGCACACAAGCTGGGGGAGGGGCAGTGGGAGAAGGGGAGAGACAATCCTCAAGCAGACTCCCCACTGAGTGCAGAGCCTGGCACGGGGCTGGATCACAGGACCCCAAGATCATGACCTGAGACGAGATCAAGAGCTGGATGCTTAACCAACTGAGCCACCAGGCGCCCTGAATATTGGTGATTTTTTTAAATTAAGAATCATCTACCCTAATGATAACAGATGCCACAGAAAAGTCCACTGTATATATCTATCTACTCTGTGCAATTATGTTACAAACTAATCAGGAGAAAAGTAGATCTGATGAAGCCTTGCTAAACTGTTTATCCTCTATTTAGGTCTTAGAGAGAACTTATTTATCTAATAGCAACCTAAAACACCTAAGGTTCAGTAAGAGCAGTACCATAATTTATCTACAAGTTTTCATTTCTTTAAATTCAGCTTTATAGGGGCGCCTGGATAGCTCAGTCTGTTAAGCACCTGCCTTCAGCTCAGGTCTTGATCTCTTGATCTCAGGGTCCTGGGACTGAGGCCCACATCCCGCTTCCCGCTCAGCAGGAAGCCTGCTTCTCCTTCTTCCTCTATCCCTTCCCACCTTAAATAAATTCAAAAAAAATCTTTGAATTCAGCTTTATAGTATGCCCTTATTTGAAAAAAAAAAAAAAAAACCTCTGAATTTTAATAAGTATCTATTTATTCAAAATTAAAGAGTTACATATTTGAAGTAAAGAAAAACAAAACAAAAACAAAAACTGGATCAAGAGATCACCTCCACATCATCACAATTAAGTGCCATCCCTTATTCTGTGTCACAAACTGCAAACCTATCACTTAAGAGGGAAAAAAAATCAACTCTGAAAAGCCAGCCTTGCAAACCCAAGCCTCTAGCATGATAGGCAACATCACAGACATGAATACAGGTGGCATAAGTATATAAAAGAAGTTCGAAGTTTTGCTCTATTGATTAGTTTTGAATTTATACTTTAAAAATATTACTTTAAATATACAGAGACCAGGGGCACCTGGGTGGCTCAGTTGTTAAGCGTCTGCCTTCGGCCCAGGGCGTGATCCCAGGGTCCTGGGACTGAGCCCCACATCGGGCTCCCTGCTCCGCTGGGAGCCTGCTTCTTCCTCTCCCACTCCCCCTGCATGTGTTCCCTCTCTCGCTGGCTGTCTCCCTCTCTGTCAAATAAATAAAAAAAAATCTTAAAAATAAATAAATAAACAAAAAAAGACCAACTATTTAATTCTAACATTTTAAGCACAACTGCCTAAAAGAGGATGAATTTCTGACAAAACTGTTCTTTTCAAACCTTTCCTTGACTGGCATAGAGGCTTAAGGAGAGGCTACAACCAGAGGTACATTAACATTTTAGAACGGGACCATTCCTCAATTTTATTTAACTAAATTTAAAGGGCTTATGAAAATTTAATTGCTTAAAGATGATAATCACAACAACAATTTTGGTAAACTAAGTCAGTACTTCTGCCTCAGAAAGCAGAAAAGTATGTAATAAATTTAAAAATCTGAAAAATAAGCCCCAGCTTCCTGAAAAATCTCCTAATATAACAAATTTCATTTTGCAATTAGGTAAATAAGAAAGTATTCCCAGAATACCAACACATCTAGAGGAAAAAATAGACATGCTGGCAGTAAGAGTCTATTGCCTGGACACCACACATTATAACATAATACAGGGAAAGGTGATCATTTCAAATGAGCTAGAAGTTGAATAGGGACAGCAACCTGGTATAGGAATATGCAACCACAACAATACACATCACTCCCTTCCAAGTGCTTGGGAACAAGAATCCCCTTTACCAACAATTTAATACTATAGCAACAAGAGATATACAGTACAAAGTGACAAAATGATACCTAAGTGATCACTACCACCTCTTCTAACAAAGCTCATTTTAATTTGTGATGAAATTGGAGAACCCAAAAGGTAAACAGAAAGGGTGCTAATCTTACAAGGCTAAGAGGAAAAGGGAATAGTTCTGCTATGAAGATGATTCATGGACTTTTCCGCATGCTCTTCTGTACTGTAATTTCTCCCAATCCATTCACTGCTGTCCAAGAACACAGTCAACAGGTTTGTGTTCCAGCTCTTCTCTCTTATGGTTGAAGATTTTATTATGACCTTTATCCGGGTCACCTACCAAAGCCAAAGCCAAAGATCCAAAAATAGACTACAGATCAAGGCTCGGAAGGGTTAAGACATTGCAAGGCTACCCACTAAAAATTACGGGTGCCTTCGGCTGCTGGCCATGAATGAACAACTGGTATGGAATTGGCCATTCTGCAGTGAGGACTAGAAAGCTGGACAAAATATATGAGACAACTGCTTTAGACAGTGGGACAACAGGCAGAGCAGAACCGTGAGCCCCACAGAGAGGGACAAACAAGTTAGGTAAGTTCTACAGTTGTCTGCCTCTCTGCACAAGGGTGGAGGAAGCCGAGCAGAGAACAAAAGTCTTGAAGGACCAAGGAGACAAGAGACTGGAGTTCGGGGAAGCTAAGACAACAGAGGTTTCCAAGACAGAGCACCCGGAGGGAGCTACTGCAGAGAAAGTACTCTAGAGATCTCCAGAGACCTCCGCAATCCTAAACCACTGAGGAACAACTGCTGGGAGCTGTAAAGTGAAAAATTTCCAGAATTCACACAGCACTGGAAGACCTTCGGATTCCAACCAGCAGAGTGGAGCTATCTCACTGAACCCTCTGGGCAATCAACAGAGAAGCAGAAAGGCCAAGCATTGTAACCTGGCTAAATTGGCACTAAAATAAATCAACACTAACTTGACCCGCACTAACAAAGTTTAACAACAAGCCTGGAAAGGATGAGCCTAGTCCACAAATGACTTTGATGCCTGCCAAAACAAATGCCGTAATTCTTTATTGGAAGACGACAAAATCCAAACACTCAACAACATAATACACACGATGTCCATGTGAAGAAGCAGTGACAGGAATGACAGAATTAGCAGACGAGGATATTAAAACAGCTATTATAAATATGCTCCATATACTCAAGAATATAGAGGAAAACATGAACATAAGAGAAATAGAAGACAGAAGATTCCATTCAATTCTTTGTGTCTAGAGTTGAAAAATTCAGTATCTGAAATTTAAAATTCAATGCACAAAATTAACAACAGAGACTGCAGAAGACCAGACCAATGAACCTGAAGACATAGCAACAGACAACACTAAAATGGAAGCCAGAGAGAAAAAAAGACCTGGAAAAAAAAAAAAAAATCAACCAAGCCTCAGTGACTTACAGGATGTTATCAAGCTGCCCAATATACATATAATTTGAGTCCCAGAAGAAGAGGGGAGGGGAGGAACTAAAAAGCTATCCTGAAGAAATGGGGGCGGGGCGCCTGGGTGGCTCAGTTGGTTAAGTAACCGACTCTTGATCTTGGGTCAGGTCATGATCTCAGGTTCGTGGGAACAAGCCCTGTGTAGGGCTCTCTGCTCAGCATGGAGTCTGCTTGAGATTCAAGCTCTCCCTCTGCCCCTCCCCCTGCTTGTACACATGCTCCCTCTCTCAAAATAAATTTAAAAAATAAAATAAAATAGTGGCAGAAATTTTTCTAAATTTGATCAAAACCATAGGCCTACAAATTCACAAAGCTTAAACAATACTAGACAGAACAAACAAAATCACAAAGACACATCATAATCAAATCACTGAAAACCGGTGAAATTAAAAACGACACAAAAATACTGTTGCTCCCCTGCCTCCATATATAATATAAAATAAAAACAACCCTAATCCAGAGAAAGCAAATTAACACCTTTCCAAACCTTCTGATCAAAAACTGTTGATAACATTCATCAAAGCTGAATGTTCCTATTTTGGTAGAGACCATCCTTTGCCCGTACCCCTATCATAAGTTTAGTCTGTCTACCCAGTAATCAAGCATGAACAGAGTTAAACTATTGCAAAAATAACATTATAAATTTATATTAATGCATTTGCATACCTTACAGTTCATAAATGTCACATACTTTAGATTGTATGCTCCCTGAGATCAGGAACCTTCATGTTTTAGCCTGTAAATTTCTAGTGCAATTTCTACCGGCACGTAACTACCGAAGACACATGAATGAGTCAAGCTCATTTCATCCTCAGTACATCGTTACGTGATATGTAGAACAAGATGAGAAAATCAATGCCCCGAGGGATTAAATCACTGTCCCAAGAACACTTGAAAGGTGAGCAAAATCTCACATCCCTAGAGTAATGTCTCCATACACGGTTATCCCAAAGTAGACACAAAAGAAGTAAGTTTTGTTACTTACTCTGAGTTTCCACGAGATCCAAGGCAACACTAGAAGCTGTGTCCATTCCAGAGCTGATACAGGACTGGAAGTTTTTCAAAGAGGAGAGAGCAGATTCTATACCACTGAAGGATATAAAACCAGTTGAACCTGAACTTGAACTGGAACGTCCGGGCATCTTGAAGTTATTACCTAAGTTTTCAAACACAATGAAATAAGATTTAGGAGTCAGAATAATAACTGCATAGGATAATAACACTGTTGTAAACATCCATATGAATGTATCTAATAGCCCACAAGTGCCACACTATTATATACATTCTATATCCCTGGAGGGGAAACCAAAGCATTGTGCTGTCATCTGGGTCACCAAATGCAGATGCACTCAATATACAGGGAAGCTAAGTGTCTTCATTTTTCACTGGAGGGAAAATATCCTCTCTCAAAACATTCCTTGGTTCTTTGAAGAATTCAGTAACAGCACAGTTCTTAAAAACCTAAAACATAAAGGGGTTAGAAAAAGTAGACTACTTTTATGATGCATCTTTCTAAAAACTGAAAATAGAAATAATAAAATACTTTAATAGGGAGAACTTCAAAACCTGTAATTTTTAACATACCTGACATATGCATATTGAAATCTGAAAACTAAATATATAAATAAAAAACATATATTATATACACATATTGTATATATTCCTGACTGTCCTCTGGGTTCTAACAGATTTACAGACTTGGTTAGATCCCAAACTGTGAGTAAAAGCAGAATTTCTCTACATTACAGAGTAAAATATGGGGGCGATATGGAGTAAGGGTCAAGCATGCAGCTTCTAGAACCAGACTATCTGAGTTCAAAGCCTGATCTTGCCACTTAAGTAACTGAATGACTTCAGGCAAATTATTTAACCTCTCGGTGTTTCATTTTTCCCTTCCTAAAATTGGAATCCTTCAGTGCCTACCTCAAGGATTACTGTGAGAACTGAAGGAGAATATATAATATGTATAATAAAACACTCAGAATAATGCCCAGCATATAAATCTTTAAAAGTGGAAGCAAATATTAACATCAACTTCATCATTATAACACTGTAAGCAACAATATGGAGTAGTCCTTGAGAGAATGGACACTGGACAGAGATGCTTGGAAATTCTGTCCCATCCATGCCAATTAAATTGCACAACCCTGGCTAAGTTGCTTACCTTCTCTATCTTCAGTCTGCTTTTGTGTAAAAAGGAAATAATCGTATCTATCTCACAGCATTATTGAGGATAAATTAAATGCAGATTTCTAAAACTTGTCTGATTTTAAGAATCAGTTGAGGGGCGCCTGTGTGGCTCAGTCATTAAGCATCTGCCTTTGGCTCAGGGCGTGATCCCAGCATTCTGGAATCGAGCCCCACATCAGGCTCCTCTGCTGGGAGCCTGTTTCTTCCTCTCCCACTCCCCCCGCTTGTGTTCCCTCTCTCTCTGGCTGTCTCTCTCTCTGTCAAATGGATAAATAAAATCTTTAAAAAAAAATAAGAATCAGTTGAAATGCTTATTAAAAATACAGATCTATATATAGGTACTATCTCAGACCTACTGAACCAGAGTCCCTGGTGGACACTCTGAGGAAACCTGTATTTTTATGAATTGTCCCCGGGTGATTCTTAGAATCAAACAAGTATAGAGAACACTGAGATAATTGCATCTCCCCCCAAATTTTATGTGGAGAGCCTAACCCCCAACCCCCATTGTGATGGTATTTGGAGAGGAGGCCTTTGGGAGAGAATTAGGTTTAGATGCCCTGAGGGTAGAGCCCTCAGGAAGGGATTACTGTCCTTATTAGAAAAGGAAGAGACACCCCAGTTCTCTCTCTCCACCAAGTGAGGACATAGCAAGAAGGGGGTTGACTGAGAGCCAGAAAGAGGGCCCTTATCAGTATCCAACCATGCTAGCACCCCAATCTCTGACTTCTAGTCTCCAAAACTGTGAAAATAAATTCCTGTTGTTTAAGCCACCAGTCTACACTATTTTTTAATAGCAGTTGGAGCTGACAGAACACATGATGAATATAAGGAATAATATAATCCAGGCTAAGTGGAGAGTGTCTACCACATAGTAGCTATCTTTATTATGTGCACGCAAAATTCACATTACTCTAATAAAACTCTGCATTTGCAGAGACCTGGGGAAAACTTCCTTCTGTAATTCTGGAGTATTTCCAGGGAAAAGATTCAGATTGAGAAGCAAAGGGAATACATGGAGTAAACACACTTTTCCCTCTTTCTCCCACTAAGTACAGCTAAGTACATAATTCACAGGACACCCCCTCCCCCAAAGAATCATCTGGCCCAAAATGTCAATCATGCAGTGGTTGAGAAACCTTGGGTTTAAATCAACCTCCTCTTGTAGCCTTCCCCAGTAACAATAATCTCTTTGTTCCCTGTACCTATGGTTTCCAAGAAAGTTTAAAACAAGGTTTCCTGAGTTGTTCCCAAGAATGTTATTTTGCCTCTCCCAACAGGCTTTGTCTTAGGCCATTCTGGCTGCTGTAACAAAATACCAGATTGGGTAGCTTATAAACAACAGAGATTTATCTCTCACAGTTCTGGAGGCTGGGAGGTCCAAGATCAAGGTGCGAGCAGGGTCGCTTTCTGGTGAAGGCCTTCTTCCTGGTTCCTAGGCCCCGTGCCTTCTCACTCCTTGTCTTCGCACAGTAGAAGGTGCAAGGGAGCTCTCAGGGGCCTCTTTTACAAAGGCACTAATTCCATTCTGGAGGGCTCCACCCTCATGACCTAAGCACCTCTCAAAGGCCCCACTTCCTAATACCATCACACTGGTACTAGGATTTCAACATATGACTGGGGGAAGCGGAAAGACAGACACAAATGTTCAGAACAGAGCAGGTATAAGATTGGCTTCAAGCAGGACCAGTTATTACTGTCTCCCTCTCTCATCTTTCTGCACAGCACAGTGGTAGGCAAACAGCAAACAATTTATAGACGTTATGCTGCATGTCCTTCAAATCATGGGGCTATACAAGTCCAGGCAGAGCTGTTATCTCCTTTTTCAAGAAAGATACATCTTTCTTTATGAAACCTTCTCTTATCCATACAAGCAATTGCTTGTTCCCTCCCTCATGCTACTACTGTCCCTCCCTCTCCCCCAAACACACACATACACTTTTTTATGAAACTCAGTAAAATTCATCACAACTATTTGTTCACATGGCTGTCACTCCTTCACCCTGCGAGCAGCTGAAACTCGAACTCCGACACGTTCTACAGCACAGGAAACAGCTCCTCATACAAAACAGGCGGTCAATAAAGAACTGAGGAAAGTCACAACGATAACAGCAACCACCTTTCCCAGGTCCTCCCCCCAGAGCGCCATAAACTGCGGCCCGGGAGCTTCATTCTCATTATCGCTAAGGTTCACCACCATTTATAGAAAAGAAAAGGAAAATTGAGGCCCAGAGAGCTTATTTGAACGCCCTGCTCGAGGCCCTGCTTTTAAAGACAGCTCAAACCAGATTAATCTGCAACAAGAATTCGTGAACTCTTCCCCACTCGGATCTTAGGATGGAGAGATGGCGTCGCAGGGAGGGAGGCAGCCTGTCCAACCCTCACTGCTCGACGTGCAAGAGCCAGGACCACAGCCCAGGCGGACAGACCCCAGCTCAGGGCACCCGCGGAGCGTCCGAGAGGGAGGCGACACCTCCCGCCACCCTCGCCGTCGCCACTCCCCGCTTCTGCCTTACTTGGATGTCCGACGCAGGTCGGTCTGGCTGCACCCGGACGGCCCACAACCGGACCCCGACTCCTTCCTCAACTCCCTTCTCCAGGCGCTGAAGCTGCGAGCGCGGGCTCGGACGTCATCAGCCGTCGCCCGCAAGCGGTCACATGACGCCCCGCCCCGCTCTCCGCCCCTCTGGTCATGTGACCGCCAGGGGAGCCAGAGGCGGAAGCCGGGGTCCCGCCGGCTGGCGATCGGGGGCTGCAGATAGAAGGGTACCCGTGCGGAGAGGGAAGGGGGGGGACCCGAGTGCCGACCTCGCCCGGGATCGCCGGCCGCACACGTGCGCCCTGGTGCGGCCCGGGTGACTGGTGAGTTGGGGCGGGATGCGCTCTTCGTTCCGTCCCTCTGCCCCTCCCCAATCCCTGGGCCGGGCCGCGAGGGCCGAAGGGGCGTCTGTGGCGTGGGGTGCGTCTGGATGGGGAGCCCGGTTTGGAGGACTGAGGGCCTCCAGGGGCAGGGCTGCAGTCCAGGCTCTCCCATCTCCATTTAGGTGGAAATGATTTTCCACGCTGTCTGGGCGCTTGGGGAAGTGGTATTCGGCTGCTTGGCCCGCATCTGGTCGTTCCACATTTCCAGGAGCCGTGCTGGGTAGACAGTGTTATTTCTCCATTTACTCTCAAGAAAACGGAGCAGTTGGCGAGGGCTTTTATAGTATGATGAACCCGGGTTTGAATTCTAGTTCTGCCGTCGGCTGAGTTTGAGCAAGTCATGGTTCCTCTGTGCACCTGAATTCCCTCACCTGTGTCATGCTGGTGCCAAAGTTCTTTGCCTTTCGGAAAATAGTTCCGAGGGTCCTGACTGGTTTATGGGCACGACTGAAAACATAAACCAAGTCACAGAGCCCGTAATGGAGCCGGGTCTCCAGATTCCAAGTGCACGGAGTTTCCCCCAACATAGGTGATGGGGTCATGCGAAGGGAGGGAGAGGTCTTACTGCCTCTGCCCACAACCGGGAATACCTTCCATTTTTCCATCTCCTGTCTTTTCCAGGGTTTATGAATAGGACTAGAGTGATCAGGGTTCTTTCAGAACTTTTTTGGAAGAGAGTTGTCAGTCACTTTTATCTTGACCAACAAGCATTACATTTTGTTGCTGATAATGGATAAGTGGAGACCAGTGCTTCCTTCTTTATGGAACTGAGGTTTTATGAAAGGGTAAAAATAGACCTGTCTTCTTTTGTCCTCTGAGTAGGGCACACAGTGGTTTGTCCCAGGACAATTTAATTTCCTTCAGATTTCAGTTCTGTACTTATTGGGTAATTGGTATGATGATGCCATGCTGCATTCTTGAAACATGTTGTCTTTTGTCTAGGATTATTTTCCAAACTGAAAACCACAGCCATACCAAATTCTTTAAAATAAGTTACAGCTACTTTTTGGGGTACCTTGTAAAAGAAAAGTAGGAAATTGAGTGGATCTCTGGTTTCATTTCATGCCAGGTAGTAAAATCATCTGTATTGAGAAAAACTGATCTTTATGAATTTTCTTCATTTCTAGCACCAAGAGAAACACTAAATGGAAGATTTAATATAGGTTCGTCTACAGTGTTTATCAGCACCTCATTCTAGAGTGATTTTTTAAAATCTCAACTAAGTCTTGGCACCTTCTATAAAGCCACCTGATTCTGAGATTGCTGCAACATGATTAGACATCTTTAATGTTGGTTCTTAGATTCTGTTCTTTAGGGCAAGTTTTTCAACCAATAATGGGGTATCTATCAAATACTCTAACCAAATAATATTTTGAATGTTACCTACAATGTAAGGCTTTAAGGATTAAAATAAGAGGTAAACACAAAAGTCTTGACTTATGTCACTATCCCAGGTCTAAGCTAACCCGACTGTATATAGGTGCTGAGTTTATCTGTTCATCCTTTTTCTTTTTTGGTGGAGGAGGGAAGGGGGGAAAGGCAGGTAATGTTATTTTGCTTTAAGATATTTTCTCCGTGGTCCCAGTGTCTATCCTATATTGGGATCCAAAATCTCGTAGCAGTGACACACCTTGCAGTTGTGTCTGGAGTTTCATCCTGCTTAGACCTGGGTCTTCAGAGGACTTAAGTGACTTTTTTTTCCCCCATTTGCCATTATTTCCCCCCTTTCCTTGTCTCATGTTCCCAGCCAGACCATTTCAGTGCAAAAAAATGAAATGAAATTGGAGTGCCTGGCTGGCTCAGACAGTAGAGAATGTGGTTGTTGAACTCGGGGTGAGTTTGAGCCCCACGTTGGGGGTGGAGTTCACTTTTAAAAAAATGGAATGAAATTATCTGAAATTCAGCCTACTAGAGATCAATGTGGCTTAACAAGTAAACATCATGAGAAAACGAAAGGAGTTGTTAATAATTTATGCCTTAATGTGTACTAAAGGATACCCTCATGAGACAGAGTTCTAGACAACTGTAGTGGCTTCTCAGCAGTCCCTGCTCTTGGACCAACCCCATCCTCTTCCTGTGATCTGCACTTCTATCCCTTGTTCACTCTGCACCAGCCGTATCAGCCACTTGGCTATTCCTTAAGCACATTTAGCATGTTGCTGCCCTGGGGCTTTTGCATTTACTTGTAAACCCTGCCTGGAATGCTCTTCTCCGTGATTGTAAAATAACAAACTACCCCAAAACCTAGTGGCTTAAGACAAAAAAACATCTATTGGCTTATAGTGTCCGTGGTCAGGCATCCGTGATGTGGCTTAGCTAGGTGCCTTTGGCTCAGGGGCTCTTGGGAGGTTGTAGTCTGACTGTGAATAGAAGCTGTTGTCTTATGTGAAGGCTCAACTGGGGTTGAGGGGGTTCCATTTTCAAGCTCATTCAAGTGGTTGTTGGCAGGTCTCTCACTCTCTCATCTCAGGGCTCTCTCACATGACAGCTTCCATCCTCCAGAACAAACAAGCTAGGGAGGGTGCCCCAGCTAGAAGTCACCGTATTTTGTGATCTAATCTCAGAAGTAATATCTTTCACATCAGCCTTATTCTGTTCCTTAGAGGTCAGTAAGTATCACTCAAGGAAAGGGGCCTACACAGGGGATGAACAAGGAGATGGAGGTCATCAGGGATTGTCCTAGGGGCTGCTGACCACACTCAAATACCCTTACTGCTTGCTTCCTCACTTCCTTCTGGTCCCTGTTCAAATATCTTATCAGAGAGGTTTTCACAAACTATGTAAAACAGCACACACTCCATCTCTTTATCATGCTTTTTCTTCACAGCAGTGATCACAGCCTGATACATAATGCATTTATTTATTATCTGTCCCCCACTCCTTGTAGTATGCAGCCTTTATGAGAGCAAGAGCTTAGTTTTGTTCGCTGCAGTATCCTCGGGTCCTAAAAGAGTGCTTGACACATAGTAGGCACTGGGTACATATTTGTTGAATGAATGAATCTATATCAGTAGGAATGCTTCCACCTGTAAAGAGTCCAAAAGCCAACTAGCAGTAGATAAACCATAAAAATAGTTCATTTGACAGGGATTACAGAGGTAAGTAGTGCCACAGCTGAATCAGTGAGTCAATAACATCAACGAGAATTTAGATTCTTTCTCTCCTTCCAAACCACAGTCTGCAGATTTTTGGCTTTGTTTTTCTTTTAGGCTTGTCACCTTGTAAGTCAGGAGAGACATGTTCATTGGACCACATTCAAAGGCAAGAAGGAGAGGGATAGCCAGAGGAAAGAGAGAGAAAATTCTCTTGCTATGCTTCTCTCCTTGTAGCAAGAGGAAAAGAATACATTTCCTGTAAGGTCTATCATAGACTTCCTCTTAACATCTCATTGGTTGAAATTGAGTCACATGTCGAACCTAGCTTCAGGGGCCGTGGGAAAATAAGGATCTGCTTCCTCTATAGGAAGAAAGGAAAAGGAAGGAGGAAATTCTTGTTGGAGAGTCAACAGCATCCCAGTAAATTAAGACATTTCTAAGTATTGAATCAATAATAAGAGACATACAGAAGGAAAAAAGAAAACCTTTAAGGGTTATACAAAGCTTCCAGGTATTAGATAACTTACTAGGTAGCTCAGCATGAGCGAACTTTGAACGTATGTGAGAAAGGTTGGGGAATGTTTGGCTAGGACTGCACAGGAAGCCTCCTCCTGTCAAAAGTCTTTCCACATTCTGGTTTTGTGTGCGGCGAAGTCCTCATTATTTCATCGTTCACCGTTTGAGTCTTTGCAGCTAGAAGATTAGATATGAACAAAGAAGTTGGCACTGACATAAAAATTTTAATGAGTTGACCACTTGTAAGATTAGTTCTTCTTATTCAGATAGCCGTGTCCTAAAGGTCTATTAGGTTGAATTCATATTTTTGTTGGTCAGTCTTCTTAATGTTGATGTCATATTGATAGAACACAGTATCAGTGCAAAATGCAAGTGCAAATTTTGGGAAGTACACAGGCCTTCTTGAAGCCGAAAAATAATTCAGACTTCATGAAATTGACCACGATGACCTAGCTGAATTAACAATTAGAGGAGAGAAATACAAGAAAGAGGATGACAAAATGAACACCTCCAAAGATAATGATTTGAAAAAGAGTTGGAAGAAGGCTTTGGGAGAATGAATACTGCCTTGAACGTTTTTTGCAAAAATTACCTTTTTCTAAGATCGTGCTATGAAAGTCAACTGTGAAGTACAAGATACTGTATTGTAAAAGTCACAGCTTGGTGAAATAAACTTTGGACTCACTCTTGATTTGTTCCTTGAATTAGGACATAGTTGGTGCAATTTTACTCTAAATTTTGTTAGGTGTGAAACTTACTTTCAGAAGTTTTAATGATACCATTCCAAGATACCTTTCTAATCAAAACTTTTCCGTGGCCTAGCATGAAATATTTGTCCTTACTTTAGAGTCACTCAGTAGTATTTCTCAGGCGTGTATTAGCCATGATAACAACAGCCTCCTATACTTGACATATGAGAAACATATTTTTAAAGGTTGTTCCCTCGCCTAATTCTAGTGGATTTGAAGACATAGTTATCTTTTTCCAAAGGTAAAACAAGTGTTAGCGAAGATAAAACAACTCCTGTATGGAAAATTTAATAGTAAGTGCCCAATTTAGGGCACATTGGAAGCACACGTGCTCACTGGATCCTCCCGAACTCAGGGATCAGCTACATCAGGTCTTTTCTCATGGGAAGAAGTAGATAAAGGATTGAGAAAGAGGCCAAGAGTATCCATTTAGCAAAGTCCCTTTACATGGGAAAGTAGAAGAATGGAGAATAAATGCCCTCCCCTCATACTGGAACTTTCTTTCTTTCTTTCTTTCTTTCTTTCTTTCTTTCTTTTTTTTTTTTTGTAAGATTTTTTATTTATTTATTTGAGAGAGAGGGCACTAGCTGGTGGGGGGAAGGGAGAGGGAGAAGCAGACTGCCCACTGAGCAGGGAGCCTGATGCGGGGCTCAATCCCAGGACCCTGAGATCATGACCCGAACTGAAGGCCGATGCTTAACTGACTGAGCCACCCAGGCACCCTTAGTTGTTTAATTTTTTTTAAGTGAGTTTGGGAGAAAAATCTTATGTATATGTTACACACACACTCCCTTTAAAAAATAGAGATTTTTATACTTTTCTTTTGGGATACAGGTTCTTTAATGGAGCAGCCAATCTATCAGCAGACCCGGTTTCATCTAATGATTTACAGACCCCAGCTCTGAAGCCGGTGAAACATTCCTACTGGCCAGGCACTGAGTACAGTACATCATCCTCACCATGTTGGACTTTCTAGCTGAGAACAACCTCTGTGGCCAGGCAATCCTAAGGATTGTTTCCTGTGGCAACGCCATCATTGCTGAACTTTTGAGGCTTTCTGAGTTTATTCCTGCTGTGTTCAGGTACAGAGACCGAGCCGATCAACAGAAATATGGAGATATCATATTTGATTTCAGCTATTTTAAGGTAATCTTCCTCCAGAGCATTTTTACCACTGTATTGTCTATAAAAGCATGCTTTCTCTGGGAACTATGAGATGCTGAAAGGTGAAGGAACTATGGAGAAAGAGTTAAAGAGTAAAGCTTTTAAACCAAATTTAATATCAACAGACTAACTTGAAAATAATATAAATGTATTATGTGGAAGCCCTAACATAATATAATCAAACTCTTAAAAAGATAACTTTGGTATAATGTATTTCATAACAAAGTATCCCACACTTAAAAGCATGCTAATCGTGGTTCCAGTTCCAGTTCATTTCTTTCAAAGGGACTTTGCATCTCGGCTTCTGTTATCTTCATTACTTTCTGTTGTGCTGTTTTCAAGTTTTGATACCCGTTTTAAGGTATAAGAGCAAATTTTTAAAAGACTATTTAGAAATGTTTAGAAATTGTTACCCACAAGTGTGCTTTTATTGCCGTTTCACATAAATGTGTTTTTCTTCTCAGGGTCCAGAATTATGGGAAAGCAAGCTGGAAGCTAAGCCAGAGCTACAGGATTTAGATGAAGAATTTCGTGAAAACAACATAGAAATTGTGACCAGATTTTATTTAGCATTTCAGAGTGTACATAAATATATTGTAGACTTAAACAGGTATTGATTAATTTAGCAATGGCTGATTCTGATAGTAAATAGTGGGAAAGGGACATGCTAGAGAACATGCATCTTTGAGTTACTGCACAATCTCCCCAACCCTCCCATACATAATTGTCTTTTCCCTCCTGTGGCACTTGTCCTCTTAAGTATTTTAGAGTTTTATTATGCTTTCCTGTTCTTGTGAAGTAGTATAATAATCTTGGTTTGTACTACGTCATATGGCTTGCTTTCTTCTTTTTTGTTTTCATTGATGTATCGTTGACACACAATGTTTCATTAGTATCAGTTGTAAAACCTAGCAATTTGATAACTCTGTATGCTGTGCTCCTCACAAGTGTAGCTACCATCTGTCCCATGCAGTGCTATCACACTACCATTGTTACATTCCCTGTGCTGTACCTTTCACTCCCATGATTTACTCATTCCGTAACTAGAAGCCTGTATCTCCCGCTCCCCTTCACCCGCTTTGCCCTCCCACTCCCCCATTCCTCTCTCTTCTGGCAACCATCAAATTGTTTTCTGTAGTAAGTCATATAGCTTTCAATCCTGTAGTTTATGGTCATATTTTAGTATCTTATATATGAGCAGTATAGAGAAAGGAACTTATTTTTTAGCATTGGAAGCCATAGCTTCCTTCTTATCCCTAACTACACAGTATTCTCTTTTAAGAATTCACTACTTATCAGCTTTTAAACTAACTATTCCATGTTTTTATAGCATTACTCCTAAGATATTTGTAATTCATAAATCAAGACAAGGGGCTATTCCTTTTATTTGGAGTATCCAGTATTAGCAACCTGTGGCCCTAAATCACTATGATTTCTAGCTCACAAGTCCATTTTTAAGAGCACAAAGGGCCACAGACTATTTGAAGGCCAGAATGCCTGGTATCTTGCCTTATCTTTTAAAAATCTTTACATTCCTTCTTCAAAGGTGTTCAGGTTTTCATTAGAATGAATAACTTGCTCTGGGGTTTCATTTCTAGATATCTGGATGATCTCAATGAAGGTGTTTATATTCAGCAAACTTTAGAAACTGTGCTTCTCAATGAAGATGGAAAACAACTTCTAGTAAGTAATAGTAACCATTTAAAATAGAAAGTCAGGAATGTCAAGCTTAGCATCACTTTTTTTCCTGTAAGTCCCAAAGACATGCAAAGTACCCTTCTTTAAAGAGAAGCAAAATAAACTGACAATTATCTTCTCCCAATTGACAGTATCTGAATTTAGAATGTAGTAGACTCTGAAAAGAATTACAAGTGAGTAGAAATCATGTGGAGATTATGAGCTTCCTCAATGTAACAATCCTATCTTTATCTTTCGCATCCCAGCCATCTAGCCTTAGAACCTAGTACATAACAGTCGTTTAAGAAATGTTTGTTAAATAAGTAAAAGATTTAGAGGGACTCCATTTGGGGTCCCAAGCCAAATATCAAAAACAGGCCACCTGAAAGGTGATCACTGCAAATTAAAATTTATTTCACATACACTTTTCAAAGCCCATTCTGTACAGAGGGTGAGAACCCTTTGGGGAAACCTGCATTCTCCTTGTAATATAAAGCTTTTAGGAGGAAAGGGAACAAAGTGATTCTTTTTAATTAACTGTCATCAACTTCATCCTATCAGAATGTATACTCCTGTGAGTTTGGCCACCTTCTTCCTCTCTTCCTAGTGTGAAGCGCTGTACTTGTATGGAGTTATGCTGCTGGTCATCGACCAAAAGATCGAAGGAGATGTCAGAGAGAGAATGCTGGTCTCTTACTATCGATACAGGTATCCTGGGGCTGGGACTGCACCCTCCAAAAGCACTGCTATTGGCAAAATGCAGTGTAGGTTTCCATACTACTTGTACTGCGAGCAGCAGCAATATGCTCTAGAATGAAAAGAATGGGATTCTTATGTCTTCTGAACATAGTGTAGGACTGTAACGATTACTCTACATTTTATATTATCACAATATCATTTATATTATTTATATGATACATTTATATAATGTGTTCATATTATTTATGTAATACATTTTATATCATCATAATAGACTATATGTCATATAATCTATATGTTATATGTAAAAGAGCCTATATATTATAGATTATTAGAGATAGATTATCATGTCCATGATGGTACCTCAGTTTTTCAAAAAAAAAAAAAAAGGAATCTGAATTTTCTTTACCTTAAAGATAGATAAATTTGGGAATTTTGGAAGTCTAACGAATGTCCTTTTTTTAAGTTTTTAAATATTACTCCTGGGCAGATGTAGGGAAACGAATACGTTTTCCGTTGTCATTTTTAGGTTGATGACTTTGAAAAGGTATCCCTCTGGGCTAGGTGGGAAATGAATTCCCACACACACACACACACACACACATACATATATGTATGTGGAAACAAAAACAAACGACAGCACGTATCACGATCGTGTGTTTTGTATGTCTGTATAGAGCTGCGACTTCAAGAAGTAGGTCTTTAAATCGGAAGCCACCTTTAAGCTCTGTAATTCCGGTATCTACCACACAGGTTTCAATTTGTTGAATTAATGAGTCAAAATCGGGGTACAAGGTCAACGTTAGAAATAGTCACGATTCAGGGAAGAAACAGATGATAAGCAGGAATCAGGTACGTGAGTGAAAAGATACACAGACTAGAATTAACGTTCTTAAACTTAGAAATTAGGGTAAAATAAATAGGGCAAAGGGGCAGATCCTCAACCGAGAGGGATTGTTGGAGACATCGTATCTTCAGCAACAGCTGGTACTGCTGCCTCCTCAGCCGGAAACTCGCCTGAGGCTACTCAGCCAGCCTGTGTCCTTCAGCTTCGTGAGTACGTGAGGCGCGTATCCACCAGCGTGCGTAATTCATTCACAGCAGTTCGAGCTGTTTAACATCCGTGTTTTTTTAAACGAACTTTGAATGGCCTTGCCCATATTTCCAAAAGTAGTGGAAAAACAAAAACAGTAACTAACATAAAGAAGAATTAAAAAAAAAAATTGTTTATCAAGGCCAGCTTTTGACTTTGACAGTCCAGCTTTGTCCCTCTGGATACAACAGCTAATTCATTAGAATGTGAGGATCCATTACTGAAGTGACAGCAAACAGTTACAAGGCAGAGTTGTGGGAAATGACATTCTTACATCAGATAGGAGGTCATCTTCAAGTCTTAGATTCTTTGGGTCTCCCTGAGGGATTACTGCTCCACACCACCCTGAAAGCCACAGATGTTTTGATTAACTCTCCGTAGAAGGTGCGCCTTGCCAAGAAACCAGTTATTATATATCCCACTAAGTTGACATCATCTTTTAAAATGATTTTTTAACTTACAAAATTTTGGTGCTCGTTCACGTTCTTTATCTGCAATTCTGAAATCCAAAGAGCTCTGAAAAAAATATATGGATGTGTACACACACATACACATGCACATACTAAGTCCTTTGGCAGCAAAGCTGATCTAACCTGAAATCATCTGGAGTCAAAACCTGATCAGAGCAGATGCAAGGCTATATAGGTAGCCCTTATTTATCTCACTTGCATGACTGTACATTTTACTGCAGAAATATTAATGGGTTGATCGTGTAATGCCAATTGAGACCCTACTAGTGTATATTGTATATCCCATACTAACTTTTTATATTGGGAAAATGCTGTAATCTGAAACAAGTCCAGCCCTAAGGATTTTGGAAAAGGGATTGTGGACTTTAATATAGAACTAACTATATATATGTATAAGAACTCATCTTACAAGTATGCTATAACAGACTTTTTGAAAATGTAATTGTGACTCTTAGGGATCTAAATTGACCAAAAGTCTTATCTGAAACTACATAAAGCCAGGTGATAATGAAATTCTGCGTTTTTTTTTTTCCTTTTGAGTTTCTAATATGTGCGTTTTGTCTGGCCCTTTATTTCCCATTGTGAACATGGCTCAGTGCCGCTCGATCTTCTGCTGATTCAAATATGGATGATATTTGTAAACTGCTCCGAAGTACAGGTTATTCCAGCCAACCAGGAGCCAAAAGACCACCCAACTATCCTGAGAGTTATTTCCAGAGAGTACCTATCAATGAAGCCTTCATCAGTATGGTCATTGGTCGACTGAGATCTGATGATATTTACAACCAGGTGGGGATTAAATCTATCAAGATCTTAGTAGTTTAAAAGATTGATTTCACTTTCTTCCTCAATTACTACTTCCTTCTTCCTCAAAAGAATAAAAGCAGCTAAAAATTTTCAAATTTGGGGGCCTGTACTATGGGATGGTAGCGGAAAGAGGGACAATCATTTGGGCAGAATTAGAGACTTCAGGGAGAAGATGGCATTTGGTCTGTATTTGGAAAAAAGATGCATTCTCTCAGTCATTCATTCGAGAAAGAGTAATTGAGCGCGTGTTCCGAGCTGGCTGCTGGGGTCCACCACTGACGAAGGCAGGCCTGGTCCCTGCCCGTAATGAGGTTGTAGCTGAAGGAAGAAGATGGAGAACTAAAGGAATTATAGCAAAGCAAGGTGAGTGTTAGCTTAGGGGAAGCAGAGGGGGCCGTAGAGCGTACAACAGAGACCGCAGGGTTGCCATGGGTGGTCGCAGGGTGTGGGGTCCGTCAACTCTGAGAGGTCATCTATGGTAGAAAGACACAGAAGTGGACAACTAGCAGGACACATGGGGTTAAAACAGTTTTTGTTTTGTTTTGTTTTTCTGAGAAAAAGACTTCAAATCGTAGCAGAGGCAAGGGCGGGAAGAGACAACCCTGTGGTTGGCAGTAGGAAGGCAGGCCCTGGTTACATCGTAGTCCTTACAGTGCCGCCCTCTGAGAATTGCTCCCAGGGCCCAGGACCCCCTGTTGGGAGACAGATGCGTCCCTGAACTTGATCACTTATCCGACACACGCATATATTCAGCTGTCACCAACCGCTGCCTCTCCGGGGGTTGTGTGTGCTTTGCAGGTGTCCGCGTACCCCTTGCCTGAGCACCGCAGCACGGCCTTGGCGACCCAAGCTGCCATGCTGTACGTGATCCTCTACTTCGAACCTTCCATTCTTCACACCCACCAAGCAAAAATGAGAGAGATTGTAGACAAATACTTTCCAGATAATTGGGCAAGTATTACTATCAGTCTTTTTTTTTCTCTGTAATAACCTTGTTAGGGAACCGATTTTCTGTTCTTTTGGCCTTTAGTCCGGAGGTCATAATGTTGTAAATAATGAGACATAAAGTCACTCAGATAAAATTACTCTAAGTATGTTGAGAATCTTCTAAATCGTAACGTGAAAGAATTAAGTCAGCGCAACTTCCTGAAGAACCTAGGGTTTTTTTCTTAAATGGATACTGTCCAGGTAAAACCGCATATTAAAATGTATCTTGTTTTAGTTGCTGAGATTGTAACTGTGTCATAAGTATTTCTTTATTCTTTTCTATTTCATGACTCTAAGCTTACAGAATTAATGTTATTTTATGAATAGGAATTTTACTTCAATGGTAAGTTTCATCTACCTGTAAGCTAATATTGATGGGGCTGTTAAGGTTTATATTACTGCAGGGATGTGCTTGTGACTTTTTAAACATTGTCTCACCCCAAAATATTAATTCTTAAAACAATAGAACTGACTTAACATACTCAATGTAGATGAGATGTTCTCTTTGTACACAGAGGTGTTAGTAAAGGACAATGAATTGGCTCCTGTTCTCAGGTAGCTCATTTCTGTTTCACTTCCTACTGGCCACTGAATCACAGCTATGATTAGGGAGCTGTAGGGAGAACAGCCCGCAGTGAGGAAATGATGTTTCCTATCCACGAACACATCATGCTTAGGAGCTAGGAGCTGAGCAACCAGGAGGAAGACTCTGACAATCTGGGTTCGTTTGCTTAAGCTTAATAAAGAGTTTTGACCATAGTACTATAATCAGAAACAGAAACACTTTCAATGTGAAGGAACATCCAAATCCAGTTATACGAGGCTTACAAGATACACTCCTAAAAAACACCCCTGGCACACTAAAATAAAGGAATTGGGGCACCTGGGTGGCTCATTCAGTTAAGGGTCTGACTCTTGGTTTCAGCTCAGATTGTGATCTGAGGGTCGTGAGATCGGGCCCCGTGTGGGGCTCCACACTCAGCACAGTCTTCCCTCTCCCTCCTCTTCTGCCCCTTCCCCTGCTCTCTCTCTCTCAAATAAATAAATAAATAAAATATTTTTTTCTATAAAGGAATTAAAATGAGAGAGAGAGATTCCAGGCAAATGCCAGCCAATGAAAAGCCAGGAAGAAAATATTAATATCACATCATAGAGAATTTTAAAGAAAAACACTAATAGGGATAAAGAGGGATCATATATCATTTTAAAAAGAATAATCCACGGTCAATTCATAAATTCACACCCAGTGAAATACTCAAAATATATAAAACAAAAACAAAATAACATGTAAAAATTGATGAAACCATAATCATGATGGGAAATTTTAATATACCACTTTCTATATATAATCCTGCTCTTTCAGAAGTCCTTAATAGATGTACCATGTGTATTTGAAAGGATATGCATGAAAGTTGGGAAACATCAGATCACAAAGTCAACAAAATTTAAAAGAACAACGTTAGTCTGTAGACTGTATTCTCTTACTGTAGCATGATTAAATTAGAAGCCAACGCTTAAAAGATACTTTTAAGTGTTTGGAAAAAATGTACATTCGCAGACAACTTCTGTGTTCAAGAGGAAATCACAGTGGGACGTGTGGGTGGCTCAGTTGGTTAAACGCCTGCCTTGGGCTCAGGTCATGGTCCCAGGGTTCTGGGATCAAGTTCTGCGTCAGGCTCCTTGCTCAGCAGGGGCCTGCTTTTCCTTCTGCCTGCCACTCCCCCTGCTTGTGCGTGCTCTCTCTCTCTCTCTGGGACAAATAAGTAAATAAAATCTTAAAAAAAAAAAAAAAGAGGAAATCACGATGTAAATGAAGAAATATGTAGAATTGCTCATCAGAATACTACAAAGTGAAGCTCATGGGAATGACTAAAACAGCTTTTCAAGGTAAATGAAGTAAATGAAACCTTAAATATGTTTATTTAAAAAACAAGAACAATTAAAAATAAATGAGTTAGAGGGGTGCCTGGCTGACTTAGCCGGTGCAGCATGTGACTCTTGATCTTAGGGTTGTGGGTTTGAGCCCCACGTTGGATGTAGAGATGACTTAAAAATAAAATAAAATAAAATCTTAAAAAAAAAATAAATGAGTTAGATATTGAGCTTAAGAGGCTAGAAAAGGTCAAGTGAAAGGAAGTCAGGAAGTATATGAGCAGCAGTGTATTGAACTGGACAAAAAGGAAATGAGAGAAGATCAATACAACAAAGGCTGATTTTTTGAAGAGTAATAAAATAGATATTTAGTGAGACTGACCAGAGAGAGAGAGAGAGAAGGCAAGTTTAAATATGTTAAGACTGAAAAAGCAGACCTAAGACATACTAAAGAACTTTTAAAGTTATAAGAAAACTTCTGAACAACTTTATGCCAATGTATTTGAAAACTCTGAAGAAATGGAAAATTTTCTCAAGAATATATAAATACCAAATCCGATTCAAGAAGGAAAAGGAAGCATGACGAGGCCCAGTGACTGTTAAAGAAATGGAACTGGGGATCCAACCTCCCCGCTTTTCCACCTCCCACCAAAAAGAAAGGATCCCCAGGACCACAGGATGCCTCAGGCAACTTTTAGCTCTGACAGATCATCCCAGTTTTATACAGACTGAAGTAGGTGGGTAAAGAACCGCAGAAATAATACTTCGTTTCTTTTAGTCGAGAGAGTCTTGTGTGAACTGGGGAACCCTCGGAGTCCCCCAGGCTCATTCCAGGGGTCAGTGAGGTAAAACGGTGTTTCTGATAACACCAAGGTGCTCTGTGCCTTCTCTCAGCCTTCCCCAAGTGCACTTTGCGTTTCCAGAGGCCCTGACACAAACAGTGCCTGAGGAGCCCGAACGCGGGAGCCAAGTGTGAGTCTGGCTGTCTTCAGTTAGGCCGGACGTTACAGAGACAAGAAAAAACGGGGAAGTGATGCCACCCTTCTCACAAAACTTTCTGGGCAACATGTAGTCTCATTTTTTCTTTTTAATGAAAAACATTTTTTGTTAGCATGTAGCGGGTTTCATATTGCTATTTGAAGTGAATTAAATAGTTCTTGAAAGGTCTCCATTGTAATGTGTAATATGATAAATATCAATAGATATAACCCCATTAAAAAAAAGTCCTTTGGAGTTTTCAGTCAGTTTTAGTTACATAAAGGCTGAGGTGAAAACTGCTCTAGTCTGCTTTTCTGTCAGCCTTGATTTAGTCATTTTCCCATGAGTAGCTCTTGTCACCCTTGTTCCAAAGTGCCCCTAAGACAGAACGGTTACCTCTCTATTTGGCCAGTTGTTGGTTTTTCATTGCAATGGAGTGTGAACTGGAAGGAGTGGGCAGTGTCTTATGTAACTTTCCCTCCAAGTGAGTAGGTATTTAACATACTGGATGAATGTGTCCTCTTCCAGGTAATTAGTATTTACATGGGGATCACGGTTAATCTAGCAGATGCTTGGGAACCATATAAAGCTGCAAAGACTGCTTTAAACAATACCCTGGACCTTTCAAACGTCAGAGAACAGGTAGGTGCTGGCCAATGCAGAAGGATTCTCCTAACAGCTGCAAGCCTGCTTCAGGGGGGTAGGAAATGAGGAGAGTTCCCAAGGAATTTTGAAAATGTCCACATAGACATTTTAAGTGCGGTGATTAACGAAAGGCAAATTTTGCACATCCTAATAAGATAGGTAATTATAGATTTTTAACTAGCATGGTATATGTAAGTGGGAGACTTGGGTCCTAAGATTCAACATCCTTAGATGAATCAGTATGTCACATGACCCCAATTGACTTCACTTATTCTAGCTGAAGTCTGTGTCCTTGTGGACAGAACGTCTTTGGTAGCTGGAATTTTAATTTTTCACTAGTAGGATGAATATTGAGGATGGTAACTGAATGTACATAACACGTCCTGTCACTGTAATTTAAATTCAACCTCTCCGATGTGAGAAAGAAGCAACAAAACCGGAGACATTTCATCTCCTTAAAGTTTAAATGGTTACATTCTCTTTGATAAGAGCACAAGGCAGTTAACCCCCAGTTTGTTTTCTGTGATTAAAAGTCTCTTATGATTTGTCTCCCTCTCTGATTTCGTTGTTTTATTTTTCCCTCCCTTCCCCTATGATCCTGTTTTGTTTCTTAAATTCCACATTTGAGTGAGATCATATAATTGTCTTTCTCTGATTGACTTATTTCGCTTAGCATAATACTGTCTAGTTCCATCCACCTCATTGCAAATGGCAAGATTTCATGTTTTTGATGGTTGAGTATTATTTCATTGTGTGTATATATATATATATATATATATATATATATATATACACACACACACATATGTATATATATGTATATATATATATATATACCACATCTTCTTTATCCATTCATCTGTAACCGGGTGATGGACATTAAGGAAGGCATGTGATGTAATGAGCACTGAGTGTTCTATAAGACTGATGAATCACTGAATTCTACCTCTGAAACTAATAATACGTTATATGTTAATTAATTGATTTTATAAATAAACAAATAATTAAAAAAATAAAGAATGCAAGGCAGAAGGAAATTCCGAAGTAAATAGAGCAATAAAAATCTCTTTGTTGGGCAGTATCCTTGACATTTCTAAACAGTTATCTTCCTCAGCCTGGCTGTCTACGTTTTTGAGTTTCTAGTGCAGATAGAACGAGATTGACTCAGAGAACTTCAGCATGTTTTATTCAATTTAATTGAATTCCATCAATAATGCACAAAATAATTTCAACGTTGGCATGTCTCCTAGAAATATATTAGAGAAAGCAGCTGTTCCAATACTTACTGGTATAAGGGCATTACTTTTTCATTACTAAAATTACTTTCCAAAATGCATTTTCTCCTTGGTGCCTTTTTAAGATCTTCAGAGTCCTCTGATGAAGCACCTGGTGATAGTTTTAAACTACCTCGACTAGGCTAATGATGTTTAATGTCTACCTCTTGCTTTGGGGAAAGCAGAATGACCAAATTTCCAAAAGGCTGGTTTGAAAATTCACTTTTGATCTACTGAGGCATATTTTTGTTGTGCTTTCATCTGCCTGTAGAAGTCTCTTCTCCTGGGTATTTCTGCTCTGCTTTCTTTGTCATTAATTATGGGAAGAATAGGCCGTTGAGCTTCTGCCCTTCTGTTTCTTTTCCACCCAAGTTAAGAATAGAAGGGGCCCTTGGAACCACTTGTTCCCAGTTCTCCAGGTGACATTTGCAGAAACCAGGAGGGAGAGGTTAAATCCAAAGTCACACCAGTATCTAATCATAGCTGGAGGTAGAATTTAGGATTCTCTTGGTTCTGAGTCCACCGTCCTTTTCAAAAATGCCCAATAAACCACATGCCTTTGAGCCTTACCAGCTATGGTCCATACGTTATTCATCTTCTATAGAAATGTTATTATTTGTCCAGGGGTTCATCTGAATGTGATTTGTTTTCAAGGAAAATCATTTTCTCTTTTTGAAAACGTTAATCGGGGTGTTCCGTTTTTCATTGTACAAGTCAAGCAGATACGCTACTGTCAGTGAAAGAGTGCACGCTCAAGTCCAACAGTTTCTGAAAGAAGGTTATTTAAGGGAGGAGATGGTTCTGGACAACATCCCAAAGCTTCTGAACTGCCTGAGGGACTGCAACGTTGCCATCCGATGGCTGATGCTTCACACGGCCGACTCAGGTAAATGTGCCAAAGGTGTGCCCATCTGCATGGCTCCATATAAAGGCTTTCAGAATTAAGACATGCTCCATGATCCAGAAATGCTTTAGCCTTTGGAAGACAATCAAGTTGCCTTTTCTTTCTTTTTTTTTTTTTTTTTAGATTTATTTATTTTAGAGAGAGAGAGAGAGAGAGCATGCATGTGCGTGAGCAGGGGGAGGGGGAGAAGGGGAAAAAGAGGGAGAGAATCTCTAGCAGACTCCCCACTGAGCACAGAGCCTGCCAGGGGCTTGATCTCACAACCCATGAGATCATGACCTGAGCTGAAACCAGGAGTTGGGACATTCAACCGACTGAGCCAGCCACGCACCCCGAGAATCAAGTTGCTTTTTAAGTTAGTCATTTTTGTGTCTACTTAGACAAGTCAACAGCCCACCTGAATGGTCCCTTTATCAGGTTAGATTATCTCGGATTATCCCAGTGGGTCCAGGGTAATCAAAGGATCCTTGAATTGGCAAGAGGGAAGCAGAAGAGTCTGAACCAGAGAGGTGGCATCATGAAAAGTCTCAACAGGCCATTGCTGGTTTTAAAGATGGAATGGGGCCCACAAGCCAAGGAATACGGGTGGCCTCTAGATGCTGAAAAAGATAAGAAAACAGGATTTCCCCCAGAGCCTCCAGAAGGAGCACAGATGTGCTGACTCCTTTATTTTACCCCACTGAGACCCATTTCAGGTGTCTCATCTCCAGAACTATAAGAGAATACAGTTGCGTCTTTTTAAGCCATTAAGTTTGTGGTGATTGGTTACAGCAGAAAACTAATACAAGAGCTAATCCAGTAAGTAAAATCCAGATGTGCAAAACACATCTGGCAGGATGTGGGATTTGAGTCCAGAGCAGGAGAGAAATGTTGCTTGATGGCATAGAGGGGTGAAGGTGGTCGGGGAAGGCTCCACAGAGGACACTGGAGTGGCCTGGCCCCCCATAGGATTTTGAAGTAAAAAGTTCTAGGCTGGAGAAGTGTTCAAGAAAAAGGTATGATTTTGGAAGTACAGAAAAACACGGGCCCACAGAGTTGATGAACAGGCTAAACCAGAGTGCCTACTAAAGGTAGATTGGATCTCACCTTTTCTGGTCCACAGTCCTCTTGGAGACACTCTGGGCCATCAAGTTCAGTTGCTTCACAAATTGTGGGAGATGCTTCCACAGAGTCTGTGAGCCTGTTACTTAAAAAACAAACAAACAAACAAAAGCAGTTTAAGAGAAAAATAAGTGGGTTGGACTAAGCTGAGCTAGTTCAGAGCTGACACAATTCCTTGTACTTAGTAAAGGCTGGGTTGATGTTCGTTGACGAATGATTTCCCTCGTCCAGAGCGCGTGCGCCTCCCGCTCACAGGTGTGTCATCCGGCAGCCTTGTAAAGCCTCCTGCTTTTTGTTTTTCGTCAACCAGCTTTGCTTGAGAGAGACCCTGAGACAGGCACTGCTTTCAACAGTTGTTCTTTCAGATGAGGCTGTGTAGTCTGTGTCTCTAAAAATACTGCCCACTCCAGATTGGTCTGCAACCTCCCACGGTCACACAGTAGCCCGTAGCCCTCTTCCAGGCCAGATGTTCTTCCCTCTAGCTCCTGTCTGGTTCCACGTCCGTGAGTGGTCAGCAGTAAAGACAGCAGGTGGACTTCATCCTCTGTATCTTTGAAAATACACGGACTTTCTCCTCAGCCTTCTGTCTGCACGCTAGACCTCTCCAGCTACTAAACCTTTCTCAAAAGTGCTGCTTTCCAGTTTGGTGGGTTGTTCCCCTCACCCCCCACATTTCCCTTATTTGCCTCCATCCCTCTCCGATGTACAGTTTACTCACAGCACGAATACCATGGCTGAAGTTTAATCATCTGACGGATCTGGGTTTGGTTAGTCACGTTTCTTTTCTACATACACTCCAGTTCTAATTTGAGGATTTTGCTATCCTGACTCGGAATTGAATCTTCTTTACCAAAGTTTTACATTCTCAAGTGTGTCAACAATTCAGGCCGTCGCTTTATCCTATCATAGAACCAACGGTGGGTTTCCAGTGACTCAGCCTCACGCTCCTCTTCCACACGACCACGCCTGACCTCTGTGTCTGCACTCTGGGAGCCGGGAGTCTTCTGGATTTGCACCCTGGCAGGGACAACAGACAGTGTTCTGGGCATTTATCTTCAGCCACATCTGTTTTTCATTTGTGTGCCTGGCAGTTGTCTGACCTGATTGCACAAGGTCATCGTTAACCAGAAACAAATGATTTACCTCTCTGATTCTGAGTCATGCGTGGGAAAAGTAACTGCTTATTTAGCTTTTATGGTGTCTCGGTCATGATGTGCAGGAAGGAATGCATATTCTTTATATTCCCTCCTATTGATCTGCTGGAGGCCTCTCACCCAGGCTTTGGATATGTCCCCGGTGTCTTGCAGCTTCTGAAGAAACGTGCTCAGAGCCAACCTTCCCCAGGCAGGGCTGCCCAGCTCCTGAAGTCTGACCCTGAGGTTACCACGCTTCTAAGATCTGTTGCCTCAGTTCTCTGAGTCTGCATTCTTGTAGGTCAGATGTCAGAGACAGGCCCTGAGAATGCTGGAACCATACCTGCTTTCTACCAAGGAATTAATTATTAATGGAGGGCGATGTTCCCTCTCCAAAAATGAAAGCAAATTAGTCTCTGGAAGGTTTCTTGTTAAATCAGAATTAATACAAAGCAAGTGGAACTCTTCGTAAGTCTGGTCTGATTTTGTTTGTTAGGCTGATATGAAGCTGAAAAAATGGTCTCTGTATCATCAGTGTAACACAGTTGTGGCGAATGCATAATAAATCCGCCCTGAAGTTTCCCATGAGAACCGAGCCCTTCTCCAGGTTGTCATGAGTCTCCTCCTGATGGAATAGCTTAGAAATCAATACATAAAATGGTCATCTGCAGGCTTCAGCAGAACTGAAACACCAAAAAAACACCCCTGACATATACAAGACAGGCCTTCTATATACACCTGACATCCTGGGATACCGCTGAGGGGCTAAGAAAGTAGGAAAGCCTTCTCACACCAGAGCAACAACCAGGGACCTTGAACCTTATCAGCTGTGAGCTTTTTGACAATGTTTGTTGCCTTAAATTTTTTATTTTGACTATTTATAGTCCAGGTAACCTTGACTTGTAACTATTTCTGCCTTAATCTGTTCTCTTATTTTTTTCTTGAATAACTAATTGGCCCCATAAACTAATTCTGGCAAATGTCAGAAATGTTTTAAATTCTTATGTACCTTTCTTTAACATATTGTTTATTTTATTTGAAATAGTTTCAGTTGGTTGCTGAGAGGCTGAGCAGGAAATCAGGATATTAGGTATTTTGCCTCTGTGTCCATCCCTGCCTAATTTTGTCACCTTGACCTAGTTGCCAGAATCTCTCTGGGCCTTGGTAGTAGATAGTTCAGGAAGCTTCGAGTGCCTGCCATGCCCTCGGGCCTTTACAAGGAACAGAACACTCCCAGGTCTGGTTCTTCCTGTTTGAAGGTGCCACATCTTTGTGTGGGTAACCCTACTTCCTCATGGTGTCAGGGACCCCCAAGACCACCCCAGTTGCGATCACTTCCTAGGAAGACACAGTGTGTGTTAGTACTTGTGGCTGTGATTTATTACAGCGAAAGGATAGAGAGCAAAATCAGCAAAGGGTAAAGGCGCATGCAGTGAAGTCTGGAGGAAATCAGGCACAAGCTTCCAGGGGTCCCCTCCTGATGGAGTCACACAGGATGTGTTTAATCCGCCCAGCAATGCGTTGCAACAGCATGTGTGAAGTGATGCCAATCAGGGAACCTCTTTAGAAACTCCATGCCCAGGACTTTTATTAGGGGCTGAGCACAGGCAGCCTCTGCCTGGCACGTACCAAAATTCCAGACTCCTAGAAGGAAAGCAGGTGTTCCTCATAAAACACATTGTACGAACAGTGAAGGCATAGTGGCCCACTCTTACTAGTTCTTGAAATGGTAGCATCTCCCGAAATCTGGTTCCCAGATGTGCCAACCTTGCCAACAGGCCTTTCTGAGGAGAGCAGACTCAAAACCTGACAGTGTCCATCCTGAATGGCAGAGAGCAATGCCTAAACCAAAAGCCAGCCCGAACAGACAGGACATAAGGAGGCTGCCCACTGACAGAATGGTGTCAGAAGGCTGTGCCCCTCCATATTGGACAGCCGGTAATGAACCAGTCCCAGAATGCCTACAGAATTTGGAACGCTGTTCTGCCATTTGCTTTTGCTCATTCTGCAGTATATCATGAATGACATTCCTTGTCGATCCAACTGTCATATTTAAAAGTTCAATTGTACTTATTCATGGCATAAATATACTGTAGTTTATTTTTCCGTGTGTTATTGATATACATTTTGCTTACTTTTAACTGCTTAAAATGAATGAAAATGAAAGTTTTTAAGAATTCCTCTTATAGGGGCACCTGGGTGGCACAGCGGTTAAGCGTCTGCCTTCGGCTCAGGGCGTGATCCCAGCGTTATGGGATCGAGCCCCACATCAGGCTCCTCCGCTATGAGCCTGCTTCTTCCTCTCCCACTCCCCCTGCTTGTGTTCCCTCTCTCACTGGCCATCTCTATCTCTGTCAAATAAATAAATAAAATCTTTAAAAAAAAAAAAGAATTCCTCTTATATTTCATGTTTTCTACACATTTAATAAATTGGGAACTCTTTTCTTCCCATTTCTAGCCTGTGACCCAAACAACAAACGCCTTCGTCAAATCAAGGACCAGATTCTAACAGACTCTCGGTACAATCCCAAGATCCTCTTTCAGTTGCTGTTGGATACTGCACAGTTTGAGTTTATACTCAAAGAGGTAAAACTCTTGAATAAATAATCACCAATATCTTAGTGTTTTTAAGCTTAAAAATATTTTTAAAGGATTAGGATTCCATAACTGTGTCTCTGATTCAGGCTACAGATTCTAGCTGTCTGAGATAGTTCTTACACTAAAACGACAGGATTAAACATTGAACAGGCGTTTGGTGCCTACTGCTGGGGGGAGGCGGTGTTGGGGGAAATTGTACAAGACTGTGGAGGTAGCAATCTAGGGGGGACTACGAACAGTAATCAGAGAGTCCCACTAAGGAAAATGTAAATGCAAACTGAGAGACGTGCTCTAAAGGAAAGGGACATAGTTCTCTGAGGACCTAAAGTCAAAGATGCTATCCCCAACTTCCCTGAGAAGAGAAGCAAGAGCTTCTGAAGGGACCCAAAGAAGGAACCTATCAGAGTTAGCTAAGACAAAGGTTGGGAGCCATCTGGAGACCATGCCAGAAAGAGGGCAGAACATGCCCAAGTCCTCTTGGGTAGGGAACAGCATGACCAATTCAAGGACCAGAAAGACCAGTTGGCTAGAGGGGAGAATACAAGAGAAAGTGGTATGATACGAGGTTGAAAGGTGGGCAGGAGCCAGCCCAGGCCTGGCCTTGTAGGATTTCAGTCTTCATCTGAAAAGCCATGAGAACCTGTTAGAAAGGGCTCTTAAGTTGGATGGAGGATTTGCAATTAAACAAGGTCAACTTAAGGATTTTAAGGATTTCAAGTTCCCTGAAGGAAATTCTGAGGTTGGTCAGTCTTAGGGCTAAAAAAGCCTCTGTGGGCATAATAAAAATGGCAGATACCCAGGAACACCTAAGTTCTGTAACCAGTAACTTTGGGGGTTTGGATCAGGTGGGCCCAGGAACTAACCGGGGACGTTAATGCCCATTTGGAATGGATCTTCACCTTGCCTCAGTCTGGTTAGTGGTATGCTAGATGTTTCTTTATCTTCTAGGTATGCGAGGACATTGTGTTCCCCCATTAAGTAGCTCAGGAAAAGTACATGCTGATTATTGACCTCGTGCTAATGCATGCTGATGCATGTGCAGAGTGTTTTCAGTGCCTTGTCTGGGTATCATTTTGTAAGATCAGAGAAACGCTACCCCTTTTTGATCTTCTTAATAATGTTAATGTTTTCCCTCTGAATAGCAAATCATTATTGAATACCTGCTCTGTTCCCAGCTAGGTGCTAGGAATTCAAAAATGAACAAGGCATGTCCCTACCATCAAGGAGCTCTCAGTGCAGTGGGGAAGAGAAAGAGATTAAGCCAAGATGAGAAGCCAAGAAAGATCCAAGAGCAGGAACCAGGCACCTTAGTTGTTGGTCAGAGCAAACTGCAGAGGCAAGTGGGAGTCACCCCTGAGGAATCAGTGCAGTCAGTCCAGTTAGGGTCCTGAAACGAGGCCGGTTCCCCCCTGAAGCTTGGTGGTGTTGCATGGAAATCAGGACAGGTCTGGGTCATCTGCCTGGCCAAGCCTGCATTTCTAATCATTAATCTTTTCCTGGAATCTGTTGGAATAGAGCAGGCTGCTTCCTTCTGTCTGTTCTGGTAGAAGGAAAAGAAGACCCACTCGCTGTGAAAGATCTTCAAAAGAGAAAGATCTGGTAGAAACAAAAAAACAACCACCCAATACAGATCGAGCAAAACAAAGATAATATTTAATGTCTTATAGTTCAGCTCAGTTCGTTAACCTACCTCCCACCCCAACCCTTTTTTCTAGAATCACTTTCTGATTCTACTGTAAACACACTGATTGGACCTGTGTTTCTTCTAATCTTTGTATGAAGGTACATCTCCTAATTGAAAGACCATCCCCTATTCCAAATTCCATCTTACAAGATATGAAACCTGTGAGTTCAACCTGTGAATGAGTGTTTAAAGGGCTTCAAGCCATTTGGTCTGTGATGAAGGCCTCACAGTGTTATTTTTGTCACTGCTGCTTTGTCACCTGGCATTGATTGATCCCAGGCATTCAAAAAGATAGGGCAGACTCTATAAATAATTCTGACGGTTCCTCGTCTTCTTACTTTCATTGCTTAATCATCCTGCCTGATCACTGAGATTCCTCTTCCTCTGGCCCCACAAAATTCCACCAGTCTTGATCCCTTTTTCTGCAATGAAATCTTCCATCTTTTAAAATTCATTGCAGGGGCGCCTGGGTGGCTCAGTCGTTAAGCGCCTGCCTTCGGCTCAGGGCGTGGTCCTGGCCTTCTGGGATCGAGCCCCACATCAGGCTCCTCCGCTGGGAGCCTGCTTCTTCCTCTCCCACTCCCCCTGCTTGTGTTCCCTCTCTCGCTGGCTATCTCTATCTCTGTCAAATAAATAAATAAAATCCTTAAAAAAAAAAAAAGCTCAGCTAGTTTGTCTTGTTATCAAGAGTATAAACTTCCCTTTGTTTCAAACTTCAAAATGATTGATGGAGTTTTAACTGATACAATAAGCCCAGTGGTATAATGCAGCTACTAAACAGTAATTCTTCTTTACTCTGTTAGCCAGAACACTGTTAGAGTACTTAATTTATTCCTGGTACAGCTTTTCAAAAGGAATATAAAGACATTCGGGACAGTGACTAGAATTTTGAAGAAACTAAAAATATGTGTTGTGTGGCAGAACCTATCATCAAGCCCATGTCCTCTCCTTTTTTTTTTTTAGATTTTTTTAGAATTTTTTTTTAAAGATTTTATTTATTTATTTGACAGAGAGAGAGACAGCCAGCGAGAGAGGGAACACAAGCAGGGGGAGTGGGAGAGGAAGAAGCAGGCTCATAGCAGAAGAGCCTGATGCGGGGCTCGATCCCGGAATGCCGGGATCACGCCCCGAGCCGAAGGCAGACGCTTAACCGCTGTGCCACCCAGGTGCCCCAATAAAATAAAATCTTAAAAAAAAAATGCATTGGGATGCTAAGGAATGAAGAATTTCTTAAGAGAAAAATCTGTATACTCTCATATTTACCCCTTAGGAGCCCAATGAAATAAACCCCTGTATGTTTGTGACATACCTTAAATATGTTTCTAAAATTTATTTCAAGGGAAAACAAAACAGAACCTTGAGATACACCATTTCCTCCTCTGCCCAACCCTTTATAGGATTTTAATTTTATGAAGAAGTGACTTCACAAACAGACCTGTGTGATCAAAAAGAAAGAACTTTTGTGGGTAATTTAGTTCATTCTCCACTCATCAGACAAGATAATGCTCAACCTTCCCAACCTTAAAATAGATACGACCCCACAAATTGTTACTTAGAAAGGACTTCGAGCAGTGGCCACCAAATTTCTTGTATATTAAAAATGCTGACTCCTGGGCCAACCCAAGACCTTCTGAACCAGAATCTTCAAGGGTGGGGCTTGGGAATCTGAGAAGTTTAAAGCCATCCAGGTGATGCTTATGTGCGTTCGGTCTGAAAACCACTTCTTAGCAGTGGTCTAGCTTTGCCCCTCGATTTGTACAAAGTAGGACAGCTTAAGAGATGACATCAGGGTAATGTTACTTTTAGACATATATTTTTATAATAAATTGGGTTTCGCTCCGGCTTTCTTGGTAAACTGCCGAATCTGGACTTCCTCTTAAGTAATTCTTTTCTGTCTCTTTCAACAGATGTTCAAGCAAATGCTTTCAGAAAAGCAAGCCAAATGGGAGCATTACAAGAAGGAGGGTTCGGAGCGGATGACGGAGCTTGCTGACGTCTTTTCAGGAGTGAAACCCCTAACCCGAGTGGAGAAAAATGGTAATTGCTGAAGAGGAAATACCGGTGTGTTTGAAATGTGCACACAAATTACTGGAAAGCAGCAGAGTAAAAAGTCCTTACGTTGTCATTATATGCCAGGAGGTTGCTAAGGAAGATCCGAAGCTTAGTTTTGGCTGCCTTTAGCTTTGTGCTCCCTGGGGCAATCTCCATAGCCTCTCTGGACTTGAGGTTTCTTACTTTGGAAGTAGGAGATTGGGCTAGAGGGGTGTTACACTCTGGTTCATAGTCCATAGGGGCATAATTCATCCCCCATCCTCAGCATAGTACACACCACTGGTGTGTCAGCTTATGTGCATTTGTGGGGAGGGAGAAAAGGACCTAACCGTCCTGATCTTTTCAGGATACTTCACTCGAGAATAATACTAACTACTAACCTAGATGGGATGCAAGATTCTTGGCTTCTAATGTTTGCTGCTTTTTCCCCCTGGTGTTCCTGCCATCTAGTGGCAGAAAGGGGGACCTGCAGACTTTTTGCAACAACATTGCTCAAGTCTTAATGATACTAATTCCGCTTCTTTTAGGAAATTTCACCTGTAAGAAAATTATGGTATCACTTAAAATTTTTATATAGATAGAAACCTTTCAAAATGCCCTCAAATCACCATTCTGAATTTTAAGATGAAAAACTATCTTTTTAATGCTTAATGTTTAACTATGAAATTCATTTCTGATGAAGTTAATCATAGAGTAGAATAGTCTAACTTTTTTGTTTAAAAAAAGCTTAATGGTATAGCTTTTTGTTTAAAAAAAACTACTATTTTTAACCAATATGATCTTGTGATTACTATATTTGGCTTTTGTTGATTTATTTGATGCTGAATGGTTGGCCTAACATGTATTTCCAAGTTACTTTATTATTCCTAGTGGGAAAAGTTGGTTGTGTTTTTATTCATGTGATAAAAATTGGCAACATGTTTTGCAGGTCACTACATTGTTTCTAGAAAACAAGGGACCACCTGTAACAATCTAACCAAATTAGTTTTTGAGAATCAGGCATGTTCATCTTTGTTCTAATCGCTTTTAGGTTCTTATAAATCCCAACATCCCTTCAAAAGTCATTCAAAACAATATCTTCTACTTTATCCATCTATATAGCATATTTCAGCTTAGGAAATACTTCCAAAATATTTCTTGTTTGAGCCTTATAAGGCTGCGAAATAAACATCTGTATTCTTGCCTTACATGGAAAGAATTGAAGCTGTAAAATGTAGTCCCTTGCTGAAGGTAATGAAGGTTCAGAGCCTGGATCGAACTTGGCACCTCAGACCCTGAACCCTGTGCTCTTTCTGCTACTCCAGAGCTGTCCCTCAGGCTTACCAAAAAAACACTTTAAAATTACAACTAGTGTTCCTCATACCAATTCTTGAAATAACCCAGATTATAAGCCTTTAAGTGCTTTTATTAAAGTAAATCATCCCATTGATAAAACAACAAAAAAACAAACAAACAAACAAAAAACTGAAGGGAATCAACTTGGTGAGTTAAAGAGCAAAGCCTTTGAATCTGGCCAGACCACTGAGAAAGCCTGGCTCTGCCATTTAGTGACTGTGTGACCCTGCCTGGGATCCATAACGTCTCTGGGCATCAGTTGCCTGGTCGGAGAAATGCCTTCTAATTCCTACCCCCATAAATGGTTGTGAAGATTCAGTGAGACAAGCTTTGAGCTTTGCCTGCCACACCGAGGGTCCCCGGAGCACATCGGTGCCTGTCCCTTTCTCTGCTGTGTGAAATTGGTTTGTGAATGCGAGTGGCACCCCCTCAGCAGTTCACATAACCCCTCACACTCCTGACGTGTTGCCCCTCGTTGCCTTCCAAGATATGCCATTGTCATTTTTGTCCCGAAACTACTGCCCATGTCTGTCCCCTCACCTAGGGACAAACTACCCCTGTCTTTACCCATCCTTGCTTCTCCAGAAACCCCTCCCCCCACCCCGGCAACTGTGTGTTCCATCTTTCGGTTCCTTCCCAACTCCTCCCCGCTCACGTGCCTTCTGTTGCACACCTGCGTTCACCAGGTGTTAGACTGAGCCACTGACATAGAAAGTTCCCTCTCTTCTACCAGGTCACATGCCGAGGCACTTGGTGGTTATTGTGTGGAGAATCCCCCAGGGTGATGTCAGGTACACAGCGAAAGCTCTGTGAACGAGACCTCGATTTGTAAGGGGCTCCTGAATAGATTCAGAGCCACAGCTCCAGGAATCCTGGGGTCTCAGCAGTGTCTCCTTAATTCTGTGTTCGTAGAAAACCTGCAAGCTTGGTTCAGGGAGATCTCAAAACAAATCCTGTCTTTGAATCACGATGATTCAACTGCTGCCGGCAGGAAAACGGTGCAGCTCATCCAAGCTCTGGAGGAGGTAAGAAAACCCTTCTTAAATGGCAGCGCTTGGATCATGAATCATAGTTTCCGACCCACCCTGCAGTCTGGTCCCGGAAATGTAGCTGAGAGAAAATTTCATCAGAAGCAACAAAAAGCATACTCTCTTCACTGTAATATTATACCCAGTGTCCTAAAATTGGGAAAATAATGAAGTGATCAGCAGGAAGAGAATGCCAACAAAAATGATAACACTTCCACTTGCAGAAACATGTAGTCTTGGAAAAATAATTAAAAACAATATAGAAACATGGGGGAAATGGTGGTAAGGCGGCAGAAGCTGAAACAACACCGCAGTGTAGGCACCATTTCTAGATCGGGGAAGCGTTTTGGGGGGAAAAACTACAAAGGAATACACAACCATAACCATAGTCGCATAATGATCATAGACACGTATTGCATGGAGCACTGGGTGTTATACGCAAGTAATGAATCATCGAACTTTACGTCAAAAACTAGGGATGTACTGTGTGGTGACTAACATAATATAATAAAAAATATTATTTAAAAAAATGATCATATGCTTATAAGTGATGTTTTCTTTTCCGGAAAAAGAAATAGTTTGTTTTTATCTACTTAAATATTATCTACTCACATTCAAAAAAGAGTTACTATATTTTCCCACTCTTGAAATTTTAATTGTATGCTTAACTAGGTTTAAAATGAAAAATAAAAGCATGAGAATAATAACCATCAACTATTTGAAACATCCATACTTACTTGGAGCCCTGCTCAACTGGTATAAGTGTACATCTTAAGAGATAGAAGTAATACTTTATTTGGCATACTTTCATAAAGGCTTTTTTTTTTTTTTTGAGAGGTGTTTTTTTAGTTACTGTTAATGGCAACATCAAACAGTTCCCCATTGTTAGTGCATCAGTTTCCCTGGCCTACAATTGCCCACTTGTACTGTTCCTGTTTTGCTCATTTCCTGGATCTTTTAGTCTGTAGTGCAACTATAAACAACTTTGTAAATGTCAGAGGCTTTTATCATTTGTGTTAGTTATTTCGGCAATGGCCCAGGCACTTTGAGTTATATACATTACAACTTCAGGATGCTGGGGAATCATTATTTTGATTTGAGGAGTCCAACAAAAGAACTTAATAATGTCCAAATGTCAATACCCTGGTTGTGATGTGACTATTACTGTGTTTTTTAGCAAACATGCAAATCTTCAGAATTAAGAGGATTTTCTAATATGTGTTTGTCAATGCTAAAATGGAAGTATCCACTCATTACGTCATATACGTACACAGTAAAAAGAGTAGAACATTTTCTAATCCTAGAAACTTGTGCATTACATTATGACTTGGCTTATACGTTTCTAGAATTATCATTTGAAATAGAAATTTTGCCAAGAAATTCTTAGTAAGCAGCATGACTTTCCTGAAGTGTTTTCAGGGAAAAATGAACACCACAGAAGCCGTTCGGAATTTTCTAATTAAGTGTATTTATGTGACACAGGTTCAAGAATTTCACCAGTTGGAATCAAATCTGCAAGTCTGTCAGTTTCTCGCTGATACTCGCAAGTTTCTTCACCAAATGATCCGAACCATTAACATTAAAGAAGAGGTCCTGATCACAATGCAGATCGTTGGGGACCTTTCTTTTGCTTGGCAATTAATTGACAGGTAATGTGGCCAGCCTAACATTTCCCGTCGATGAAGGCCTCCACGGATATCTCCTTACCAGTGATCTCTCTTTACAGATTCACGTCCATCATGCAGGAGAGTATAAGGGTAAACCCGTCCATGGTTACTAAACTCAGAGCTACGTTCCTCAAGGTGAGCGAAGAACAGTCAGATCACATTCTTAGTCACTAGGGAGGAATCGGTCTTCATTGCTGCCTCATGCATGAATTCAGCCCAAGATTTCTTTCTTTTAGAAAGTTAGGAAGGGGCGCCTGGGTGGCACAGCGGTTAAGCGTCTGCCTTCGGCTCAGGGCGTGATCCCGGCGTTATGGGATCGAGCCCCACATCAGGCTCCTCCGCTAGGAGCCTGCTTCTTCCTCTCCCACTCCCCCTGCTTGTGTTCCCTCTCTCGCTGCCTGTCTCTATCTCTGTCGAATAAATAAATAAAATCTTTTTTTAAAAAAAAAAAAGATAGGTAATTTAAGTCTTTTTATAGACTGAAAATTGTTAGCAGCTTTTCCACGAGAGCCCAGTTTCAAAAGACGCCATGCATATTTGAAGTTTCAATTCACATAAGTTGGATATCTTACAGAAAATTGTTTTTAAGTTAAAAAATACATTTTTTACGTTCTATCAAGATACTAAAAATGTGGGTCCTTTTTTCTTTGGATGTGAATTAAGTCCTTTTCCTTACTCATTTAAACAATTCTTGTTGAGCCTCTGCTACAAAGCAGGGTCTCTGGTAAAGATGAGGGAATAGTGGTGGACAGCACAAGCAGGGCCCTTGCTGTCAAGGTAACTTCAGATAGAGATAAATGAGCAAATGTTGACCCAGTGCCTTCTGACAGAATCTCCTTATATATCAATTCTGAGGTACACTTTCTTTCCTATTTGAACACTGCAAGCAGGGATGGGGTTTTATAATTGACAGCACATCCAAGTGCAATTGTCAGCATTTTTTCCGGTGTGGTGCATAAGATAATGGCACTTTGTACATGCTGTGACGTCTTCGATTGGAATCAGTACAGCGATCCATGCGTCAGGGTGTCTGATTTCCATAGAGGAGCAGCTGTCTTCTGTAGCACGGTGCTCCCACACTTGAGGGGCATCAGAATCACCTGGAAGGCCTGTCACCACACAGATGGCTGGGCCTCACCCCCAGAGTGGCTGATGTAAGTAAATCTGGGGTGGGGCTCAAGAACCGGCATCTGTAACAAGTTCCCAGGTGATGCTGATGCTGCTGGTCCAGGGACCGGAGTTTGAGAACCACTGCCATGGTTCTCAGGCAGATGACTGTTGTTTTTTAAAAACTGTATCATTGTCAGAAACTATTAATGACTTTGACGACATTCAGTGGTTGTTGCTTTCTCCCAGGTAGGACCCAAGAGCTTTGTTATATGTTTACTCCTTCTAGAAAGAGAGGTTTCTAGAACTTTTTGAGATGGAGACACATATGCCTACTTTTCTTGCAGCTTGCCTCTGCCCTTGATCTTCCCCTTCTTCGAATTAATCAAGCAAATAGTCCTGATCTTCTCAGTGTGTCTCAATATTACTCCGGTGAATTGGTGTCCTATGTGAGAAAGGTAAGAGATGCATCAAGGTGATATTTATTTTATTGGCAAACTAGCTGCTACTTAAAGACAAAAAGGATGCTTGGGGCCCTATAAAAAGTATACCCATGTTCCCTTCTCTTATTCTTAACTTGATTCCAGAAATTTGCAATATCTGAACATAAACTTACTCTTACTGGTACTGTGGATACGCAGATGTGTTTTTACTTCCAAAGAACTTTTATACCTGTTTATTTAAATGCTGGTGGTATTAACCCCCATTTTGTAGGTATAGAAACTGAAATAGAGATGATGTTGGCTTCCACAAAGTCACAGAGCTAGTTGGTAAAAGAGCCAGATCTAGATCCAACATATCCTAGTTAGAACCTAAAGTTTCCAGAGGAATTTTGGTCCTCGTTGCAGTAACTTCAGGTACAGCGTGGAGCTCAGCAGACCTGGGTTCAAAATCACGCGCGTCTCATACTAACTGAGTGCCCCTCAGCCATATTACTAACACCTCTGATCCGCAGTCTCTGGAGAGTTTGTAATGTGGAAAAGATACATCTTTTTGCTGCATGTGTATGAGGAGTATATCTTGCGAGCAGTTCATGTTTGAAGGAACGTAGCCATGTGCCTGAGAGCAGATGTTAAAACAGCTCTTGTTAAGTCCCCTACCATCCCTTCCTGTAGACAAGTGGCTCCTTGTGCACACCGGGACTGTCTTCCTGCCGTCTTGGCATTTATCAGCTAAGAAAAATAAAAGAGATGGTCAACTGTTTTTCCTCTTTTCTCTTTCACTAAAGGTTTTGCAGATCATTCCAGAAAGCATGTTTACTTCTCTTCTAAAGATCATAAAGCTTCAGACCCATGATATCATCGAAGTGCCGACCCGCCTGGACAAAGACAAGCTGAGGGACTATGCTCAGCTTGGCCCACGATATGAGGTGGCGTGTCCCTTTGACTTCTGCCTTTTGATATTTAAAACCCAAACCATGACGTGTCCCAGGTCTGTGTCGCCTGCCATATCCCTAGGGCCTCCAGACTGATTCTGATGTGTTTTTTCCTACTCTCAGTGATAACTACTTGTGCCAAGTTAGCACAGTCATACTTCTATTCGTTAGCTTGTCCGGAGTTATTTAAGGCCTCGGCAGCCTGAGTGTCCTCAGAGGAAGTGGAGCTCAGCTGCTCACTTTTCTCCTGAACAGTCCTGGCGAATCAGCCCTTCTTTTCTTTGGGCTGGATCGCCCCGACTTTTCACATTCGGGTTCCCGCTTTGTACATCAGATCAGTGGCTTAAAGTCATCTGGGTTCCATTAGCCATTTCCTCCAGCCAGACTTTAAAGCCCACTCAGTAGTTAAGCAGCCTCAGGGGTTGTTCTTCCCAAATACCTCTGCTCTTCTTTCCCCCGAACTTAAAAGATGTGCAAAAGTGAAATCAAGTGGAAATTGACAGTAGGAAGCCCACTGTCATCACATTTCATCCCAGCGTCAGTTTTACATCCTGACACAACTCCAAAAATTACATCAGGAATTTTGATCTTTAAGCTTTGAATTTATGTTTTTATTCACAAGCAGAAATATAGCATTGGTCTGCCTTATCAATGTCTCCTTGTGTTGCTTGGGGAAAAAAGTAGAAGGCAGACAAGAGGAGATTACCTTGTTAGGGTCTTGATGAGCCTTTTCTACGTGGAAAGGACCACCCATCTCATGGAATCCTGCCTGCCTTTTATACATGAGAAACTGAGGTCCAAAGAAGGGGAAATAATTGGTCAGCATTTAAAGAACGATTTCACGTCTGCTGACTGCGTTCCCGGCATGGCTAACAGTGGTCTCCCGGTTCCATCATGGATCCTCATTTCTGGCTGGGGCACATCATTCCTGCTGTCTTGGTTCATTCCAGGACTATCAGCCAGTTGTTCTCACTTCCTGGAGACAATGGGTCTTTTATCTGAAGTCCCTCATTAACTTCTTTTTCTCTGTTAAAGGTCGCCAAGCTCACTCATGCTATTTCCATTTTTACTGAAGGCATCTTAATGATGAAGACAACTTTGGTTGGCATCATCAAGGTAAAGGCTTCCGTGCTGGTCCCCGTGACCTCATGGACTCTTCGTTTGGATTACTGTGGTGGTTCTCCCATGGGGAGCGGGGAATGATGTTGTCATCCTCTGTCCCTTACTGTTTCACGTTCAGCTCTTGATCTTCACTTTACTCATTTATTGATGGAGGAGGAGAGAGCATTATAATCCTGATTTTTCATCCATACCCAGAAGTTACTTAAATCTAAGAAAAATCCATTTTATTGAATTTTTGTAATAACAGAGCAAAATGGTTCGATTCCCTTGGCCAAACAGCTGGCTTGCTCTCTCCCACCCTTCTTTCCTTTTAGTATTTTTATATTGCATCTCAGGTGCAGAGAGCTGAGATAATCCTGCCCCATTGTCATTGTCTGGCCATTGCCATCATGGATGCATGCAAGCTCCTCTCTTCATCTTTTCTTTCTCATCTGGATGCCCACAGCCATTCCCATCCCCAGTAGCACCCACACTGTATGTTCGATTTCTGTCCCCAAAGAGGCGAGTCTGCATTTTAAGCACGAGGTGTTACTTTCCGTGTGCATGTGTTTGATTTCTCTACCTCTTGTTGTGCCCTAAGGCCCATTCTTTTCCAGCTCTTCTCACTAGTTATTGCTTTTGGAATTTATTTATGTCGCTATGAGTTGGGCAGTTGGTTACTTCTCACTGCTGCATAGAATTTTACATTCCACTTAACCATTTCCCGAGGCACAGACACCCATATTGTCTGTTTTCACCCCAACACTCCCTGTTATCACAAACCTCTCTGAACATGTCTCTACTATATACCGTGCAAGAATTTCTCCGAAATCTGCCCCCCCAGGAGTGGGTCACTGGGTCTTAAGGTGTGTTTATACTTAATTTCTCTCAATACCGCCAGACTGTCTTCTGAAATGACTGTTTCATGAAATATCTGCCCACATTTTCCCCAATACTTATTAGGGCCCACATTCTAATTTTTGCTCTCCCAAAGAGTATAAAGTATTATCTCGATGCTGTTTTCATTTGTAATCCTATGATGACTAGTGATATGCCCATGCACAGAGTTCACGGTGCTTTTATATGTTTTTCATTTATCTGATATCAGTAGACTCCACATGTTTCTGATTTTTTTTTTAAATGTGTATCTATTGAATTGCCAAATTAACATTTGTGTTAATAAAATCCAAGAAAATATAGGAAATGAACCTAAACGGAAATGGAACCTTAGTGTTGGTTTCTGCAAGTATGCTGAAATACCATTGTGCCCCTAGATTTTTTTTTTAAAGACAGTGATATAATTTTTAAAGATTTTATTATTTATTTGAGAGAGAGAGAGAGCATGAGCGGGGGCGGGGAGAGGGAGAAGTAGCTCCCCACTGAGCAGAGAGCCCGACGCTGGGCTTGATCCAAAGGCAGACACTTAACCGACTGAGCCACCCAAGCATCCCCCATTGTGCCCCTAGAATATTAATAGAATCCACTGAACATGATTTAGGCCTGATGCCAGTTTAATTCAGTTGATATGCAGAGAGTACAAATTGTAGGTTATCACTTCTTACTAATCCGTAAAGTGGTAATAAATGCTAGGACCAGATTAAGTGTCTTACATGCAAAACGACCAATATAGGAAGGATGTAATAAAACCTAATAATTAGCACTAATTACCAGAGGAAAACCTGCTTAAGAAAAATGCAGATCTTTTGCCACAGTCTTTCAGATGAGAACAGAGGGTATATCGTCTTGACCACACTCAACCCAGTAGACTCTCTCCCAGTCTAACCACTCAGGGCTTTCTGTAAGGGATCCTGTGCGCCTCACTTGTCTTTAACCCTCAAATGTTAGGCATCTATTTCAGACACTTTGGGGCACCTGGCTGGCACAGTCCGTAGAGCATGCAACTCTTGAACTCAGGGTTGTGAATTCAAGCCCCATGTTGATGTGGAGCCTACTTAAAAAACAAAGTGTAAGTTGACTTTAATCCGTATGACTTAAAACAAGTAAGGTATACACAGAGATATGTAAATGTGCATTGTTAGAGGCAGCCAAAAAAATTATTTTAAAAACAGTAGAGGGCGCCTGGGTGGCTCAGTCGATGAAGCGTCTGACTCTTGATCTCAGCCCAGGTCTTGATCTCAGGGTGGTAAGTTCAAGCCCTGCACTGGGATCCACACTGGGCATCGAGCCTACTTAAAAAAGAATAATAAAAAAAAAAAGAGGGGTGTCTGCCTTCGGCTCACGTCATGATCTCAGGATCCTGGGATCGAGCCCCGTGTCAGGTGTCTCTGCTCAGCAGAGAGTCTCCCTCTCCTTCTGCCCCATCCCTGCTCATGTTCTCTATCTCTCAAATAAATAAAATCTTAAAAAATAATACTAATAAAAATAATAAATAAAAATTTAAAAAGAATAGAAATCATGAGACTTTTATCACTAAAAGAATGGCTGAATATATCATGGTGTGTTCCCAGTATTGATTGCTCTGCTGCCATTCAAAAAGCATTTGCCACTGGAAGATTTCTAAAACTTAAAGTGGAAAAAGCAAATTACAGAACAGTGTGTGTGTGTGTGTGTGTGTGTGTGTGTGTACATATTATGGTCCCATTTAGATTTTTAAAATCAAATTTATGTAGAGAAATTTTAAGGACTAAATTTATGTAGAAAAAGTAGTAGAGAAAGGTCTGGAAAATCCATGTGAAAACTGTTAATGAACTGTTGTTAACTTAAGAGGAGGGGATAGAAACGTGAAGGAAGGGGCTGTCGGAAGGAGGCTTTCTCTAAGCTGCAAGCACGCCATAGATTAGTGAAAGTCTTGGAAGAATTGGAAGGGCCATTTAAGACCTTTAAATTCATGAAAACATTTAACTCTTTCTCACCAAATCTATTCTTACAGGAGTATTTCTTTGGAAACTTCATTTTACTTGATTTTTTTGCCCTCATTGATTATATCTAGTTACTGTAAAATAGGGCACAGATACTGGGAGCTGTAGAAACACTTCATTATTACAACCACCACCCAAGTCAAGAAATACCATTTCCCAGCTCCGAACCCAGGATTCTCACACGCCCTGACCTAATTTCAGTCTCTCCGTTTAGAGTTTTATTATCCAAAAGTAAATCTCTGGACACTACATTTAAAAAAAACATGTTAGGGGCGCCTGGGTGTCTCAGTCGGTTAAGCTTCGACTCTGATTTCAGCTCAGGTCCTGATCTCGTGGGCCGTGGGATGGAGCCCCCTGTCAGGCTCCACGCTCAGCGGGGAGTCTGCTTGAGGATTCTCTCCCTCTGCCCCTCCCCAACTTGCACACTCTCTCTAAAATAAATAAATAAATCTTCAAAAAAAAAAAAATACATGTTGTATCTTTTAGGTCTTTTTTAGTCTTCAGGTTTCTCCTCCCTTCTTTCCTTTCCTTTATCTGGTGAGGAACCGACAGCCTTTGAGCTGTTGTTTTTGCAGTCTGGATTTTGCTGATTCTTAGCCCTGAGGTAGCTCCACATGTTTCTCTGGCTTTTGTATTTTGTGCAACTTTCATTGCAATTGTCGTTCTTGAAGTTTAAATATAGTCAAACCCAGTGGAACCCATCCATTTGTCTTCATAACTTTTTAAAATGATGGTTCGTTTTACAAATTAAAAGTACAAGAGACAAGTCTCAGGGAATTCAAAGGATTATGTTCAAAGTGTTTGATGTTTTATGGATTTGATAGGAGACTGTCTTTTAAGGAATAACAAATGCTTTCTCATTACAGAAAAAAGAACCAGTACAATAAGCTTATAGAGTTCAGTAGCAGATTTGCTTTCCCACTTTATCTCCCTAATGACAAACAGCATTCCAAGAATGCTGAAAGAAAAGAGAATTGTTAAATCTGTCCAGCCACCAGCTTGCGTTTGCTCACAGGGATGAAAATGCCCTAAGGTAACGCGGGGAAGAAAGGTGTGTGCCGAATTCGAGGGCAGGCCCTTCATCCCACCCCTCCTCCTGGTGGGAGAAAAGGCACTTTTTACTTTTAATGAAAGGATTAAAAAAAATGAGAAGCAATTTAAAACTTTGCAGACCCACCATCTTTGGGGTGTCATGTTGTAAAGTTGTCATGAGTTTTACTGAGGTCAGCCGAGCCTTAAAGAGTTACAGGTTTAATCAGTCTGTCCAAGCGGCACAAGATCAAAGGGACAAGAAAGGAGAAAAGTCCCAAGCATTGAGAATTGGGGTGGGAAGGGGCTGCCCCCACAGATTCCAGGAACCGTCTTTCCTTTGGATCTCATCACGACCGAACTTTTCCTCACTGCCATTTGTTGCGTTTTGATTTGCACGCAGGTGGACCCAAAACAGTTGCTGGAAGATGGAATAAGGAAGGAGCTAGTCAAACGAGTTGCTTTCGCTCTTCATAAGGGATTGATCTTCAACCCCCGAGCGAAGGTACCAGATAACCAGACGGGTCTGTCCTTCCTCTCTGCCCAGCTTGCAGAATGGACGAGCACACTATTTCTAACTATCGTGAGCAAGACCTTCCCTCCTAACAGATATCTAATATATGGTGTTCAGTGGAGTCGACCACTGTGCTTTTCGATCCTATATTGTAATCTGTACGTTAAGAAAGTCCTTCCAAAACCAGTCCTTTCCTTCACCTGTTGATCCCCAGTTTTAAGAATCGAACTGTTGCCTGCGATTCAGAGTGACTTCTTAAAGTTAAAACAATTTGTTAACCCTAAGGCACATGGGAACCATAAAGCTTGTAATTTTTTTTATGTTCCTTGATCTGTTAGAGAATTTGCTCATTTTTCTCAGGAGGAAAAAAAAAAATGGGCCTAGAATTTATATCTAGAGTACTTTTCACCCCAGTAAATTCAATTTAAAATATTTTAAGTATTTTAAGGTTATATATATTCATCAAACGATGTGAGCGAAATCGTCAACGTTCGTTTTTTATATTCTTTTGTGTGAGGCTTCCTTCCCAAATGAACGAAGCCTCTTCTTTGCTGAATATCTGACGGAAGTTGCCACTCATCCTGGTTGAGGGAGGAAACGGGTATTTCCAAAGCTGTCTTCAACTGTGGTGTTGAAGACTCTCCCATCGGAGCCTCATTTAAAGTCTAATGTAGATATTAGTGGTTGACCGTCTCCTCCAGTAATAGATTTGTGTTTCCCCTTTTGCACAGTCAAGTGAATTGATGCCCAAGCTGAAAGAGTTGGGGGCTACCATGGATGGATTCCATCGCTCTTTTGAGTACATACAGGACTATGTCAACATTTACGGTCTGAAGATTTGGCAGGAAGAAGTTTCTCGTATCATAAATTATAATGTGGAACAAGAGTGTAATAACTTCTTAAGAACAAAGGTATCTAATTAAATTTTGAAAATTCTTGACAACATTTGTTGTTCTGACATTTAAAATACATGCCCCGAGGGGCACCTGGGTGGTGCTGTCAGTTAAGTGCCTGGCTCCATTTCGGCTCAGGTTGTGATCTCAGGGTTGTGAGATCGAGCCCTGCATTGGGCTCCATGCTCAGCTGGAGTCTGCTTCAGATTCTCTCTCCCTCTGTCCCTCTGCTGTTGCACTCTCTCTCTCTCTCTCAAATAAATAAATCTTAGAAAATAAAATACATGCTCCAAACCTCAGAAATGCCAACAAGAAAGTTTATTTCAATAGTTACTAAAAATCAGTAAGCATTAGATAATCACGAATATCTTCAAAGTACCTTCAGGGAAGTTTGATTTTGGTCAATAGTTGATAAGGAGTAAGTGTTTTTGTTTTTGTTTTTGTTTTTAAGATTTTATTTATTCGACAGAGATAGAGACAGCCAGCGAGAGAGGGAACACAAGCAGGGGGAGTGGGAGAGGAAGAAGCAGGCTCATAGAGGAGGAGCCTGATGTGGGGCTCGATCCCACAACGCCGGGATCACGCCCTGAGCCGAAGGCAGATGCTTAACCGCTGTGCCACCCAGGCGCCCCAGGAGTAAGTTTTTAATTAGGGAACTCACAAGATTTATTTGGAATCTCAAAAGATTAAGTATCTTCCAGCCTTATGATATTTGAGAATTTTATTATTACATTGATACATGTTAAAGACTAAGAGCCAGAAATTCCTGTGTCTCTTCTCACTTCTCAGTCACTTTGCTTGTCACAAATATTTCTTTTTTATATAAATATTACATGTGGCATTTCTGGGAGCTATGAATGCAGTTTTAAGTTTCCTCTTCAAAACCAAGGAGCATTTATTGTCACTGTTTATGCAACACTGTATTTGTAAAACTACGTGGAAAAAGAATAACCAGGGTATCTTCCCAAAGATGTACCGTTGACCCTTGAACAGCACAGGTTTGAACACACAGGTCCATTCATGCACGGATTTTTTCCGATAGATGTAGTGTGGTACTGTAAAATATCTTTTCCCTTCCTTGTGATTGTCTTAACCTTATTCTCTAGGTTAGCTTATTGTACGAATCAGTATATAATACATACACAAAATATGTGCTAAGTATGTTATTGATAAGGCTTTTCTGGTAAACAGGCTATTGATCAGTTTTGTTGTTGTTTTTGGTTTTTTGTTTTTGTTTGGTTTTGTGGGGGTTTTTTGTTTTTGTTTTTGTTTTTTGGTTTTTTTTAGTAGTTAAGTTTTAAGGGAATCAAAAGTTGGATGTGGATTTTCAACTCTGGGGAGGTCAGTGCCCTGGCCCTCATGTTGTTCAAGGGCCAGCTGTACTAAATGTTTATGGTTTGGTTTGGTTTTTTTCTAGATTCAGGATTGGCAGAGTATGTACCAGTCTACTCATATTCCAATACCGAAGTTTACCCCTGTGGACGAGTCCGTAACATTTATTGGTCGACTCTGCAGAGAAATCTTGAGGATCACAGACCCCAAGTAGGTGTATCTGAATTCCACTGGGCCTTGAACATGGTGGACGATAGAAATCTCTGAACATTTTCCTCAGATCATACCCCCATTCCTACCACACTTGGATCCATTCTCATGGGTTTATTAGAGTCACTTTTTTTGAGACTGGGTATTTCGGCAGTGTACCTTAGGAGACCCCGCTCCAAGGAAACAGAGGTTAAAATAAATCCAAGGTCTGTTCGGCCACCCTTTAGTTCTGTGCTCCTCTTGCTTTCCAACTAATGTTCTACTCACTTGGGCCTGCGGACTCCCCGGTATATGAAAACTTTGATTAGAAATTGCTCATCTGTACCCGAGTAACTGGCACACTGCCCCATTCCAGTCTCTGGGTCTTGCACTTGTGAGATCCTGAGCTTTGAAGACTACCCGCACACCCAGGCACTTTTCTAGCACTTACCTTGTACATGCTTCTCAGCCCGACATACACATCCCTTCGTTCACTCATTACAGCAGTCTCTGAGGTAGGCGTTGTTATTCTTCCTGTGTCCAAGAGAAGTAACTGAGGCACAGAAAAGCTAAGTCACTTATCCAAGGTCTGGGTCTAAATGGGAGCTCCAGAACACAGACCAGCCCTCCAGCTCTGGGGCCCGACTCTTAAACACTGTGCCGTTCAAGGGCAGGCTGCAAAGCTTTGCACACAGGGGATCACGGTTTATATGAGGTCACATGGGTGAAAATCTCATATAATTGCACCGCCCTTAAGAATATTTTAGGTGGCCACCATGGGAGAGACTTGCACGTTGCTTCTCTCTTTACATCTAGTTTCCCACCTTTTTCTCAGTTGAGCTTCTGGTGAGGCAGTCAATATTAAGCCCAGCTGAGGAAGATCGGGCTTGTGTTTTCTGTCTCATGTTTAGCCCCGTGTACATGCTCACTGAGTGGACGGGTTGGTGGGATTACCCGGGAAAGAGGACTTCTCTTCTGTGTCTGTCCAGCAGTGCGTGTATTGTCGATTTGTGTAAGTTGAATGTCTTTATGACATGGCTCCTCTGTACTGCCATCAAATTCCAGCTTATTTGGTCTCTCAAAAGTTACACAACGTGATACCCTATATGTAAACGTCTTCCAAAAATTCAAGCACAAGTGAGTTTTGTCTATGACTCATGGACCAAAAGGAGTAAATGATCCAAAATGTTTTATAACTCCTGCTTCCTTGGTACCTAAGGGTGGGGGACTGAAGCCCTTCTCGAAGACTCTCCATCTAGTGCCATGTTAAGACTTGCAGAGAGGACTAAGCATTGGGGTTGGGATTTCCACGTTATATTACTGATTGGGTCATCAACGTTGGGAGCCTCTCAAGTGACACATTCAGAGTGCCAGCAGTGGATGACAGGAACAGGACACTTCAAAGCTTTGAAAGCAGAATCCAGTTCTGGAAATCTTCTTGTTCTTCCCATTTCTTTTCAAATGTAAGCCTCTCCTCCCGAGCCTCGTTTCAGTAAAGAGATGTCCTGGTTGTTAGAATTGGGGGCATATCATCTGTGGAGCTTACTAGAATTTAGAGGCTGGGTTTCCACGAAACCCAAACCTACCCAGTCAAACCCCAGGAATGGGATCTGGACATATATTTTTAACCCGCCCAGCATTTGAGAGCTAGTAAAACAGTGGTTAAGGACGTGGTGTTGGAATCAGGCCCTGCTAAGTTGTCTCATGTGTGAACGAGGGTCACACAGCTTGACTATCACAGAGCCATCATGAGGATGAAAAGGAAAAGGTCTTAGCACGGAACCTGACACGTAAGAAGTGCTCAGTAAATACTGTCGCCTTGTTATCACTGCTGTCAGCACACTCTTGAGTCTGAAAGGAATCATTGGTTGGTGACCACAACTGGGAGGACAGAGGAAATGGCTATGCTGTCATAGTCACAAATGTTCGATAGGGCGGCAGGATTCGAAGTTCCTTTCTTATCAAAATGGAAATGACACAAGACTCTTAAGGCCCTGTGTCTGGGAATCGAAAGAAAGACCCTGTGGAGAGAAAACTGGGCTCTCACATCTTCCAGCCTGACAACCAAATCCAACCTTGTCCCCTCCGCTCGGCTCCAAACAACAGCCTGACTCCATGGACATGAATCGGTCACACCAGTGACCTGGCATAGGGCAGGAAAAGGTGATTTCACTGAATGTTGCCTTCCTGGCCCATTGGGCTTTCACCGTGAGATACGCTGGGTGCCTAGGTACAGAGGTTAGTACACAGATCGCATAACCATCGTTCCTCCCATCTGATGCCCAAATCCTGTGGCGTCCCACAATCCTCAGGAGAACTCATTCTGAGCTGCTTTGGGTTCTGAGTGTTTGTTTTTCTTTTAGAATGACCTGTCACATTGACCAGCTGAACACTTGGTACGATATGAAAACTCACCAAGAAGTAACCAGCAGCCGCCTCTTCTCAGAAATCCAGACCACCTTGGGGACTTTTGGTCTGAACGGGCTGGACAGGCTTCTGTGCTTTATGATTGTCAAAGAGCTACAGGTGAGCCTTTCAGCTTCTATGCATGGTTCCTGCTGCCCTGGGGGAGATGGGAGTAGCTTATTTAGCGTTTCTTTCATTCTTTCCTATACCGCCACCAGACACACACACTGTTAGGTCGGTAAGAACTGAGAATAAACTAGAATTTCTTTGGCCAGCACAGCATTTTTATGTGTAGACTAATTTGGGAGTTTCATATGAGGAAGTTGAGACTCTCTCCAAAACCAACAACTCCTCCGAGCAAAGGGGTGTTCCTAACAGGAACCGGAAGTTGCTGCCTCCCTGACATCCTTTCTAGCATTGTGATTTAGGCCAGGCTGTGTTCTGTATAGCACTTTAGTGAACCGGGGTATTATTCACTGTATTCGTTGTATTTATTTATATTTATATTCATTATTATTATTTGGTTCTTTGCATGTCTCCTTCTTTTAGAATTTCCTCAGTATGTTTCAGAAAATTATCCTGAGAGACAGAACTGTACAGGATACTTTGAAAACCCTCATGAACGCTGTCAGCCCCCTAAAAAGCATAGTAGGTAAGTGTTCTGAAAGTAGCCTGAGATGGAGGTAACCACACTAGCTTTTCCATTTTTACTAAACAGAAAATTCTATTTTAACCTTCCAGCAAATTCGAATAAAATTTATTTTTCCGCCATTGCCAAAACACAGAAGATCTGGACATCTTATCTCGAGGCTATCATGAAGGTATGTTGAGAGAGGGTGATAATCAATACCATATTTTTTTAAATTATTATTTTCTTGTAACTTGGTACCCAAAGAAAGCCATACTTCTTTCTTTTGTCATCAAAGCAAACAAACAACACTTCAGTTTATTGTTATTTCTAAATTCACTTGTCCATTCTGGAACTGTTCTTGACTGTTTTTCATTGATTGGTCTTTCGTTCTCCTTTCACCAAAGAGAACCCTTTTTGTTTTGTTTTTTTTAAAAGACCTCCGGGCAAGAAGTGCTTTCACGCAAAGAAATGGAAGTCTTCCTCTCTCAGTGGTGCTCCATCCTGACGTAACAAGTTTATTTAATGAGCTGCTCTGTCTGTGTATAGCTCTGATTTGCTCCCAGTAGGTGTTGGAACAGGACATTTGTCTCTCTCCCCTCTTGGGTCTGCACAGATGTTAGAAAGCCGAGTTCTCTGGGACGTAAGTGATCCTTACACTATGAACAGGGAACACTGTTGTCTTTAGAAATGAGTAAGAAAGTGAAATGAGGAGATTAACCTGCTGAATGGAAAGCTAAGTTACCTTAGAATTCGCTCATCTGCTCTCACGTCAGCTCCGGGGACCCTCTGTGTCTTCTCTGTGTCTTCCTCATCGTGTGATGATCCAAGACATTCAGCGCCGCATTTTTGCACACTCATGTGCGAAGCATCGCCACCTGCCGTGAGACACCGAGTTAAAGGAAACGCTAGCTGTCTCCTCAGGAAGCCCACTCACAGTCTAGTGGGAAAGAGTAGGTTCCTGGTGGAAAACCAGTTCACGGTTAAAAGTCTCACCTACCACAGGAAAAGTCTAGGCTGCTGTGGGAATTTGGGGAAGTTCTATTCTCTTGTTCCCAATTTTATTAGTTGTTCGTTGAGATGGTACCGATGGTGCCTCAGCCAAATTCACAATGTATTTCCCATAATTGCAGTGAATTTTTTTTTTATTTTAATTTGGAAACTTAGACTAGGTAACACACAGAGCCTTTGACTCTGCCGGATGGCCTCTTGTTATAGATGTCTGACACGCCCTTAGCCACATGATTTCCAGATATTGAGAGCTTCTCAGGCTACGTTTCTAATTGCCGGGAAGCCCTTTGGGAGGAGTGGAGAATGATCTGAGATTGGACCGGCCTGAGTCTCAGCTCTGGGGAAGCCTGAGGGAGATTACAGGGATGCTTCAGAGAGGTTCCCCCGTGGCTCTTACAGACCTCTGTGAGTTGTAATTGCTGGTAATTCAGTAATAACCAAGTATTTGTCTAAGTCAGTGATCTTTACATGAAGCCCTCCAGGACAGATTTGTCCTTTTGTCTTTGGCTAATCTGGAACAGCGATGGAGCTATTCTTCACCGTCTGACGGTAGCCACTAGACTCGTGTAGTTATTGAGCATTTAAGATGTGGCTTGTGGGAGTGAGGAACTGAATTTTAGCTTTTCTTCATTTTAATCAGTTGAAAGAGCCACATGAGGCTGTGGCTGCTATCCTGGGCAGTGTGACTCCAGAGAAATGGAGAAAGACGGATAATCCAAAGATCTCTCTAGAAAGGCAAAGAGGTAGAATGAATGCATCACCTCCTGGCCGCTCAGCCTCCAGAATCTTATTAATGGCTTGTACTAAGTGAGCATGAAAGAAAAGACGTTGGTCATGGAGACTGAATATGCTGGAAAGAAGAGCAAGTTAGGTTAAACTGCCCGTATCTCTGCTTCCTTTCCTAGACTGGTATTCTCGAGGGAATCCTGGCCATAGACTATCTAGAATTAAGCAGGGAGTACATGGGCCAGATAAAAGATTGGAAGGACATTACTGAGTGGCCTGAGGCAACCCACGATTTTCTTGGCCTTGCCCTATTCTAATTTTTCAATAATATTTTTCCATTAATCAAAGGTTTCTTATGAGAACATTTTCTGGATTTTATTTTCTTTACGTAAGTAGAATAATCATCTAGTAAGAAGAGTGGTCAAAAGAACACATCTGACATCATTTAACACTGTTAATTGTTACAGGCTCCATGGATCTAAATAAGATCTTTTCTTTGCTCTTAGAGAAGGCCACTCTTTTTCTCTTCACTTTTCTCTGCTCCCAACCACTGTGTCCATTTCTCCCTCACTGTTGCTAGCGTTATAAAATAGTCTTCCCTCCAATTCGTCCTCTCCCTCTTGCTAATCTTTTAGGAACCGCTTTCCTAGGACAGAAAAGAAGAAATTCACGGGCACAAAAAGAATGTACTTTTGATTTTATGATGCCAACAAGTTGAACCTGTTGGAACAATCTGAACTCTGTCCCAGACCTGACCCAAAGATAGGTTCCTATCACCGGACAGGGGTTATAGACATCTCCAGATATCATTTATGCTCATCATTACTTGGAAATGACGTGCTTCATCTGTCACGCTAGCTTAAGTCTGGATCACAGATCTCTTCTTTCAGTGGTTTGAGAATTATATTTTGTTACAACTGACTTCCATTGTTATCCTCTATGTTTTATTTTGCACATTAATCTTATTTTATTTTAAAGATTTTGTTTTTAAGTAATCTCTACACCCAATGTGGGGCTCGAATTTACAACCCCGAGATCAAGAGTTGCATGCTCTACTGACTGATCCAGCCAGGCGCCCCTATTTTGCTCATTTAAAAGAATTATTCTAAGACAGTGCCAATAGGCTTCACCAGATTCCCAAAGAGGTCCAAGGTACCAGAACAAGGTTAGGAACCCTTGGATGAGGGATTATCATTGTTAGAAGGGCCTTTTTGGAAGATTTTGTATAGATTATTTTATACCCAGATTACTGTAGGATCTGTAATCCTGGGCGACGTGGATAGGCTTATAGTCACCAAATTTCAGAACAACAGAGTAAAACGCCATCACTGGGACTCAAGAAAGTTCAGTTTAGGACAAGTGAAGGAAGTAGGGCTTCTCATTGGCAGCTACGAAGCTTGGAGAACTCATCTCCAAAGATGATAAATAGAGCTTCAAAACAGACAACAACCGACCATTAATGTCACCTTGTACAATATCAGACTTGAGGGATGTTGGAGGTTGGCCTACAGAAGTCTATCCAGATGCTCCTTGTGGGGTCCCTTCTACTCCGTCGGGAAGACGCTGGTCTTAGCCATGGACAGTCCGGGAAACCCTTAGATTTTCCTGTAGAACATTGAGATCCTTCCAGTAAGGATCATCTTCGAGTTTGCCTCCTTGCTGTCACCTGGAAGCGCTGTGCATCCCACCTCTTCTCCCTCTTCTCGTTCCCAGGTGGGCCAGATGCAGATTCTGAGACAACAGATTGCCAACGAACTCAATTATTCCTGTCGGTTTGACTCCAAACATCTGGCAGCCGCTCTGGAGAACCTCAATAAGTAAGCGCCGGCTTTCGAGACAGCCGTCCGGGCTGGACTGCTCATTACCGATTAGCGCCCCGGTTTCTTCAGTACTGCCCTTTTACGCTCTTTGCAAGTGAGAGGGCTCTTTGAATTTAGAGCCTTCCTTCCCAGGGATAACCAAATCTTTTTTTTTTTTTTAAAGATTTTATTTATTTATTTGACAGAGATAGAGACAGCCAGCGAGAGAGGGAACACAAGCAGGGGGAGTGGGAGAGGAAGAAGCAGGCTCATAGCGGAGGAGCATGATGTGGGGCTCGATCCCAGAACGCCGGGATCACGCCCTGAGCCGAAGGCAGATGCTTGACAACTGAGCCACCCAGGCGCCCCCCAAATCTGTCTTTATAAGCCTCTTTCCTCAGTCTTGTCCCTTGGTCTCTCTCTCTCTCATTATTGATGGATTCATGTATTTAGTCAAATCTATTGATCACGTCGTACACACCAGACATTGTGTTAAGTACTTGCCCAGATTGAGAAGGCAATTTTACCAAAATACACACCTGGATGTCCGTGGGACTGAGTCACTGACCATCCAGAGGGCTGCTGGAAGCGCGCTCGTTACCGGGAGTGGCTGTGGGCGCCCGTCCCGAAGTACAGTCACATCCTCCGCCTCCCCAGCAACTTGCTCCCTTTCCCAGCCTCTGCTTAAAAATAAGTCATCTGTTCTTTCAGTCAGTAAGTCAGCGCTTTTGACAAAGCAGGTATTGAAAACAGCTCAGTCAATTCATAAAACTTGGAATGGCGAAAGCATTCCATTTGGGTTAACTCCAAAAGATAAAATAATTCTACGTCACATTTTCCACTTAGCAACCAGTCACGGGTATGGAAATTGAGAATTAGGAGGAGTAAACCCTCATTTTACAGAGGAAACCAAGGCCCGGAAAGATCACATCGTAGCCTGTGTTTACTGTTGTATGAATTGCGTTCGTCTCTTACGTTTATCCCTGTTCTGTGTTGTGTTGTTTTTCTTCGCCTAGGGCTCTCCTGGCAGATATTGAAGCCCACTATCAGGACCCTTCGCTTCCTTACCCCAAAGAAGACAACACGCTCTTGTACGAGATCGCAGCCTACCTGGAGGCGGCTGGCATGCACAACCCACTGAATAAGGTCAACGACTCAAGTAGGGAGTGGAGCGGCGGGAGGTGGCTGGTCCCCACGGAGATCGGCCCAAATGGCAGATCGCTTGCTAAGATATTGGGAGAGCCTGGGTTCTAATCCCAGACCCCCCTTCTCTTAAGTCCTCTCCCTTCCTGAGTTCCCACGACTGGTAGGATGATCACAGCTTCCCTGCCTGATTCAGGCCGTGGGAATCAGGAGATACAGAGTTTTCCACAGTTCTTTAAAAAGTGAGAAGTACTCTCTCTGTCGGAGAGCAGTTTTGGGTTTGTCTGGGGTTTCGTGTTTGAACTGCTGCTCAGTGATGGCATTGATCCTTGGGGCCCAAAGATGCTTCCGTCGTGGCGGACAGTAATCACAGTCATAATCCAGGGCCACAGACTGTCTTCTGTAATTCTGACTTCCAGAAACCTCTGCGACCTGAAAGGTTTTTCACCAAGTTGGTGCCAGATCTCGTTTAGTGGCAAAACTTGTCCCGAACTGACATAAGGCTGTTCGTACTTCCGTGAACATTCCCATGTTTTGATGCAGAAATACTGTTGACTTTGATGAGAGGGTGTACCTAGACCCTGTATGAGCTTTCTGAAATCCGTACGAGCCCCTCGGTTTGGGACAAAAGTTTATGAAGCAAACAAGCAGCTGACATTTTATGAGTGCTCACCTCGTGCCAAGCCCTGTTAGCCCCGACTGCGGGTGACGTCACGTCATCCCAGCGGCCCCCTGAAATGTGCCGTGGTCGGGTGAGGACCTCGAGGCTCAGAGACTGATGACTCCCCCGGGGCTCCACACGGGCGAGCGCTGGAGGCAGGCAGTCTGACCGGAGCCAGGGAGTTGAGGGACGGAGGGCGATGGCCAGGTACGCCCGGACTGTACTGTGCGCACCCAAACTAGCAAGGAGTCCGCTCTGTGACATGTCGCATCCTTGCCCATCACCCCTTTCCCTCTCTCTTTGTGAATGACGTGAAGAGGATTCGAGGGGAAAGTAACCGCTCATCTCCAAGCAAAACTGTTCCCCTCCCGGAAGGGCTCGTTCTCACGTAGGGATTTATGTTCGCAGGGCCGTGGTGTTACGTCAGACTCTGCAGGCAGCAAAGTAATGGTGAACCATCCCCGTTTTCGGTAGCCTGAAGAGCAGATTGAGAGCAAATGGAAGCCTTCCATTTGAACGTGGGTTCTGCGGTATTGTGCCTCGGGAAGAAGCCATCAATTTGTCTTACCTTTCTCTTTGCAGATATACATCACCACAAAGCGCCTACCCTACTTCCCAGTTGTCAACTTCCTATTTTTGATCGCGCAGTTGCCAAAACTTCAGTACAACAAAAACCTAGGTACCGTATGACATTCCTTGCGAGTCACAGCAGCACAGTAACGGTGGAGTAATACCTCACCGAACAGCTCCTTGTGTGGAGAGTGCCGTGTCACCGATGAGATCTTTCCTCGGTCAGAGGCGTGGTGATGAAATGCAGTCTTTGGGCCTGTGAAGCACAGTGTCCCTTCATGAGGTGTAGACCGTGGGTTTACCACTGACCGAATATAGTCCACCCTTGATTTCCAAAGATTAACCAGCTTGTCAACGTGTGGGATCTTTGCTTCTCTCCTTTCTTTAATGGTTAGGCAGTGATCGTGGTGTGCGGTAGGACACGTTAACAGTCCAGGCGAGATCGGCACAGGCATACCCAGTACTTGACGATATCCGTACATGAGATGCTATGTGAGCGTACTCGGTACAAACGAGCTACCAAAGCCTGTCAGTACGTTTGTCCTGTCCAGGCACACAGCCCTAATTTTTTTTTTTTTTTTTTTTTTTGCCATTGATCACTTTATCGTGATTATTTTTATAAAAACTTTTCTAATAGCTTCCTGAGTCCTTCCTCTGCCTCCAAACTTTATATGAAGTTGAGCTTTGTTAAATCCGTTCTAGAGTTTAATTTACTTTGAAAGTATCGTAGGAGCTTTCCTGTAAATGTGCTGTTTCTTAACCAGCAATTCCCAAGTGAATTTCTTCCTTGAGCTGTTTCCCCTTCCTCTTTGATAAGCTTTGTAGGGATAAAGATGTGGAGTCTCTGTAAGTCTCTCATTCAGAAATACTCTGTGATTCCAGACACAGCTCCCGTAAGAGTGCGTGCTCCTGCCACGGAATGCGGAGCGTGCTGGCGCCCGTCCTACTGCAGGACTGAGGGACGGACGTGAGTCCGGATTCTGCTCAACCAGCGCGCGCCTGTGTGACTTTGGTCAAGTTACTTAACCTCTCAGGCCAACCAGATTTTCTAAAATACCTGATGCGGTACTGGCACAGAGCAAGCACTGCCCTGACGCTAAGTCCTTCTCTGTGTGTTGGTCAAAATCAACGTAAAGAACCATCCCAGGCTGGACTTAGGAGTTCATCTCAAGACTCAAAGTCATGCTGTCGCTCTGTTGTCCCTGTGTTAGAACTAAACAACAGTGACCCTTTATAATGATGGATTGTCAGTACACGAAGATAATCTTGTCTTCATCAAAGACTGTTCACTGGTCTCATTCTTAGGGGATATTTCTTTCACTGTATAGCTGCTCAGAGGAAGCATTGCACTATTCCATCAAATTCCCAGATCTTTAAACAAAACAAATAAATGCCTGAGTGTCCTAGAGATGTGTCTGTATCTGACTACAGTTCGTTTCATGAATTAGACTCATGTGTTCATCTGGGAGTCAAAATCATGAAAAGTAGGAACATCAGGGTGTTTGGAGACCCAGAACACACATATTTAACCTTGCTGAGCATTGCTCTCAAGACTGACCGAAGAAACGCTTGCCTGCCTGCCTTGGTCTGTCCTTAAGGCAGAATCTTCGCGGGGCCCCCTCAGAGATGAAGCTTTTGCTAGAAGCATCATTGCTGCTCTCCACCTGGAAAGGGTCATTTCTCTGTGTTCTGATGACCATCATTGTCTGGTCCAGTGGGCACTGAGTAAATTCAGAGTTGCCGAGGCCCGGGTTAGAGAAATCAGGAGAACTTGTTTGGGCATCTCTGGTTTAAGTAAGGGATGGCCCCACCTTCGCAAGAACCCAGATGCAGGATCTGAAGGCCTTTCTTGCCCATCTGATGCCTTTCTCCAAAGTGGTGTACATTTTACGTCCCAGCAGCATTTGGTAACGTTAGTTCTGTTTCATTTTAACCGTTCTAATGGGGGTGTGTGTGGTATCTCGTAGTTTTCATTTGCCTTCCCTTAATGATTCATGATGTTGAACACTTTTTCACGTGCTTTTTGGCCGTTCTTTCTTTCTTTGTTAAGTGTCTGGTCAAGTCTTTTGCCTGTTTTTAAATTGGGTTGATAGCTTTTTTTTTTTTTAATCACCGAGTGGAAGGAGTTACTTATACGTACAAGCTCTTTGTTAGATATTTTTTTCTCACAGACTCGGGTTTACCTGTTCATTTTCTTACTGGTGACTTTAATGAGCAGAAATGTTCAATACTGACAATGTCCAATTTATCCATTTTTCCTTTATAATTGTCCTTTCTCTATCCTACGAAATCTTTAACTAACCCTAAGGTCATAAAGATATTCTTCTATGTTTTTTTCCTAGAAGCTTTGTGGTTTTAGCTCTTACGTTAAGGTCTGTGGTCCATTTAAAATTACTTGCCGTGTACAGCATAAGGATATCCAGTTTCAGCACCATTTATTGAAAAGATTTCTCATCTCCATTAAATCATTTGGATATTTGTGGAAATTCACTTGCTCATGTAAGAGTGGAACTACTTCTGGATTTTCTCTTCTGTTCCATTCATCTCTTTATCCTCATGCCAATACTGCCTTGATTACTATAACTTTATAATAAGTCTTGAAATCAGGTGATGTAAGTCTTCCAACTTTGTTCTTTTTCAGCATTGTGTTTCTCCTCAAAGACCCTGAACTCTAGCTCCTGTTCCCTTTGCAGCCATCCGGGCAGAAGGGCGAGGTCTCCAGATCGGGGCAGAAATCCTTAGTGCAAAAGCCAGCTTTGGCGCTCATTCACTCCCCAGATTTCCTTCTTCTGCTGTCTGGGCTCCTGCAGATTCTTTTATTTTATAATGGCCAACATTGTGTTTAAAGATACTTCTTAGATGCGTTATCCAGGATTGAAAATGCTTTAAGAGAATGGTTGAGCGCGTCTGACACTGCTGTGCTGCCGCTAACAGACGTTGCTCAAAGGTCATGTTTCCTTCTCACTGGCTTCCATTTGTATCTTTCAACTTTCCTACCACAGCACGTGTTTCTGTATTATCCAAAACAGACAGTGATGGTGATTATAAAAATCAGTCGCCGTTTTATTATGTTGAGTCAGACCACTGGAAGCCCCCACCAATCCCGGGCCGAATCCAAACGCGTCCCGAGTTGTCATTCCCTCCAGTCATCCGCCGGCGGTGGCGCGGTCCCCAAACATTTTTATGTTCACAGACGCACCCACCAGATGAACACTGCCAAAGACAAGCACTGTGCTTGGTGGCCTCATTCCTCGTTTGTCGCTCCTTGCAGGAATGGTGTGCCGGAAGCCTGCCGACCCCGTGGACTGGCCACCACTCGTCCTGGGACTGCTCACCCTACTGAAGCAGTTTCACTCCCGGTACACTGAACAGTTCCTGGCGCTGATCGGCCAATTTATCCGCTCCACAGTGGAGCAGTGCACAAGGTACCAAAGGAATGCATGTTACACAGTGGGCTGGATACCTTGCATTCCAGATTCCTCTTACCATCTCCCTAGTGCAGGTGGGAATTGGCTGCTTACCCTGCCGTGTGAAGCAACGTTGTTTGCAGCAACTAAAGATGCACGCATCCTTCGCCACCCGGCCGGGGAGCCCCGTCGGCGCACTGTACGGTGCTTTGGCAAGAATGAGCGAGTCATGACTAGGATTAGTGACCCCCCCGGGGCAGAGAGTGCAGGCCTGTTCCTCTGCTGTCCCAGGCGTGGTGCTCAGAGCTTAGGGAGACCGGGCCGTCCGGCTGGGCCCCTGCCCTGGGATGGTCTCATACCCTTCAGCGGGAGTCAGGGAGCATGTCCGTGTCAGAGCCGGGGTGCAGCCCTGGTTTGCGGCGTTGGAGGAAACACGCAAAAGTTCCTATTTGGATACAAGGTTCATAAACCTTTTTTTCTTTTTTCCCCCCAAAATGTGACTTTTCTGGGATAGAAAAAAGTTATTTGCGTGAGATGCTGGGTCCTAAGCCTGCTCTGTTACCGTAAAGGATCAGGCCCCTAAATAAATTTCTCTGGCATGTTGCAAATCCAAAGTCTGGAAAATTACCGCTTGGTCACTTTGGTCAATGTAACTTAAAGACAAATGGGAATGACCTTCCAGGACCTCACAGAGCAGTCCTCACCAGACATGATTTCAGAGGCCATTAGTTAACAGCCTTCCATCCACGGCATGAATCAGTGCTCAGGCGTCCCTGGCGGGAGTCCTCCAGCCTCTGCTGGGATCCGGCCATTGGTGAGGCACCAGCGCCTCTCAAGGCAACGCCAGATGCTGGTGGCGGTGTGCCCAGCCCTGGAAAGTCGCTCATTGTGACACATGGAGAATTTCATCCTGTCTCTGGAATTTCACTCATTGTACCTTCCTCTACGCCCTGAAATTAGAATAAATGCAGTCTCCTTCCCTTGCTCCACCCCACAACGTGAACATCGGGCTGCTGCCTTAGGTCTCTGCTTCCAGCCATTCCTGTTCACCACGCTGTGGCTACTCACCGTGTCCGTGACCTCTGCTGGGGATTCCAGTTGGCCTTTGATCCTCTTCTCTACGTTTTCTCTGTGATTTCCCAAGCTTGCACTGAGACTCCAAAAGCAGCCAACCCCTTCGAGAGGACCGCCGGGCCCCCGGTGGAGTGCGGGGCAGGGAAAACTACAGTCCCGGGTTCTTGACATCCGTTGGATACACGTGGCTCATAGTGACCCTGCGTTCTTCTTAAATCCTGACATCTTTTCCCCCAGAGCCTCGGTCAGTAGAGTTCTTCCCCACCTTAGTTAGTGGGCTGAACAACAGACACACGCTGGATGTTTTTCTCGGACGTATGCTGAGACTTGCTTCAAGCAGCACACTTTCTAACAACTGAAAAACAGAAGGTAGCTCAGAAGGATGGGGAAGTCTGAGATGAAACTGTCGCGATCAGAAAATGAGGTCGGTTGCAAAGGAACGCGGTGGGCGCCTAGAAACCTAGTGCGTCTGGGCTCCGGACCGTGGAGAGGGAGCCGGGGGCTGCGGTCCGGGTCGGTACAGGGGGTTTGGGAAGAAACCTCCACACCCGCCGCCCCAGCTGTAGCTCCCCATCTGTCGAGAACTGACAAGTCCTTCGTCCTGGTTCTTCTTCCCTGACGACTACGAAGTGTGCCGTGACGCAACATGTTCCTGGGGACCCCGACAGAGCTCATCCGGGGCAGGTGTCGCTGCGGCTGCGGGTTTCTGATCCAGCTAAGGGAAGTGACATAAGGAACCTGGGATGCATGGAGGCCCTTCCCTTCCCTCGCCGCGAGCAGAGCAAATACAAACACAGCCCTGGCCACACACTGAAAGATCCAGAGCAGTGGCCACTCTTCCAGGTGTAATCACTCTTCAGCCTTCTTTTCAAGAGCAAAAAAATCATCAGGGAACTAGATCAGTAATCCAGTCTCATGAAATCCTTTGTTAATCAGAAGATGCCAGTCTATCTAAATTGGAAATAATTTTAAGAGCTTCAATCTCCTTTTGATGTGCAGAAAGAATGCGAGCTCCGTAGGAAGGCTGTCACGCACTTCACTGCATTCCCAGCTCTAGAACAGTGCTTGGCCACACAGCTGTGTGAACAAACAAGTGAGGAGGATCTTATATAGAAAGTTATTAGACGCTGTATGTATGTATTTGACACCTGTGTGCAGGCGCAATCACAGGTGCTGGAAACAGAAAGATAAAGACATGACCCAGCCCTCAAGGAAACCAGCATACAGACAACTGAAAATGTAAGAGTCTTGGGGACAGATACTAAGTATGATGAAAGCATAAGAAAAGGCCACCTGCCCAGAGGAGTCAGGGAGGACTTCCAAAGGAGGCAGAACCCAAGCTGGAACTGGAAAGATGCCTAGCAGTTGACTTTCAAGTACACGGGCAGAGCAAACTGGAGCCGCTAAGACCAGTGGGATGGGAGGTGTGGCCTGTTCAGGGGCCGGCCAGCCCATGAATCACGAAGTGCCGAGGGGGTGAGAGAGAGGAGCTGGACGGCCAGCGAGCGCCGTGTTGTGGAGGCCCAGGTGAACCGTTCCACGCAGACTTTATCCTCTCGGTCCTGTTCTGTAGGTCTGCTGGCAGGATGGTGATAGGAGTCAAGGTGTTCCAGAGATTTGTTGCTCCTTTGACTTCACTTAGTAATCTGTCTTTGGATTTAGAGGATACAGTTGTAACTGAGGTTTAAGTCCTTGTCTGCCTATTTGGGGGTTGGGGTTTGTGCTTGTGGTATTTTCTGTTAAAAGTCAGAACAGAGGACTTGAAGGGAAAACCCTAGGGTGACAGGACTGGCTCTTCTCTTAATTATTAACTTCTGTTTGCCCCTAGTCCTTAGGCACTATAACTGAGGAAGTTTTACACAGGAGAACCCTCATCTCATTAACAAGGGCTTAAGTGTTGAGAAAGCAAGTGAAGAAGTGAGCGGACTTACCCTGTCTACCACGTGCAAAGCGGTGACTTGATCCAGACTGTTCTCCATTACAGCCAGAAGATACCTGAGATGCCTGCGGATGTCGTGGGCGCCCTTCTGTTTCTGGAGGATTATGTTCGGTACACAAAGCTACCGCGGAGGGTAAGCAACAGATAAAGATACTACTGAAGCCCCTTCTGTAAAAAGATGGCGTTTCGGGTGGCCCTGGACTCCTGGGGGTGCGCTCCACTAGCTCGGTCCGGTGGTCGCTCCCAGCCCCGAGCCCCTGCTTTGCCCCACGGCTGTGACGGTGCCCCCTTCTCCGTGTTGCATGCACACTGTCACAAGCCCTGTGTCGCAAGTCCGACTCACAGCACTTCCCCACTCCTCTCACTGTAGCATGCGCTCGCCCTGAGAGCAGCTCCCCTGGTTCCGGTCCTGGTTCCGGTTCCGGTTCCGGAGCGGTTCAGATGGGGAAGTCTAGGAGAGAAGTCCTCAAGGGGCCAGGGCAGGGAAATAACTGTGTGGTTGGTGTTTTCCTGTCCCCGAAAACCTGTTGCCACAGCAAGTTTGGTTCAGTTCACACCACAGCTAAAATTATATTTGGCCAGCGTCTCCAAAAATGCCTTCGTTTTACCCTCTACGATATTCTTGCCTTGTCCTGTCTCACTAGGAATTCCACTTTGGTGAGTTTTAACTCAAAGTGCAGAGCTTGTACTAAAATATTAAAGACTTTTTTGATAGATTCCGAAAAGCCATTCCTGATTTTTAAAAATTAGTACATTAGGGATCAAAGATACTTTTTTTATAGCAAAAGCCAAAGCTGATGTTTTAAAAATTAACTAGCAATGTCATACTTGGTATTGAAACGAGCAGCATTCCCATTCAAGTCAGCGTCGTAACAGTAATACAGCCGTACTGACTCTTGCTGCTGCTTTTGTCGTCCGGGTTCAAGGCAACAAAACAAGAAGTGACCATTTTAAAATGCATAAAGAAAGGAAGACAAATTTGTATTATTTATTGAGGATGTAATTATCTTCCTTGAATCCCCACTAGAATCATGTGGAAAACTATTAAAATAATAACCGTACAAAAAAGCCGATTAGACAACGTACAAGGTAAATACACTAATAGCCAATTCAAAAATAGGATGTGAAAGAGATCCCATTCGCAGAATTAACAAATAAATAGTCAAGAATTACCACCTCTGTAAGAAAGACAGTTTAGAAAAAATAACAATTTAGAAAAACTATAAAAATTCAAAGTCCATCTCTCTGAATGAGGAAACTCAAATAGTGGGTCTTACTATAGGTTTACTGCAGCTATGATCAAAATCCCAGATGATTTTTTTACCTTGGGGGGGGTGAGGAAATTTTTTAAAATTTTATAGAACTCAGGCCAAAAGTAGAATTTTTTTAAAAAGACGATATTAAAACATACTAAATATTTTAAAATATTATAAAGCTACAAAAATCAATAGTATGGTACTGGTACGAAACCCAATAAATGGACCGATAGACCGGAATATGTAGTCTATAAAATCCGAGCACATACAAGCTGTACCTGAGGAAAAGTAGCCTCTCAAATAAGGGGAGAAAGGAAATATTTTAGTCAACAGTGCTGGCACAGTTAGTTCATTATGTGGCTAAAAATTAGCCAGTTAGTCTCGTCACATCTTCCATGTATCAAAATAAATTACAGATCACGTGGAAAATGGAACCAGTAAATTCAGAAATTTTACACAAATGTGCTCTCAGAATTTTCTAGATAAACACCAAGGGAGGAAACCATAAAGAAAATTTAGAGATCTGATCTCTTGTAAATGCTGAATGTAATGAAACAATTCTGTCAAATGTCTCTTAATTTAAAAAAAAAAAATTGGGGAAAATATTAACAAAGGACCTGTTTTCTTGATTTATAGCCTGTTCTTCTAGATGAATAAGAAAAAGATAAACCAATCCAACAGGAAACAAAAACAGGCAAGGGATAGTAACGGGCAGTTTTCAGGAAAAGAAATACAAGTAGTAAATAAACATTTGTAAAAATGTTCGACCTTAATTCAAGAGTCACAAAGCAAAATAACAGTAAAATTACTGTTCCCACCAACCCAGTTCTTTACTCCAGTGGGTAAATGTTGGGCTCCCACTGCATGGAAAATGTTTGGAGGAATAGGACTTCTCAGTCCTGTCAATGGCAGTATAAACTGTTTATCCTACGGGAGGGCAATTTGGCTTTATTAAAACAAACAAACAAAAAAAAGAACTTGTCGTATACTCACCTGGTTCCAGCAGTTCAACTGCCTGGAATTTATCTGCTGGATATACGTGCAAAAGTTCACAAAGATACGTGTACAAGGATGTTCATAAGATTTAGCAGGTAAAGGACACAAGATTATGTGATCCTAATTTTGAGTGTGTGTGTGCACATGTGTGTCTGTGTAAATTAGAAAATTAGTAAATTATTCATTATAGAATAATTACCAGGTTTAGTTTTCTCTAAGGGATTAAGATGAGCGATTATTTCTTTTTTACATTCCTCTGCATTTGCTAAATTTCCTCTAAGTAGCAGGTGATACAAAAAACAAACACTTTAAAAAAATTTTTTTTATTTTTTAAAGATTTTATTTATTATTTATTTGACAGAGAGAGAGACAGCGAGAGAGGGAACACAAGCAGGGAGAGGGAGAAGCAGGCTCCCCACTAGCAGGGAGCCCGATGCTGGACTCGATCCCAGGACCCTGGGATGGTTACCTGAGCTGAAGGCAGACGCTTAACGACTGAGCCGCGCAGGCGCCCTGAACACTTTTAAAAAACACTGATTTCTAGCAGTTGGAGGTCCCCTGGCTCAACATTCCACCCATTCACCCTCCTCCACCCCTCTGAGGGCGTCCCCTAAGAACAGTTCAGGAATGCATGCTTTCGAGGCCCTTCCTCCTCTTGCCCCTCTGGCCTGTCACTGGCGACAGACATGCCGTTCTTCCCCGGGTTGGTCATCAATTGTGAGGCGACCTGAGATGGCCTCTTAGTACTTCCCAGAGGCCTGTGCATTCCTAACAGATCCAAGTGCCTGGGGGAGCCGAGGAGGTAGGGAGCACTGTCCAGCCTTCCCTCAGCCGCCAGCAGTGCCAAGAAATTAGATCCCAGGGGGAGGAACGGCGGAAACAGAAGCCAGTGATTTTCAGGAGCGGTCTACCTCCCCTGCAACTCACCTTGCTCCAAAGCATATTTTCATTTAAATTTCATGTGGAAAATTCTGAATTTGTTGAGTGATAACACTATGAATAATGTAACTCTTCTTTTCCATTGTTTTAGGTTGCTGAAGCTCACGTGCCTAATTTCATTTTTGATGAGTTCAGAACAGTCCTGTAACTTTTTTTGATATCTGCTTCTTTAATGAAAGGATCGTCCTTAAACCGTCCCATTACTAAAATGAATTTAGAAGCGAAGAAACTCAGCTGCTCATAGAACTGCATTTTTTCCCCTTAATTGTGGGAAACATGAGAAATTCTGAGTAAGATGTATCTCACGACACTAGTTGATATATTGTTTAGATCATGGTATTATATGCAATTTGTATCACGAAGAAGCAGAACACATTTTTGTACTGCCTCATAAATGCTGAATGTAATTGTTACGTATAAATCCGCTTAGTTTTATGTTCTAAAGAACTATTTGTGCAACTCTGGATTTTCAGTAAAATAGTATTGCCAGTACCCAGAGTTCTCCTTCTGCCTGTGATTACAAAGTTGTATATGCATCCTGTAAAAAAAAAAAACTTTACTGGAAGGTAAGAGATGGGTCAGGGGGGTCCCGTGGATACACCCACGACAGGCTGGCGGGCGTGTGGTGATAGCTGGACCAGTAGCAACCACAGAGACTGCACAATCCATGGACCACGTACCATGGAAACTCCTTGGGTCCTGAGGCTCACTGTCCTCCAGTCACAGAGACCCTGGGCTGGTTCTCAGCATTCCTTCCATAGGTCTCCCCAGCTTCAGCTGCGCCTTCCATCCTTCCCTCCCTTCCTCAGCAACCTAAGCCCCCCTCCCCCCCAGCAGTCCGGCCTAGTTGAGACCGAGCACAGCATTTTAAAAGCGAATTGTTGCCCAGCACGTGAGTTTGGGAGTGTCGCCCGCTAGGAGGCTGGTGCAGTGCGTGAGAACTTAGCCGGTCAGTCCATGGCCATCCTACGGCCACATCTCAGAGATATCTTGGTGTTTTCCATTTGTAATCAGTAACTGCATGAAGTGAGATCTTTGGTTCTCTGTGAAAATGGCCCCCGAAGAAAGCCAGCTGCTGAACAGGCCAAATGTAAGAAAGTGAGATTTTAACCAGAAAAGTGTGGGATAAACTAGGGGGGACTGTCACAGAACCAAGCGGATGGGTCCACCATATGCAGCTGAAATGAGGCAAATGAATTGTACGTGACTGACGCCACAAGGGATCTGGCTGCTGACCAGTCCTCAGCGGAGGTAACTGACAAGGTGAAAGAGAAATTCTTGTTATAAAAGCTTTTTAAGCTCTTTCCACCCTTATCCTTCTAATCGGAAGTAGTTACGTAGCCTTCCAAGGTACGCGTTACTGCTCTTGCAGGGGGGCAACTTTAGTGATACCCGGGCATTTCCTGAAATTCCGTGGTACCTTTCTGATGTCCACAATTTCTTCAGATATACTGAAACTCCGTGAATTCTAACTGATTTCTAAGCATTATGCCAGATACTACGAGTGCTTATTTGGTCATTCACTGTTTCTTAAGTAATCCTAGCCTGGCTAAGTCATGTTATATGGTGGAACTTATAAAGCCCTGATTGCGTTTCTTAGGAAGGGGATGTTTGCAAAGAACCCAGAGGAGAACCTTAAAGTGGCCTTGTAGGATTCATGAGGAAAGTAAAGTCTAGAGATTTTAAGGCAACTCCCCCGACATCAGTTATTTCACAGAACAGGCTTTCCTCTTCATTTTCCACCTCAAGTCCACGACGGAGACAAAAAGACATTACAGTTCATTCTGCACTTTATTTGCATATCCCAACAATGACTCCTCCCAGCTACTGAAGTCAAAAGAAAAACTGCAGTTCCTCAGTGTTAGCCCTAATTTAAGATAACAATCATTTCTTTTAAATGTCTATTTTACCCTTCATTTTAAATTGCAAAGTATGTATTTACATGTTTATATACAAATAACTTCAAAAACGAATTAACCCCAATCTTGGTCCAAGCGTTTCCACTTTAGAAGTGGGATAGTTCTGTGCTTACATCCTCTTCCAAAAGTCTCTTCGTGAGTTCCAAATATTCGTTCGCAAATGGTTCCCCTGTAAGTTTAATGGACCAGGTACTTAATTTCCGAGTAAATCAGAGGAAATAGTATAGAGCATGCTTTGTACAATACAGCACCACTACTGAAAATGGCTCGGGGTTTTGTAATCCAAGGTTCCGATTTAAAGCAGAAATATGTGGCATAGATCGCCACAGCAAAGAAGTGTCCAATTAAAATGAGAGGGTTAGGAGACAGGCTGTAAACAGGAAAAAAAAAATACACGTATTAGTAAGACCCAGCAATTAAAATTACTCACAGAAAGGTTCTAATGACATATCTATAAAGCTATGCATTCTAGAGGACTCTGGAGGCTTGTGCTGCCTGCGCTCTAATGGCAGGGACGAGTGGATGTTCTTACAAGAAACTCCTTAGGATATACCCCTGTCTGTCAGAGAGCCAGGAACTCTTCTCAGTCTGCTTGACATAAACTGCATGTGTGGAGCTAAAGTTTTCTTTCACTAATCTTGAGATCTCTGCCTGAAGTACCTGGATGGCCTCAGCTGTGGGATCTTAGGTTTTTCAAAAGGTAACAGTATTGACATTCAGATTATAGATGAATGAGAACAGACTTAAAGAATTTTACTGTGCAGACTTTTCAAGAATAATTCTACCTATGTCTTCACTGTCAAAACCATTATTGAGTTTCACAAGTCCCCACACCTTAATCGATGTAAATTTTAAATACAAATTCCTCTATTATGCATGGCTCCCACCGATCAGATCATATGGTTAAACCCACCAGCAAGAAAACAAGCTCCTGATTTAATCGGGGCGTTGGCCTCATCTACCACCAGCTTCTGCTCACCACTGTTTTCCCAGAAGTAAAACACAGGGCTAATGATGCTTTTTTTCATTTCTCTGAGCTACCTTCTGACTAGGATTCTAATGGACAAAATGTAGGAAGAAGGACTTGCAGTAGTTCACCAACTGAGCAGTCCCAAGAAAATCTGAAAGATCCGCTTCCTCTGTGTCATCAGAACAACTTACACGGAAAGCAGCCCAACAGGACCAGCAACACATTCTCCACCGAGTTTGAAATAAAGAAAACAGGCTTTTCTTAGTTGATGTAGGGAATCTAAAATAAAAATTGGGAGTTAAAGTTGTTTAGAAAGTTGTTTAAAAGTTATTTCCTTGACTGTCGTAAATTCAGTAAGTGATGCAAATATTCTGTAAATTCTTTTTGTCAGAAAACACAATTCTAGAAACCAAATTCCCAGTTTCTAAGATACCCAACCTATATCTCTGAGCAGTAAACTCTAAGTAAAAGGGTAGCTGTGAGTAGTAAACATTAACAATGCCTTAGACCTGTGTAGTTTCTCATACTTTTCAAAGTGACTCATTAAACCCTCCCAACATAGTAGTATCAACCCACAATTTTTTTTATTTGGGATAAATATTTCTTTAAGGTATTACCTAGATTTTTCTTTTGAACAGATTTTAAAAAGGATGCAATAGGTAAACTTAACTCCAATAAAACTCTTTCTTCCTCTAATCTTTCATAATGTAAGAAAATCAAGAGCTTAGGAAAGCTTAAAAAGCAGCACTAAGAAAGACTCAAAACTTGGTTCTTTTCTTTTTACTAGCCCACCCAGCCATTCCAGCTTCCATGCCAATTAGCAAGAGAGGATTGACTGGCGAATGAGCTGGGTTTTTTTTTTTCTTTTAGCAAGAATAATGCATATAAGAGGCTACAGAAGGTATCTGTACTATATTATCTTTTGCACTCAAGTCACCAAAGCATAGATCGCTGGGACCCTGGCCAGTTCACAGAAGTAGCTTTGTTGTAAATACCTGAAGTAATAGGACTGGAGTTACATTTATTCCTGAAAATCTAAATGTCCAGTGTCGTTAACTTACAGATTAACTAATCTGTATACTGCTGGGCTTGGGAAGTGGCACGGTTGCCTCTACTCCATTTCTAATACGGCTTCTGCTAAGTCATGTTTTCCTTAATATACAGACTGACCATCGCCACTTTACAATATAGAAACAAAAACAAAAGCATGGGAATATTTCAAGTGAGTAAAAGGTAGATGCATTCTGCTACTTGTGTATTATAATAGGAGACAAAATCTAAACTTGTTATGAACCTTATATTCATTTTATAAAATACTACTTTGAACAGAAATTGAAACATGTTCAGGAAGAAAAAGATTAACAACTATATTACATTTTGACTCATGGCCAGAAAGATCGTGCCTCACAACTTCATGCGTTTGTGGCTCTGTGTGGCCGGACCTGGACCAGAGGAATTAATACAGATGCATTTCTGAAGCAGTGCTGGGAAGGTGGTCAGGCTCTTCACACAAAGTGTGGATACAGGATGATTAGAGGTGGGAAATCTTGCTCAAGGATGGGGTTACAAAGGGCCACCACTTGGGAGTCGGACTTGGGAAACATGGCTATTTCTGGCCTAATCACTAACTTGTTTATAATTAAGTTCTCTTCCTGTGCTAAAAATCTGCAGTTCAGTAATTTTCATTAAAAATATCTATACTTACCATCTGTGGCAGAAAATAATTCATGAAGAGCCTGAGCAAGGATATTCACAACAAAGGAGTGAGATGATTTTCTTGCCCAATAGAATGATTTTTTGGCCTAAAAGAGAAAAAACATCGCTTAGTACATGGTAAGGGTGGGGGGAAGCACAAACTAATGTCTACAGCCCCTCAAACTGAGGTCTATCCTGAGGATCATCTGTAAGCAATGGTGCCTTATAGTGAGCATTTACATACACACACACAACATCTCCAGAGGAACGAGTTCCCGAACTCTGAAGTGAAATATATAATCCCAATGAGCAAAGTGGTCCGTGCAATCCATGTGACCTAATAATCAACACAGAAATTTAGAAATTCTGTGAGATTCGTGGGTTGCACAGGCTCACAGGTTCTTTATGCCTCAACAAGACTGCCCAAGAACCAGGACTCAGGATCAGGTTCATAGGTACAGATCTCCCCAGTAAGGCCCTATGCCTCTTAGGCCCGGAAAGAAATCAATTGAGACATTTTTGTCAAAGAATAATTTAATATCTTACCTGGAAAACAGCTGCATCATCATAAAGGTCAGGGATACCCTTTAGCAATTTTCCCCATAGTTTTAGATCTTTAAGAACAACAGTCATCCCTCCTCCAGTAAGAGGATGCCTCATATTATATGCATCTCCCAAAAGAAGAACACCTATAATGAGAGAGAGAATTTAGATAATGACATCATCCTGGATGCATCCCTTAAGACCCAAAAAAAAAAAAATTCTGTTAATTAATAAACATTATGAATGTGAACCAGGAGCACACGTACTGCACGGAGCACTGGGTGTCACACGCTAACAATGAATCATGGACACTACATCAAAAGCTAACGATGGACTGCACGGTGACTAACCGATCATAATAAAAAAATTAAAATGCAAAAAAAAACCCCGAGAATATGAAAATACAAGGGAACAAATCATGACTAAATTGAGACAAAAGTTCAATTAATATTTATTGGGTACCTAATAGGTACTGGATCCTGGGCACACAGTGAGAACAAGAAACATGGTCCCTGCCCTCATGAAAGTCACATGGGAATCTAAGGTGAAGTCAATGCCAAAATATTTGTGAAGCCTCTTTCATGAAAAAAACAAAACGAAACAAAAAAATTGGCATAAAAAGCAAGTCTCCTACAAGGGAAAAATGAAGAGCTCTGACATTGCACAGCCGTATTTGCTGCCAGCGCGCTAGAGAAAGGTCTGTACGGTTCTAAGGGAAGGAAAGCAGGCCCTAGGAAAATGATACCCAGCCAAATTGTAGTTTGAATTAAAAAGCAATTATAAGCTTATATTCCAAACCTATCTGAAGTTAATTTAGAGGAATAAGCCTTGACCGAATTGTATCTGAAAATCAGCCCCGTGATTCAAAACTGCAGAAGCAGAAATGCGGCCCTCCAGGTGCACCTCCCGAGCGGCCGAAGACCCCGGCCACTGTCAGCCTGGTTTACGCCCTAACACTTACAGTGACATTTCAACAAAACAGTTATTTAATTTAATCCGAGAGAGAAATAGACAACCATAATAATAACGTTAAGGTGGCAAAGTCATGGATAATTATTTTCTGCAATGTCACAATATACTACATTTATAACTAATTATAAAATGCATACAGTAAACATTAACTTATAAAAAGGAAAATTTCTAAATATTAATTCAAATTTATGTATGACTCTAATATCTTCACTAAAAAACCACAAACTACAAACAACTTTTATTCTTCCTTCTCCGTGGAACATTTCTAGTTCCACCAATTACTGTTGGCCTATTGTTTATATCAATTTGGCATCAGCTTCTTCATTCTGCTTTGCATTAGTTTACTTATATGATTAGTAGTTTATTATGGCTGTTTTTCCACAGCAAATTCAATTGGATTATGTTCAGGAACCATGGCATATCAAAAGCTCCCGTTCAGACCTGTCTTTGGAGCTCACACATTTTCAATGGTGTTCCACACATCTCTATCAAATGCCTTACTGGCACTTCCTATCCATTATGTTCAAAAGTGAACTCATCACCTCTTCCCACACTTCCTAAACTTACATTCCTTTTCCTGCATTTTCAACATCAGCAAATAGCTGGCAAAACTACCTAAACCTGAAACGTGGACTCCATCAAGAGGCCTCACTCTCCCTTACTACAATAGCCAATGAGTCACCAAGTTGCATGCATTCTTCATCCTAGAGAGTACACGATTCCACCTTCTATTTCCACAGCCACAACCGTAGCTCGAACCTTTTATCACCATTCACATGGAACAATTACACAGCCTTACTATAAGCTCTAGCCTGACCTGTCCTCCAAAACCATGCTCCACAGCGTATCAGAGTAGTATCTCTAAAATAAAAATCTAATCACACCACTATCTTATTTAAAACTTTTCAGTGAACTATTAGCAACTAATAAATGAGTTCAGCAGGGTTTCAAGACATGAGATAAATATGCAAAAATCAACTGTATTTATATACACTAGCAATGAAGAATCTTAAAATGAAATTAAGAAAACAAGTCTTCTACAACAGCATGAAAAGGAATAAAATACTGGGAAATAAGTTTACCAAAAGAAATGTAAAACACTCTGAAACTACAAAATATTGTTGAAAGAAAAGAACTCTTACTACATTTACAGTCAAATTAATTTTGACAAGAGTGCCAAGACACTTCAATGGGGAAAAAACTGTCTTTTCAACAAATGGTACTGGGACAACTGGATATCCACATACAAATGAAGCTGAACCCCTTCCTCACACCATACACAAAATTTAACTCAAAATGGATCAAATAACTTAACGTAGTAGCTAAAAGTATAAAACTCTTGGAAGGAAATATAGGAGTGAATCATAGGGAACTTGGATTGGGCAAAGACTTTTTAGATATGACATCCAAAGCACAACTAACAAAAGAAAAAAAGCACATAACCTGGCCTTCATGAAAATTAAAAACTTCAACAGACACCATCACCATGTAATGAGAGAAGTTTTTGCAGCTCATTTATCTGATAAGGGATTTGTATCTAGGATATATAAAGAACTCTCAGAACTCAACAATAAAAGTTTTTTTCATCTGACCAATTAAAAAATGTGCAATCAGGGGCACCTGGGTGGCACAGGGGTGCCTGGGTGGCACAGCGGTTAAGCGTCTGCCTTCGGCTCAGGGCGTGATCCCGGCGTTATGGGATCGAGCCCCACATCAGGCTCTTCCACTATGAGCCTGCTTCTTCCTCTCCCACTCCCCCTGCTTGTGTTCTCTCTCTCGCCGGCTGTCTCTATCTCTGTCGAATAAATAAATAAAATCTTTAAAAAAAAAAAATGTGCAATCTGAATGGACATTTCTCTAAAACAGAAATACAATTGTCCAAAACGCACATGAAAAGATTTTCAGCATCACTATCTATCAGAGAAACACAAATCAAAACCACAGTAAGGTATCACTTACACCTACGAGAATGGGTATGGCCAAAAAGACAGATAATAACAAATGTTGGTAAGGATGTGGAGAAATCAAAACCCTCACACATTGTTAATGAGAATGTAAAATGGGGCAGCCCCTTTGGAAAATAGTTTAGCGGTTCCTCAAAGAGTTAAACAGAGTTATCATACCCAAGAAAAGTGAAAATCAAGTCCACACAAAAACTCGTATACAGATGTTCCCAACAGCATTGTTCATAATAACCAAAGTGGAAACAAACCAAATGTCTATCAGCTGATGAAAGGACAGTTAAAATGTAGTATACCCACACATGGAATACAACTTGGCCACAAAAACAAATGAAGGACATGCTACAACAAGGATGAACCTCGAAGAAGCCAGTTACAAAGGACCCACTGATTGCATTTATAGGAAATGTCCAGAATCGGCAAATCTGCAGAGACAAAAAGCAGATCAGTGGATGCCTGGGGCTGGGAGTGGGGAGAAAATGAGCAGTGCCTGCTGATGGGTATAGGGTTTCTTTTTGGGGTAAAGGTTCTAAAATTGACTGTAGTGATGGTTGTACATATCTATGAATATACTAAAAACGAATGAACTGTAAACTTTAATGGGTGAATTATATGATTTGTGAATTACATCTCAATAAAGCTATTTAAAAAAACCAAACTTTTCAATGACTTTCCACTGTCTATAGGATTAAAACTAAACTTTAAATAAATACCTTTCTACCACTCTGACACCTAGCGTGTGCTCCCACCATAGGAAACTACTGGACTTCACTGAAAATGCCATCATTTCTCAGTCCTCCCTCATTTCACTGTCTAATGAACCCCCACTGATCCTTCATGCCCCAACTCCAGTTTTATTTCCTGAGACACGACTTCCCCAATCACCTTTCACCGTTCACAGTGAACCTTGCGGTACCACGAGTGGGCTTTCACTTCAGCATTTATCCACAGTGTTCTGAAATCACCAGTTTATACCCCTCACTAGAAAACTGCCTTCTCTAGATTTAGGACTATACTTAACTGTCGTAGCCCCAATAACTACTGTAATGACATTTACACTCATTATTAGATAATAAAGACATCATAAAACCAATTTTGGTGTTAATACATTCAAACACAGTAACCAATTCTCTGTCCCACATGATTCCCAGTAGCATAAATTCCATCCCATATTACATTTGGAATATTAAATTTGAATATTTAGACTACCCTTTGTAAAATCACTCCAATAAAATAATACCTCGTTTGTTTACTGGTGAAGAGGGAAGAAAGCTTGCTGGCATAGATCTCAAACGAGAATTCTGAGTGGCTTCCAGGAATGGTTCTTTGAGGTGATCTGCAATAAATCCCACCCCACCAAATAAATGGTTTATAAAATTTCAATTTCTAATTATCATATGTTCTTATCAAGTCTAAACTAATACCTTCTATTATGTTACATGTAATACAATATTTGTGCTATATACACATACATATACCTTGTGATAAATCAAGAACTAATTATTTTATTAATACAATTGTTCATTAAGAACCTAGTTATTCATGCTAAGGAATGACTAAGGAATCTAAGAGAAATTTAATGTAAATAGAATCACATACAGCTGAATGAACAAAAGAGCTAAGAAGAGTGAAGCAAATTAAGAAATTCACCCACCTTTCTCCCAAATGTTAACTGCTAGGAAACATATTGAACACTTAATTTACCATCACACCCCATTCTGGGATAACAGATGAACTATACTAGCAATCCACCAACAGCAGGAGGGTACGTACGGCAGGAAAAAGTTGTAGAGAGCTCTACGTTTCTGAGCCCAGTTTCTTCATCTATAACGTGAAGTGCTTGGAAGAGCTCGTCTCTGAGACGTGCCCCAGTTTAAAGTTTTGTGCTCCTACTTGTATAGAAAATGAACTGTCTTTTCATACAGTTCCCACTGTAATCTGGGAATACAGGAGCAGAATGCCTAAGCTGAAATTCTTCCATTCCTACAAGAATTTCAACAACCTAATGAGTATTATATTTCCCACCATGATCTCAGGGCAGTCTGTTCTAAACTTCTGGACTGGAAAAGGCAATCTATGATAAAAGAAAAAAACACTAAAAATAACATTATTATCTTTTTCTTAAATGTGAATAATTCATTTTTCCTCTGAAAGCTTCAAAAATGTCTTAACTAAGTGCAAATGTATTGAAATGTTGAAAATGTCATTATTAAAAATTTAAGTTAGGGGCGCCTGGGTGGTGCGCTCAGTTAAGCGTCCAACTCTTGGTTTTGGCTCAGGTTGTGATCTTAGTGTCCTGAGATGGATGGAGCCCTGTGTCGGGCTCCATGCTCAGCACAGAGTCTGCTTAAGACTCCCTCTCCCTCTCCCTCACCTCTGCCCCTCCCCACCTTGCGCACACACTCTCTCTCAATCTCTCTCTAAATAAATAAAATCTTTAAAACAAAAAAATCTAAGTTAGTCCATGCATACCTTAATATTGTTATTAAACAAAGTGCTTTCACTTAGATTAAAAAATAACTTGAAAAAGGAACAGATTTCTTTTTTTAAGATTTTATTTATTTATTTGACAGAGACAGTGAGAGAGGGAACACAAGCAAGGAGAGTGTGAGAGGGAGAAGCAGGCTTCCCGCAGAGCAGGGAGCCGGATGCGAGACTCAATCCCAGGACCCTGGGATCATGATCTGAGCCAAAGGCAGACGCTTAACAGCTGAGCCACCCAGTGCCCCAAGAAACAGAATTTTTAAACAAAATATACTCTTACCAAAGACAGTTTCCTATTACTATAATCTTATAATTGGAAAGCAGGGTTTCCCTTCAATTTTATCAATATTCTTAATATTTTAATTAATATCTTAAATTCTTATTTACTTACATCTTCCCATTCTCAAAAAAAAAAAAAAATGCCAGAAAGCAATTTTTTAGGAGTGTTTTACAAGCATGTCTGAAATTTCATGAAGCCCTTCTGTTCAACTCCAAAGGAAAAATGATCTTGAAAATCGCTTACAGCTCTCATGTTCTGAGGGTGGGGTATACGAGCCAGACGTGCCTGGCCTCAACTTTGGATCCACCACTTACTCATAGTTTATCCCTGGAGGAGCTTACTGACTCCTAGTTCCCTCATCAGTAAATTCGGGATCGTGACAAGGCCTCACCTCAGAGGGTGACTGTGTAGATAAACGGAACAAAGTTTGTACAGCACCTTATAGTAGATATGCAATAAAAGGTAGCTACCATTTCTACAAAAACCAAGGGCTAAAGTAATGAAATAGGAGTGATAGTTCAAGAATTCAGACACCTTACACCTGTATCCAGACTACCTAAAAAAGCACCATTTTCCCCAGTACGAATAATTATTCTGAAAACAATGATTTAATTATTAATATGAAAGATATACTGAAACTATTTTCTTTTAATTTGGAGATTTTCATACGTGCTAGTTAAACAGTTCAGCTCCAGCGTATCTGACTGGGTGCATCTTTTACCCTGCCATCCTTATCTCTGGCCTAGTTCAGACCCAGCGTTAGTGAGAACTGGCAATGGACAGCCTGTTGTGATATTCACTTTCAGACTACAGATTACAATGTGAACGAAATCCCGTTTCTTACCAGGTACTTGTGGGTAAATTTTTTCAACCATGTATTCTCTTAGGTTCCTGGGCATTTCTCCTCGAATGTCAACAAGTACTCGAGTTTCATCAGATGAAATCTGGTAGATGAGAACTGGACTCGGATTAGCCAAAATAAGTTCAGCATGATTTGCTTTAAACTGTGGTGCATTCTAGAAAAAGACAAAACAAAACGAAACATTTTAATAATTTTCAAATTCCAAGTTGCTTTTATTTTTCTATAATTATGTTCCTATAGTACCTTCATAAGAAAGCCAACAAAATGAGATGAAACAGAAACTTTATTGGAGATCAGGTTTTTCCTGAACTTGGAAAAAAGTCCATCTGCAACAACAGTCAATGGAGCGTGGAGTTCCTACAACCAAGATAAACAGTGTTCTGTTAAATGGTTAGAAACACACAGTAAAAGGACCATTCTCTTAAAATGTGCACTCTTGTAAAATATTTACACATTTTATTGGACAACGTTAAAGAAGGTGATGAAGAGAATGTTAAGAAGAAGCTGTTACTGGGCTTAAGTTAATGAATGACCAACCTCTAGAGACCCTTCCTCTCCTCCCAGGAGGATGGCCTGCCTTCCAAGCGCTACCATCCAAACCACCTGGGATTAAAGCTACACTCTGATGAACAACCGGGGAAACAACTACAAAGCAAGTGTAGACCACAGAATATTGAATCTCATCACAAAGTCCAAGGACGACTCCATGGTTTATTCTAGAATTTTTTAACTTTGCATAGTGCTTCTGATCAGTGGCTAGGGCTTAGAAGAATTTTTGGATGTAGGTCTTCCATATTATCTTGCAATCACCCCCATCAGAGTACAGTTTCTAGGTGGTGACCCTAGAGAAGAGCCCAGAAAGGCCAACAGATTAGCCTTTCGCTTTCTCTTCTCTTTCTAAACCAACACGAGCAGGTACTGACAACTATTTTGCTGTTCGACTTCCGCAGAGATTCTCTTACTTTTCCCTTTCAGATTAAAACACTTGTTTCATTTATCCTAATCATTTCTTTTATGTTGAATCCTTTCTTTTTTCACCTTCCATGTCCCCTCCGCTTCTCTGCACGTGGGTATTTCTCATTTCAGTTTAATACTGCTGATCTCGTGGTGCCTGTCTACAAGGCTGTTGTACAGAGTGCCGAGATGCTCTAAAGAGCAAGGGGTTGCAGTCTGAAATCCACCCTGCTGCCGAAGGCTTAGAGAGAACTCAGTCTACTAGATGAGTAAACGGGTGGGTATACTTTTCAAAGGAGTAGGAGCAAAATAAGGAAAAACATGTCTTAGGAAGCGCTAACATTTGCTATCTCTCACCTTGAGGTCCCCGGTTTCTTTCTCCCTGTACTGAACTCCTATCACGGCATCATCCTCTTCTAGTAACTGTAGTACGATGCCTTCAATAAACTTTGCACTAAAGGATAAACAGAAAAAAATTATACAATAGCACACTTGAACAATTTAAATAAGGAATTGACAAAGTCCTTATTCCTTATCTCCAGTTTACAAACTGAACACACACGTGTGTGCACACACGTACATAGGAAAGGTCTGGAATGACAAAACGCAAAAACATTAATGGACTTTAGAAGCTTAAGTGTGGTTTTTATTTTCTAATCTCTTGAAATTGAATACATATATACTAATGTAATGATTTTTAAAAGTATTTTTAAAAGTAACATGAGATTTTTACCTCAATTCATTAAAAAAAATACATGCAGAGAAACTTTACACACCACACAAATTCAAAGAGAGATGGGAAAATACTCAATTGGGAGTTTATCCACCAAATTATCCAGAGTAGTTACTTCTAGTCAGAAGAGTCATGGATAAGTTTTACAATCTCTGTATTTTTGTGCATTTTCCCATGTTTCCACAGTGAACAGACTCCACTTCCACAGATACGGAACTCGCAGTCCTAAGGGTAAGTCCGCTCACTTCTCACTTGCTTTCTCAACACTTAAGCCCTTGTTAATGAGATGAGGGTTCTCATGTGTAAAACTTCCTCAGTTATAGTGCCTAAGGACTAGGGGCAAATAGAAGTTAATAATTAAGAGAAGAGCCAGTCCTGTCACCCTAGGGTTTTCCCTTCAAGTCCTCTGTTCTGACTTTTAACAGAAAATACCACAAGCACAAACCCCAACCCCCAAATAGGCAGACAAGGACTTTAACCTCAGTTACAACTGTATCCTCTAAATTCCAACAACATAAAAAAAACCACGAAATGTATTTAGTCAAAGGAAAAACCTCAACAGTTCTGTCATTCAAACGGGAATTCTCTACATGATATTGTCAACAAAGGCACTGAAGATTAACATTCTTCTAACTTGCAGTTTACTTTAGAATACCTATGCTCCAGCCCATACCCAAACACTTACGACAATTTATGAAATAGCATTTGTGCAAAGGCCAAGTTTAAATGTGTTTCTTTTAACTGTCTATATCTGAGTAGTCTTACTTGGGCTCTGCCATAGCTGCTTTCCGGAGACCCATGATGAATCTTCCATGATGGAAAGCTCTTCCACTCCGCACTTGACTGTTTTCTGACAGAGGGTAAGGAACTTGAACCTCTGATTTGCTTTCCTGATCATGAATTATGTAGCCATCTATCACCTGGGCATCAATACCTTCCACTGCATCTGCAAAACAGTTCAGTTCAAAAAAATCAATTTTGTTAACATGCCAACAGCTATATATGAGGCGCCAGAGGATAAGGAGGCATCAAAAATGAGTCTCTGTCTTCATAATGTGATGAAACCATTTTGACAACCGGACATTAATGTAACTATTTCAGAAATCTTAATGTGTCTGGAAGACAACCGCTTAGCAAATCTGTAATACCACAAAAGATTAATATTTATATACAAACTTTATTCATTAAATTTCATAGGAAAAATATTAAGAACCTAGTAATAATAGGTGAAAAGTTCATGGGTATTCACATTAAGCAATACAGAAATATTGAACATAGCAGAGAAGGGAAATGTTTAAAACCTGATTTTTAAAAAATCAGTGAAATAAAACTAAGATATCAAATCTATCAAAATTGCTGGTGAGATTATAATAAAACTGATAAATTTACTGGTCAAACTATAAACTAAAAACATCTTAGAAAGTAACTGTAGCACTAATTATCAAGAACCAAGAAGAGGTTAGCATCCTTTGATGTAATAATCTTAAGTCTTGTAAATTCATCTATTGTTCATCCTAAAGATATAATTTTTAGTTTTTAATAATTTTTAAAGTTATATGCAAGAGTAAATTCACTATAGTGTTATCTCTAATAAAGAATAACTGAAAACAACCTAAATATTCATCTAAGAAAGAGTACATTATGAAGTATCAATTGAGAATATACCATACATAGACCTAAAATCATAATGGTTAGTATATTAAGATGAAGTACATTACAATAATGAAAGAAATAGATGAAAGAACATCTTCATAAACAATTCTATCACGCATCTAGGCTAAGATCAAAATAAATTAGTTTTCTGGTATTCTTTTCAATTGCACTTAAAGTCCAGGCAGGCACATGCTAGATGAATACTGTCATACATCTGATCCAGAATCAAAACTAATTAGTTTTTCAGTATGGTTCTTAAATTATTACAGTTAAAATTCAGTCAGAGATTCAGTACACAGATATCCTAAAAGCTGCCAATTAGCAGTGTATTCAATTTGAATCTCAGCAAATTGCCTATCGTTTCTGACCTAAATATTTGATACCCATCTGGTATTTCTATAATGCTTCGTCCAACTACTGAGACAGTTTGTTTTTCTTAACCCGTAAGTGTATTACAGAAGTACTTGAAATGTTTAAACTGGCCAATTTTAGAACACACCAGAAAACGTAAAAAGTATAGTAGCACAGCAAAATTCTTCCTTGGGTAAACTATCTTAAGAGAAGGTAAATAAGGTCTAATTTAAGATTTCTTAACATCTATCTGTCTTTGTCTCAACTTTATCGATGAAACCAAATGTGGCATACTTTGAACACTTTCACTTTCTTTCGCAGGCAAGAAGACAGTACCCTACACTTCGATGAAATTCATGCTTCATGAGTACTAGATGTTAATAACTTTGAAGCCAGTGACTTAACTTAGAGCTATCACTATCTATTAATCATAAAGCTCCACACTTAAGATATTAAGACTACTGGTCAACATACCAGATAAAATGACATGGAAAACATTCCTCCACATCAAAAAATGCAGAACTGCTTGCTATAAAAAGGCAAGTTAAAAACAAAACTAACAACGAAAAAACAAAAAACCACCTATGCTAAAAACGGAAAGCAACTTCAAAGTCAAACCAGTGAGCACGTTTTAGAGGCGACAGCATAAGGGCATCAGAACCACAAGCCGAAACAAATGACTGGAGCTTTATGAGCCACTCCTGAATGTGAGGCAAGGGCCCCCCAGGGACAATGAAACTTAGCACCATTCATAAACTTCTTGTCAATAAAATAGAAAAGACAAAAACTCAAGTCAATGCCCTGAGATATGATGTGGAAGTAAGCCATTCACCACAGGCTATGGGTGAGGTCATCCATAAAAAATCCAAACATACTTTGTGCCATGACCTGGTATAAAGTCTGAACCTCAAACGGAGCATACAGTGCATAATAAAATAGGTATCATTTATGAAAGCCCAAATATAAACCAGAGTCAAGGAAGAAATATAACAAAAGACATATGAGATTTATGAAACTTCATTTAAATTCATTAAAGACCTAACTAAATGGAGAGTATACCACATTCATGGACAGGAAGTCCAAGTCAATTATTCTAAAACTGAGCTATAGATTCAGTGCTATTTCAGTCATAATCTTGACAGAGTTATTTTTTTTAATCTAATTCTAAATTATATATAGAAAACAAAAACACCATGAAAAGTCAAAATAATCCCAAAGAAAACAAGAGGGGGATGACATTCCCCACTAGATATTAAGACTTAATATAAAAATATAGCAAGCTCCAAACTGCCAAATCCCATGGTCATTTTTCTATACTCATCTTACCTGAGCCTTCATTAACAAAGCATGACATAGCTGTCCTTCCCTTTCTTGACACATACCCATTCCCTCCTATTAGAAACATTCTCTCATGGATTAAGTGGCATCAAACCCTCTGGCTTTCTTCTGCCATTCTGCCAACTCCCCCTTGGACTCTTTTTCAGGCTTCTCTTCTTCTACCTGATCTTTAAATATCAGTTTCCCAGGACTTGGTTTATTCTGTCTTCTCTTTTCTCCCTACATGCTCTCAATCACTACTGTGGCTTTTAAATACTATAAATATGCTGACACCTCTGGAATTTCTAATTCCAGCCAGCCCAAACCGCTCCTCTGCATTCAATATTCATATATTCAACTTAATTTCTCCACCTGGATATCACAACATGTCCTGCAAATTACCCCCAATTCTTGTTCCTCTCTAGGTCTTCTTATCAGCAAATGATACCACCATTTACCGGCTGTTCAAACCAAAAGCTAGGAATCACTTTTAACACTTCCTTCTCCCTCATATCTCACACCAATCCTATAGTAAGTCATGCCATTTCTGTCTCTTAATTTTAACATCAATCTGTCCACTTCTCTTTATATCCTCTGCTACCATGCTAGCCCAAAGCACCATCATCCGTCATTTGGATTTAGCAATGAGTTCCCACTAGACTCTTTGCATTGACGCTTGCTACCCCACTACCACAATCTTACAGTCTACTGACCACATTCTATCCACATATTCTTTTAAAACAGCATTCTACAAACTGCGGGGTATAAGTCAATGGTAAATCAAGAAGTGAATTTCAACTTGTGAATTGTGTACTTGGGTAGAATCATGACAAGTATTTAAAAAGTAAAATGACACAAATTTTGGTCAAATATATGTATGTATGTGCTGGGTCAGGATGTCAAATGTGTTTGTCATTGTGAGTAGATGTCAAAGGTCTGAAGCCACTTTATACAGGCATAAACTAGATCACACCACACTCCTGCTCCACCGACGGCAACACCCTTCATAATGTGGCTGCTGCCTATCTCTCCAACCTTAATCTCAAGCCATTCTCCTTTCCCCATCACCCAATACTTCCTAGCTACACTGCTCTCCTTTTCAGCTCCTTAAATACAACAGCAAACACTTACATAGTGCCAACTATATACCAGACACAGTTCTGAATGCTTCATGTATATGAATTCATTTCATCCTCATAATAACCTATGAGGCAAGGACTCACGTAAAATGACCATTTTACAGATGAAGAAACAGGTACACAGTAGGTTGAATAACTCAGCCAAGGTCATACAGCTTTTTAAGTGCCTGAGCTGGTATTCAACCCCAGGCAATCCAGTTCCAGAATCGATGCTCATAATTCCTACACCATGATGCCGAACACAGGAGCCAAGCAAGCTCCTCCTCAGTTCAGAGCCCAGGCATATTTTGTACTCTGATCCTTAAGAGGGGCCAGTGAAGCTGTCTTGTTCACCAGTATATCCTTGGTACCAAGTCCAGCACCTCACACAGAGCAGTGAATAAATATCCCTGAAATGAATAGTTTGTGTTCAAAAATCACTGGTTTAACAGACGATACTTAAATAAAAGACTCTATAAGAGGGACATAATATGTTCTTCACCAGTGATAGTTCCCTTCACCTTTCACTAAATTTCATGCCTTCATTCTATTTTTCCAATCTTTAATTTTGACCGTTTGTGTTTTTTAGCCACTTTATTATATCTTCTCATACACTAAATGCTTATTTTCTTCTTTGCTCTCATTTTCATGCAGAGTTGTTAGTAAAGAGTAACTTTTAGAAATGTAAACAAATTGGAATATCTTTTTACCAGTTATAGGACAGTCTAAAGTGAAAAGTGCTTCCTTATACCACATAACTCCTAAAAATAAATACACACCTACCTTCAAGACCAAGGTCTTTGAGGACATGATAACCACCGGGCTGCAGAAATTCTCCAACTATCCTGTCAGGCTCTTTTAAATCTCTCTCAATTACTGCCACCTTTCTTCCATCTCTGGAAAGCATGGCTGCCAAAGTGGAGCCAACTACACCAGATCCCACAATGATAACTTCCGGATCATTTTGAAAAGACACTGAAGAGGCAGCTGCTCCTATTAAAGTTGTTTCTGAAATATTGGTTCCTTTTTTGTGCTGTTTAAAAAAAAAAAAAAAGAGTTAATTATATCTCCACATTTGCTATCCTTAAAATCGTGCTGTTGTTATATAGAGACTCTGGACTTTCCGACCTTGGGCAAAAGCTACATCTCAAATATTATCAAACCACATGCACTATTATATTTTTAAATACAGATCATATATAAAAACCAAGAATATTAAAATATTCAGTTAAATAAAAATGTATAATAATATCCCAATAAAATTAAATATATATTCCATTCCATTTTTCAAATATATTTAGAAAATGCTATTATACAGCCATATTTAGAAATCCACACCAGGCTAAATATAAATAATGTTTACAAGGGGTTCCAAAGACTTATTATAGGGAAAATTCTATCATTAATTACTCAATTCTTCAAGTACATTCTAAGTATCTATCAGATGCAGATAACATACAGCTTCTATTTCGACACCATGTTGCAAACTATTCCAGCACCTTTTACATGTTTCCACTATTTATTTTTATTTTCTCCTTCTGGATTTTCATCTGATAATCTATCTTACCCTAAAAAATCCCTTTTATATAACAAAAAGACTGTCAAATTCTGGCTATTAATGTATTAATTGAGAATTACTTAATTCAAGAAAATTCTGAAAGGACAAAATAACTCATCCTGTCCCTTGGGATTCGACCCGGTCACATTTAAGTTCTTAACATATAAGAACATATTTAATTTGCCCCATCCTGACACTCTAAGAGGGCCTAGCCAAACAGTTGGTCCATTTAGGAATGAACATTAAACCTATCACTAGTTGGGTTGACGATAGAAGCTTCATTCATAAGATGATGAAAAAGTCCTGTTTTGAGAGCTTTATGCCCACTGAGTACCAGTTGGGTTTTTTAACATGAATAATTCAGGGTTGAAATAAGTATTTTTTTCTTGGTATGTGGATTGACAAATATAAATACAGTTCAGATACAGAATTGCAAGGAACAATCTTCCTTGAGTTCTCTGGCCGTAATGATTAAGATAAGCCCAAATGCCATTTTGGAGGGATTTTAAGAAAAGACCTCAGACAAAAAGGAGGGAAATCAAACCTAAAATCTTTTAGAACTTTGATTCTCTGTTATTTCAATATGCATTCAGTCTTCCTTCAACTCTATAGGGACTGGGGCCTTGTCCATTCCATTTTTTATAATTTCTCTGAGAGAAATCACCTTCTTGTCCTTTACCAAGAGAAGACAAGAAATCACCTTCTTGTCCTCTTCCCCTAAGTATTTCTTGAAGGCCAGAATAACTGACTATATTTAAATTACCGTTCTGAAAGCAAGAGAAGCCCTGTTTGCCATCTTAGCCATTTTTTTATTAGTTTTTCTTCCTAAGTTTTCCCTGTTAAACACACACACACACACACACACACACACACACACACACACTATCCTGAAAGGGGCACTTGAGTTAGTTAAGTCATCCAGAGAATGGTCAGTAAAAGCACTAATGAGAACTTAGTGCTCAATGAAGAGTCTACCAACTCCCTGATGTTTAGGACTAAGCAGAAAGCCTGAAGCATTCACAAAATTGACTGCTGGCAATCCAATTTTCCCTTCCCCAAAATGTCTCAACATCACATGATATAATCGTATTCCAGGCACCTGCACTAGTGCTCAGTGTCCTTGGCAAAAGTTAGCTCAAATAACACCAAAGATTTCAAACTGAGATTACAGATTCCCTCTCCCTCCTTTTCTACTGCTCCAAGCCATACCCACCTTTACTGCTGCTTGAAGCACTAGCCAAAAGGTTCCTAACATGCATGTCCACTGTGTACTAGACGTGCACTACCTTAGACTAATAATAGCTACTATTTATTAGTCAGTTACGACCACGTTAAATCACTTAATTCCTTAACTAAGAGCAAGACTGGTGCCATCCCTAATAGAAGAGGTAACTGATTCTTACAGAAACGAAGGTCTTGCCACACGTCTTATAGCCAGACGTGGTGGAGCAAAACTCCTCAGTCAAGTCCTCCTTTCTATAAGCCTTGCTAATCTGTACTGTGGATACAGTACAATAGCGTAGATCTAGAACCTCAAGGAGTAAACTACTTTTTCAGGCCACTCGCCCTGACTCCGAATCACCATCACCCCTCACTGCAGTCTCTCACCTGACAGCCCTGCTCCCATTCCCGTGCCCCTGCAATCCACTCTCCTCACACCAACTGGAAACGCTTTTTTAAAAAGTAAAATCAAGTATTGTTACTTAAAATCCTCCAGGGCTCTCAGGAGAAAGTTCAAATACCCATGGCCGATAGGCCCTCAATGTTCTGGCTTCAAAGCCAGACCTCTTCTCCCTCATCTAGCATTGTCCCCCTCTGCTGTCTTTGCAGAAGGCATAACTTCACACGTGACTGGAGACTAGCCTCAGAATTAGGAACATGACTGAGCTGTGGACCTTACTCAATCGTCCACGTGATTCAGGACACTCCTGCACTGATTTGCTCAAGGCCCCACCGACATCGGGAGAGGAGGGGATTTGCCCAAGACTTTAAAATGCTGAACTAATTTTTACTCCACCAGCCTTCTGAATTGTTCTTTCTGTCACTCTCCCCAACCAGCTGTCATTTATAAGCACTGGACTTAACCTGCAGCCGGTTTCTTTCTGCTCAGGTACAAATGCAATCCCTACCCAAGGATTTCAGTAAACATTTTTTCCCAATGGCAGAAAGTGATTCTGTCCTCCTTCAAAATGAAATTCTAACGTTTCGTTTCCCCTTTCAAAATCGAATCGATTTCACATGCATTGGCTAAAGGAAACAAATCTTTTCAATCACTCCTCACAGTGGCATAGATGTAGCCAAGGAACAGTCAAGAGCTTAACACACACACACACACACACACACACCCCAATAAATGAAAATTTATCATAACCAGAGTTTCTAAATTGCTGCCTTTTGGCCTGTAGACAAGATGAAAATTTACATTTGAGTGACCCCAATCCTGATTTTAAAAGAACATGCTCACTCGTTTGCCCACTTAAAATTCCACCTACCCTCCTAGACCCAAGCTGCTCTTTATTTTCTGATCCCGGGGGCGACTTGGCCCAGAAGAAGCCAATGAAAGGCAAGGCCGACAGAATATCCGAGAAGAGCGCGAACTGGGAGCCGCTCTGCTGGCGCCCGAGGACGGCCCCGCTCCGGTGGCGACAGCGGTAGGAGAGCACCAGGCCCAGGGACAGGAACACCAGCACGCACAGCAGCAGCTCCTTGTTGGCAAAAGAAACGAAGTCTCCGCATTTCTTGTAAAAATACGTGAAAGTGGCAATGCCCAAGAAAGTCCACATGGTTCAAAGGCTCTTCCGGTGCCCCCGGGGTCAAAGCCGAGATCCTTTTTCTCTGTAGGGTTTTGGTGACTCGAGGTTCTCCCAAAATGTGTCACCAAAAGGAGCACGAGGAACCGGCCAAACTCCAGCAAACACCGTCACAGGATTACAATTCAAATCAGAGGAATCTACAAAATCCTATCAAGTTGGTATAAAAGTATGTAAAAAGGGGAAAGTTGTCCAGACTTAGAAAGCAGTATTAAAAAATCGCCTGCTCCAACAGCTCCCGACCAGACCCTCCTCTTCCCCAGCAATCCATTTATTTCTTCTGGACGGGCTTCTCCTGGGTTGCTGCTGGTGGCGCCTCTAATGGTGTTGTAGGCTCGCCGTGCAGCTCAACTGTCCTCGCTCACCTGCTGCAGGTGCCCTGTCAGAAGCGGATGGGGAGATGAAAGAAACGTCTGGGCGCGACCTGGCCAGGAGGGGGAGCGCGGAGAGACGCCACCCCGCGCCGGGACTGCCTCTTCCCACCGAGGATGGCCTCGGACTCGAGACTGCGGACCCCGCGCAGAGAAGCACGGCCGCTCCGAGAAGCTCCGAGTCACCAGCCCCCGAACCTTCCAGTCCGCGCCTCCGTTTCCCCGCGGGTGAACGGCGGTCTCCAGGGAGCTCCCTCAGAGGGCGGCGGCTCCTCACGGCCGCCCCGCCAGCATCCCTCGCGGGCTGCAGCTGCCCTCCCCGACCCCGCGCTTCCGCAGTAACCAGAGTAACCACCACGCGCCCTTCGCTCGCCGCTCTCCCAGCGCGCTTAGACGGCCGAGGGGCTCCTCCCAGGCGAGGACCAGGAGGCGGAGCGCAGGGGCGCAATCCCACCCCGCCCTGCGCGCCGAGCGCGCCCGCCCCGCCCACCGCCGCCGCTAGCCAATCAGGGCACGCACCGCGCTGTAGGCCGAGATGGCGCTATGCCGCGTTTGGCCAATCGCGGGCGCCGCGGCCCGCGCGGCGTCGCCGGGTGAGGCGCTAGGGCGATGTTGCGTGGTGTGGGGTGGGGGCGTGGGGTGTCAGCCTGCCGCCGGGTGGGCAGATGGGAAGGCCCTCGCTGGCTGCGAGGGGCGGAGGGGGCGGATGGGGTCGTGCCCTGGGTCCCGCCGTCAGATTACCCGGCGCGGCCCCGGCCGCTGAGGTCCTACCCAGGAAGAGGTGGAGCGGGTCCCGAGGAAACCGCTGCCGGGAGTAACGCCGCCTAATGTCGGAACGGTGCCAATCATCCCGTGAACGTGTATTGAGCGCTTACTACGAGCCCCGGGTGTCCTAGATAGGACTCAGACACAGCTTTTCTGTCCTGAGCCTAGTGTGTATAGAGGGCAGTGAAGACCGGTGCGTGGTAAACGTGACACGGTCAGGCCGAACGTCTGGAAAAACGAGTTAGGCCGACTTGTGCCAGAAGAAGAAAGGAGAGGACATGCGGGGTGTCCCCTTACTTCATCAGAACTGTCGGGCGCCACGCACTTGTCACTGCGCTCAGCCTAACGATGCAGTGGTGTTCGTTGCCCTATTCGCTCGGCATCAAGTAGAAGGGCGGGGAGGGGGGGTCCGCGGGCAAAGAAGTGAAGTGGAGGTGTGCCGAAGTTTCCCTGAGCGGGCGACCAGGAAACCATTTAACAGGCGGCGGCCCTTCCCTCCCTCTCCGCCTCGGCCTGGAGGGAGTCAGCAAGACTTCAGGGAGGTTACCTGAATTGTGTCCAGGGCAAGCGTTCTAGGGGAAACAAAAACGTGCAAGATTTGCAAGGTGAGAGGTGACCCTTGTCATGAAATGAAACCTCCCTCGAACAGCTGACCCTGTTAACCTAACCCTGGGATGCCTCCTTTAAACCCTGCAGTTTATGTACCAATCCTTTCTGCCGCTTGGAGCACAGCTGCATTGTCACCCGTTCAATAAGTTGGTTCATACTTTGACCCCAATCTCTGGCTCTACATTTAACGGCTGAGTCGTATCCCGTTAGTCCCTATGTTCCTTGAGGGAAGAATCTCTAATAAATCAGTCACCTGTAGAACCTAGCACAATCTCCCAAAAAATGTGTTTAGTGAATGAACGAATGATGAACGACAATGGTGTAGTAGGAAGACCAAGTGAGGAGAAAGTGGAGACCTAGGCTCTGGCTGTCACTAACCAGCTTTGTGACCTTGGACTAGTCAAAAGTCAGTCAACCTCTAGGGGGAGGGAGCAGTATCTTCATGAAATCGAATCCTTAGAATCCTGTAACACTTTGCTGAGTTTAAGAAAGTATGGCATCAGGGTAACTGGATGGCTTAGTGAGTTAAGCATCTGCCTTGGGCTCAGGTCATGATCTCAGGGTCCTGGGATGGAGCCCTGCTTTGGGCTCCCTGCTCAGCTCCCTCTCCCTTTCCCCTCTTCCTGCTCGTGGTTTCTCTCAAAAAAATAAAATCTTAAAAAAAAAAAAAGTATGGCATGTCATCATTTTTCACCCCAAATATATGTCTTACCTACTAATAAAAATAATTATGTGTCAAAATACTTTCACAGGCATCATTTAACCTTCAAATAACAAAAATGAAACTTAAAGAGGTGAAGTGGCTTGGCCAGATCACAGCTGATACCTGATGAAATCGAGTTAAGCTCCTGGTCTCCAAATCTTGTGTTTCTCAATACTCTTTCTTAATTATGAATTACTGCTTTAACACTCCTCCGTTATAAAATCAAGACTTTAATTCTGACAACATTTGTGAGTATATGCATTGACACGGATTTCCTCATTCCACTGTAGGGAAAAAAAATATAAGCCCCTTCTTTGAGTAGGAAAAAATGAATATAAGAGTCTTACCTTTAGTTAAAAGGAAACTATGAAACAAATCACTTAAATAAGAATGCTTTATTGGGGCGCCTGGGTGGCCCAGTTGGTTAAATGTCTGCCTTCCGCTCAGGTCATGATCCCAGGGTCCTGGGATCCAGCCTCACATCATGCTCCTCGCTCAGCGGGGAGTCTGCTTCTCCCTCTGCCCCTCCCCCAGCTCATGCTCCCTCTCCCTTTCCCTCAAATAAATAAATAAAGGCCAAAATTCAGTTGCAAGGCAGGAGCTGTTGGGGTGTGAACCTTCACCAATCACATGTGTGGCAAGGAAAAAAAAAAAAGAATGATTCATTCTTTGTGCTGGCAAGAAAAATAAAGAATACAGAATATTTACTTCTTGAGGAGCTAAATAAAAACACCTATTTGCTGATTAATGAAATTGAGGCAAAAACACCAAATATGATTAGATTTACTATTATGTTCTCCTCATAAGTGACACATCTCGCCTGTTTTCCTAGTTTTCAATCTAAAGAGACAATGATTCTTGCTAAATTGTTTTACTCATGGAGCCCATCTTACCCCACCTAAAATGTGAACATCTAGGATTCCACAGACATCAGGGTCTGTGAAGCAGGTTTTATGTAATCGTGGGCAGTCATAAAACAGAGAAGGTGATGCTGACAGGACGTAAACTGTACCTGTTGCTAATCTCTTCAGAAGGGAATTAACTGAAATTGAACTGCGATTTTGTTCTTCCCTGACTTAAACTGAATCCTTTGTTCCAAGAACAAAAAAAATTCAAAAAGCCGAATCAAATAAAAAGGTTTTCAGAAGTCTGCAAACTTGAAACACGATATATGGTCTTGTGCTTTTACAAAACCTTATTCCTCAGGGTTCCCCAGGTTGGTCATAAAGAATTCACACGTAGGATAAGCTGGGGTGGCACTGCTGCTTCTGCGAATGTGGGGAGGACAGCTTTCGATTTATTGCAGTCAATTAATAACCGATTACCACGTATTTAGACCTTGTTATATTTTAAGTACTGTGCTACCTTCTTTGCAAACATTTATTTAATCCTTACAGAAACCCCGTGAGGTGGGCCTCATCTCTGCTTTACAGATGAGGAAGCAGGTCCAGAGTGGTTACTTGCCACCATAATGGGATTGATGATGGTGGACCACCCCAACAGCTCCTGCTCGCAACTGAATTTCAGCCTCAATAGCAAATGACCAAATTTAAATATCAAACATTAATCAAACTCTTAAGTTGTCTGTGGTAAAAAAAATACTGCAACACTTGTCCCCAGATACTACAGTTGAAGACAATTTGGACAAACCTACCTAACATACAAAGGTAAAAAGATGCTTAGGTGAGGGTCACATAAAAGCCAATGATATTCAATGATGTTCTCCCCTTTTTTGAAAGCAGAAAAATCACCCCAAATGCTTTGTAAGTCTTTTGTTAACTTTTGGTTTATTTTTTAATCCTGTAACAATATGAAACAGCTTAACTGCCTAACCAGTATCAGGCATAGTATGATCATGAAGGAAGACATATTCCCCACGCAAATCAGTTATCTACAAGCTACAGCCACTGCAGCAGCTCTACTTGGCCCTTTCTGGCTCTACATTCCTAATTTCTATCTCTAGAAGGTTTTCACAAAATATATTTTGAATCCAAAAATGAGACCAGAAATCCCGAGCAATTCAGGAGTCTTGACCTTCCTACACATCTACTCCTTGCACTGGCAGGAAAAAATAGGGGCATAAGCATAGGAAATAACTTAATAACTTTACAAAGCATCAGTCCCATTGGACGGACAAAGAGGGAGGATCCACACACACTACTGAGTCAGGAGGCAAAAGAAAACGGTCAAGACTGGAACTGAGGAATGTCCAATGGCAAACCGTCCCTGCACATCGGCTCTGACTCAGGGGGTTAATTACTAGAAAAAGAACCCAGGATCTGATCTGACCAGGAGTTATGTAATGAGAAAACTGAGGGGAAAAGACTATGGGTCAAAAATTTTTAAACAGAATTCAAGAATTCTACCTCTTAATCTGGCTTTGGCCACGACAACAGGATCATATCACTAGATTACCAAGATGGCTGAACATAAGACATACAAGAATGGCCAATCTCTGGACTGAGTGCCTCTATTTCATTTCTACTCTAGGTTGCAATTCTTCTTGGAGAGCAGAAACCTCATAGCACATTTCCTACAGTCTTACAGGAAATGTTTATGAGTCTGTCAAGAATAATAATCTTGAAAGAAAGAACTTTATATGATATCCCATAGAGCAGTCACCAGTCACGTGTGGCTAGTGAGTGCTTGGGAGGTAGTTAAAGCAACTGAGGAACCAGATTTTAAATTCCATTTCATCTCAATATAAATTTATTTAAATAGCCACATGTGGCTAGTGGCTATTGTATTAGACAATATAGTGCTAAATACTCTGAAAATCAATGTCCAGCAAATAAAAATGCATTTAAAAAACTGAGTCTTTTCTGTCTTAAGAGCCACAAAAACAGCCAGGAAATCACATTATTTGTTCAAAAAGAATCTTTCTCTGGATAAATCCCTGAGGCCAGTAATGAATTATTGCCACCCAATCAGGCAAGAGGAAACAGGGAAATTCAATGGCTAGCTCAGCTTCAAGCTCTCAGGTGCCCTTATTTCCCGGGTTTCTCTTTATGTTTGCCTTTGAAGCTATTCCAATCTTACCTTAATCAAAATACATTTCTCCTCCATCAGTGGCAGTGTCTCTCCCTGGGTGCATGTAATGAGCTGGGGATCAGGGCCTTCCCATCCTCTAACCTGGGAGGTTGACTCTTCCAGACATTATGGCAAACACACCGAAGAAACTCTGCAGTAACACCTTCATTATAATGGCCCAGTAAGAAAAGGGAAAATAAATAAATAAACAAATAGGCTTTGGGACTCAAGAGGAAGATGGATTTGGGACTGAAAAAGAAGAGATGAGGGCCATTTCCCCTGAACAGTTTTTCCAAGTCCACCCATGAGGAAAGTCTTCAACTTCGGGACACTTGAAAGACTTTTCTATGTGAATCTTCCGATGCTGATTAAGATAGGCACTTCTGCTGAAGCACTTCTCACAGTCAGTGCATTTGTAAGGTTTTTCTCCCATATGAGTCCTCCGGTGCCTGATAAGATTAAAGCTCTGACTGAAGCACTCGCCACAGTCAGGACACTTATAAGGTCTCTCTCCTGTGTGCGTCCTTTGGTGAATCACCAGGGTGGAACTCTGACTAAAAGTTTTCCAACACTCCGAACACCGGTAAGGTTTTTCTCCCGTATGCGTTCTCTGATGTCGAATGAGATGGGAGCTGAGACCAAAACGCTTTCCGCACTCACAACATCTGTATGGTTTCTCCCCTGGCTGAAGTCTGCATTCTTCCACCACACTGCAGTTCTGACTCAAGCTTTCTTCATATTCGGAACTTTCATAGGGCTTTTCTCCTGTGTGGGTTTTCCGGTGTGTAATTAGGTTTGAACTTCGACTGAAACTCTTCCCGCATTCCGTACACGGATACGGTTTTTCTCCCGTATGAATTCTCTGATGTTTTATTAGGGTCGAATTACAACCAAAGCTTTTTCCACACTCAGGACATCTGTAGGGCTTCTCACCTGTGTGTGTCCGCTGGTGGCGAATCAGGCTCGAACTCTGACTAAAACTCTTTCCACAGTCAGGGCACTTATAAGGTTTTTCTCCGGTGTGAATCCTCTGATGTTCTATTAGGACATAACTGTGGCTGAAGCATTTCCCACACACAGGACATTCATATGGTTTTTCACCGGTATGTGATCTGTGGTGCTGAATCAGGTGGGAGCTGCTACTAAAGCTTTTCCCGCACTCAGGACATTTATAGGGTTTCTCTCCTGTGTGGGTCCTCTCATGGATAATGAGATGGGAGGTATTGCTGAAGCTTTTCCCACATTCACCACACTGGTAGGGCTTCTCTCCTGTGTGAGTCCTCAGATGTTGAATCAGGTGAGAGCTGTTACTGAAGCATTTCCCACACTCAGAGCATTTATAAGGTTTTTCTCCTGAGTGGGACCTCTGGTGAATACGCAAATGAGAACTGTTACTGAAGCTTTTCCAACATTCAGAGCACTTGTAGGGTTTGTCTCTGAAGGTCGAGTTCTGCTGGGCAGAGGCACTGCAGTGTTCCCCTGGGTCCCAACTCCAGTGACTGGGTTTTTCATCTTTTCCTGTAGAGTTTCCCTGATTCTCTGACTTGCCATCATTCTCACAGGAATTGTTACACCAGATCTCATCTCCCTGCGACCATGTCAATGGAATTTCTTTTGTATTCTCATGCTCACAATTTTGCAGGCCATCTCTTTTAGACCATTTAGAGGCTCTCTCTTTCTCTGCCGTGGAGTTATTGTGTGGAGCAGTTTCCAAATTATTCTTACTTTCATCTCCTGTAAGAATAAACAAATATTCTAAACATATTCCCTAATCTCTACGTGGGGAAGGAAATTCTGAATTGCAGTGGAAGGGAGGGAATAACAAAGTAAAACCTCATAAATTCTTTTATATTAAAAAAAAGTGTTTAAAGCTGGTTTTACTTTTTCTACTCTAAGTGTTCATGAGAAGCATGTGAATTTTTTGGGTTTAATGAAGTATTTGAACAGATGTCAGCAATTACCAAGGGGGGATTACTGATCTAAAAACTTCATTAAACTTTATTCTGGAAGACTTAAAAGAAATAAAGGGATCTGAGTAAGGGAGAAACTGAATAAGCCACATGCTAAGGTGAAAACTTGACAACACTTTAGTTAAAATCTGAAAAAATATAGAAATAACTATGATACCCACTATTTATTAAGAACAATGGCTTGGCATATAGTTATTAATCCTAAAAAATATGAGACAGATATTCATTTTTCTTAAAGATGAGAAAACAGGTTGTAAAAGGTAACATAGCTTGTAAGCAACAGAGCAGGAATCAAATTAAAGTTTGTCCCATTCAAATGCCGTTCTTTGTACACACTCTGTAGCACTCTATGGCACATCTTACATTGAATTTCCAATGGATTCAGGTCATCTTCTTGATCCCTCACCTGTAAAAGGGCTTTTCAAACTCTCCCTCTCCTTGCAGCCACTAGAATCTGAGACCAACAGCTTTTGCTCTTGCTCCATCAGTGGTCACACCCAGGGTAGGGATCAGAAATCCTGTGGAAGGAAACAGGTTATGCTTGCAGGCATCTGCTAAAAATGTCCTTTTTCCTTCTTTCCCAACCATTGCAACATAACAACCCTAGGCACAGAATGTTCTGTGCACCAGACTGAAAAAAAGAAACATGGTCTTTAGAAGGTTTTTTTTTTTGGGGGGGGGGGGAGTGGGGGATCTTATCTCAGATGCAAGTGTTTCAAATTAAGTTTAACCCAATTTACTTTTTCTAAGGAAATGCCAATAAAAAAATTAAATCTTCACACTGAAGTCTGAGGATCAAGCTTCAAAAACAGAATGAATACTAATACTCATTGTCCACTCAAGAGTTTAGAAACACTTTTAATTGAAAACAGGAAGGTTTTTTTGGAAAAGGTAACAATAACAAGACTTCAAAAAATAAATATACAGGTATAGGAAGCAGTTAAAGAGAAAGCACCCTGTTCAGAAAGAATAAGCTGGCCCTTGACAGAAGGATGAAACATTGAAGTTCAATTTCAAAAGAAAGTTAGAATTTATATAATCAGTAAAGAAAGAAAAGAAAAGAAAAGAAAAGAAAAGAAAAGAAAAGAAAAGAAAAGAAAAGAAAAAAGAAAAAAACATAGGACAAAGCAGGGCTAGAATAATTATAGCCAATAACCCCTAAATCTAAAAGGGAAGCTAATGAGGGAGTTCTTCCTTGCCTCTTACTTTCTCAGTCTATTATAATCACCATATTCCTTTTAGCCTAAACTTTATCTTCTGGAGTCAACTATGATTCTTGACCTACTTTAAGGGACTCATCTATCACTGGAAGGCAGGCATAAATAGACTTGCAATCCATTTCGGGATATAAAGAACAGCATGATTTGGGAAAAATAAGAGCCTAAAATAAGGATGTACAAAGACACACGTGGAAAACAAACAAAAAATTTGTTTTTGGAGGAGTATAAAAAGGTATAATTTTCACCTTATTATTGCCTATTATGCGCCAGGAAGTGAGCTAATACTTTACACATAATATTTCTCATATAATTTTCACAATAGCCCTTGGAGATCTATAAACAATTACCAGCATGTTATTACAGATGAACAAACAAGACATTAAGAAACTTTCCCAAGGTCACACAACCAGAAAGGGCTAGAGCAGAATTCAGTCCCAAGTCTGTTTGGATACTGACTTTCACACTCGTATCTATTATGGTAAGGCAGAGCAGGGGACAGAGCTGGGCATAACCCCAAACTGCAAATGAATCTCAAAGAGGACCTTTATTCTAGAAAACATTTACTGGATTAAAAAAGATTTACATCTATCGACCTGATACCAAAAGGAGCTGGCATTCCCTAAGCACCTCAGCAACTAGGGATTTGTTACAGGAAAAGGTGAAACTAGTCTAAATTACAAATAACCCTACCGTTTGAGCGAGGTGAAGGGGGGAACCCACACACCTAAAAGGAAAAAAAGGGGGGGATTGTTCATTTGGAGTAATATGTTTTGCTGTCTATCTATTTCATCAAAGTCTTTACAAACGAAGTAAAAGTCCGGGTAACAGAGACCCGTGTAGCATTTTCCCTGCTAAGAAACTATTTACTTTGGTAGTAGGGGGCCCTCAGAAACACTGGCTCAGCAAACCGGTAGCAAACTCAGGCCATAAATGGTATTACAAGGCTGTTCCTTAGATGTCACTCCACAGAAATGGGCTGTTTTCACTGTCCTAGAGCCGAGGTGCTTAGGATGGGGCCGTGCTTTGGATTAGAAAGTCTTCCAAAGAAAATGCACTGCCTGAAGCTTAGCTGTAGGAACCGTTAGCAGGGGGCAGAGGCTGGGGTGCACTGCAGGGTGAAGTTCCAGGAGACCAGATCGTCTCCAGCCCACAAGCTCCTTTAAGGGACCCGCCAGGCAAGGGAGGCGAGGGTAGCGCGATGGCCGGGGCGGCGGGAGACCCTGGGCCTCGGCCCCTCGCAGCCGCGGGATCCCTCTCCGGGCACACACTGCAGCCTGGGTAGTGCAGTGGCCACTCCTCCAGCCCGCAGCCCTTGGCTCCCTTCCCCCCGAGAAGGAACTCACTGTTCCGGGGGCCACGCACGAGGCGCCCAGCACCCCAGCAGGCCCAGCGGTCCCGGAGCAAGAAGCCCCGAGCTCCTTCTGACCCCACCAACCCAGGGTCCTAAACTCCCCAGACCGGAAGACAGAAACAGGAAGTCACCCTAGCCCCTCCCCACTCCCCCGGCCGGCTGAGCCGGAGCCTCTCTAGGAAGCAGGGATGGCCAGGTCTCGTTGGTCTTAACCCTTAGGATCCCGGGCCAGAAAGGGAGTGCTGGTGGATCTCCTTCCCTCGCGCTGTCTGTCGTCTGTCCACTTGATTCTCGCTCCTCACACTTGTCAGGCGCCTTATAATAGGGGCCCGATTGGAGCGAATACTTTCCCTTGCCATCAGGGCATCAACGGCTTTTTCATCATCAGTACAAGAAAAATGAATCGAGCATTTGCTAAACTCCTGTTGTTTCCGTGGCCACCGCTGTGAACAGGGATGTATGTTTAGCTGTGAAACAGTTGAACAGCTGAGGCATCCACCCACGCACAAAACAATTAGTTAACAAGGCGCCGTTATTAATAACACCCGGAGAAGCTCCTAAACTCTGGTCTTTTACTACAGAGAAAATGGAAGGCAATCCCTTCATCTCCCCCCGTATCAAGCCTACAAATCTACTTAGGTCTGCGCCCTGGCCACTCTCTTCCCTCCTGTTACAACGGAGGATTGATCCACATTTAAAAGGAGTCCTTTACTGCTGCTCACTTTTCTTCCCACTCTTACACTAACAACTAACCTCTCAATTCTACCACTGCCATCCAAAAATAGTTCTTCGGCTTTTTTTTCCCCTCACAATGTTTCCATTTTATGACTTCCCGCTGACGTTTTAACTCATTTCTCCTGCCTCAAAAGCAATAAATCACTAAGATCACCATTGACTTCTGTGTTGGTATCTGTCAGTTCCCAAGTCCTCTTTGGGGAGTTTTGAGACTGCTGAGAATTCCTTTCTTCTAGAAACACTTTCATTTTAGCAGAGCTTTGTTAATCTTTAGTTAACTTTTGCCCTAGATTATATGCTCATCATTAAAATAAATGAGGACTTTCAGAAAACAACATGAACATAAGACATCAGTGTAATTTTTTTTTTTTTTTTGTAGATTTATTTATTTGAAAGAGAGAGTGTGCACTGGAACAAGGTGTAGAGGGGCAGAGGGAGAGAGAAAGAAGCAAACTCCCCCCTGAGTACGGAGCCCAGCTTGGGGCCCGTTCCCAGGATCCTGAGATCACGACCTCGGCCAAAACCAAGAGTTCACTGGTCAACCAACAGAGCCACCCAGGCACCCGAAGATATTGGTGTATCTTATATAGGCTGATAATAGAAACATTCTTTTAAAGTGACACCACATTATCCTCATTGTCGTCCAACATCTTTAGCAGTCCTGATAGTCTCTTTTGCAAGCCTGGTCTTCTCTAAATGTTGAGGTTCCTCAACGGCATCCCAGGACCTCTTTCTTATCCTGAAATGTCCTCTGTCTGGGCAACCTCACTCACTTTCACATTTTAAAATGCCACCAGTGCAGACAACTCGCAAATTTATATCTCCAGCCCAGGCTACATTTCTGAGCTCTTCACTCTTATCACCAATGGTCTACTTGACATCTCATCTTAGAGGTCTCAGGAACACCTCAAAATCAAAATGTCAGAAGTCAAAATCTTCTCTCTCACTTTCTTCTCCCGTATAGACATACGAACACAAAATAAACCTGTTCCTCTTCCACTATTCTCTCCCAACCATCCATCCAGTTCTAAAGAAGCCTAGAAGTCCTTTCTGTCACCTCCCTTTTCCCTCCCCTCCCTATATAATCCATAAGCCTCATCCGTTGTGTACTTCACACAGAATTCTCAAATTCAGATGCTTCTCCCAACCACCTGGGCCACCCTAAATTCAGACAACTATCACCCTCACCTGAAGAATTTCAGTAGCACACTAACAATGCCCATCGTTGCCCCTTCTCCTCATCCAATCTCCTCAATGAGTCCAGAGTGACCTTTTTCAATGATAAATTTGAACCTCTCACCTTTCTTCATCTAGTCAAAGCCTATCCTACCTTCAGACTCCAGCTCACTTTACATCACTTCCTCACAAAAGCTTTCCACACCCTTCCTGACAGGGTCAAATCCCTGTTGACTGCCCTTCTAGCACCATGTTTCTCTCCAGAGTAGCCTATCTTATGACTGCAACTTTATATTTGTTTGCATGATTGCTATTTTATTTTGCCTCCCCAAACAAATGTCAAGCTCATGAGGGCAGAGTTCATCCCTGTTTTTGCTCACTCTTCTACCTTAGAACCTAGCACACTTTCTGACTCTAACAAATATTTGTTGAGAGCCTCCTATGTGCCTGTTACTGTATATTCTTAGGCACTGAGGATGTAACAATACACAAAATAGTGTGGGGGAGACCATCAATGAGCAACACAACTGATGTCTATCTCTCTCTCTCTCTCTCTCTCTCTCTCGCATGCTGAGGAAGGTGTACTATTTTAGTTAAAGTGGTCGTGAATGTTCTCTCAGATGAGGAGATATTTCAGCAGAAATCGGAAGGAAGAGAAAATAAGAACCATACAGTTATCTAAGGGAGGAACAATTAAGACAGAGGAACAGTAAAGGAAAAGAACTTGAGATGGGAATGTGCTTAACGTGCTCAAGAAACAGTAAGGAGCAAAATAAGTGAGATGAACCATGGTAGGAAATAGGGCAGAGAAGTCAGACCCCATAGTCCATGACTGATGGACACGGAAATGTGTCACTCAGATTCCCTTTTAAGAAAAGATTTATTGGGGCACCTGGGTGGCCCAGTCAGTTAAGCGTCCAACTCTTGATTTCAGTTCAGGTCATGATCTCAGGGTTGTGAGATTGAGCCCCGCATCAGGCTCTGCGCTGGGCGTGGAGCCTCCTTAAGATTCTCTCTTTCCCTCTGCCTCTGCCCTTTCTCTCTCTCTCCCCCGCCCTCTAATAGATAAATGAAAGAAAGAAAGAAAGAAAGAAAGAAAGAAAGAAAGAAAGAAAGAAAGAAAGAAAGAAAGGGAGAAAGAGAAAGAAAGAAAGAAAGAAAGAAAGAAAGAAAGAAAGAAAGAAAGAAAGAAAGAAAGAAAGAAAGAAAGAAAAGGCTTGCTGCCCAACTTCCGGGAGTGCTCTGACCAGAGAGCTCTCAGCTGTCAGCCCCCCTCAGGGATTGCCTTAGCTGCAGAGAAGAGATTCTCCCAAAGTCACACTCTTCCTGGGCAGTCCACAACAATGACTGATCGAGGCAGAAGTATAAAACCTGGACCTTGCACCCAAAGCAGACAACTCTTATGAACAATTTCAGCTCCTAAGTTCTCGGTGGGGTGGGTAGAAGCAGCTGTGGTCAGTGCCCCCCCAAGTCAGTAGGCGAACCTCTCCTTCTGCTCAGGCCTGGGTTCTTGCCCTCCCTTCCACATCTGAGACTGGGTTCAAGAATGAATACATGAGTGAATTTGCTCATCAGATTGTCTTATATTGTAGTAGGCTGGGTAGGTATCTGACCCCCAGGGTAGCAGGTGAGCCGAGCACAGAATCCTGTCTCGTTCTTACATTCGAAGCACAGAGGACATAGTAGGAGCCACCAGATACTGAATGCTTTAATAAACTCCTAGGCTGAAAGGTCTGGAAGGTAACGGGGCATATTCCTGTCGTGAAGCTGGGAAAATTCATCAAGTCCTTCTATTCCTCCTTCCATTTCCCTTGTTTCTTTTGTTCTTTCGTGCACTTATTCAACCAATATTTAGTGTCACCAGCTGTTGACTTCCTGAGAGGGCCCCCCTGCGTGGGAACTGGGCTGGCTTGCCCTCGCCCCTGGCTGGCTGATGCAGGGCACTAGCAGAGGGGGCTTCTGCCCGTCCCCGGCCGTGGCTGTTTCCAGGCATCGGCGTCACTGAGAGTAACAGTTGCAACTGTCTTTACAGGGCTTCTCTGGGAGTGTTTTCAGCCTCACAGTACAGACTACCTTACTCACAATTGTTTAAACAATAAGGACTTTATTATTCACTTAGAAATGTCTAAAGGAGGCAGCACTGGGATAGATTGAGCTGCCCAAAAATTCTCCTGTGTCTAGGAGAGCAAGGGGCTTGGCACTTGCTGTCAACTGAATTACGTCCCCTCAAAATTCGTATGTCAAAGCCTTAACCTTCAATGTGATGGTATTTGGCCACAGGGCCTTGGGGAAGCAATTACGTTTAGAGGTGGTCATGAGAGCGGGGCCCTCATAGTGGGATTATTAGCACTCTGACAAGAGTGGACAACAAAGATCTTACTCTGTCTCTCCACCATGGGAGGACACAGGCAGAAGGCAGCCATCCACAAGCCAGGGAGAGAGGTCTCACCGGAAGCCCACCATGCTGGCACCCTGATCTGACTTCCAGGCTCCAGAACTCTGAGAACATAAAAGTCTGTCATTTAAGCCACCCCAGCCTGTGGCGTTTTGTTATGGCCTTCTGTCACTTGAGCTGACCAATACAGTACCGAGCTGACGAGCTGACAATGCGATCAGAACAGCTTGCAGGAAATGGTCAGTTGTCAGGTTTTATTCTCTGCAGGGATATTTGCGTTTCAAAAGAGAAGGGGGTTAGAACAATGGCATCCCTAATGGGCAGGTGTGCAAAGCCATGTGGTGAGGGGCGGTGTGGTCTCCTAATCAGCACATTCTTTGCCTCACGTACAAGATTTAAGGCCCTTTACAAAGAAATTGGATTTCTCTAAGCCTCAGTAACTTGCCGTGTGGTGATACCCACCTTCCCCAGAGTTTCTGAGGCTTATTTTGATGACTTTCAGTGCTGGGCTTTCGGGTCCTGTCAGCAGATCTCTGGCTCCTTTTCTTCTCTTCATCATCCCGCCTTTCCAATTCTCCCTCTATTACTTGGCCTGGGGGTGTATACAGAGAATTGTTCCTGCAACAATCACTAATCCACGGACCTTTGCACCTGATTCAACGCCTCCAGGGTGCAGAGAGCAGAGACTTGGCTCAGCGAGAAAGTATGGACTGGCACAGAGCACCAAGAAGTCCAGGAGCTGGGATGCCTGAGTAGCTCGGTCTGTTAAGCGTCTGCCTTTGTCTCAGGTCATTACCCAGGGTCCTGGGATTGAGTCCCACTTCTGGCTCCTTGCTCAGCGGGAAGCCTGCTTCTCCCTCTGCTTCCGGCTCCCCCTGCTTGTGTGCAATCTCTCTCTCTCTTACAAATGAATAAATAAAATCTTAAAAGAAGAAGAAGAAGAAGGGGAAGAAGAGGAGGAAGAAGAGGAAGTCATCAAAGAGCCATCCGGCCATCGTCCCTGACGCAGAGGATTACCTGGGTTGAAACTGATACCGAGGAGATCCTAACATCTTTTTAGAAGGTGGGTGGGTGACTGGGTGTGGAGGTTGGGAGGGGAAAGAAATGTCCAGGATGGTTGGATTCTGGTGCTAAGGAAAGGCGACGGGGTCAGCAGGGCCGAGCCTAGATGGCGCCTCTCTCATAAGAGCACTGGAGGGCTCTTTCCTTCTTCCTAGTAAAGGCTCACGATTCTAAACTGTGTCAGCAGGTGGCCCCAGAGGCAGCTGTTTGGAGAGATTGTCACCAAATATAAGCAACTCTGAGGAGGGACTGAATGCTGTACAATCTTGGAGTCTTGATGCAAACACGAAGTGGTATTTGTACCAATTAGGTTTAACCAGAATAAACCTGAGTGTAATGGAGGATTATGAGGATTGTGGATTCTCTCTAATGTGAGCCATTTGGAATTAATTAGCATAGAGGAAGAGAGACTATTGTCCCCAGGGCCAAATACCACTCTCTAGAATGTTAGGGGTCATTTTTCCTCCTTGGCCGCAGACTTTCTTTAAGGTTAGCTGTCTTCAAACGTCCTCATCTTGGCACCCGCCCTGTGGTAAGCCAATCTTCCTCCAGAAGCCTAAAACTCAAGGCTAGGCAGACCTCATTCCTGGCTAGACAGGTGAATTCTGGTTCTTGGGGCCAGGTCTAGTTCTCCAAGTCACAGAGCCGGCGAAACCTACAAAACTGGCCTCAAGTTATACCAGAACCTAGAAAAGGAAGATGCCCTTTGGAAATTTGAGGTTTGGTAGGGGTGTTGAGGAAGAATGAAGAGCTGCAGAAATATCTATATATTTTTATTGTCTTTCAACAATATTAAATCAAATGATAGCATGTATGGAAGGTTCATACTTCTCAGCCTGGCACTGTAACAACTCAGTACATGGGCTACTGTTAATATGGAAATCACATGCAAAAGGACTTCCTGGTTAATGTGTTTCATATCATAACTGCAGCTTGGCAGGGGGTCATGCTCTATTTTCTTCTTTTCTTTTAAAGAATTTATTTGAGAGAGAAAGACAGAGAGAAAGAGTGGGGTGGAGGGGCAGAGGGAGAAGGAGAGAGAGAATCCCAAGCCGACTCTGCACTGAGCATGGAGCTTGATGAGGGGCTCGATCTCACGACCCTGAGAGCATGACCTGAGCCAAAATCAAGAGTTGGACTCTGGGGCGCCTGGGCGGCTCAGTCAGTTGAGCATCTGCCTTTGGCTCAGGTCATGATCCCAGGGTCCTGGGATCGAGTTCCTCATCGGGCTCCTTGCTCAGCAGGGAGCCTGCTTCTCCCTCTTCTCCTCACTCGTGTGCTCTCTTACTATCTCTGTCTCTCTCTCTCTCTCTCTCTCTCTCAACTAGTAATCTAATCTAATAAATAAAATCTTTAATAAAAAAAAAAAGAGACGGGTGCTTAATTGACTGAGCCACCCAGGCACCCCTGTATTTTCTTCTTTTATCTAGAACTCATCTTTCAGTTCCCATGAGTCTCTTCTTCCCTCTAAATTTCTCATTAAATCCTTTTTACATTAGATCTCAGAACAGAAAGTGACTGATTTTTATGATACTCATTTGTGAAAAATGTATTCCATCGAGGCAGGCAATATATAAATAACAGCTTTGAGTCTATCTGCCCGTCCCTGATCGCATATTGCTTTGGGCTGGCATGCTCGGAGAGAGACGGTATTATCAGCTTCACCTAATGATATAACTAATGCATTGGGTTTCCACTGGAGTCAGTTAAGAAAGCACTTTTCTCCGAGAACCATCTTAGCTGTGATCAAAAAATGATAGCCAAAATTAACAGGCAAACAGGCCTTTGAAAGTATTTGAAGTGAATGTGGAAATTCTCAAGGTTGTAGAACATTACAACAGGAAGTCTTCTTAGAGTTCTAGGACACATTTGAGAATATGTGGGACTTTTTGATTATCTTTGGGTCCCTTTGGCTAATACTACCAGTAGTTAGTGGGCAAATGCTACATACTGAATGGGTCCCCCCAGGTTTCAGGTATGAAGTCCTAACCCCACAATGTGACCGTATTTGGAAATGTATTTCCTTTAAGGGACTTTAAGGGCCTTCAAGGAAGTAATTCAGGTTACATGAGGTCGTATGAATGGGGCCCTAATCCAATAGGACTGATTACTTTTTAAGTTTTAAGTAATTGATTTACTTATTTATTTATTTATCTGAGAGAGAGAGAGAGAGCACAAGCAGGAGGAGAAGCAGGCAGAGGGAGAGAGAGAAGCAGGCTCACCACTGAGCAGGGAGCCCGACTCGGGACTCGATCCCAGGACCTTGAGATCATGAGTAGAGCCAAAGGCAGATGCTTCACTGACTGAGCCACCCAGGCATCCCTCTTTTAAATTTTTCATGTGCTTATGTGCAGTTTACCTTTTGTCTCAGTTCACCTGAGCTATTTATCTGCTTGGGGGAACATCATTTGATACTGAGGGACTGCGAAGAGACAGACGAGGGTAATGCTGAGCGGTTGACATTCAAAAATGACATTTTGCTGCAAGACAATCTGGCATTCTTTGCCAAGCTCTTGCCTTGAGAGATTATTTAAAGTCCTTTCACATATGAAGGGTTTGCTTTGGGGCTCAAAGAGTTTTTCCTATGGGGGTTCCCGAAAGAAGACAAAGCCCTTTGGCTGAGGGTGGAGAGCTTTAGACTGAGAAAAGTAGTACTGGGAGCGGGAAGCTAGTGCCCCCTCCGTTCCCTGGCCGCCCTGTCTAGAACTTGTACCCCAGTCACTTATGGTTACCTGACACTCTGTTTTATACTTGTTTGTTTCTTTGTTCATTGTCTTTCTCTCTGACTAGCGTGTCCATTCTATGAGGCAGTGCTTTGCCTATGTAATCACGGCTATATTCCACGCATCTAAAACAGTACCTGGTAGTTCAAGAAATATTTACTGAATGAATGAATGAGTTTTCTTTTTTCTTCATCTCCCTTCCACATCTAAAGAAGTAGGAGAAAGAGAAATAATTTAATTTGAGAGGATATCTTTAAAACTTTGGAACTGATTCACTGGATCTCCTCTACTTGCAGAGGAAACCCTAAGAACTGGCTTCATAAATTCACATCCTGGAAGATCTGAGGACAGGCCCATTTCTGACTCACTACTGCTCATTGTTCTGCAAAATCCAAGTGTGCTTCCTTTGAATTCCTTCTCAGAGTTTATGGTGTGACAAATGATATCTCAAATGGCCTTGGGCCACTCATTGGTCAGAAAGTGCATAGAGAAAATAGAGCTGATGCCCTGGGTGCCTGCCTGTTTCTGGCCAGCAAACCTAGGACGCTGTTGCATGGACAGTGGCGACCCCTTCTCCGTCATCGGTTTAATGGGCACTGGGGCTCAGAGGAGCTACCCAAAGAAACATGCCATGTCACTGAAGGAAGTCATACCTCCTTGACCATCATCTCTGTGGGAAGTGGATATGGGTGAGAAGGTGAAGACAGGATTCTGCATTAGAAAACAAAGCTAGCGGGAAATCCAGTGCGTTCAGGTCACGGGGATTTAGCAATCCTCACTGGGACTTTTCTTTGCCACGAAACAATAAATGTCCAAGGAAACACTAGGTTGAGTGACCAAGAATGTGCGTCTTCACAAAGGATCAGGACCATCAAGTTCTTTGTTTATCAGGATCCAGAAAGATCAATCACATTCCTTTGAGATAAATTACACAGTGACTCTTGACTAGAGTGGGAAAGGGAAGGAGGGAGAAAGAATCCACAAAGAGCGTGGCACTTGGCAATAGGACATCTGTATACTATCAAGTTCAAGTTCAACAAGTCATTTGTTACTTGTGACAGCCTCTATTCTAAAATGGGGTCTCATCTAGTATTTTGCTGTTTCCTTATTACAGAATTAACAGAATTTTAAAGCTAGCTGGGAAATAGAGCTGTCATCCAACCTTCTTTTGTGGATGAAAAACTGAGAAGCAGAAACATTAAGTAACTCAGATGGATTAACTTGCAGCCCATGTGTGATTTATGTCTTTACTTCATAGTAGAAAACAAATATGTATTTTATGAAAGGAAAATTTCTCTGTCTGCTTTCAGGGGACTAATTAATGTAGTTACGTAATATTTCAATTAACTTGGAAGGATAAATAGGTCGCTGTAACACCAATGTGACAGACATTTTTCAACACTTATAAATGTTACTGGCTTTAGAAACTTAACCATTGTTGAAATTTCTTTGCTATGAAAGCATTTTGCTAATAAATACATATATTGGGTAAATACAGAGACTAAAATTAAACAATGTCACTGTTCTCACTATAAGCTAAGGAGCCTAATATATATCTGGGAGTATTTGTGCCCTGTGGTGTCCACCTGTCATGGAATTTTCCAGAATATTTTCAGGTTAATGTATTTTTATTCCTTTTCATGGATGTTACTTATAAAATGTGTGACATGTAATTTAATTTTTATATTTTGTATGACTTTTCCATAAATAAATTTTTAAGTTAGGGGGAAAAAAAGAATAAAATGGAGTCTCTTCAACTGCAAAATAGGAAAAACCTTCTAGCAAGCTATTAAATTATAATAAGAAATAATGGGCTCTTAATCTATATTGTCATCATAAAAAGAACATTTATCTGCTGAGTGGTGCAAAGTTGACCAAGTACTTTCCCACCAATATGCCACTTATTCCTCGCCACATGTCTGTGAAAAGAATAGAGCAGGACCCATGAGCATTTTGAAGACAGGAAAACTGAGGGTCCGAGAGGGGAAGTGAGTTGCCTAAGCCCATAGAGCCAGTGGTGGAATTGGGTTTTTTATTTTTATTTTTTTAAAGATTTATTTAGAGAAAGAGAGCATGCGAGTGATGGGGGGGCACAGAGGGAGAGGAAGACAAGCAGACTACCCGCTGAGTGGGGACCCAGTGCAGGGCCAGATCGTAGGACCCTAAGACTATGACTGAGCCAAAATCAAGATTCAGATGTCCAACTAACTGAGCCACCCGGGCGCCGCTGGAGTTGGGTTTTTTAAAGCCCTGGTCTTCCAGCCCCCACTCTCAATATGTCTTGCACTACATTTGAATTCAGCGCTCCATGGTGGGTCACCAATAGAGTGAGCATGAGATTTATCACCCAAACCAGGACACTTTGGAGAGTGAAAGAGGCTCTGTGAATAATTATTCTGAGATAATAACTGGAAACCAGGACCGTCTCAAGGATACTTGGATGAACAGTTGCCTTAATCATGGGCAGAAGTGGAGGTGATGGGCGCCCTGTCCTCTACACTGCCCTACTCCTCTTTCTTCAGCAGAAGACATCAATCTTCTCTTTTTTTTGGAAAGTGAGTGACTTTTCAGTCCTGAGCAGCACAGTTCAATAAACAGACTGGTTGGGTCAAGTAACGAGGAGCCAGTTCTCTACTTTGGGCCACCATGTTTGATCAATTTGGACCCCAAAGCTCAGGAAATATGGCCAGTACTTGGAAGATGCAATCAAGAGTAAAAGAAGGAGGGATGTCTGGCTGGCTCAGTTGAGGAAGCGTGCAACTCTTGATGTTGGGGTTGTGAGTTTGAGCCCCACATAGGGTGTAGAGATTACTTAAAAATAAAATCCTTAAAAAAAAAAAAAAAAAGAGGGGCACCTGGGTGGCTCAGTTTATTAAGTGCTGCCTTCAGCTCAGGACCCTGGGATCAAGCCCCACGTTGGGCTCCCTGCTTAGTGGAGAGCCTGCTTCTCCCTCTCCCTCTGCCCCTTCCCCCCACTCATTTTCTCTCTCTCTCTCTCTTGCTCTTGCTCACTGTTACTCTAACTCTAATAAATAAATAAAATCTTTAAAAAAAAAGAATAAAGGAAGGAAAGATGAAGTGGCTTCTGTAGGACGGAGAGTAGGAGGCTGATGAGAACAGTCAGGAAGGACAATTGGGCAACTCATGATCCGACAGCTGGGTGGCAAGCTGCTTGGGTGTTACCAGTGTCCATGTGTTTCTGCTGGGGAAGGCAGATTCTTTCACGGGGGTAAGGCCATGAGGCTTCCTAGAAGGGTAGAGTCTGCCCCATCCGGCTGGCTTGATTATTTGTTTCCTGGTCCCTGTGAATATCTCAGTGGTCCCTGTGATACCTGTTATGGCAAGAGCTTGCTTCGGGATAGAGTTACTTATGCAAAAGTGCATGATAACAATGAAGAGTAATTATATTTCTAATAATAGCACATTTCTTTTGCAGAATGCATTTATCATTTTTAATGTTTTTACCACTGTCCTGAGTTCATATATGTAAAGTTATTAAATCAGTACCTGCCATGTAAGAAGTGTTAATGTGTTTTCTATTATTATTTTGATTTCATTTGATTCTCAAAAACACCCTACAAGCTCAAACAGATATGACAGAAAAGAAAACGAAGCATGCTTTGCCTCGGTTTATTTTCCATTGCTAACCAGCCTATCTATTTCAACAGCATGACGCTGGTTAGAATTCTTTGAGTTCCGCTAAGAACATCTTCAAACCAATTCAGCCTGTAAGTCTAGACACCCTTCTGGTCCATGCCACTTGGATATTTGGAATCTTGAAGCAAGTATGCCTGTCCCCAAAAGCTCATCAGCATCCTAGGGTGACAGTGTGGCCAGGTGATTCGTTGTGTCCATGTGTGCTGTATCTTGTCTAACTCACTCTGTGTCACCAGCACAGTAAAGCAATGTCCCATCACAGGAGCCGCGTTTTTGAGCCTATTCTATATAGCTGTGTTTGCAAATGCACAAAGGAAGCCAAAGACATCTGTCAGAGTACATTTTTGCTGCATTTCCAAAAAATGCTCAATGAACGAGGAAAGAATTGGCCTCTTTCAGTCACGTGGCAGGGCGTTGCTGATTTCTCTCAGCCTCCAGCAGCAAGGATGGAGAAGTGAAATCAATACAAAAGCAAATTGAAGTTGTTTCTAGGGTACATGTAGACAGTTTGCCAAAATCATGTCTTTAGAATAAAAGAAGAATCAAAGGGAAAGGTTACTGTGGGTTAGCCCATTGAGAAAGGTCAGATCTGAGTAGGGATAAGCCACATGGTGCCAGCCCAAGGTCAAAGCCATTTGAGAATTAGATGTGGAAACCAGAATAGTGGGTGCTTGTGTTTGATTCTGATGCACTTACAAGGTTGGTGACATCTTGTTGTGGACTTCTCTGGAAAGGCCCTAACCTTGGGACTGGAGGTGAGCGTTTGCTGCCATATTAATTAGGGTTCTCCAGAGAAACAGAACCAATGAAACAGCAGGGGGAGGTGAGGGAGTAGACAGATTTATTATAAGCAATTTGGTCATGCGAGTATAAAGGCTGACAAGTCCCAAGGTCTGCAGGGTGATTAGGCAAGCCGGATGCTCAGAAGACACAGTGCTTACTTCTAGCCCAGGTCCAAAAGCCTGAAACTCAAGAGCCAATGTTTCAGTTTGAGTCCAAGACAGGAAAAAACATCCGTGTCCTAGTTCAAGGCTATCAGGCAGGGAAAATCCTCTCTTACTCAGGGGAGGGTCAGCCTTTTTGGTCCAGTCAGGCCTTCAGCTGATTGGATGAAGCTGACCCCCATTAAGGAAGGCAATCTGCTTATGCCGCCTACGGATTTAAATGTTAACCTCATCCGGAAACAGCCTCACAGAAACCCCCAGAATCATGTTTGACCAAATATCTAGGCACCATGGGGCCTAGTCAAGTTGACACAGTATTAACCATCCCAGCTGGGATCACAGGTGCACCAGAAATGACAGAGTCATCCGGGAACTGCTGGAAGCAGACGTCCATGATCTTGGTGCACATATAAGGAGATGTCCAGCTAGCCAAGGGCTCTGGTGGAGTGCTAGAACTCCGGGGAGACATAAAGGAAATTAAGACCATGCATCAGCCCACCAGGGGAATCAACACAGCCAGAGAGTATTGCTGGACTCTTTCTGGACTGAGAGCTCTTCCTACATCTGGCTGTTGAGAAAGCACATCTTAGGCACGGGCTGTGTTTACCGCTAAAACAATGAGAAAATCTAAGAAAAGAAACTATGACCAGAATTCCATCAGGATCCTAGCAAGTATTGTTTCTTCTTTGTTTCTCCCAGTTTTTATTCATTTCTGTACAGGTTTTCATAGAGTGGTCTTATATGTTGAATATGCGTTCCACTTGACCAAAGGCAAATTTACACACACACACACACCCCCAGCCAGGGGACGTTTGGCAACGTGAGGAGACATTTTTGATTGTCAAAACTAAGCAGGCGGGTGTACCACTGACCCACTGGTGGAAGCCAGAGGTTCTGCTAAGTATCCTGCAATGCACAAGACAAACCCCACCACCAGCAGAGAATTATCTGATCCAAACAGCAACACTAAGGTTGAGAAACCAACTACTAACCAACAAGAGAGAGAAACCAACGGTTGAGAAACCAACAACTAATTTTACTTCCTATACAGTGTTCAATATTACCACACGTTTGAATTAATTTAATCTAAGTGTTATGTTGTTGGCACTGAATTGTGGACACTGAATGAAACTTATGAATGCATAATATTCCATTGAGTTGATGTGAAGAAATCTCCCAAGCTATCCCCCTTGAACATTAAAGTTGAGACACTTTGCTACTAAATATAGCGCTGCAATGAAAGTTGTGAAAATAGCTTGATTCGAAATATTTCCTTTGGATTAATTCCCACTTATGAGATAGAAGGTCCACTGCAGAAAAGGAGACTGGTAATGTTTTGTGTACATGCTTTAGATTCTTGAGAGCAAGGACTGGCCTCATGTAATGATTTAATCCCTAAAACTTAGTCCAGTGCCTTGCCTACACTGTGTCTCAATAAGTGTTTATTTAATACAAATTTTTATTATGTTAAGGGAGTATTCCTCAAGATCCTGTTTACTAAGAATTAGTTTAAAAACTGGAATTGTATTTTTTTCTCCTGTGACCTGTGAAACAGACTTTATTAAGATTAACACATTTTCTAATGTTTTATTCTCCTCGTATTCTTGGAATTAATCCTACTTGACCATGAGTATTATTCTTTCTATACATTGATTAATTTGAGCTATTAGTATTTCATCTAAGTTTTACTCCCCAAAGAGATTAATTTATCATTCTTTTTTTATGCTGCCTTTGCCTAGGCATGTCCTAAGGGAGGAGGAGGGTGGCAAAATGCCCACAGAGAGAGTGGGGAGGTCACAGAGGGGAGCAGAGGGAAAATCACACGAAGAGATAAATGTACAGGAAAAAAAACCCCAATAAATCATAGCTTCACCACATGGCCTCCCTTTTTGGTATCTTTAAAGAGAGCACAGAACTAGTTGGGAAAAAGTATGATGCCAGACTAAACATACATCTCTTTGAAGTAAATAAATGAATCAATCAATAAATAGCCTTCCATCCTTGGAGAATTTATTCAATGCTTTTACATACATCAATTATTCAATAAATATTTACTAAGCACCTACCACAACAAGCCATTGTGTTGGATGTTATAGGTTTCACGGTGAATAATTTATTCTGTCCAGTGGAAACAGCCATATCTTGGAAGGTACACTTTAGGCAATGCTACTCTTAACTCAAAGTGCTGGGGGAAAAGAAGTGATCTCTCTAATTATGAATTTAACACATGCTTAGTGCAAAAAAAGAAAGAGAAAAACACCAAGAAGTGTATACATATCCATAGTTCCATTATCATCCAAACATCTGTCTTGTTGTGTATAAATGTGTAACGAACAACCCCCAAACACAGTGGTTCATGCAATTTGTTCTTGTCTTTCAGAGTTCTGGGCCTGATGCGCTCAGTGGGGCAATTCTCACTAGAAGTGCCTCAGATGGTGACATTCAGAGAGCATCTTTCTACCCAACCTCCCTGTGTTCCTAGCCTGGGCTTCCTCGGGCGTGGTGATTTCTGGGTGTTCAGACTTAAGTAGCAGTTGGCTTCTCTCAGAGCAAGCGTTCTAAGAGACCCAGGCAGAAACTAACAGACCTCTTGGGACCTAGCTTCAGAAGCCACATAGCATGACATCCGTCGCATTCTGTTGTTCACAGCAGTCCTAAGTCAGGTCACACGCAAGGGAGCATGGGAACAGGCTGCACTTCCGGCTTGTGTACGCAGAGCATCTGGCAGGGATCACCCTTACTTGCCTGTCTTCCCATTAGATTAGAAACGTTCTGAAGGCAGGAACCATGGCTCCTTTGACTTGGTGAAATTACAGCCCAACACAGCATCTGGCACATGGCCTTCTAACATGGATGCTTAGTAAATAAATGACTGCAGTCCAGGCAACCCAGTGTGTGATATAAAGGTCAGGGTCAACAATGGCTTCTTGGGAGAGGAGGCAGTTGACATGAAATGAAGGCTCAGTCCAGGTAACCAACTGGTGGCAGGTGAAAGAACGCAATATGTGCCTTTGTTTTACAAATATTTGAGGGCCCTCACGTGCACACCGGTTGCTTGGGGGTGGATGACAGTGAGTGGGACAGACGTGGTCTTTGCCCCCATATGGAGTCTCCCGCTTCGTGGTGGAGGTAGACAATCAAGAGAGAAATACATGAATAAGCAAGACAGTTTCCGATAGTGGTTAAGTGCTTTGAAGAACATAAAAGAGGGAAATAAGATAAAGAATGGAATGGCTGGGATGAGGGAGTCCCCCTTTAGAGAAAATGATCCAGGAAAGCCTCTCTGAGGAGGTGACGTTTCCGCTGAGACCCACAAGATGAGAAGGAGCCAGCTTTATAGATGGGAGTGTTCTAAGGAGAAGGACTAGCCTGTGCAAAGGTCCTGAGGTGGAGAGACTTGGCGCTTTTCAAAGCACAGCACGAGGACCTGGGCTGGGCACAGGATGAGCAGGACAGTGGAGGAGATGAGGCTGGAAAAGCAGAGCCCAGATCATGGAGGCCCCGGGGGCCCAGGTAAAGAGCCATGAGGTACTCTAATCACAATGAGACCACAAGGGAGGGTTTTGCAAGGAGGTTGGGGGGGGGTGGGGGTGAACCGTCTGATTCATATGTTGCAAAGATTTTCTAGGGTGGGAGTCAGGTCAGGTGAGTGAACCGTGGGTGAGCTGCCCTTTCAGGGTTGAGTTCTATAGTCCCCAGTGGGACTTCCAGTCAGCATTTGAGAGGGAGCTGGGAGCTAAAGACAAAGGGCCATGTCTGTAAGAAATCTGTAGGCTGTTTAACTTCCTTATATTTGCTGTTTTTGTAACCCCGTGTTCTGCAAAATCCTTAGGCCTCCTGGATTTGTTTCTGGAGAATGGAGCAATCGGGTGGAGCTGATGATAAGGAACCCCAAGGAGTAGAGTAGGAGGCCTGCGGCCAAGGAGAAGAAAACCAACCAAGTGCCCAAGGCCTGTTGCAAAAAAAAGAAAGAAAGAAACACCAAAACACCAGAACCAGCAGGTTTGGGCTTGAGGAGCACAAAGGGAGAGGGAAAGAAAGCTTTTACATGTAAGTCCATCCATTCAGTCATAAGGGCAACCCCTTTCTCACAGCCGTTGATGGCTCAGCCCTCACAAAAGCAGTGCATTTGCATCGCCTAAATAACACTTCTACACCTCTTACCAACATTTAACTCACTCTTTCCTTGATTGCAGCCCTGGAACCCTATGTGGACAGTGGGTTTTACTGGCACTGGGGAACCAGCTTGAGATACTTAAGATGCAATGCTAACAGCAGGCTCAAGGAAGACTTAAACCTAATAGGTTGTAGAACTTTCCATGTGCAGAGGGTCCCGCTGAAAAGCTGGTCCAGCAATCCAGGGCCCCATTGCCTGTGATTTAGGGCAGCTGTTGTAAAAAGGAAACCAACCTGAATACAAGGGAAAGGGCAGGTTCGAGACTCTTCTTAATTTCCCTTCCGGTCTTTCTACTGGATGACAAATATTGCTCCACACATTTGAAGGAACGTTTTTTGCTGTTGTTGTTTTTTCACCTCCAAGCTCACGGATGCTGTGCTCAGCATGTCACAGTTACTTGGCAAAAGTTATGAAATAATTCTTAAGAAAGAAATAGGCCATAGAGCTACTGGATGAGAAAACTAGGTCATGGCACGAAGATAGAAGGGTTGCTGACCAAGGCGCTGGAGCCAGACGGCGGCCTGCAGGGACAGGTTCCTTTCCACTTCCTGCCATGAGCCTGGGCTGGGACAGTTGTGCTGAAAGCAGCCACAGCTTCTCATCTCTCATCTCTTTCTGTTGCTTGGCTGCCTTACAAGGTGGAATTCCATCTCAGCCTTCAAATCCTGGCTCGCTAGCTCTGTGACACTGGTAAGTCACTTAGTTTTTTGGGGGTTTTTTTTGTTTTTTTTGTTTTTTTTGGGGGGGGTTGCAGTTTTCTCATCTGTAAAATAGAAGGTGATGATACTTACCTAGGGTTTCTGCGAGTTGAACTAGAGACTTAGAGAATTGAGTGCCCAGGTACTCGAAGTTTCTTTCCGTGTAGCAAAATGGTGGTATCGCGTGAAACCCAGCTTTGCCTCTTTGCAACTACCTGACAAACTGGCTGCTTGGGCAAGCTATTAGACACCTGTGTGCCTCAGTTTCCTCATCAGCAATTTGGGGACGATCGTAACAGAGCCTCCCCTCATAGGGTTGTGAGGAGGACTAAATTTGTAAATATGTGGAAGGTGCTAAGAACGGGGTCTGATCCACAGGAAATGTATCTGGTTTTCTCCTTCCTGTCCCCAGAGCACCAGACACACAATATACATATTGGGACTCCTCCATGTTTCTAAGAATTAAATCTCTTGAAAAGTTCAATAGAATTCCCTTTCTTAGAATTGCCCTTTGCATTTGCTTCTGTTTCCTCAGAAAAACACTGCCATGAATTCAAATTTCCAAAGAAGTCTCTGGAGATTTAAGTTGAGAAGCTTTGTAAGAACAGATTTGTGTTAGACCACTGGCCATACCTTTGGTGTTCTCTCACATTTCACCGTCCCATGCCCCCTTTCCACTCCCCAACCTGTGGCATGGCTCCTCACAGCTTCTGTGAAGGGGCAACATTTCCTGGCAAGGCCTGAGCTCCTTACCCCATTGCTAGTCAGAGGAGAATGTCCATAGTGAATGTGGCCCATAAGAGGAAGGCAGGACAGAGCGAGAGAGGAGGCTGGTGTCAAGAGGGAGCACCTCTGAGGGCTCTTGCAGGAAGAGCTTCCCCATACGTGGACAACTTGGTGGAACCACCTTAGAAAAGCACAGCCTGAGGACCTTAATGCAAATGTTAGATCACGGTGTCCAACCATGGAGAAGACCTGGCATTGTGCTGTTTGGGGACATTGTTTTGTATCTAGTCTGTCAATAACACTCCCCAAAGAAAGGGAGGAGTCAAGTCCACAGATGATGGCTCTGACTTGGAACAGAGATCCAGAGGAGAAAGGGATGCTGGAAATTGGTCATTAGAGGCAGGAAAGAAAAGAATGGGATATATGGCTACCTCTGCTGCCCCCTGGGAACAGCAGAGTTGTTTGGGTTGTGGTTAGGAAGCAGGTGCCAGGAATGAAAAGTTGCTGATGACTACAAGGACTTTACGATATGTGGCAGGAGACAACTGACCTGTCCCGAAAGCTTCGGGTCAGGTTTTTCATGGCAAATTCTGGTGATAGGCATCAATGTATTGTCAGAACTAGAGAAGAAGCAAAAAGAAAAGTTTTAAAATGGGTCCTTCTGATTTTCATATTCCTGCTCCCAAGCCGTGGTCCAGCCAGTTTCCTGAGCTCAGAGTCACAGCAAGCCAGCTGCTCTGCAGAGAGGCTGCAGGTGTAACCAGGGGCTTGGAGAGGGAAAAGCAGTTTCAAGACATGGATCTCTGGGTTCTAGCCTGCCTCCGATGACAGCTGTTGTGAGGAGAGGAAGGCTGTTTCCTCTCCACTGAACTTGGAACAATCCTGCAGGGCCATTCTAGTTCCAGAGGTCCACACAGCATTAATGCCATGTGAATAGTGTAATCGAGATTTGATCAAGGGCTTTCTGACTCTGTAGATAGTCAAATTACTATGCTATTCTGCTGCCATGGAACCATGCAGAAAACAGCAGGAAGCAAAGAAAATAGAAACATCACAGTGTTTTCTTGGTGAACACTTGGGCTGAGAGCTGTTGCCGGAAATTGCTTTTCTCTAGCACATAGGGGCATGGCGGGTTGGAGGGGCAGCCATATTTAAGAGCTATTATGTCATGTTTCCTATTGGGTTTTACTGGTAAGTCAATTGAAGTTGCTGACTCATGGAGTCACAAATAGCAAAATCTGGAGATGACGTTTTAGGGAGTACAGACTTGGATGAGAGAAGGTGGACTATTAAGGTCTGAGGTAATCAGCAACATCCTACATGATTATTTGGAGAGCAGTGGGATTGATGAAATAGAGCACGGAGTGGTATCCACATGAGCTTAATGAAAACAGGGTTCGTTCCTGAAGAATCCGTGCTCCATTTTGAACTCACAACATCATTCTCATATCTTCCTGGCCGTCCCTCCCTCCTTTAACCAGCCAGCCAGTCATCAAAGATTCACTTGTTTCCTCCTGTATCCTGGGCCCTCTGCTAGGTTCTGGGATGGAAAGATACTTAAGCAATAGTACCAGCTCAAGGAGCCTCCTGTCCCTTGGAGTTGACAGATCTTTCCAACACAATGGCATCATTGCTCGGATCTGTCAGCTTAGGGGAAATCAGGCTGCAGTAACAACCGATCCCCAAAACTGCAGTGGCTTACAACAATCCAACTTTATCTCTCCCTCGCCTTACTTGATCTTTATAGGTTGGCTGAAATTCTGCTCTACCTCCTTTTCACTTGGGGACCAAGCTAGTGGGAGCAGCCTCTATGCAGAATATGCTGGTCTCATGACGGAGGGAAAAGAAAGAGAATGGAAATAAACAAGAGCTCTTCAAAGCTTCTGTTAGCACGTAGCGCATGCCACTTGTGCTCACATTTCATTGGCCAGAGCGAGTCACATGGCCTGGCTGTGACATCAGCAAGGCAACCTTGGGCAGTTAACAGTTAGCAGTTGGCAGTTAACAGTTGGGAGGGAAAAAATCACAGTCCTCCATAGCGCCCTCGCAGAGTTAGGCACCGGGCACAGACAGCAGGCAGGAGGGCAGCGACATTTTGGAGCTCCTCTCCCAGTTCTCTTTACTGATTGATACATTTTAATTAAGCCCGCAGGTTTTTTTTTTTTTCTTTTTCTGTCCAGCCTTTAGAGACAACCTTTACAGAACTACCAGTGAAGGGAAGGCGTTAGAATTAGTGTTACTCGCTGTTTCTATAAAACTGGAGCCTGCATAAAACGTTCAAGCAAAGTGGAAACCCGCTTTTATGACAACCCTACGTGGTACAGAGATGTTACTATAAATTGGGGGTATGTTTCCGGATAAGCCATTGGGCTTGAACCCGGGTTTGAGTCCTGCCCGGCCTCTTTCTAGCTGTGTGACTTTGAGGAGCCAATTCGGGCTCTCCCGAGTTTGAGTTCATCTGTAAAACAAGGGTAATTTTGAGACAAGGACGTTGTCAACAGCGAAACACTATTGAAATGTTCAGCCTTTGTAAAAATGTGATGGAAATGTCCTAAGAAGTGGGCAATTGTGTTTTTTGTTTTTGTGTTGTTGTTTCCTCCATTGCTGTGGGAAGCTGGTGTGCAGAATCAAAGTTTACTGCAGCAGCTGACATGTGCAGAAGCTGGTAGTTATCTGCAAGACAGGCTGAGTTTTGATTGTAAGTGTGCCTGGAAAACCTGTCACTGAGACGTGTGCCTTGACAAAATGCTGCCGGTCTATTTACACAGAGGCAGCTGTGATGTCATCAAAGAAGGAAAGGCAGGCTAGAGGTCTAAGTCATTACGAACGGGAGGACTTCCATTTCTCTGGGCGGTTGATAGTTCCAGGATTGGTAAAAATATGGTAAAAACATGAACAAAGCAGTTCTTGAATTTTAATAATAATCCAGGATCTTAGAGATGAAGGCTTAGCAATGATCGAATCCAACCTCTTGTCTGTAGAGATGAGGAAACTGAGACCCAGCAGGGTTAATAAGCTAGGTTTTATCACACCTGTGCTTGGCTAGACACAGCGCTAATTTCAGAGTGGCTGTTCATACAGAGAGAAGAACTTACCTGTCTTTTGTGTAATGAATGTGCTATCTCATTAATCTCTAAAACAACATTCCTTTTAATATTTAGCATTCGCATTTCTAAATATTTATTTGCTATTTACACATAATCAACTAAAGCATAAAAACTTAACATTAAATTTCCCCGGACATTTAAACATCAATGACAAATTTGTAATCAAGATCTCATGTAAACAAATAATTAAAACTACGAATCTAATAAATGAGATTCTTTCACACGCGCTAAACACTTTAAGAAGCAGACAGCACGTGCGCAAAATGTCACGTCGATTACAGAAGGGACTGCGCTGTGGGGAAATGGTTTTCTGAGACACTGGAAAGCCAGAGGGAAGACGGTTTTCTTCTTCTCTTGTGTAAGGAGGAATCTTGCTCATGCTGTGTGGCTCAGAACCTAGGAGGTGGTCTATGAGTGTATTTTCAATTACGTGTGTGGATTGTTGGCATAAATTCTTCCTGAATGACAATATTTAATCCTGTAGCCAAACACACGCAGGGGCTGCGGCGGGCTGGGAATGAGCTTAGGTCTGTCCGTTGCCCACCCTGACGATAATACTTCCAAAGGGGCTGGCTTCTCTCGGGGGTTCTGGGGGCCACAGGCTGCACTATGGATCATTTACCTACTGCTGCCTTTATAGCCCCAGACTTCTGACGACTTTCTGCGTCCTTAGCTCATTCTATCAGGAACTTTACAGAGTGAAGGAGAGCAAAAGTCAGAATGGGAAAGGTCTCCCCTCACTAATGCGTAGCCCACCTGAAAAGTTGCATGACCCTTGCGCTGCTAAAACCAGCAATACAAGCACGAATACCATGAATTTACATCTGTTTCTTTATTCTCTGCTAATCTTTACTTTGAATTCATAGCTTCCCAAGGTTACCGCTTTTATAGCTTTCCAGTATTACAGTAATTTTTATAGGATGAGATTTCTATACTTTCTTAGAGCCACTGACTTCATAAAAGCCTCAAGAGCAAAAGTTTGTAGGTTAGGGGGATTCTGACACAGAACCAGCCATTCCTTGGATCACCCTTGACTGCATAGTCCGAAGTGGTTCTCCAGCACATCTGAATTCCAGCAGCAGGGTGGGGAGAAGGGGAAGGAGAGGGAGATAGGTTCCTTCCTTTTAAGGGCTTGTCTATATTACTTCTGCTCATTTTCATTCAGGCGTTTGGCCACACTAGCAGCAAGGGAGGCTGGAAATAGCCTGGCCAGGTGCCCAGACAAGCATCGAGTGTCTTATTAGTCTAAAAGAAGGGAAGAACTAGCGCCGGGCTGATATCTAACAGTGTCTGACACTATCCATGCTTCCCGCCACCAAGTGTTTATGGGCCCGCGTCTTCTCACACCAAGACACATTTACCCCTTCTCCAAGGGAGATGAGACCCGAATCCCAAATGCTTTGATGAGCTCAAAACCAGGAGCTCCTGAGTGCTAATCAATCAGGGTGAGTGTAGTTCCTGTTGGTACCACAACTTGAAGAAATGAGGGGTCTCCCCCAACTTTTCTACACCAAGAGACCATGCCAGGTAGGAACAGGAAAATGACAGTAAAAAGTCCCATTCAGGAGAGGAACACAAAAAAAACCCATGTATGTGACTACACCATAGCAATGATCACATCCCACTGGGCGGGAACAGAAAAGACTTTCTTCTCCACCAGCCAGTGAGTCACTTGCGGGACCCCTCTAGCAATCCTGGTTCTGCCCCCCAAGGGACCCCCCTCCGGCTGACTCTTCCCCTTGGGAGGGTCCACCTCGTCCACCTGAGATGGCATTCCAGGTTTATGCCCATTGGGCTACAAGGCTATCACAGTCCCTTCCTGCAGGTGTGGGGGAAGAGCCTAGACCGGCCTCTGGGTCAAGGGCTTTGGCAGGTCAGCCTAGTAGTTTCTGGGGCAATAAAATTCCCCCAAGAATGCTTTAAATAGGCTTTAAGTCTATTTGCTCAAATAAGGACAGCCGAGATCTGTTTTTTCCTAGGTCCGTCTAAAAACTGTATTTACTGACCTCCACGCTCTGCTCAGCCCCAGTGTCTCAATCTAAGTTGTCCCGAGCTCACCTGAATAAACAGGCTTGGATAGGAAGGCAACATCCTTGATTCTGTCTCTGCTGTTGCCATGTGGCAGAGAAGTCTGGATCGTGGCGCTTGAGAAAAGCTTGCGGACAGAGTCTTATTTTTTGCTAAAGCTCCTTAGACCACTCACCCCACCCTGCAAGGGACTCCCGTCACGTCGTCAGATCGCTCTCTCTCCACCTGTCTGCTGTGTTGTGCTCCAGACTTCTTATACCCACTCAAACCAGCTCCCCAGCACCCCTAAGCCTAGAGAGTCCTGATTTTCGAGGGGGACACACACGATTGCTTCCAGCGTCCACACATAAAATCCTAGGGAAGTTCCTGATTGGCCCGGTTTCTGTCACCTACCTACCCTGAATTAGTCATTCCGCCCAGGAGACAGAGTTCTTTGGTCAGCCTCTGTCGTTTGACCACCATAATGTGGGGCATCATGTCTGGGGACTCGGCTAGGACCACATAAAGGGCAGAAGGGTCAGCTTCCCCCACCCTCCACCTAAAATGAGGGAGGTGCTGTGAGACCAAAAAGGAAAGTGTGTTTGGCAAGAAAAAAATGAAAGAGACGCAGACATTAGGCCCCCAGCAGGGGGGACCGTGTTCTTCGGGACCTGGAAGGCTTGGTAAAGAGGGTGGAACGGCTAAGACAAACTTAGTTTTCGTTTCATTTGATAAGATTTGTTAAAACCCAGGCCGTATCTGTCTAACTGCCCCTCACTCGTTCACTGTTGCTTTGGACAGAGTGGACCAGGCTGGAGACCACATGGAGACGGGGAAGCATGATTTCCTCCCCAGCACTTACGGTAGCCCCCCCAAGAGCAGTGTGCTTGGCCCACAGCTGGAGGGAGCGGAGAGCCAGGTTCCCCTCTCCTCTCCTCTCCTCTCCTCTCCTCTCCTCTCCTCTCCTCTCCTCTCCTCTCCTCTCCTCTCCTCCTCTTCTCGGTGCCTCCCTCTCTGAGGCGGTGGGTCTCATCCTGGGGTCCTTGCCCTGATGGGGCAGCTGAGAGCCTCTGGGTGTGGAGTCAGGTCCGCAGCTGACAGAAAGGAACTGAGCTTGGCAGAAAACAAGCAGGCTTGCAGTAAACTCCTATATCTCTGGAGAGAGGTGGGAGAGGGCAGAGGCCACCACCTTCCACACCAACCCAGCTAGGGAGTGTTCTGGCCTGCGCCCCGCTTGTGTCCATAGTCCCCCCCCCCCCCACTCCCCTACCTGATCCCGCTTTCTCCAACTGGCTCTTCCCTTCACCCACACATTCGTCCATGGAGCTTTCCGAGCATGAATGAGCCCTGTGCCCACAAAGCTGCCGGTCTCCACACGTTCGAGAAGCTGTCCGAACGATGAAGCCCTTGGACAACGTTTGTTCCTTTGCCATCGGGCCCCTCCCTCCTCCCGTGCGTTCTGCTCCGATCTGCCCCGAGCTCCTGGAGCGCCCCCTCGGCTCCAGCCGTCCTGTGTTTTGGCCCATCCCCCACTGCGGGCAGGATGGTGAGAGGCAGATGTCGGCCAAGGTGGAGTGGAGTGGCGCAGGTGCCGAGTGGTTTTTGAGAGATGTTTTCTTGGTCTTGCCACTTCTCCCTCCGCAGCAGCCTCCCCATTAACATCCAGACCAGGAGGAGAAGCAGGCGGTCCTCTGGACGGGGCTCTCTAAGTCCAGGCCCCTTCAATGCAGAGGCAGCTGTGGGCTTCCTCTCTTGGGTCCCCAATACTGGGTCTCAACCCACTGTGCCCTTGGGGGAAATGCAGTTATGTCCGGAAATCAAGAATAACCCAGAGAGTTCTGGAAGACTCTTGATGAATCTCAAAGGGTTAGCAAGCTCCTGTCAGGGGGAAAGTAGGTTGGGAATTTGCCATTCCCCGAGGTTCCTAGAGTCTGAAGCCCTGTTTGTAGCCACTGGTGGGGAAGCTGGGCCCTGCCCTGTCCTCACCCACCACCTCGCTGTGGCTGATTGTGCTTTCTGAAGCTGGCCACCCAGTACCTCTCCTCCTGAATGCTCCTCTGCACGGTGACCTTGCCACTCCTCCATCAAGAAGTAGACTTGGTTTTGCCACGTCCTTGAAGACAGGCAGGCCTGGGGACTGCTTGTGATGCTGTGCCCCCTCGGGCGTAGCCCTTCACTGGCCTGGGGTTGGCTTTCTGCCTCTTGGAAGCCAGCCACTCTGTAAGAAGTTGGTCTATCCCCTGAGACCCTTACACTGTGAGCAGCCCAAGAAGCCCCCGTGGAGATTCCCTGCCAATGAAATGCCCCCGTGGAATCCCGAGGCACCAGACATGGGAACGTTGAAGATTGCAGAATTTTCACTTAATTTCTCTGATTTTATTCTTGTATCTCTTTCTCTTACGCCCCAAATCTTGAATCCTCATGACATTAACATGTAATCACTTATTCACTTTATCTTACCATATACCTATAAACATTTCAAATGGCAAGAGTGATGCCAGTATTGTTCGTAGAATATTTGAGATTGTGATCTTGAAAAGATAACTTGTTATTCTTTTTGCTTTTACAATAGACTCCTTTATGGCAGGATTTCCCAACCTCAACACTGCATTTTGGGCTGGATAAGTCGGCTGTGGGAACACACTGCACGTTGTAGCCCCCGTTTAGAGGCTAGTAGCCGCCCTCTAGTTGTGACAGTCAAAATGTCCCCAGACACTGTCAAATGTCCACTGGGGGGAGCAAAACTGCCCCAGTTAAAGACTCCTGCTCTAGGGACATACAGTCAAAATACTGAGTTTAAAGTCTTTTGAAGTTTTTTTTGGTTTTTGTTTTTGTTTTTCTGTATGACTCTGACGCCCGCTTGACTATAGTTAGGTTCGTTTGTTTCAGTGGTTTTCAGGTTTTAAAGATTGTTTTTTTACTCCTTTAAAATTTTTAAACCTATGTAAACTATTTATATTGTTCCAAAGTCAAAATACATAGCCAGGTAGTTTAATTTTTTTAAATCCTGTAAAATGCAATATTTAATACCAATACTGTCAAGGAAGTTTCAATTCTATTCCTCCAGCCTGTTCCCGCCCTTCCTCTACGACAACCATTTTCATTACTTTGGGGTTATCCTTCCACTGTTTCTTTTGGGAAGTATAAATAAATATGGATTTATATGTGTTTGTGTGCATATTGACTTATATTTATTACCCCCTTTCTTGTACAAAAGTTACCACAGTCAGCACAATTGAGTCTACCCACAAGCGAGGATTTCTATCTACGCCTTTCGAGAACGTTGCCTGACTTGCCCGGCATGTGTTCATAAAGATGCCTCAGGAGAGGCTGACACAAGTGTAGAAAGAGTGCCCAGAGCCCCTTTCCATGTGTGCTAGCTACCGGATTCTGTTACAGGAGGCATCAAGAAATCTTAGGGTCAAAGTTAGCCCCTCACTTCTGTTCCTTACTTGTCAAAATATCTATGGGTACAAGTGACATATGGATAAGTTTGTTACCTTTTATGATAAAAACTTCCAAACAGAAGCAAAACTAGAGAATACAATAAACAATGTGGCCCTCACCTGGTTTCACCACACCTGCTTTACCGAGGGCAACCTATTTTTGCTGAAGTTGTAACACAAACCCCACATAATACGCCATTTCACCCTTACATCCATCTTTTTAAAAAAGTAAGGGACAGGACCCGGGTAGAGCATTTTTTCGCATAATTACAATGTCACTATCATACCCATCTATTAAAGAGAACGTGAATTTGTTAATATCACCCAATATCGAGTCCAAATGTAGATTTCACTTGTCATCTAAAATAAAAACAAAGCCCCAATAACTGTCTTTTCCATTTGCTTGAATCAGGGTCTAAACAAAGTCCACTCGCTGCCTTTGGGGAGCCTGCTCTGGGACATAAACTGAGAAAACATGAGCCCAGGGCACTCGGGGGGGCTGGAAACAAACCGCAAAGCCTCACAAAATCCTGACTCCTGGTTGGTTTGATACCAGATACTTGGGGTTGTTGAAAACACCTGTGTTCCCCTTCCGACTTCTCCAAGTTGAACACTGTCGATTCCTTCCATCGTTTCTCTGTGATATGTTTTTTTCCCTCCTTCCCTGTCTTCTCCTGCTTGTACGCTCCAGTTGGCTAGTGTCCCTGGCAGACCCTTTACAAGGAGATGGTGTCCTCAGTTATCAGTTCTCAGATCAGCACTGGTGTGCCTCCTTTAGAGATAAGGAAAACCAATAACTTCTTGGGAGGGTGACTTGGTTTTGAGCTCAGTGTCAGTTATACACTCCAGAGGGAGGCCAACAACTCCCAGCTTTGTCTGATTCTTCTTTTTGGAACACGAACAAGCTATTTTGGTTCTAACCATCCTTTGGTTCCTACTAAAATCCCATTTTACTGCTCCACCATTTGTGAATATCTAGGTGCCCACCCAGCAGAGTATGGTCAAGAGCTTGGGTCCTGGAGTCTCAGAAGCATGGTTTAGTGGTTAGATGCACAAACTTTGCAGCCACATTCTCCAAGTTCAAACTCCAAGTCTGCCAGCTATGAGCTGAAAGACTTGGACAATTCATTTAATCTATTTCTCCATTTGTTTCTCTACAGATGGGCATGGGGACAAAACCAACCGCATTAGGCTGTTGTGGGAATTAAATTAAATGCTTGTAAGTTTCAGGGATGGCGCCTGACACAGCGTTACATGGGTTTGCTACTTCTTACCCTGCACCCACCACTTAGGTGCCGAGCAAGTCATCCAGCTGGAATATGTCTCCGAGTCCTTATCTCTTAACTTGGCGGTTACAGTGGAACCAACTAAGAGGAATATTGGGGGAAATTAGGAGATAATGCACCACAAGCTGAAAGAAGAGTGTCTGGTACATAATAAGCACTCAATAAATATTAGCTATGATTAATTTAGCACTTCGTACTCACCGTGGTACAGAAAGTCAGGTGTGCCAGGCCAGAAAGTCAGGTGTGCCAGAAATAACGGCATCTCTTTATTTTCAATAAATCAACTTGATTTCGTTTCCAGCTTCATACTGCCTCAGTCCTTCTTGGTTTCTCTTCCCCGAGTCCCTCCAGAGTTTGTGTCAGGGATCTGACATCTTACCTGATCTCCTGGTTTCTGGAGGGTTCCCGCTGGTCATCAGTCCCCCATCCACTAAGATGCCCGTGGTCTCTGACCAGGAGGTCTCTGCCACTTCTGTGCCACACTTGGGACGAGAGGTCTTAGCCGAGCCTAGGGGCCCCTGCCCAGGGCCAAGTGTCCTGCATCATTTCCAGCCACAGGCTCAGAAGACTCCCGGGACTCGCCGAACTCTCTCTCTTACCTCTTGCCTAAGTCCCTGGAAATCTATTCTTAAACCAGAGGAAAATCTATTGTTCTCATACACTGTTCACCTCCATGGGTTTTGGAAACAAAAGTCTGGGCATAAGTCTCTCCAGAAAGAAAGAAGCACAGGGCCTGCCACATGGCTGAGTGGGAGCAGGGAAGGGCAACAATCGGGGGAAACATCCTACACCACCATCTCACAAAGCCCTTTCCCCTCACGTCTGTCCACATGAGCCACCGCACAGAGGAGACCCTCACAGTCTCCCGAGAGAGCACCTCCCAAGTGCCAGGCAGGGGGGCACGCTCTCAAAGAAAAGAAAGAGCTGACCTACCTATGAACCCCGCCCTCAACAAGCTGTTCCCCTAGAGGACTCGTTCTCAAGCAGGGGTGATGTGGGCTCCCAGGGGACGTTTGCCCATGTCTGGAGACATTCTCGGTTGCCACGACTGGAGGGGTAGTGATTCGGGCTTCTAGTGGGTAGAGGTGGGAGGTGCTGCTAACACCCTACAATGCACAGGACAGCGTCCTGCAGCAAAGAATCATGCGGCCCCCAATGTCAATAGTGACGAGGATGGGATAGGACGACTGTCAACTCGAGGCGAAGAAAATTATAAGACGATTGTCCCAGAGGCTCGTCCAACAGAGATCACCGAAGGGCACCACTCTAACCAGAAGGAATACGCCTGGGAAGTTTTTAAATCACAGATGGATGACCTGGGATAAGAAGAAGCTGAAACTTTAGCTCATAGTCCCTTCCACACAACTTGAGACATCAGTGGCCTAGAAAAGACGTGGAGAGCTAACCCTCGCCAGCTCCCACAGGCCTGGCAAACTGAGCTGGAGCAGGCTGCTGTCCTGAGGTCTGGGGCCAGAGAAGGACCTGCATAGGGCCCATGGAGAGCAGGGGTGCACCTGGGGGTGGCCCTTCTCCCACTCCGGTCTGTGACACTGTCGTCCCCGCAGTGACCAATGACCAGGCTGCTCAGATGAGGAAACTGTTCCTGAGGTTCTTGACCCCAGCCTCGTGGCGGGTTTGCCCAGGGATTCCGAGAACTTCAAGAAAGGGCCCAGGTGGGGCTATTTTTTTTTTTTTTTTATTAAACTCTGCAGGTAATTCTAATGTGCAGACAGGTTGAGAGATCTGTTTTACCAAAATATCATGTCTCATTGCTTTTGCTGTGGAACATAATTCAGAACTATTTCCACTGCGGCTGCCGTGGATGGGAGAGGAAGACTGGCGGGGGGAGTGGGTGGAAGAGGGAGAGTGGGAAAGTGCTTCTCTGATGACCTTGACTGCAGAGGGCATGGGGTAAAAACCATGGGACAGGGAAATGCCCTGTTTCAAATTTTAAACATTAAAGGAGTCCTGTTACCCAAGATGTGAAGATCTGTATTTAGAAAATAGATCATGTCAAGAGTTTACTATTCGCTTTTATTTTTAGCCTCTTCTAGGACATGGAAAATAAAGTTCAATTTACAGAAAACCAGCATTCTTAATGGCAGACCAGCCAAGAATTTCAAGGGTCTCTTTATTTCCTGCTCTAGTTGGGGGTGAGGGGAGGCCTCAGCCCACCCCCTCAAATGTTCTGGCAGGGTTCTCTCCGAGGCCACACCCAGCCCAAGAGCCATCTTGTCTTCTCTGATGGCTTCAGCTGCCAGCTCTGCGCTGCTGACCCTCAGTTCTATTCCCCAGATGACTTTTCTCCAGCCAAGCTAGCCCGCTTCCTCCTGGGTAGACCATATTCTCAAACTCATCATGTCAACAACCACTGAATCATTCCCTGTGTCCGGTCTCCCAAGGTGGATTTTCTATCTCAGTGACTAGCAGGCAAATCCACATTACTCCTTCTCCCTCACCCCCCCTGCACTTGCCAAGAGCCACTCATTCCAGAAGGTTCTCTGTTCTCAACATCTCCCATTTCAGTCCTGTGCAGTCCTCCCCCAATGCCTCCATGCTAGCTCAGGCCATGACCACTTCACATGTAGACCGTGGCAGTAGTCTCCTATGTGACCCTCCTGGTCCACTTCTGTTCCCTTCTACTTTATTTTCTACCTAGAAACTAAAGTGACTTTCTAAAATGTACCAACGGTGAGCTTATGATTCGTGGAACATTTGGTATATGTGCGTCACCGTGCTGATCTCTTTACATGCATAACCTCTTTAAAAACCTCCCGAGGGGGGGCGCCTGGGTGGCGCAGTCGTTAAGCGTCTGCCTTCGGCTCAGGGCGTGATCCCCTCGTCGTGGGATCGAGCCCCACATCAGGCTCCTCAGCTATGAGCCTGCTTCTTCCTCTCCCACTCCCCCTGCTCGTGTTCCCTCTCTCGCTGCCTGTCTCTCTCTGTCAAATAAATAAATAAAATCTTTAAAAAAAAAAAAAAAAAAAAAAAAAAACCTCCCGAGGGGCGCCTGGGTGGCACAGCGGTTAATCGTCTGCCTTCGGCTCAGGGCGTGATCCCGGCATTACGGGATCGAGTCCCACATCAGGCTCTTCTGCTATGAGCCTGCTTCTTCCTCTCCCACTCCCCCTGCTTGTGTTCCCTCTCTCGCTGGCTGTCTTTCTCTGTCGAATAAATAAAATCTTAAAAAAAATAAAAATAAAAAAAAATAAAAATAAAAAAATAAAAAAAAATAAAAACCTCCCGAAAAACTGGATGAGAAAGATCTTCATTATCCCCATGTCACAGATATGGAAACTGGGACACAGAGAGGTTAAGTATCTTTTCTGGGGTCACACAGCCATTAAAAGGAAAAGTCTCTGCTCCAATGTTACTCTCTGGTTTAGAATCCTTCAGTGACTCCCCAAATATTGACCTTCAGGGCAAAATGCACACTATCAACTTGGTCCCAGGACCCTTTGTGACCTAGGCTCAGCCTATCTGTCTGGATTTATCTCTCACCACACTTCAGCCTGAGCCCTGGGTCTCCGGCCTTGGGGAGCTGCCCACAGCTGCTCGGAGTGCCCACGCCTCCTCCTGCACCCCCAAGATGCCCTTCCCGTCTGGTCTGTGCGGCAGACCCATCTGCCTAAGTTCAGCTTTAAGGATGCCTCCTCCGTGGAACCTTTCCAGAGTGTATCCCACCCCCACCCCTTGGAGAACGGACCTCTCACTCCCTGGGCTTGGCTGTTACCAGGCTACGCATTATGACTTTGTGACCAGCTGTGAGAGCAGAGGCCGAATCTCCATGCGCTGGTGCTTATGGGTATTTACTATGGGTGCTTGTGGCCTCATTAATTCATGCTGCCTGGAGAGGATGTTTCTCACTGTCTCAGTGGTGTGGGCGATAATGATTGGGTGTGAAGTTAATGTCCTTTAGTGTCAAGAAGAGTGCATTGGTGGCCAGCCGGATGCCCTGGGGTTGGGTAGTATGGTTCAGGGACCAGGGGGGCCCCCGGAGCCTGGAGAATGGCTCCCCCGGGACAACAGGGAGCTCAGGAAAGGTGGGAAGAGCTGGCCAGTGTCCTTTGGGTTCTAAATTCCTCAAATTCCCGGAGAGGTCTTGTGCAGCTGGAGCCTGTCCATGATGCAGTGGAAAGTACCAGGTGGGGATTCTTGGCCCAGGCTGTGGTAGGGGTCTCCTCTAGTGTCCTGTGGCTTTGAGCAGTCCCTTTCCTGTGGGATGGGAGACCAGCCCCTCCCCTCCCTTCCCAGGCTTCTGTCCCATTCCTTTGGGAGTCTTCCCAGGCCACCTCCAAAGACCTTTCCTCACCCCGTGTTCGGTCCTCAAAAGCCCTGCCTCACTCCTTAGCCCACTGCTTGGGCAAGTCTGCTCCTTCCCCTGCTTCAACGTCCTTCGTTTTAAAAGGGAGCAATTCCTAGCTGCTCCGTGCAGCACACTTGGCAGTGGGCGCCGGGGGAGAACCTGGAAGAAGTGCTTTCATTTCCTCAGGACTGAGGACGCGGAGGAAGCTCCATGGAGAGCTAATATTGAGTCATAATTTAAGCCCAAACTGTCGGGAGCTGGGATTGGGGGAGGGGGGCTGCCCGCTGTTCCCAGTTTTCATTCCCATTCTTCTCCAGCCCCCACGGGGTTGAGACCTGACACAGCGGAGGCTGCCCCGCAGGCTGGAGGGGTGTCCAGAACCCGCCCCCCATCACTCCCCCTGCCCCAAGCCCCCCTCCAGGGGAGGGCATCTCTCCCTTGCAGGCAAGCGGGGCAGGTGCCCTCCCGCTGGTTCATGGAGGCATGCCAGAAGGGGGTTTCGAAAACCCTGAGGCAGTCTCTACAAAGAGCTGTATCTTTGTTGACAACAGATTGAGTTGGTCCCTTAGATATTCTTAGGCTTCGGTTCTTCCTCCGAAGGGCGGCAACAGTGCCCTCCTTTGGCCCTCTGAGCCCTTGCTGCGTGCATGCCTCCAGGAACCCGTACTACTCCGGTTCTCATCGTGCTGATTTGTGTACGTGCCTTTCCCCTACTCCCTCTAATCTTTAGCTGCCTGTGTTCCTCATCTTCATATTCTCAGTGCCTAGCCGGGAGCCCGGCCTTGGTGGGAAACTGAAAACGTGTTGAATAGACATCGCTGAGAGATAATGACCTCAGCGACACAACATCTCAACATGTTCTCTGGTCTTCCCTCATGGTTTTATCGTTACACTCGTTATTATTGTATCACTACTGCTATATATTCCTTACTATCCATAATAGTATATATTATTACCAATATACCATTTGTAGTTTGTTACTAATATTACGTACTGTCATTATAGGCAAAGACACTGATAGAAGTCTGAGGTATGTAAGAAGGAAAGAAACACGACTCTGGTGACACATCTCTCTCTCCTTTTCACCCTCTCTCTGCTCCTGTCTCCCTTGCTTTCACTGGACCTTTCCATATGCTGTTCCCCTTTCCTTGGCACTCGCTTCCTTTCATCCCTCCTCCTTCGACTCATGCTTCAGAACCCAGCCCACATGCCACCCACTTGCCTGATCTCCAGGAGTCTGAGCAAGTCTCTCTGGAATTTTTAGACCGTCTTCTGCTACAAGACACAGAATTATTATGTCTCTTTATGTGTCTGCCTCTCCCACTAGAATACCTGCTCCTTGAAGGCAGGGCCCAAGCTGCTTTCTACGCCTAGCCCAGGAATGGGTAGAACACGTGCATTCATCACACATTCAAAAAATGCTCTTTGAATGTCAACCATGTGGCAGGCACTGGGGTTCTGTTAACACATAAACTATCCTTGTGGGAGCCAACCTCCAAGATGGCCCCCAACAATCCTCATCTCCAGTGTTCATGCCCTTGTATGGTTTCCTCCCACCTGAATGGAGATTGGACTATGGGGCCCACAGGATATGGCAGGAGTGAGGCTCTGTGACTTTAAGGCTCTATAGTCTAAGATTCGACCATAAAAGCATTTTCAGCTCCCTCCATGGTCTTTTGGATTGCTTGCTCTAGGGGGAGCCAGCTTCCATATCAAGAAGACTGTCAATGCAGCCCCAACAAATTGTCCAAGAGAGGAACCAACTAGGCAGCAACCATCCCCCATGTGAGTGAGCCACCTTGGAAACGGATCCCCCAGGGTCTGTCAAGCCCACAGAGGATGACAACCCCGTTGGCATGGGGGAGAACCCTGAGCCAGAATGGCCCTACTGAGCCACTCTCCAACTCCTGATCCACAGATGCCAGGATCCTGGTGGTTGTAAACACTAAGTTTGGAGATGATTTGTTATGCAGCACTAGATAACTGATACACTCTTACTGTCATGGAGTTTATGCTCTCGCGGAAGAATTACAGGCACAGGCTCTCTCCCTTCACTGACTCAGTACTACTAGATACGGCCAGGCTGAGAGGCTAGAGGGGCAAGTAAGACACTAGACAATGTTCTTTTTCTTGCAAAGTCTATGCTCTAGTGTGGGAGACAGAAAATAAACAAGTACATTCTATCGAATATGAGGTCATAAGTGCTAAGAATGAAAGAAAACCCAGCAAGCTGGATAAAAGGGAGAATTGCGGTTTAGATGGTCTATGTTGTACCAAGCATTTTTCATCTTGATATCATTTAATCCCTCCAAAGATTACGACGGAGGTAGTTTATCCCCATTTTACAGATGAGAAAATTGAAGGCTAGAAAAGTTTCATGACACAGCCAAGGTCGCACAGCTCTGCTCTTTGGCTCACCCCAAGTGGAAGCCAGGCTGTGCGGACTCCAAAGCCGGTGCTCTTTGCGGTACCTCAGGCTGACCATTTTGGATTTTCCTGTTAGTCCTCCCGCGGGGGCTCTGCCTTCCATGCCGCCAGGCCTCCGCATTGGCTTGGAACACACTGGTAGGTGGAGGGCCGGGAAACGATCTGCAGACAGGCTTGCTTACCGCAGGCTGGCAGCGGGCGTCGGCCACCTCTTTCTCTGACTCTGGAGAGTATCAGTGGCTGCAGATCCACCGACTGGCTGGGAAGGTCCTCCCAGTCCCCTAAACCTTAGCTGCTCTAGTTGTCTGTAAACAGTGACGTCCGCCCCTTCCTCCCCACTTCCCTTTCCGCCTTTCCGTGGCCACTTCATTCGTTCTGTAACGAAGGAGCTGCGGTTCTTCCTGCCAACCTCATACCGTAGGCTGCCCCTCATTCATCCTCACTCTTTACCCAGTGCCTCTTGCCCCTCGTCCTTTTTTTTCTTCCTTGTGCCGAGACCACTAGATGGAGGTATACTAAAACTTACTGGACACGAAAGTGCCAAGCGCCCTTCTATGGGCTTTTCCTGCATGGGTTTGTCAAACTCTCATGACAACCTTTTGTAGACATCCCATTATTTTCCTCATGGATGTTGAAGCTCAAGGTCATTCAGCTACTACCTGGCAGGGCTGGGTTTCATTTTTTTAAAATGTTTTTTTAAATTATAATATGTTAGTCACCACACAGTACATCCCTGGTTTTTGATGTAAAGTTTGCTGATTCGTTGCATATAACACCCAGTGCACCATGCAATACGTGCCCTCCTTACTACCCATCACCAGCCTATCCCATTCCCCCACCCCCCTCCCCTCTGAGGCCCTCAGTTTGGAGTCCATAGTCTCTCATGCTTCATTCCCCCTTCTGATTACCCCCCTTTCTTTATCCCTGTCTTCCCCTACCGATCTTCCTAGTTCTTATGTTCCATAGACGAGAGAAACCATATGATAATTGTCTTTCTCTGCTTGACTTATTTCACTTAGCATAATCTCCTCCAGTGCCATCCATGTTGCAGCAAATGTTGAGAACTCGTTCTTTCTGATAGCTGAGTAATATTCCATTGTATGTATGGACCACAACTTCTTAATCCAGTCATCTGTTGAAGGGCATCTCGGCTCCTTCCACGATTTAGCTATTGTGGACAAAGCTGCTATGAACATTGGGGTGCATATGGCCCTTCTCTTCACTACATCTGTATCTTTGGGGTAAATACCCAGTAGTGCAATGGCTGGATCATAGGGTAGCTCAATTTTTAACTTTTTAAGGGACCTCCACACTGTTTTCCAGAGTGGTTGTACCAACTTGCATACCTACCAACAGTGTAGGAGGGATCCAAAGGGGCGCCTGGGTGGCTCCATCAGTTAAGGGCTGGGTTTCAAACCCATATCTCTTTGAATCCAGATTTCATTGTTTGGCCAAGATCGCACACGGAACTGGAAGAAGTCTGAGGAGGGGTGATTTCAGAGGTCATCTTGTCCATTCCTTTGCCCTGGACAGGGCCAAATCCAGATGATCTCCAGAAGGTTATAAATAACTATCTTAAATTAGTGCTAGAGAAAAGGAAAAAAAATTCCTGAACAGCTCATTACAGCTTATACAAGGATTCGCAGGTTTAACATTCTTGTTAATGTCTCACATAAGTCTTTCATGTGCTAAACTTTTATTAGGTGCCTCTTGTGTTAAGTCCAGTGCTGTGATAGGGTTAGGTGTGCGGACGCATTATTAACATGCAGTATAGAGCGGGGGCACTGAACAGACCGGCAAGTCAGGGCTGCCCCCCGCTGATGCTAAGTGAACCCTGACAATCTTATAGGGCTCAGGCAGCATAGACGGGCATGCAGACAGGTGGAACAATGCACCAAAGGCAGTCAGAGGTGACTGAGAATGACTTGTTTCAGCATATGGCCGGAGTTGACAGGAAGTGCTGGGGAGGGATGAGCAATGGAATTAAGAGATAAGCAGGGGCCAGATCAGTGCCAAGGTAAGGAATTTGCTCTTTATCTGGAAAGCACTGGAGAGCGATTGAAGTTTTGGGGTAAGGTACTGATATCATCAGATTTGCATAGTAGAAAAATGATTCCATCGGTGGTATGGGTGATGAATGGGAAAGCCCAACTAGAGAGGATATTGCAGTGGTTTGGCCAAGAGAGGATGAGTAGCTGAGAGAGAGGGAAATGTGGAAGAGATATGGGGGAGAGGTTTAGGAGTAGACAAGTTAAGACTTGGCAACTGCTGGTTTGTGGGGGGAAGGGAAGAAGGAAGGCGCAGGGACTGATTCACCAAGCTTCCTGGCTGAGGCACATGACTGGGCGGTGGTGCCCTGTGCGGAGATGGCGATCGGGAGGAGGAGCAGGTTTGGGGCAGGGTTACTCAGCTCTCATTATGCCTAGACTCCTTAGGGCAAGCCTAATTTCAGATGAAGAAATCAAGACTCAAAATGCTGATGTGATTTACTCAAATTCACCTAGGCAGAATAGTGCCAGAGGTGGGACTCAAACGTAAGTCTTCTTTTTTCTGGAATTATTTCCCCACGCCCAAGCAGATTTACTTTGCAAGAAATGTAAGGAGGGCTTAGTACAGAGTAACGTGCGGCGAAGCAAACATTTCCGTACATCAACCTACCGTTTTTATATTGGTTCGTTCATTCATTCATTCATTCATTCAGCAAAACTTACTGAGCACCTACCGTGTGCCACGCACGTGGGGGTGCAGTGCTGAACATAATAGGCAAGGACATCACCCACGTTGAACCTCTGGTCTCCCCTTTTCTATGCAGATAGGCAGTAGGCAGATAAGCAAATACTGACAAAATACACCATCAGAGTGCAGAAAGCGTGGCAGGAATGACAGTGTGGATGCTCCTTTGGATAGAGTGTTCCAGAAAGGCCTAGGACCTGATCATTTGATCAGGACCAAAGTAATGAGGGAAAGTCATACAAAGATCTGAGGAAAGTTGGTGGGGGGGGGGCTTCCAATGCAAAGGTCCTGAGGTAGGAACCAGCTTGAATATTCAAGGAATCACAAGGAAACCAGTGTTCCAAGAAAAGAGTGAGTAAGGACGAGAGTGGTAGCAGATGGAACTGGAGGCAGGGGCCGGCGCCTGTAGGATTTGTGAGACACGATCACGAGTGTAGACTTGTTCTAGGTGCAATAGGAAACTCTCGGAGGTTTGGAGCAGGGCTGCGACATCCATCTCTTAGTTTACTTTTAAATTTTACTTTTTCTTTCAAGGTGCTTGCAGACCCACATGCAGTTGTAGGAGACAATACAGAGGAACCCCACGTCCCCTTGTCCCATTCCCCTTCGACTGCAGCATTGCGCTAAAGTAAATGCAACGTCACACGCGCGAGTGCTCACTGTGGTTTTAATTTGCACTTTCCTAATGGTTATGTTGTTGAATGGTTTTCGTGTTCTTATTTACCATCCATATATCCTCCACAGTGAAATTTTTGTCTTTTGCTCACTATTTTTTTAAAAATTTTTAATAGTTTTTGTTGCCCACTTTTGGGTATTCTTTACATATTCTAGACACAAGTCCTTTGTCAGATAAGTGACTTGCAAATATTTTCTCCTGGTGTGCAGCTTGTCTTTTCATCCTAACAGAGCCTTTTGCAGAGCAATTTTAATTTTGATGAGGTCCAATTCATTACTTTTTCCTTTTACGGACTGTGCTCTGGGTGTAAGTCTAAGAACCCCGTGCTTGGCCCTAGCACCCATAGTTTGTCTGCTGTGGTTGTCTCAGGAAGTGGAAGCATAAACTGACTACAGCAACGCAGGGCAGAACTGGGGGCCCATCTGAGAATCAGGCGCAAGTGGCAAAGGAATGGGTGAGGGAAGGGGTTTCAAGGCCCTTTCTACTCCCCGAAGGGGGCTCTGTGGGGTACAAACTCCTTCCCCTTCGAGCTTGCGTTACAGGGACACAGAAGACGGTCATCCTGGCATTATAACCACAGGCCTAGGCTTCTCCCTTCCTCAAGAATACTCACCGGCCCTGAAAAAATAGTCTTTTTATCCCCCCAGAGCTTTACCCACAGCAATGTGCTTTCACGGAGTCCTCGTGACTGACTTCTCACAACAATTCTGTAAGGAAGATATTATTATCCCCTTTTACAGAAGATACAACTGAGGCCCAGAGAAGAGCTGGGACTAAACACAAATCTGAAATCTGAAACCCAAGGAGAAGATGATTCTTCTCCACCAGCTGATGCTGAATTTCCACCACCAGTTTTTACTCGAGGTCAATGGTTCTCAAAGGATGGTCTAAGGATCCCCAGGGGTCCCCCAGACCTTTTCAGAGGGTCTTTGAGGTCAAAGCTATTTCCCTAATAATACTAAGACCTTATTCTAGCCTTTTCACTGTGTTGACCTTTTCACTAATGGTGTAAAAGGGCACGTGGGTGAAACTGCCGATCACCTGAGTGTGAATCAGAGCTGTGACACCGCCTGTCCTGGTTGTCACTGTATTCTTCAGCCCCCTCCACTCACAGGGGGAGAAACAGCCAGTTTCACGCTAATATTGCGATTAAATGGGAACTATACAGAAAGCGTTTCTGTTGCACCCTGAAGCAAGACTGTTACCTTGTGGAACCATGCCTCTCCAGTGATTGGGGTTGCAAGCCGAACTATCCTCATTTCACCCCCAGAATGCAGTTTGCACTCGGGAGACTGACTGACGAACTCTAGGTATTCAGCCTTGGACGGACGGCTTCTTAACAAATGAACGAAGTTGAGGCTGTCACGTAAAGGAAAGCAACCGATAATATTTTGCGCTACAGAGAAAATTCGAGCATTTGAGTGAAAATAAAAATTTGGGGAAAAAAAGCTCATTCACTCCTTTGAGCTTCACAGCTTTCCAATACTTTGACTTTTCTAATAATATCAGTGGTAATATTAATAAATGCGATGTATTGAAATTGCATAAAGAAATGTGCTTATACTTCGAGGAGCTGCATAACTCCGTAAGCTCGGGAGTTTCCGAGTGACCAGTATATGGCGGAGCAAATCGGTGTGGGTCAAAGATCCAATAGAAGTGTAAGATCCAGGGGCGCCTGGGTGGCACAGCGGTTAAGCGTCTGCCTTCGGCTCAGGGCGTGATCCCGGCGTTCTGGGATCGAGCCCCACATCAGGCTCCTCCGCTGGGAGCCTGCTTCTTCCTCTCCCACTCCCCCTGCTTGTGTTCCCTCTCTCGCTGGCTGTCTCTATCTATCTCTGTCGAATAAATAAATAAAATTAAAAAAAAAAAAAGAAGTGTAAGATCCAACAGAGTAGGACTGATTCATTGGTACGGTCTCAGATTCCATATTGCAACTAATCTTTAGGAAACTTCCACTTGTCGAGTCTTGGGGAGCATCAAGGAAGAGTATCCACACTCCTTGCTTTCCCTGCTGCCCAGCTGCAAGAGGCTGGACTTTCTACGTGTACTTAACTGAAAAAAACACGTTGGAGGAGACTCCAGCTGTCTTCCATGAAGCCAGACAGCTTGAAGCACAGCTGAGCCCCAGCCAGCCCGGCCCCCTCTCACTTACAGCTCTTCCCTGCAGAGCTCAAAACATTTCGTCTACCTTTTAACCACTGCTTCCCCCAAACTAGAGTCCTTGTCCCCCGACCCCAGGAAATTTCCAAAATCTCCTAGGGGTGAGGCTCAACCTCCCCTAATCTCTAGCTGTTCCAAGGGGGTGTCAGGGGTGGTGTTCCCAAACTTCTAACTGACCCAGGACAGGGGTCCCAGCGTCCCCATGCACTCTCCACTGCCCCCAAGAGCCTATGGGCCTATGGTCAAGTAGACATGGTCTAACCTACCCTAGGTGGGGGTGTGGGCCCTCCAAATGTTAACTGAACCCAGCTCACGGAGGGGGGGGGTCTGAGCCTGAAGACTTCCCAAGTCCACACCTCCAACTCCCAAGGAGGGTGCTGAGCCCCTTTACGTGGGACCCACTTTCCAAACAGGGTGGGCAGATGATGTTGCTCGTTGGAGACAAATTCAACCACAACCCCCAAGCATCTTTCATGTTAAAGATGGAAAACTGTAAAATGATCTTTACTCCAAATCTTTGTTTTTGAATTAATACATACACATTTAAAAAATGCCTCAGTTTTAATTTCAGTTCATTGCAAATATCGCTAGGCACAACCCATATAAACAAAAGCTCTTTTAGGTCCTCAATAATTTTTAAGAATATATAGGGGACAGAAAAGTCGAAGAACTGCTTTATGCTAAAATGGCGAGGGCTCCTGTGGGCGGCTGTGAGTAATGAAGCATCACCCAGGGGTCCCAGCGCCCCCACATGCCTGCTCGCTCCACTGTCCCCAGGAGCCTGTGGCCAAGGAAACAAAATCTAACCTACCCTGGGTGCGGGTGGGGGCCCTCCAAAAAAACTGACATCCGCATCCTTTTCCAGATTATTCCCCAAACTCAGGCTTCAATATGACCCTAAAATAAGGGACTTGACTTCAAAGGACAGCTGAGAAAACTAACAGGGGACCCAGGGCTCTGATAAGGGCACACACCCTTTCCCTCTCCCTCTGCTGCTCTCCCTCCTGACAGACATCGTGGACCTTGAGGCAGGCCGACTTTGGTCTCAGTCTCAGCCTCGCTTTTAGCCAGCAAGGTGACCCCAGGCACGTCTCTCAATTCTCTGGTTTCCATAAAGCAATAACACTGCCCGCCTTTCCTTAGGGGATTGTGCTGAGGATCAAACCAAGGAAGGGAGACAGATCTGTAGAGGCCTTACAAATGCAAGTGACGAAACATTTGCCAACAAAGTCTCATACACATCTATGGCCATTCATTTCATAAATATTTACCAAAAAAGCGGCCCGCTGCAGGCCTTAAAGGCAAAAACAAGAACACACAGCTCCAGCCGGCAGGAAGCCGTCTGCCGAACAAGGCAGAGGAGCCCGGACAATGACAAGACAGTGTGATTGGTAATCTTTGAAATCTTAGCCAGTCTTCCTCCCAGGCACCCGCTCGTGCTCCTTGCCTCCGTATGACCCCTTTTTCCTGCAGGCAACCAGATGGTGCTTTGGCAAAGGGATGAGCCCGAAGAATTCGAGAAAAAGGTTTGGGATGTTTCGTCAAAAGCCTGGCCCTGAGCAGTCTGGAGGTTTAGAAATGACAAAGTGAGGCAGGATAAAGCTGCCCCTTCCCCTTCCCCTCCAAGACTAGAAACTGGGCTTTGTGGGCACCCTAGAGGGGAGACATCGGGGGGCCCCTGGGGCTCCAGAGGAAAGGTCCCAGCCAAGGGGAACCACGGGGAGCAGGCCAGTGCAGAGTTCATTCCAACAAACACCATCCAACATCGGAACCGGGCGGCTTCCTGGGAACTTAGACCTCTGAGCAGCGCAGATCACGGCGCTGGGGAGCCACGCTCTCTGTCCTCCTTGGCATCCGACCTTCTCAGCAACCAGCTTGTTCTCTGTTAATCAGTAGAAGTGGCTCCCGTGTGTGCTCTCAAGACTCGGCTTAACCACATTCTGACTATTCTTGCATAGATAACCTTTCTTCGTGGATGGCCTGAGGCTCTGAGTTGTTAAGGGGTGGAAAGGAAAGCCTCATAGGAGCTTGTGCTGGGGCGATACCAAATGGAGCCAACCCGAGACCTCCCCCTGTTACCAGAGAGATAAAAGCTTGAACAGAAATGCGCAGGGAGCAGCAAGAGTACAGAGGAAGTGACTCATTCTTCCAGGCCTTTCTGGGCAGGAAGCGGATGGGAGGAAAAGGGTCAGGGAAGGCTTCACAGAAGAGGTGACATTTGAACTGGGTGTGGGTGTCAGGCCACCAGTCATCTCCACAGAGCTCAGCCTGCCCAGCTGAGGACAAAGAGTCCATTTCCTGGGAAAGAGGAACACATTGAGAAGGCACCACTGGGAACCAGAAGTCAGGTAGAGAGCCAGCAGACACCAGCCCTTCTCTAGAAATTGGGGCGTGGTTTTTTCCAGAGCACCGATATTACCCTGTTTACTCTCCTACCCACTGACAAATGGTGATCGATACTCCTGTGCTGGCTTTAGGATGGTTACCCAGCAGAAGAACCACAAGTGATTTACTGAGTACTCAATGTCCATCAGGCGCGGTGCTATGCATGTACGTTCATTAGTCCATTTTGCCCCATGGGGGAGTTGTTTCGATCCTGAATGCACAGATAAGAACACAGGCGAGAGCTCCTGCAGCTGGCTAAATGACAGAAACAAGACTGAACCCATACTTTACATTCTACCTGGACTTCAGCTTGGACAGCTTAGAATTTAGTTGGATGGTTAAGGAATAAATGCTTGAAAGGGTAAATAAGAACACAAGTGGTAAGCTCACATTTGGGGGCAGTGCCCTTCCACAGACCCCTGTACTTACCCCAGCTGGAAAGCCCTGTTGGTCCTCCCTCTAACCTGTACCCCACACCTGTCCTCGTCTCTACACCTCCACTCCGCCCGTATTCCATCTCTCACCTAGACCAAGCACTAGACCGAACACGGAGTACAAGGTCTTGACAGAAAGAAAGTGGGTCTCTGCTATCAGGTTTCCCATAGTCAGAAAGGGCAGCTGGTAGAATCTGTTAAGTGTCCCCCAACATTCACTCGTCCTTCTGCTGGCGCAACAGAATCCCTGGTTTTTAGCTGGGTAAATAGATGCTCAGAATAAGGACTGCACTGCCTAGCCTACTTTGTAGCTGCATGTGGTCATGTGACCAGGTTCTGACCAATGGGATTGGATTGGATGGAACACCTGCAACTTTGGGCTCCGACCCTTAAAGGGAAAAGGTGTGATTCCCCGTCCCCTTCCATCCCTTCCACTGGCAGGAATGAGGATGTTGTGTTGCGCTATTTTGGACCGTGTAAGCGAGGTGACACCTAAGGGACAGCAGACCAGTGAGTCTGAAACAGAGCTGCCCTTCCAACGCCAAGTCTTACATGAGAGAGAAAGAAACTTCGTTAAGTCATTTGGAGATTATATGTACATCCGAATAAATACAGGGGAAGAAAAGATTGAAAACCCATCACTCAAGTATATAATCTGTATAAGTACAAATTATAATAAATGCAGTGAAAACCAGATAGCGTTTTTCCCGAGAGAATAGAATTTGGGAGGGAGGGCTAACTTGTAATTGTCAGTTAAGGAAGGTTTCTGGGCTAGTTCAGGTTATTATAACAAATTCCACAGACTGGGTGATTTCAACAACAGACCTTGATTTCTCACATTTGGAGGCTGGGGCACCCCAATGAAGGTGTTCGCAGATCCTGGGTCTGGTAAGAGTTCTTTTCCTGGCTTGTAGATGGCTGCCTTCTCGCCACGTCTTTACATGGCTGAGGGAGAGAGGGTTCGGCTCTCTTCTTGTTTTTGTAAGGGTGCTAATCCCATCGTGAGTGTCCCGCTCTCATGACCTCGTCTAAACCGAATTACCTCCCAAAGGCCCCACCTGCAAATACCATCACTTTGGGAGTTAGCCCTTTGAGACACGAATTTGAGGGCTCGCGAAACTTCACTCAGCTACACTGAGAAAGGGTTACTTATGCTGAGATGGATCGATGGGTAGGATTTGGTCAGGGAAAAATAGAGGAGCAAGGAAGGAGAATCTGTGAAGATTCTGAGGCCATAGAGAATTTAGCCATTGCTGGGACCCCAAGAAGGGCCATGGGGACAGAGCCCCTTGGTACCGAATCACCAGTCACTTCTCAGGCTCCCCATCCTCCCCCTACCGTGGGTGAGGGCCTGGGCCCCTCAGAACCTAGACATGAGGCCACACAATGACTTCTGTCCAAACACCTCTTGAGGGGATGGCCGGTGCCTCTAGAAAGATCTGGAGGACAGATGCAAACCTTCTTCCAGGAAGGAGCCCCCAGAGTCAAGCCAGAGAAGCTGAATCTGCCGTTGGGGCCCAGGAGGAGCGTGGGCCAGGGAGGAAGGGGAAGCCGGGGGTCAGAGCGGCTCAGGAGGAGAGGAACCAGACAGCTGTGTAAGCTGAGGTTCCGAGGTGTTGGGTGTTAGCGCGTGCCCAGAGCTGCTCCCTGTATTAAGGGCTTGATGTGTGAGCGTGTGTGGTTGTGGGCTCACTGCTACTTCTAAACTGTGCTGGGCACAACGGCAAATTCTCTCAACACAGAATCTCTCTGAATCCTCCCACACTGACTTGACATTATGAGAAGGCATTATCTCCATTTTACAAATGAAGAGGCCGAGGCTCAGAGAGGGGAAGGTCAAACCTGGTCCAAAGTCACCAAGTGGGTAGCGCTGGCCTGGGGGGGCGGCAGGTAGGTCCAGGGCTCATCTGACCTTGCACCCGAGTTCCTGTGGGGTAACACAACACATTCACCCTGTCCCGGAGACCACTTGGGCAGGGTGTGGAGGACTCTCGGCCTAGTAACCACAGATGGTCCACAGCTGTGTTCGCTCTGACTGGTCCGTGATTTAAACACACAACTGAATTTGAACACCTGTAGGCAGAGAATGGACTTTATAGATTGTCATAATCTCCCCCCACTTATTCTCATCTACTCTCTGCCATGGCCCCAAAGACATTTCAGTGTTAATGTGGCTTTCATTCTAGAAAATCCTTGCTTTAGCACCAGAAGCCAGTGGAGGAAGCTTCCCTCTGCCCCTCTTCCAGTCACTCTGGGAACACGAGGGAGACTTGGAGCCTGAGTCATTATCTAATACATTACATAGGAAATATCTAGGATCTATAACACGATTTTTTCTCCTATCAAGGAGGGTAACGCACGTAGGCCAGGATCTTGCTTTACAAACTAGCCATTATGTGCACACTAGCGAGTGAAGAAAGACTGAACGGGCTGGGTCCTTGCCTGGCATTCTTTAGGAAGAGGGGGTGGTTGTGTTCTCCAGATCTCCAGAGCTGGAACACGGCAGGTAGGCAGCTGGGACACACTGCAGTGGAAGGTTCGAGGGAGCATGCTGTCTGAGAATGTCTTTTTCAGGCATTTTGCCCAGCTTGCTCACTCTGGGGCAGCCAGGCAATTGAGTCTTAACCCCTGGCTTTCCCGTTGTATACCCTATCTGTTCGGTCCGGGTTTAACCAGACACCACCGTCAGGCCTAGAGTTTTCTTTGCAAAGCGCTGTCCTGGGAATAACTAGAGTGTTTGGAAGCACAATTTGCAGACCCCTCTTGCCATTTAGAGTAGCAGCCATTTAGTTCAAGCGGTAGTTAAAGGACTTTGAGTTCCTTTGGTTGCAAGTTGCCTTGGGCAAGGGAAGTTGTTTTCCTGAACTCAAAATAGCCGTCTGTGTGTTAACTACTTTTTTTTTTTTAGATGAAAGCAACTTTTTTTTTTTTTAAACCAAGATAAATTTAAGTTGTCCATCGTCTGTCTAGTGAAAAGCTATAATCGAGGGGCTTATGTTTCATGAACGCCTTGAAAATTAAAGTTTAGCATAAAAGATGGGATTGAGTGCAGGCAGGATCCCTGGGAAGAAAGACGGCACCTCTCTCTGTTAACTTGGGCTTCCCAATGAAGGGGAAGGCGCTCATCGTTCACCCAAACCTCACCCCTTGAAAAATAAGTTATGCTCCAATGGAATAGGCAGGAAAGGGGTGGGGCTCCTGGGCTTATGAAATTTCATCTCAAACAGCAAAGTGAAACATGCTTTGCCTAGGGTCACAGTCTAACTCCCTCTGAGTAAGCAGATTCTGAACACGCTATTCTTCAAAATCTCCAACCTGCTTCCCTGTGCCTGTTTTGAATTTCCTCTTCTCTAACGTATATTTATATCCTGCCTGTTACAAGCCGACAAGAACAATCACTAGCATTATCTGTTTCCTTTCAGATCCCGGGGTAACTCGCTTACCTTCTTCCCACGGGTTTCCCCCCCTTGAAATAAACCAAACTGTCTTATAAAGATGGAGGGAGAAGAGCAGTTGTACTTTGGGACTTTATTAAAAAACAAACAACAACAACAGCAAAACCAAGGTTATTTGGTGCTGGTTACATGAAGGAGTGGAGTACATTCACATGTTTATTTCTTCCCTCAAGAATTCACCATGTATTGGCCCTATGGCAGGGTGTGGGAACAAAATGGAGGACATGACATGGTCCCTTTTCCTCAAGAAACTCACAGTCTAATGGAGCACAGAGACAAAACACATACCTTGGGCTTTTACAAGAGACGCCAGCATGAATGAGCCGGACGGTTGTGGTCGCACAGTGCATTTGCAGGTTGTAGGCCAAAGGAGGAGTAAGGAGGGTGTCTGTTGATTTGACTTGATTGAAGTTGTCAGGCCATTCTTATTACTAACAATAGTGTATTAGGGACTCCCTACAGGGAAAGCAAGGCTTTCTGTGGACAATTGCCATCTGTCCAAGTTCACCAACGCCTCTGGCTTTAGCTCAAGGGGTGTGATCTTCGACTCATTTTCTTAATCCCAGGACGCAAAGAGAGGAGTACAAAGCACAAGAGAGCTGGAAGGTGAGAGCAGGGTGAGAAGCCCATCAGCTCCTCAGCCTTTAAGAAGGTTCTCTCTGTCTCCTGTGCTCTGTGCGGTCTGCAGCTGAGGTCTTGCAGTGGCCGACGTGCGAGCTTTTCCAGGAGGGGGGCTGGCCTGCCATGAGGATACAGGGCATCGGGGAGGGCAAAGTCCCAGCACGCATGCTGTCGCTCCCCTGCCCGGCATCCAAACACCAGCGGCTGATATCTGACTGCCTGATCTCAACCAGCGTTCTTCATCGGAATCAGAGAGAGCAAGGACGACTTTCTAGATTGCCCTAAGCATTTACATGATTCATCCCACTGTAGGTGCACAAGGGAGACGTTAATCCATTGTCATCAATGCCCTGGGGCGCTCGGCCTTCCTTGTCTGAGGGACCCGTGTGCAATCCGACAGTCCCTTTCTATAGGTAACACGAGGCAGGGACTATCTACCCCGCAGGTTGGTGAAGGAGCTGAAGTTTATTTGCCATCCTGGGCAATTTGGAAACCTGAGGGGAATGAAGGAAATGCCACAGAAAGAGTATCATTAACTCTTCCACTAGGGGCTTCTGAGAGCTCCTTTGGGTACAGCCCTGAAGGGAGGCAGGAAGACACACAAGGAAACTGGGCGTCGTCATGAACTTTCCTCTTGACGTTTGTCATGTTTGTTGTATTGGCAGATACTGTGGCAGGCAGAATTCCAAGATGGCCCCAGATTCCCGCCCCAGGTGGACGCACACCCTGTACTCCCCACCCCGACAGAGTGAGTAGAGTGGGTGGGACGTGCGAGTGTGGGTGGCATCTCGGTCCTGTGTTCAGGTTACACTGTGTGGCAAAGGTGAGGGGACTTTTCAGATGTCCCTCTTTAGTTGACTCTGAATTCATCAAAAGGGAGAGTATCCTGGTGGGCCTGACCCAATCAGGCAAACACTTTGAGGGTTTAGAGGTCAGAAACAGAAGAGTCCGAGAGGTTCAAAGCAGCAGACACCCTCCCCTATTGGCCTTAAAGAAACAAATTGCCATGTTTGGAGAGGGTCTCATGGCCAGGACCTGCGGGTGGCCTCTAGGTGCCGAGGGCCTCAGCCCTCCAGCTGCAAGGAACTGAATTCTGCCCACTACTGGTGAGCTTGGAAGAGGACCCCGACCCTCAGCAGTGATAGCAGCCCTGGTCACCAGCACCTGGATTTCAGCATTGGGAGACTGAGCTGAGAAAGCCAGGTGAGCCCACGGGAACGTGGAGAGAATAAATGGACATTGCTTTCACTGCTAAACTGTGGTACACAGTGATAGAACACTAATGCAGACCTTACCTACTGTAAGACCTGCCATTGAGTGCAGGACGTACCACTGACTTCCTAACACTGCGGAAACAATAAAAGCTCCAGCATTAAATGTTCACATCAGCTATAAGGCATAAATTGTAAGACATCTGATTTTAAAAAACAATAAAATGAGAAGTGTATCTTGGTATTAAAAAAATGTCAGGGGCGCCTGGGTGGTTCAGTTGTCAAGCATCTGCCTTCGGCTCAGGGCGTGATCCTGGCATTCTGGGATCGAGCCCCGCATCAGGCTCCTCTGCTGGAAGCCTGCTTCTTCCTCTCCCACTCCCCCTGCTTGTGTTCCCTCTCTCACTAGCTGTCTCTCTCTGTCAAATAAATAAATAAAATCTCAAAAAAAAAATAAAAAAAATAAAAAATAAAAAAATGTCAGTATTATTACATTTGTGAAGCCCTAGACATTTCCCAAGCCTTTCACACAAGGTTTCTTTAACTCCAGTTAATTAACATACAGTGTTATCTTAGTTTCACGTGTACACTGTAGTGACTCAACACTTCCATACATCACCAGGTGCTCATCACAAGTGCCCCCTTAATCCCCATTGCTGAGTCCCCCATCCCCCCATCCACCTCCCCTCTGGTAACTCTTGATTTGTTCTCAACAGTTAAGAGTCTGTTTTTTGGTTTGTCAATCTTTTTTATTTCGCTCATTTGTTTCTTAAATTCCACAGAGGAGTGAATTGTATGACATTTGTCTTTCTCCGATTTTTTTCACTCAGAATTTTACTCTCTAGATCCGTCCGTGTTGTTGTGAATGGCAAGACTTCATTCTTCCTTATGGCTGAGTAATATTCCATTGTATATCGACCACATCTTTATCCATTCATCAGTTGATGGATGCTTGGGCTGCTTCCCTAAATGGGCTATTGTTGATAACGCTGCAATAAACATAGGGGTGCATCTATCTTTTTGAATTAGCTTTTCACATAAGATTTTATTTAGTCCTCCTTTGCCACTCTGTCATAGTGAAGAGGGGAGGGGTCATGATGAGAAAGCTGAGGTGCAGAGAAGTTAAATGACTTAACCAAGGTCACCACACCAGACAGAGCCAGGACCAGAATCTAGGCTTGCGCTTTCCACTGTACCAGGACCAGACCACGGCCAAATCTAACACCCCTACGAAGTGAAACTTTGCCACCAACAACCCTGTTTAAGGAAGAGCCACAGAGGCCATATTTTCTTTCAAGCGAGCCTGTCCCTTCTGAGCTAATCTGAGGGGATTTGAAGTGTGTCCCCGATCCAAGGCAGCCATTCCATAGTCTGAGAAACTACTTCGGATGTGGGCCTATTCAAAAAGATGAGTTGGGCTAAGCAGATGCCCTCTTTCCGGAATTGTGAAGCACTAATTCAGCAGGAGAGCAGGAAGTCCTGTGAGCCATGGGTAGTCAGAAGCTAGGTGGGAGTTGACGCCATGTGCAGTGAGAGGAGGCCCTCCAATGGCCTGAGAGAACAGAGCAATGGAGAAAGCGGACGAGCCGTCTGATAGAGCACACAGGGCCCATGAAAAGATGGTCCCTGGACCTGTTTCTGGTTCAGACATGCCCCAATTCCAATTCAAACCCTTCTGTATCCTTAAAATCCCCTCCCCAAGCTTTCTGAGAAACTTGGGTGCGTCTCTTCATTGCAGCTGTATCATTTATAAAGTCACGATCTATGTGGTCCGGCTTTGAAGCAGAGTGATGGTTCAAGAAACATAGTTCATGCAAAAAAGTAATGTCTGAGAACCTGGTATTTACCAAACACCATTTTTCTCCCCGAACACCCCCTATCCTCCCATACTGCAGCTGCACAGGTCCTTAATAAGCCCCCGAGGAAGACGCTCTAGCCCTCCCCCCATGTGCATCTCGTTGTCTTCCTCCCTTCTTCACTGTCTTGTAATTACCCATCAAAGAAGCCCAAGAACTGGTCTAGCCAGACAACGTCCTCCTTGGAGGGTGGAGGAGGGTAAGAACCTAAGTAGTACAAGTCGGAATCCTCCTTAATGAGCAGAGGGGGGAAAACAGATGACAACACTCACATTTCAATCACTATTTACCCTGTCATCACACAGCCAAGAAGAAGCCTGTAACTAAAACGGAATCTAATTTTGAAATCCTGGTCACTGTAGGTATATGCCATGAATATTAGGAACTGTGTTTCTGTGGTGTACCCACACTTATCCTGAATTTTCTGGGGGCCACACCCATCAAATGATGTGATAAAATGAGCTAGATGGACTAGATGATAGTTCTCTGAACGAAAACAGCGAGTGAAGGAGCAGCAGGATGGGGGTGGGTGGGAGGAGATGTGGCTGAGGGTGAGTTCCTGCTTCGTCTTGGGAGGCTTGGCCGGAAGCAGTCTATAGACAGAGCAGAGGGAGTTCCAAGACCTGAGTGAGGAGGCGGGAGGTGAGCCTTCTGGAAGCAGGATGCGGGCAGGCCGACCGGACCATCCTCCTAGGCTCCTCTCTCCAGCCGGCCCTGCAGTGCTGGCTGTGGGCCTCTTCAGGGCAGTTCAGAGCAGGGAAGGGAGCCTCAAAGGGTACTTTGATTTTACCCAGCTCCAAAGGAGGCTACAGAAGATGTCAGGCCTAGAGTTGAGGTCATGCCATGCCAGAAACTCCCTCCCAGCATGGATGGCAGGGACTGTTCCTTAACAAAGAGGCTCTTCCTCAAGGGAGGACATCTTGGGAACCGTGTCTGAGAATCTGTGAAACCCATCACAGAGCCCCAACTAACAAAACAGTCCCAGCTCACCGAGCCGAGGCTGCTTAGCCCAGCATCTCATCTATACTGAGCAGAGCTAAGAATCAGGAGACATTCCAAATCACAGCAGAGTTGCCAAAACAGATTTCCTAGTGTCTACCCACTGATACTCACAGGAATTGGTATTCTAGGTGCAGCTACCATTTATGGGATGGTAGCTGGTCAATGTCAGGCACCTTGCCTGCATTTCCTTTTATTTCTTCCTCCATCCCCACCATGAAGTAGGTATTATTGTGCTCATCTCACGGATAGAGGAAACCACACCATGGGAAAATTAAATGACTTGCCCAAACTCCCTTGGCTATTAAGTCAGAAAGCAAGGATTTGAACACAGGTCTCTTTGACTCTTGACATGAGAGGGCAAAGGCCCTACTATAGTACATTTTATCCCTGTTAAAGTCCTATGGCCCTGCCACCTTGACTGTATATCTGAAGAAAGCCGGACACCCACCTTCCACCTCCCCTTGTCCAATGACCAACTCGGGCAAGCTCCGTCAACTACAATGCTTTCAAGTTTTCAATTCTCTCCCAGCCACCCCCCCCCATCCCAATCCAGGCCAGGTCTCCTACTCTGATTTTTAACCCCATTTTCAGCCATATCCATTTTTTGGAATATGCTAGCAGGTCTCACTTTCCCCAGCTCACCCGGGGGTAAACACTCAGATCTGAACGCACCCCACTGGCTGCCTTGGGAAGAAGCCCTATGGTCCAGCTCTGACCTCTGTGCTATAAGCCCCAGTGTTGCTCACCGCCCTGTGGTCCTTACACCCCACTGCACCTCCTCCATAGAGAGGGCGGTGAGAACATGCTATACAATCTTTTGGTGGCCTAACATTTCCTTCCCGCCAACCTCTGACCTTGGGCTGTCCTTGCAACTCTGGTTTGTATGGGCATTTCCTACTGGTGACTGGGTTCCTGCTTCCAACCTACCCGCTCCCACTCCCAATACCCATTCCTGCACAGTTTTAATTGTAGCCACCACACCCTCCTGTTGGGTACCTGACCTTGACTCTTCCAAGTTCTCAGTTTCAAAAGTAAAAATGAGGTGCTACAAAAGGAGAGTTTCTCAGGCATTCGTTCAGAGTCTATTTTTTCTTTATGCTAATACTTCTATTTTTAAATTGAAGCATAATATGCATACAGAAAGTGTGTAAGTCATAAGTGCTCAGTGAATTATCCCAAAGTGACTACATCTCTGTGCATACCTCTCTGGTTAAGAAATAAAGCATTAGTGGCTAATATCAAAAAGCCAAAGAGGGGCATCTGGGCGGCTCAGTCGGTTGGGCGTCTGACTTCCCCTCGGGTCATGGTCTTGGGGTCCTGGGATCAAGTCCCATGTCGGGCTTCCTGCTGAATGGGGAGTCTGCTTCTCCCTCCCCCTCTGCCCCTTCCTCCTGCCCACACTCTCTCTGTCTTTCTCTCAAAAAAATAAATAAAATCTTAAAAAAAAAAAAGTACAAGGAATGGGCACCTGGGTGATTCGGTCAGTTAAGTGACTGACTCTTAATTTCTGCTCAGGTCATGATCTCAGGGTTGTGAGATGGAGCCCTGTGTTGAGTTCCATGCTCAGTGGGGAGTCCACTTCTCTCTCCTTCACCCTCTCCACCCCCCACCACTCTCACACAATTTCTCTCTCTCTTAAGAAAAAAGATAAGGAATAACAGGTGTTGGTGAGGATGTGGAGAAAAGGGAACCCTCATGCACTGTTGGTGGGAATGTAAACTGGTGCAGCCACTGTGGAAAACAGTAGGGGGATTCCTCAAAAACTTAAAAATGGAACTACCATATGATCCAGAAATTCTACTTCTATTTACCCAAAGAAAATGAAAACACTAATGTGAAAAGATACATGAGCCCCTATGTTTATTGCAGCCTTATTTATAATAGCCAAGATATGGAAGTGTCCATTGATAGATGGATGGGTAAAGAAGATGTGGTGTGTGTGTATACACACACACACACACACATATATATGTATACACACCACATCTTCTTTATCCATCCATCGATGGACACTTCCATATATATATATATATATATACATATTCACTCAGAATATTACTCAGCCATAAAAAAGAATGAGATCTTGTCATTTGCAACAACAGGAATGAACCTAAAGGGAATTATGCTAAGTGAAATAAGTCGAAGACGAACACCATATGACTTCACTTATATGTGGAATCCAAAAAACAAAACACGTGAACAACAAAAGCAGACCCACAAATGCAGAGAACAAACTGATGGTTGCTGGGAGGGAGGTGGGTGGGAGGATGGGCGAAATGAGTGAAAGAGATTAAGAGGCATAAACTTCCAGTCATAAAATAAATAAGTCACGAGATTAAAACAACAGTGTAGGGAATACAGTCAGTAAGACTGTCGTAATGTTGTATAGTGATAGAAAGTGACCACAGTTGTCATGGTACAGTTGTTGAAACACTGTGTTGTGCATCTGAAACTCATTTAACACTGTATGGCAACTGTGCTTTGATAATAAAAATAAAAAATAGGAAAAAATAGAGTATAAGTGATACTTCCTAAGACCCCTCACGCTCCTTCCCGATCAGATCTTTGTCCTCCTTCCCAAAGGCAGCCCCATCCTAATTTATAACACCTTAGATTCGTTTTTATTTAGTTAGTTAGTTATGTATTCATTATTTATTTATTGAGAGAGAGAGCATGCGTGTGTGAGTGGGGGCAGAGGGAGAAGGAGAGAGAGAATCTCAAGCAGGCTCCACGCCCAGTGCGGAGCCCCACCTGGGGCTCAGTCTCACGACCCTGAGATCATGACCTGAGCAGAAATCAAGAGTCGGACACTTAACTGGCTGAGCCACCCAGGTGCCCCTACCTTAGGTCAGTTTTTGAATGTTTCTGATTTATATATGAATGGAAACACACAATGTGTGTTCTGTTGCATCTAGTTTCTTTCATTCAAATGAGATTCATTAGTATGTCTTCATGCGGCTCTAGTTTATTTTCATTGCTACAGAGTATTCCATTGTATGAATATGCCTTAATTAATTAATTCTATTGTTGATGATATTTGGGTTATTTCCACTTTGGGATTATATACACATATATATAGATGTGTATGCATATACATTTTATTGTGAACATTTATAATTATACGTAAAAATGGAATAAAACAATGAATGTAATATACCCACCAATCAGCTTAAAAAATTATCAATGTGATTATTATTTTATCTTTACTCTCCCACTGGTGTTCCCTCACTTTGATTATTTTGAAATGAATACTAACATCATATAATTTTCTTTCTAAATACTTGAGTGTACATCTCCTAAAGATGTATACTCTTTTAAAAAAACCCGCAAAACCAATATCCCGTCTAAAAAAAATAAATGTAATTTCTTAATATCATCACATATGTAGTCCACATTTACATTTCCTGATTGTCATATATCTTTTTCTTTGCATTAAAAAATGGATCTAAAAAAGTTCCAAAAGTTGCAATTAATTGATAAATCTCTTATGTCTCTTTTAATTTGTAGTTTCTCCTCTCTCTCTCTCTTTTTGTTCCTTATAATTTTTGTGAAAAGGCCTAGGTTGTTTGCCAGATGGAGCTTCCCATATTCTGAATTTCTTCCGATTGCAACCCCAGTGTGTCCCCCGCCCCTGTATTTCATGTGGATTGGAAGTCAGATCTGGAGGCTTGACCAGATTCAGGTTTGGTTTTCAAGATCGCTTTACAGTGCATTGTATATTTCTATCAGGAGACATCTGATTGGTTCTCTTTCTTTTGTAATGTTATAATGCATTGCTGATCCATTTTTTTTTCTAAATACATACTCCAAATTTCTTTCAATTCAGATTTAGAATTACAGGTTTTTTTCTCCCTTTCCTTTGTCGAAATACAGTTGACATACAGTGTTATAGTAGTTTCAGGTGTACAACATGGTGATTTGACAATGACGTACATTATGAAATGCTCAGCATGTTAAGTGCAGTTACCCTCTGTCACTACACAACGTTATTACAATATTATTGACTATGTTCCCTATGCTGTACTTTAGGATTACAGGGTTTTTAACTTAACTTCACTGATCTTAAAAACTCTGTCTCCTTCCAACCATGCCAAAAGTCGCAGTTCTCAATGATACCACATTCTTCATTCTATTTGTCCTATAGTAGACAGCAGTCTCAGAATATCAGGTCAAATGCTATTACCAACAATAGGGTCACTGAAAGCAGTGAAAACATTTTTTGTAGCTCCTTTTGTCCTTAGAGTATATCTCATGGTGATGTCCGGCCAAAATCATGGAGTTTTAAAGAAAGCTCCTCCCTGTGTGATTGTGACGTGATTATGCCGTTAACTGAATGCAGTTAGGTTCGTGTATTTCCTTTCACTTTTGATGTGTATAAATTGTTTTTCTAATTTAGTTTTAATAAGTTTAAAAACTTAGGTTAATAATTTAATAAGATAAAATAGCTACATGGTCCCAAAGTCAAATATGCCAGACCTATTTTTTATTTCCTACGGACTTAGTTTTCTCTAACCACCTTGGAACTTTTTTATCTAATAGAGCCCAACGTGGGGCTTGAGCTCATGACGCCAAAAGCAAGACCTGAGCTGAGATCAAGAGTTGAATGATCAACAGACTGAGCCACCCAGGTGCCCCTGAAACTTTTTTTTTTTTTTTTTTTTGAGAGAGAGAGAGAGAGAGAGAGCATGTGTATAGATGCTCGAGGAGGGGAGAGGAGCAGAGGAAGAGGGGCAGAGAGAATCTTATCCAGGCTCCATGCCCTGTGCAGGAGCCTGACACAGGGCTCGATCTCATGACCCTGAGATCATGACCTGAGTGGAAATCAAGAGTCCGACACTTAACCAACAGAGCCCCCCGGGCGCCCCATTCCTTAAGGAACTTCCCCAAGGAAATAGATGTATTAAGTAACAGTGTCAGGATGAAGCCCAGCTCTTCAAGGATTTCCATTTTCTAGAAAAGATCTTATTTGTTACTTCTCCCGTTGTAAAAGCAGGATATTTAAGTTTACATTGTAACCAGTAGAACAACACTGAGATGTATCTAGAAAAACTCTCCTGCTCCGTCTCTTACTACTGAGGGAGTTAGTGTTAATGGCTGGGTACCCGTCTTCCCATATTTCTCTCCTTGTTCATCCATTTAAACCCAGAGACATTTATAAACAGGGTTTTTAGGTTGTTTATTTGCTGTGAATGAAATAGAATGACATCACAGTATTTTTCTGGACAATTCTATATCTCTTATCGTACCTCTGTATCAGTGAACGTGAATGTAAACTTTCCCATCTTCCACACAAACGCATACAGAAGATTGAACAATTGAGATCCAATTAAGTATGTTCTTTTTAGCCAGACTTTTTTCTTTTCAAAGTTACATTCCTCTTACAACCTGCATCACCACTCCCTGCATACATAGGCACGGAAAATCCACGTTAACAATCAGTGTGATTCCTTCCACGCTTTTCTGTGTGTTCAAACATCCTACAGAAATATGTCAAAAATACACATACACATGTGGGCTTTTGTCATTGTCTACTTTATGGAAATGAGATGAATTATACACATTTCTGTACATACAGTTTTCTCGGGACCGTCTCCTGGCAATCCCTCCAAGTCAACTGATAACAGCTCCGATTTATTCCCTTCAGTAGCTTCATAATATGGTGCAGCTGTGCCAAAATTTATTCACCCATTCCCATCATGATGGGCCCATTTATTTCTATTTTTGTCGTTATAAACCGCTAACAACAATCGACTGCTGCACGTAATATTCTTGTATCGATGAGCTTATACATTTGTGCTTCTCCAGGTTGAAAGTAATCTCTACATAAAAAGATCTAAAAACTTCAGTAATCCAAGAAAGGTTCTGAAATCTTGTATTACTGTCAATAAAACATAAATGATGTGAAAAACTTAAGTATAACAAAAACCCCCTTGCTTTTGCTGAAATGAAGCAAGAAAAATAAATGGTATAGTCTAGATGTATATAACTGGTGAGTTATATTTGTCTTTATTTTGTTATTTATCCCCAAATGCTCAGCCTCTCAATAGAATACCTCAGCATTTGCAATATTAATTAGGCATGAACATCTTTGATATTCTGCCTACTTTAAGTCACACTTAATCCATAACTTTTCATGTATCTTTCCCCTTTTTGGTTATAAAGATGTATTTGTCGAGCTAGGAAGCAGGAACATTTTATTCAACAAGCTTGTCAGTTAGCTTGTTTGGTAACTTTTATTATTGAAATATATCGTAAGAGAGCCTCAGCGTGCTCTCCTGCCCAGGCCCTGCGTTTATTCATGAGGGACTGATACACTTCGGGCCCCAGACTATACTCATCTATTAATTTGTTCCTTCTTCATTCACTCAACACACATCTGCTTCATGTTTTCTATGAGTCAGGCATTGAAATAATTTCATTCTTTCCATAAACGATGAGTGCCGAGGACTGGTACTAAGGATGCTTGGATTAATGTGATCCGATTGCAATCAGGAAGAGTGCAAGCCCATGAAAAAAGATAGAAGAACTAAAAATAATTCAAACATCATGGTACATGTTCAATGAGGGCGCCGTCCAGAGGGCGAGGAGCACACAGAAGAGATAATCTCAGTCCGGGGAAGTTGGGGGCATCTTTATAGAGGAGGAAGTGATATTTGAGGGGGGACTTAATGGGTGAATGCCGGCACTGGGTATCAAATAAATATAGAATGTATATTATACATATAATATATATTTATACTATAGTTAGTAACCTAAAATATTGTTCATGTATTTATAATTAGATCTAATATGACATAATAAAGAAATATATTTAAATATAGAATTCATTCTTCTAATATATATAATACACACTATATATATAAATTTTGGACCATAGGAAAAGTACAGGTAGAAAATGAAGGCTAACCTGGGGAAGAATTTGGCTCCCTTTAGAGTCTTGCCACTCTTTTAAAATGTTGATGAAACTTGTGGAGGGAGACAGGAATTTGGGGGTGAAGGAAGGACAGGACTGAAGAAATCACCATCTTGAAGGAAGGGACAGTCGCTTGTGGGATTTCAGGCTTGTAGATTGATTATGGTAGAAACTCAGATCTCCTGGGCCAGAAGCCAAGGTTCTGTCCACACTGGTGAAATGAAGATAAGGACCAACCAATTAGCTGGTGAACTTGGCTTAAGCGGCTTGTTCTAGCCGTTGAGATGATTCACCCCAAAGCAACCCTCAGCAATGGGTTGATGAGACCAACGTCATGTTATTGCATTTGCTAGTGGAGGCTTTCCAAGGCTCCCTCCGACCACCCTGACTCTTCCCAGGTGCTGCCTGCACATGCATGAAAGAGCTTTTGCCTGCAGGTGTTTTTCTGACCCACTACCTCAATCTAGAATATTCTCTGAAGCTGTTATTGCCCACAGCACCTAACTCTCTCACACCCCCACTGCTCAATGATCTCACCTCCCCAAGATGGCAGCTGAGATTACTGGGAAAATTCCCACTCTGGTGACGTGCACACAGCAACGGAGGAAGCAGAGAAGATTCTGGCCCATCCTTCTAATCAGAGGAGGGATTCCAGCTCCCCTCCTGGCAAGAATTATACTCCCCCACCTGAGTAATCAGAATGGAACAAATTTTGAAAATCATAACAGACTGAACCCCTTTCATGCACCAATCCAGGAGAGTTTTCCAGCTGTGAGGAAAATGATAGAAAACTTCAAATAGGTCTGTTAAGAAATCCAAATTAGGTCAATGGTGAGAACCCAAACAGAAAATCTAAGCCAATAATTGCATTTTCCTCAATGGCAGTGAGGAATCCTCCACATTCTAGCTTCAATTCTTTTCCTCTGTTTGCAAAGACAGCCGAGGAAGATATTGCTTAATCTATAAACAAAAGAAATCAGGGATGGTCGATCAGAAGGCTAAGGGTCCTTCTCCAATAAGGATTCACAATCCCTTGCTCAGGTTTTGGACCACAGGAAAAATACAGGTTGAGACACCCGAGCCCATTTTCAAACTCCAAACACATTGCCTGAGGGAGAGGTGAGTTCCCGGGAGGAGCTTACAGCAACACTAGGACCAACATACAGCAACGAGTTCCTCCCTCCTTTCCTGTGGCCAGTCACTACCCTGGGCCATCCTACCCTGGAGAGAAGCCGACCTCCAAATGTTTCAAATATCCCAAAGACTGCTGGACACAGAATTCAAGTTATCATGAGGTATCTGAGACCTGAAGTGTCAACATGGTCCCTCAGTAAATGAGGGGCTTATGGAATCTGGCTCAGTGTGAGTCCACCGGGTCCACGGACAAACCTAGTACTTATTTCTTCAATCTCCAAATGTGTGGTTTTAATGGATCTACTTGGCAGTTCACTGAACAGCCACATTGGTTCCTTGGTTTGGTGGGAGGAGGAGAGAGCTATAGCAGGGGAAACATTAAGTGGAAGCTTTTGAAATGGCTTCCTCCCCACAGCCAACGTGGTCAATCCAAACTAACATTGTACCTTTGCAGGGACAGCCGAGATCATGCCTCCCTTAAAGACCTACCACCCGAGAGGCAGTAATCCCTACCATGCTTCCTTCAAAGGCAAATGCATCCTCGAGGATGACCGTGGACTCCTGAGGTGGAGTAAACTCATTGCAACTGCTGTGCCAGAGGGAGGATCTTAGATTAAACTGACATGGTCTCAGGCGCATTGATTTGGGGAATCTGGGTTTTTTGGTTTTTTTCTTTTTTATCCCTAGCAGGAAGGAGAATGAGAAGTAGCTGGAATTCGGTTGAAATGCACTCCAGCGTTCATTTATAGTCTTGCCCCATAGAGAAGAATAAAACTCTATGCCAAATGAGCCTCAGGACCTAGCTGATATGTGCCGAAGTGACCTGGACCAGCTACACATTTCAAAGGACTTCACCATGGTTCACTGTCTTGATGGCATCCTGCTGATCAGAGTAGATGAGCAAGAAGTGACAAATATGGTGGAGGTCTTGGTAAGTCCCATGTGTTCAAGAGGGTGGGAAGGAAGTCCTGTAAAGATTGAGGGGCCCACCGTATCAGTGAACTTTGCCTACATTTGAAGGCAAATGGACAAATGCACAGATACAGCCTGAGAAGGGCAGCGTGCCTAGGAGCTCAGGCACTTGGAGGGTCTGGTCACGCCCCTAGGTAAACCATCTGGATCAGCAGAGACGCTGGCCGAGGGTGACGGTAGTCTAGGAAGGAGAGTGGAGGAGGGAGACCATGAGGATTAGTGGCTGCCTAGGGACGAGCTACAGTGAGAGTGGCTAGTGCTTGCCCCATTGGCTTTCCCCTTATACAAAGTGGCCCAGGGGCAGATCATAGGGGAACCTGAGGTATACCACCCAATCCTCTCCTTTGGGCCCGAAGCATACTTCTGGCAGCTGCTAGAAGTGCTGATGACTGATAGCTCAGCTGGGCTCCAGCACCTCCGGTGACACAACTGTCCTTAGCAGGAGGGAGTTCCTCACCCGGGGTCCTAAGTCCTTGCCTGAGCAGCCCCCACGCAATGACCAGTTAACACAGGGCTATACACGCCTGGCCCCTTTGCCCCAAGCGAGAACCACTCCTCAGTGCCACCCCAGCTCCAGAGTCTCCCCAAATGGGCTGAGACCTTTGCTGTGACTGTATCACAGCCCCATTCTGGTCCCTTCGCTCTCCCACAGCACCCAACATGCTAATCTCCATTACAGAGTCGGCTTCCCATGGAACTGGAGCTTCAACACGCAATAACCTTGCCCAGCTAACTTTTTTAAGAAAATATTTAAAGATGTCTGAAATTTCAGCTTATTCAAGACCCCAAATATCATTTATGAAAGAGAAGCCTTTAATGCCACCATGTGGTAATACGACATACCATCATTGGCACATAAACAACAAAGAAAAAAGGAGAGAGGGGATTATAGGGGTTATATAATGCCAGGATGTTGCCAGGCATGGGAGGAATTTCTGCTATCCATGAGAACAGGGAAGGGAATGTGTGACTGATATGATCCTGGAATCATAAAGGTGCTTGGAAAGAAATTTACAGAGGTATTGGCTTTATGTGGATAATAGCCAGTTGTTAAGTGCTAGGTCTTCAACAAGGTTCTTTCCCATATTATCCCACTTTTTGCAATCATCTTTGAGGTGGGTAATAAGATGATCACTGTCACTTTGCAGGAAATCGAGATTTCCAGAGGTTAATCTTGTCCACAATCACACAACCCATCAATGGTGGAGCTGGATTTGAAACCAAGACACCTGATTTCTGAGCCCGAGGGCTTCCAGAGGCTCTCCTGCCTCCTTACAGGAAAATGCCTGGACACCTAGACACTAAGCATGGCATTGTGTAATTCCTTTCCATGCAAAACCTTTCTACCAGAATTACTTATACCCTGGGAACACATACCATATTTTTATTAGATGCTATCAATGGGAAAAGAAGATTTGTTTTACAGGGATTGACTCATGTTTGCTGGAACATACCAATTTTGTATAATAAAGGGTATCTCTATGAATCTGGCTCAACCGCTCAAACTCTGGCTCAGTAAAGAGGTGACAACCATGTGGGGTTTTAATGTCACCCCATTTAGTAACTCTCTATATGGTGCAGGTCTGCTACTCCTGAGTTATTGGCTTACAGTTGACATTTTTTTTTCAAGATTTTATTTATTTATTTGACAGAGATAGAGACAGCCAGCGAGAGAGGGAACACAAGCAGGGGGAGTGGGAGAGGAAGAAGCAGGCTCACAGCAGAGGAGCCTGATGTGGGGCTTGATTCCAGAACGCCGGGATCACGCCCTGAGCCGAAGGAAGACGCTTAACGACTGCGCCACCCAGGCGCCCCTTACAATGGACATTTTAAAGAAATTGTTTTATTGCATTTTTTAAAAAGCTTGTAGCAATTTACACTGTCATCAGAAGCATGTGTTTGGGAAACTGTAATTAGTGAAGGAAAATCATACAGTGCAGGATAGCAATGCCCAGGGCCTCGTGAGGTTTATCATGGTCTAACTGCTTCCTAAGCCAAGGTTTCTTACCGAATTGTTTACCCCCTAAAACACACACTTCATTTTCATAATGAAAGCTGATTAAAAAAACAACAACAGTATTTGCTTTATAAGGATGTACTTTGTACAAACGCAGAACATATAAATTTTGCATGATGAATGATATTTCTATAAATACGGCTTCATAGAATTTATATGTGATTTACATATAAATATAAACTTTATATAATATACATTTGCTTACCATTCGTTGAGGGTTTACTGCGTACAAAGCAGTGTTTTAAGTGCATTAACTCATTCAATCCTCCCAACAGCCCTATTCAATGAAAATCTATTATTTTTACAGATGAAAAGAGCATAGTGCTTTGTATAGATGAGGAAACGGAGGCACAGCAAAGTTAATGAACTTGACCAACAGCATATAGACCACGACCGGCAGAGCTGGGTTCAAACTCAGACACTCTGGCTCCAGAAGTCTCTATTCTTTGGGTGTAGAGTTAATCAACCAAAGGAGGACAAGGGCATCATTCCCGCAGTCCTCCTTATGTCCTTCTACAATGTGGATGGGTTTTAGCAGGTTCCCTCTCTCTGCCATATTTTTTTAAATGAATGTAGAGAACTCAATCTTAACTTGGAGAATAAACTAATAATAAAGGAAATTCAGGCCACACTGGGGGAGATATTTAGAGGAATGAACCCCTAGGATTTTGAACTTGTCTGTTCAAAGAATTATTTTATCAGCAACAGTGATGGATAAACACGGCAGGGGTCCACTCTGATCAAAGCATCTGGAAGAATTAGAGATATTTCCAGTAAATCAGATGCTTACAGGTGTCAGGCAGGGAACTTGCGAATGGAACAGCTGGTTGGAGACGGTGGCAAACTGGGGCTCTCACGCTCATCTAATGGGGGCAGCTGCTTCTCAACGCCACCCTGGAGCTGACAGTAGGTAAATGGGTCCAGTGTGGACAGACCCTCCCATTTTTTTTCAAGAGAATCCATGAATATAGATAAAATCTCCTAATTGCTAAACAGGAGTAAAAAAAATTTTTTTTAAAGATTTTATTTATTTATTTGACATAGAGACAGCCAGCGAGAGAGGGAACACAAGCGGGGGAGTGGGAGAGGAAGAAGCAGGCTCCCAGTGGAGGAGCCTGATGTGGGGCTCGATCCCAGAACACTGGGATCACGCCCTGAGCCGAAGGCAGACGCTTAACAACTGTGCTACCCAGGCGCCCCAGGATTAAAATTGTTAATGGCGATATTTTGCAAGCTACACAGAATCCATCTGTAGCCCAGCTACGGCTCATGGGCCGCCATTTTGTAACTTCTGATCTGAATGAAAATTAGGAGGGTGGCCTCCCAGGTGCTATGAACTGAAGAGAATTGGGGAAATGGCCTCATTCCTGTAAATATCTCCCCTAGTGTGCCTGAATTTCATTATTAATTTATCCTCCAAATTAAAATTGAGTTCTCTACATTCATTTTTTTAAAAAAAATGTGGCAGAGAGAGGGAACCTGCTAAAACCCATCACTGGACTATGAAGAAAGTGATCAGATACTGCAAGCCCTCCTTCTAGAAGGAGACACAGTCCATTTTTAAAAAACTACCTAAATGGGTTGGACTGAGGGGTGCAATGGAACCAGATTCTGCTTTTGGCTACGGTGCTTCAGACTTTCCTTGGCCAAGACTCGTGGGCCCACCAAGTCCTCAGGCCTCCATCCTTCACTGCACCTGACTCCACCCCTTTTTTGAGAGATGATTTTATGAATTAAGATTTTTTTAGTTGCAAATGAAAAAACAACTCAAAGTGTCCTAAGTGAGAGAGAGAGAGAAAAAAGAGAACCTTCTAGAGAGAAGGTATTGATTCCAGCTGGAAACTAATCACATCCAGTGATACCTTTCCCCATCTCCCAGCGTCATGTTCCTCTGTGTTGGCTTCATTATTTGGCAGGGTCTCCCGATAAAGTGGGCAAGGTAGCAGCTCTGCTGTACCTTGTACCCACCCGGCAACTCTACAGAAAAAGGCCCCCCGCCCTTCCTCAATGGCCCCAGAAAAATTCCCGGAGTGGGCATTCTGGACTAGGGTCATGTGTCCATTCCTAAAGCAGTCACCGTGGTGGGGGTGGGGAGTGGGGTGGTTTACAGCTCACTTCCTCTCCCCCAGAAGCCGGAATATAGGGCCAACCCCTTCTAAAAAGTCATGGGAGTAGAGTCTAATGCGTGAGACTGGCTTCAGAATAAAAACCTGAGGACCTCTTACCACAGGAAATGGAAAGGGATACCGGACAAGTACAACACTATCTCAGATTTCCAGGGAGACCTGGACAGTTACCCAGTTTCCTTGCACCTGACTAACAAGGAAAAGCAAATCCAGTGGCAAATGAAGCAGCTTAAGAGCTTTTCTTTCCCGAGAAGCCAGTTGCATTAGGTGGTTCCTGATCTGGGTTCTGGCCTCTGCCTTTGGGCCCCTGCTGATGGGGCCACAGGGCTCCAGCCATGCTGCTGGGCTGATCTCCCGGACAGGAAGCCCCGCCTTCCAGGGGCTGTGCCGCTTCATTGTCTCCCCTCCAAGTGCTCCTGCAGTGTTCCCTAAACTTGCAATGCAGCAGGCAAGCTTGCGAGCTTGCAGTGAAAACGGGTCCAAAGCACAGCCTCAACCCAATGTTCTCTCCCAGGCATGACTACCGTACTTCCTTCCTCAAAAAACTACTGTGGCTGAACTTGGCTAGACTTAACTGCAGCATTGAGAAGACCTGTGATTCGGGCTCAACCTATCTACCTTTGGCTTTCAATATAATTCTTTATCATTCCACTCAGCTGCTTTCCACTCCCTCCACAACCTGGAACTGTTCTCCCTTACCTTTGCAGATTCTGTTCCATCCCAAGTGTGCCTTTCCTTCATTGCTACCTACTGTTGTAATCCTACCTACTGTAGAGGAACTTCGCCTTTTTCTGCTGTCCAGTATTCAACATCACTCCTTTCCCATTAGGTCCAGGGTGTGGTTCAGACACACTGTTTCCTTATTGATTTTCTGCCTGGATCATCTATCCATTGATGAAAGTGGGGTGTTCATGTCCCCTATTATTACCATAATTACTGTCCATCTCTCCCTTTGTCTGCTAATATTTGCTTTGTGTATATGGACGCTCCAATATTGGGTGCATAGGTATTTACAATTGTTAGAGCAGTGTCCTTCTGATTAGAATACTGATCCACAAGAGAAATTCTCCACGTCTATGATTTTGATGGAAAGGAGTGGCCCACTCCCACGAAAGAAGCCAAGGGTACGTATTCTACTCCCTCCCTCCTCCCACCCCGGGCTTCGCCAGCCGCCGATTCTGTGACTTTGCTCAGCTTGTCATACACACTGACCTGGGACTTTGACTTGGAGAGAATAATAAAAGGACATTCTCAGCAGTAACGAGGCTGAACTAGCCTATTCTTTCTGCGTGACCGCTGCTGGGGTTCATATTCCTCATCTTCCATTTTCCAAATCTGGTTGTTTCCACCTCCTGACAATTCTGTGAGCCCCTAATCTCCTTCCCATACTTTTCCCTCTTTTTGTTTCAGCTAGCCAAGGAAGCTTTCTATTGCTTGCATCTGAGAACTCTGACAAAACCCCTTTAAGGCCCAGCTCACATCTTCATTCCTGCTGTCCTGCAAACCATCTTCTCTTCCACATTTCCCTAAATTCTCCAACAGAAAAGCGAATCTTTGGAATTGACTTTGATTTTGAGTTCTTCACTGACATATTTGTCCCCTACATCAGAGCAGGGGCTCCTTGAGGACAGGGACTGTGTCTTAGGTGGCTGTGGAACTCCAAAGCTAGCTCAGGGCTTGGCACACAGTAGGTACTTCATAATTGTGCATCGAATGAGTAAATACGGGTTTAGTTGCATTTAGGCAATTGTTTCTTTCAGAACATTGCCCTGCTGCAGGGATTTTCCTCCCGTTTCTATTTATTTAAAAAGAAATTTATTTCAGCTCTCATCTCGACCAGTATGTTCACTTGAGGCATTTTCACCCTTTTTCCAGAGTCTTAAGAAACACATCAAAGATTTTGGGTTCCTTTCCTTTCTCCTGGTCCTGCTGGTCAGGCCATGGGGATAATGGTGACGACAATCATATTTACACAGCCTTCACTGCCCACAGAAGTGGCCGGCTGCTCTCCATGCAGTAACAGGTCAGTAAGTGTGATTATGATCCCCTTTAGGGCTGAGGAAACTGACGTCTGGCAAGCTCACGTGGCTGTCCCAAAGTCACAGAACCGGTAAGACGTGGGAGCTGCTGTGACCCAATGTGCTTTCCATTGCTCTCCACCTACCTCTTCATGGTGATTCTCCGAAGGTATGGAATGTTTAAAAGATCGGAAGAAATATAAGGAGAAGCAGGAGGCTGAATAATGATCACAAGAAAATAATCAGCTCTTGGATGGCTAAGAAGTATCTGCTTTTTGGGGGGGGGGGCTTAAGTTAAACGTTTTATGGGAGCATCTTACCAGGACTGTTTCCAAGTTTTATTCATTATGGGACCTCCTCTTTTTTTTTTTTTTTAAGATTTATTTATTTATTTATTTATTTGAGAGAGAGTGTGAGCAGGGGGAGGGGCAGAGGGAGAGGGAGAGAGACAATCTCAAGCAGACTCCCCACTGAGCACAGAGCCTCACATGGGGCTCAGTCCCATGACCCTGAGATAATGACTTGAGCCGAAATCAAGAGTCAGGTACTCAACCGACTGAGTCACCCAGGTGCCCACTATGGGGCCTTCTAATTCAGTAGATTTCAGTTTATTTGAGCCCCCATGTGTTTCATAGCTCCAGTGTTTAAAACACCCGGAAAGTATCTGCAGGTGAGAACCCCATGGATCCAGAGATGAACAGACCAAATCCCAGTCCTGACAAAGCTCCCCACTGGTAGGGGCCCAAGGTTAATAAAAACCCTGCCCAAGGACAAAAGAATCTTCGAGGGACCAGCAATTCCCCAAATCTATATCACGGTGACGTCACAGGGCAGGAGACTGGAGAGATGTGTACGGGAGGAGCAAAGCATGGTGGTTACAAGGGGAGACTCCAGAGCCAGCTGCCTGGGTTCAAATCTTGCCTGGAGCACCTGCCAGCTCTGGGATCTTGAGCGAGTTTCTGTGCCTCTATTTCTTCATCTGTACAATGAGATAATAGCAAAGATACCCACATCATTAGGTTCCTGTGAAGAGTTAACACTTGTGAAGTCTTCAACAACAATTGTTTTTTTTAAAGATTTTTATTTTTATATATTTGACACAGAGACAGCCAGCGAGAGAGGGAACACAGGCAGGGGGAGTGGGAGAGGAAGAAGCAGGCTCCCAGCGGAGGAGCCCGATGTGGGGCTCGATTCCAGGACTCTGGGATCACGCCCTGAGCCGAAGGCAGACGCTTAACGACTGAGCCACCCAGGCGCCCCTCACCAACAATCTGACACCAAGTGAGCGCTGTGTAAGTGACTGATAAGCTAATATGTCAGATGAACAGAGAAGAGTGCAGGAAGGTATTCCAACCGTGGAACCACTGCTCAAAGTGAGGATGGGTGCCTGGCAGACGGGGACAGGGCCTGATCCAGGGACCCGGAGCACCAATGGCACAGAGGAGGGGATTGAGGAGGACACTTAGGATGGAGATGAGCTAAACCACCTGGGGAGGGGTCAACACCACTCCCTAAAATGTGAACCACCCCCTAGATGCCATACAGCAACTTTCCCAAGCAGTAACCCCAGTTTGGAGCCAAAGATGGTTGCAACATGCCATGAATTTGGCTCCCCGAGTTAGGGCAGAGAAAGGAATAAACTACAGGAGAGAACCTTGAGTGTTTCTAAAAGGAAAAACCCAGGGAAAATTATTTTGACATGAATTTTTAAAATAAGCTCATAGAAGGGCAGGGAGGGAGGCCTGTCCTCTCTGAGGCAGGCTACACATGTCTGAAGCAGCCCTAATAGAAAAACATGGGCACCTGGACAGGGCACAGAGTCGGGAACCCTAAATCACAACTCAGTTCTTGCCGTGTACCCCTCAATGAGTCACTGAAGAATTTCTGAATTTCCAGCTTCTCCACCCTCAAAATGTGGGCAAAACCTCCTTTGTCTGCTAGGAAGCTAAGGGTGTGAAACCCTTTGCGGGGAAGAGGGTCCTGCATGCATGCTGGCTAATAATACCACATGCAAATATTCCCAGAGCCCCTCCCATCGCCACACACAATCCCCAAAGCCATGATTAATCCTTTTTGAAAGCTCTGTACACATTTCACTCTGCTTACCTCTCTCCCAAGAGGGCACAGTAGATTAATTCTGAATTTCTCAACTGCCCTAAGACAGTTTGAACTTGTAAATGGTGATTTGGTGATTCTAACTGGTTCAAGGTTGTAAGGCCTGGCACACCCAGGAGCCACAAACCCACCAAACAGGTTCACCCAGTCCCAGACACCCTGATGGATCAAGAGAGGGGCCCCTAGGACAGGCTAAATTTAATGCTCTGATCACACGTGTGGCAAGGGAGGGATGACTTTCCTCATTTGGGAAACCTTGAAAAAAATTGAACTAATAATCTACGTACATTGTAAAAACACTAGATAATGTAGCCCCCCCCGAAAGAAAAGAAAACACAAATTATCTACAGTCCTACCACCCATAGAAATCCAGAGTTAACTATTTAGCATATGTAATCTTTTGCTAACCTGCTAAGGCTATTTTGTCACATAACCTTCCAGACTTCCTTTTATATATTTTTTACAAAATGGACTCTTACTCATTCTCATCCTTGTTGATGTCTTATTATTCTCTAAGATTTTTTTTCAATTAAAAATACACAGCGAGTGTCTCTCTGTGTCCCAATGTTGCTTTATATTATCATCTTTAGTGGCAAACTGGCATTTCACTGTATAATAACAATCAGAACTCTGGGTGGGATAGAAGCCCAACTCAAACTGGTTTAAGTCCCATGGAGGGAATTTATGGGCCTGTGTAACTGAAAATCCAGGGACAGACTTTAAACATAGTTGAACACGAGGATGCAGATCTCAGCCTCCCCCATCCATCCCCTCCACATTCCTCTGTGTTGGCTGCTCTCCGGTGGGCTCCCTTTGCTGCCTGCATAGGTCCTACCAGCCCCACATCCAGCAGAGACCCCTCTGTCTTGATTTTTCCCAAAAAAAGTCTTTGAGTAGACTCCCATTGGTGCAGCCTAGATATGTGTCCATTCCTGAATGACACTATTCACCATTGTCAGGGGTTAGAATGCTCCTACTAGTCAGGCCTGGGTTCCTGTGCCCTTCATAGAGTTGAGTTAGGGATTAGCCCCTTCCAGCACCAAGAAAAGAGCTCTACTTCTCACTTAAAGTTGGGGTACTATTACTGTTAAAAAAAAAAAAAAGAACAGTTGCTAGGCTGACCAAAACATATCATGTTTACTACATAGAAGAATCATTCTCCTTTTTAAAAAAAAAAAAAAAGATTTTATTTATTTATTTGACAGAGAGAAAGAGACAGCCAGCAAGAGAGGAAACACAAGCAGGGGGAGTGGGAGAGGAAGAAGCAGCCTCCCAGTGGAGGAGCCCGACGTGGGGCTCGATCCCAGGACCCCGAGATCATGCCCTGAGCCAAAGGCAGACACTTAATGACCAAGCCGCCCAATGCCCCAGAAGAATCATTCTCCTTTATTGAGAATTCCATATAGGTCTGGCAGTATGCTAGTCACTCTACAGTATCTCATATAACCCTCAAATAATCTGTGAAACTGGGGTCATTGTTATTATCACTTAATCTGAAGCTTAGCAAGGTTAAACAGTTTGCTTAAGGTCACAGAGCTAGTAGGAGGCAGGAGTAGGGCATGAGCCCAGGTTGTCTGACTCTGGAGTTGATCTCTTCAAGTGCCGTACTTTTCTGGGCAGACCTTGGTTTATTGGACCAGTCCCCATCTTGGTGGAGCTGAAGAATCATTCACATTGGGTACCAGAGAGAGTGAGTTGGAAAGATAGGAGGTGAAGATCAAGGAGAGAATGGATAAAATTAAGATTATCTGCAGGGGTACAGATACTGAGTAGGGCAAGGTCCGGTATGACCATGGCAGTGGGTGGTTGAGATATAAAATCTTTGGAGAAGAGATCAAAGAACGGAGAGAGGCCAGGACACTGGAAGGATTAACTATGTGGACACTGAAATCACCGAAGTTAGGTTAGGCCTAGTGATGGAGAGAATGACAAGAGGTCAGGAACTAGAATCCTCAGGAAATGATGGGAAGTCACCTGGGTCTGGTGAAGACTGCACCCAGGAGCAGTTGTGGGTGGTATTGTCTCTTCACATGACCTTCAGAGTTGTTGGTTCTCAGGGGAGCACCAGGTCACAGTTAGAGCAAGAAGGTGAAGGGAACAGAGAGTTTGAATTCGTCAAAAGTTTTTGACAATACAGAAGACATTACTGATGATGGTCAATGCATTCCCAAGGTTACACCGGGGAGTAGAGAGGTGCAAGATGCGACAAAATCAAGGCATATACAGAATCTGGGTGATGCCCTGGGAATTTGGACTTTTGGGTAGGGCTTGTCAGTGTTAGGGATAGAGAGCATTATGGGTGAATCCTGAGGATCCCAAGAGGGTGGGACTGAAGCAATGAGTGTTGCTGGTAAGGAGAGGATGAAAGTTCTGGGTCCCCTTTTCACTCCTTCCAATGAAGGTGTTTGATTTTTCTTATAATGGCTGTTTATAAATAGCTCCCCTTTCCAGTGTTCCCCTCTAAATTTCCCTAGGCCTAACACATCTTCGCTTTGGCAAGGGAAGTCTTGATAAAAAAAAAAAAAATCAAAGCCTTAGAATCAAGGTCAAAATAGAAAATGATACGAAAATCTCTATAGGATATAAAGGATATATATCGTTTCTCGGGCTTTTGGCTAAGATCAAGTGTAGGGTATAAAGGATATAGTCCGGCTTCACTCCTTTTATGGCCAAATGATATTCCATTGTATGGATTTGTCACATTTTGTTTCTCCACTCATCAGTTGATATATATTTGGGTTGTTTCCACTTTTTGGCTATTATGAACACAGATGCTACAAACATTTGTGTACAAGTTTTTGCATAACCGTATGTTTTCAATTCTTTTGGGTATATACCTACCCTTAAGGACTCTGTGTCTATCTAGAAAGGAAGGAGTCTAAGGAACTAAACTCATAAATAATGTGAGATCCTTCCCCTTGAAAATCGTATTTTCAAAATAATGTCTGCCCATTATGGATGGAAATGCAAAGTTCCAGCCCATTACCAGAAAAAAAAGATGTTCCCTTGAGCTGATTACTTGTGCACACAGAGGAGGAGCAATCCTTTCTTTTACTACTGAAATCTCGTATCCGTTCATGCAAAGTCCACTTGCATGGGCTTCTGAGAGCCCTTCTGGCAGGTTATAAAAACCCTCCACTTTCCCCGCACAGACCTGCCCTGTAATAAGTAAACATTCGTTTAGGTGCTGGAGATGCAGTGCAGAACAAAGTAAATACAGCCTCGTTGAGAAGAGAAAAATTAACCAAATGCTTACATGTCATGAAGACTCCCGGGGTGGCTCACAGAATACAGTGGAGGATGGAGCAAACAGGCCTGGCGCCATTAGCCTAGAAATCGGAGCCAGGGTATCCAGGGGGGCGTGAAGGACTTGCTCCTAGCATCTTGTCTGAGTCGTCTCTCTGAGTTGATTTCCTTTATTTTCACAGGCTGTTCCATGAGCAGCTTTGAACTCTCAACCTCTCACTCAGCTCCACTTTGAAAATCTCAAGAAAGGTTCTCACGGCGCAAGGAAGTGAAGTCCTCTAACTGGTCAACATGGGTCATATGCTACCTATGTTGTTAGAAGGGTAGGATATGTTACCCCAAAAAGGAGAGAAGGAAGGAGCAGACCAAAACATAAAAGCCCACCGCATGGCCGGTCCCAATTTTCTAGGTCAGGGTCGAGAAGAATGAATGACTGAGAGTGTGAAGTCTGAGACGCATCAAGACAGGAGAGATGGGCAAGCTAGATTATGGGGAACTTTGATGCCATTAAAGAAACTTGGGCTTTATCTCACTGCCCTTGAGAAGCCACTGGAAAGCTTTAAGCAGGGTAGGGATATGTGTTTGAGAGTTACCAGCCTTGAAGTTAGGAAGAGGCGTTAGAGGGCTTTGTACTCATGCATGTGAAAGGTGATGGGATCTGAGCAAAGGTAGTGAGGAGAGAAGAGATTTAAGCTGTGGTGGGGGAGGAGCTTGAGCGGCTTGGAGATGCGACCAGTGGACAGGGAGGGGCAGGTATACACACACCCCCATTTAATAGGTCATCAATTTCATTTGTGACCAACTTCAGGCTCAAGGCAATTCAAAACCAGGCCAGAGAGAGTTGGGTGCTGCAAACAAAAAGCAGGAGCCTTAGGTCTTTGCCCCAGGGACTCCTGAAACATTAGGAAGCCAAAATAACTATATGAGAAATATATAGTGGAAGGTCAATTAAGCCAAATATAGTAAGTGAGACTGGAAGGAAAGGATACTCTCATTTGGTTGGCCAATGAAGGCAGATATTATAAAAGAAAGACAACCGACTGGAGTTTTAAAGAATGAGAAGGAGTCCTACAGGTGGAGAGTTACTGGGGCCATTTCCGACAGGAAACAGCATAAGCAAACACATGGTAATGGGAAAAAACGTGGCATATTTGGAGAGCATGGAATGACTCCTTCGGCTGGGTGTTAAGAAGTTGCGAAAGATAAACCAACAGAATGACAATAAAGGGAGGAAGGAAAGATTGTAGCTTTTTTTTTTTTTTTGCAGTGGAAAAATGACTTTAAATAAAGGAGATTATTTAGAGAAAAGATACTAAGTTTCATTTGGAACATATCGCATTTGAGGCAACTGTAGAATATCCCAGTGGAGATACCCAGTTGGGAGTGATAAATTATCATTTGTATTTCTAATGAGAGATGAGGGCTCAAATATTGAATGGATGTGTGCACATGCATGAGTTTGTTTATACCTCAAGTCATTCAAAAAATTATTTGGCATACACAGATTTGCACCAATTTAAATAGACAAACTAAAGAAAGGAAAACACAAGGACATGAAATAAAATTGAACGTAAGCCATAAAGTTAACCCATCATCTTCATGCCATAGGTTCTGCTAGAGATGGACCCCAAACTTTGGCTTTGAACTTCCTAGCAGCCAAAGCAAAGAAGGAAACCTGATTAGTTCTAAGTTTTCTAATGGGCATAAACACATATTTGCAAATCTGCTGGACAGAGGGAGAGTTGAGGCCTCTGATGGGTATAAGACAGCTCCAGAAGAGACACTTGATGCTGTCTTCACCTGGTGCTCCTCTCATTCAAGAACATGCCCATCTTGAAGTTAGATATGGCACTGTATTTGCTCTATCCAAGAAATGTGAGCATTATCGGTGTGTCATATTTCCAATGGGAAGATTAAAAGGCCAGTATGCAATTCTCCATGCACTCTTTCCCATGTTACAGGGACCCACACTGCCAAGGAGAAGGGGATACAGGGGGGAAAAGGAAAGAAAAGAAAATGGAGAATGGACTCTCTGGTAACATCTAATGTTTAAGACAAGGAGAGAAGCCAACACAGAAAAGAGAAGAAATGGGTGAAATACCCAGAAAGGAGTCTATGGGAACCATTGTATTCCAAAAACCAAGATGGAGACTTTCCAAAGGGAGACACAGAGATGAAATGCTTGACCACAGGCACATAACCAAGAAGTGGTAGAACTAGAATTTGAGTCCACTTCTTAATGACATGGAGAGCTGTGCTCTTAATTGCTTCCTTCCGAGGGGAAGGGAACTACAGGCCCTACCACTTTCCAGCTGTATATCGAGGGCATGGTTACCCACAGTTTACTCATCTGTAAAATGGGGATAATAATAGTACTCCCTCTTGCCATGCTGTAAGGATAGATTTTATATACTGCCCACAATGTATAAGGATTTATGGTTCTGGGCTTTGAAGACCTGGGATTTGCAACTATAATATGAATATTCATTTTTACCTTTTAAACCCCAGAAAAGTGAAATGGAGTTTCAAGCATCCATTCCTGGAAACCTCACATCTCCGGACTCTGCAACCCACTGAGGGCCTGTGTGACCTGGGCAACCTTAACCTGCTAGAGGAAGATGTAATGAAATCACAGTGTTGGCCAAGATCCACCCTGGCAGGCACCAAAAGGCAATCTTTTGGCAGGAAAGGGAAACAGTCTTTTATTCCTCACCCCTTGGATACCAGTTTGAGCAAAAGGCCCATTTTATGAAACAAAAGCAGTGATCTGGCCAAAAAAAAAAAAAAAAAAAAGTTTAAATTGAGTATCTAGTAACAAGAAACACTGCCACCTCTTGAATGTTATATCCAGACACTGTCCTAGGGCCTCGCAGACATCTGCTTTGTCTAAGGCTATGGTTCGAACGTCAGCTGATATCCAGGTAGTGGCTCCATCTTCCCTAACGTTTGTCACACTGCCTGGCTTCCTTCAGTGGCTGCCCGCCCCACCCCACCCACCCTCATTCCACTTAGATCCCCACGTAAGTAAGAGGCTTTGGGAAATGGTAAATTTTTGGTGCTTATTTACAAGAACATTTTGTATTAGATCAGTTCCAGAATAGAAGATAATATGAAAGATAATTCAGCCCTACTACATTTTCAGGACCAAAGTATTCATCCTGTCTGCACTTGATTACTTTTTTTTTTTTAAGATTTTATTTATTTATTTGACAGAGAGAGACAGCCAGCAGCGAGAGAGGGAAGACAAGCAGGGGGAGTGGGAGAGGAAGAAGCAGGCTCCCAGCAGAGGAGCCTGATGTGGGGCTCGATCCCAGAATGCCGGGATCATGCCCTGAGCCAAAGGCAGACGCTTAACTGCTGTGCCACCCAGGTGCCCCTGCACTTAATTACTTCTAATGACCGAACAGCTCCATACCTACCAAAGAAGAATATTCTTTCAAGGCCATGTGTATTCCCACCTCCAAGCTTTGCCATTGAAGTGACTTCTTCCTGAAACCCTTCCCTCTGTGCCCTCAGTCCAGTCATCCTTTCCCCTACACATGTGAGCCTTTCTTCCACCTCAGTACAATTTTACTCAGTTTAGAGTTTTTACAACAGCATTTATTGACATCTACTACATGCCAGGTACTGTTCTAGCCTTTAGATACAAAGACGATTAAGACAGTTCTGCTGACAGGGTTAAGAGCCCAGGGACTGGAGTTAGAGTTGAACTGAAATCCTGCTTATAAGATGTATCACCTTGCATCAGTTACTGAGCCCTACTTTTCTCATCTGTAAAATGGGCCAAACAATAATTTCTATTTCAAAGGGCTGATGTGGTGTCTGCATGAAATAACAAGCATAATGTTTTTATCAGAGTGGCTGACGCAAGATCAGCACTTTGTAAATGGCAGTTAAGGGCGGTCAGGACATTTGAGCACACTGGGACTTCGGCTTAGAGCTTTCCTAACTTCCTAAGTTACAACACAGGCAATTAAATCCTGGCTTAAGCATCACTTGCTCAGGGAAGCCCCACCCCAGACCAGGATGGTGCCCGACTTCACAGTCGCAGTGCTGTCTACCTTTCTTGATGGCGTGGCCACAGCTGTGGTTCCACCTGCATCCGTGTGATTATGATTAACTTAGGTCTGTCCCCCACCCTCTCCCACCGCCCCATCCCCATCAGACCGTAGCTTTGCAAGCCCAAGGATCTGGCTTATTTTTACTAACTGTTCTAACTCGTGAACTTCAGTTTGTAAGAATCAAGGAGGCACCTAGTAAGTATTTGAATGAATGAAGACACAAATGAACAGACAGATAAAGAATATGTAATATTAGACATTCCCAATGACACTGAGGTACTATACTGGGAAAAAAAATCAAAATGTTTAGCCTCCAAAAAACCAGTTAGTGACTATCAAGGAGCTGGGATGGGATAGGATGGGCAAAATAACTTTGTCCTGACCTTCCTGGGGAGAGGGTTCATAGCAATGTGTAGAGCAGAAAGAGGCATGCAGCTCACTGGGGCAGGTCCTTTAAGAAAAGATAATCATAGCTAACATCTAAGTAGCACTTACATTGCTCCAGGCACTGAGCTAAGGGCTTCATACATATTAATTCCTTTAGCCTTTACAATCCAATGAGATGGGAACTATGCTGAGGGGTTAGCTTATCTGCCCTAGGCTAATGTGATGGAATCATGTTCCCTTTTGGGGTCTTATTACTAGTACTTGGGTTTTCTTTTCTCCATGACCTTCTGGATTCTGGCCCTTTGCCTCCCTTAGCACATGCCAGGGAGGCAAAGCACTCCCAGACTTTGCATGTTTCTGACCATTAGTAACCACAGACTTCACCTCTTACTTTCCAGCCCTTTGATATGACTTGATTTCCAATGCTCATGAGGGCATTAGTGCTGAGATGACCCTGGAATGTTTCTATGGTATTGCTACTCACATCCTAATGGAGAAGACCAGAAATATTCGCCTCCTACTCAAATTTCCTTTTCTGGCTTGAACTGAGTTGTCTCAGTTGTTCCTCTGTCATTCGTCGTAGAGAATCATAGAGCGAGCTGGTGTCTTCAAGGTCATTTAAGGGAATCCCCCCACTGAATTCAGTAGTCTACTGGACGGTATCCCAGAAGAGTGGTTTTCTAGCCTCTATTTGTACACTGCCAGTGATGGATAATTCATCAGCCCCAAGAAAGTCCATTCCATTATTGCCTGTTGGAAAGGTCTTTCTCTACCAAACTTGAAACTTCACTCCCTATAGCTTCTCCTCGTGGGCACTTGCACATCAAGCAGTAGAGGGACAGTGGGAGCTGTCTGTCCCAGCAGGAGAGAATATTTTATTACCAAAGGTGTTTAGAATGTCTACCGTTCAATGCTAATAAAAGCATATCAAGTTTTCATGAGTTTTATCGTTGTTTTTAAATTCTGCAGACAAGATACTACCTCATTGCCTGTGCTGGGAGGACTTCTCACACCATGGCCCACTGGACCCAGTCCCATCTCCTGGGGCGACACAGGCCCCATGACCATTCTTTACATGTTGGAAGTGGCCTGTGTGGCCACCTCAATCTTTCTTTTACCTGGTTCTTCCTGATACCTCCTCATTATCTTGATTATCCTCCCCTAAACAAACATACTCCAATCTGTATCCCTTACAGTACTTCCAGTTTCCTGCAACAGAAAATCAACTCAAAATGGCTTAAACAGTAAAGGGGATTTACTTGGGCCGCTGACTTTAGGCAAGGCTTTGATCTAGAGGTTCACAGTGGCATTAGAGATGTGTTTCCATTTCCCTGCAATTTTCTCAGCCTTTTCCTGGGCTTCATTCTCGGAATGACCTCCCTTTGTGTAGCAAGATGGCTGCCGGTGCTCATAGATCTCCTTGCTTCTCATTCTCCTCTCAGGGGGAGAGGATATTTCTTCTTTAGCCAAAGCACGAAAATATCCTGGCCTTCCCCCTGATTGGTATCCAAACTATCCATCCTCCTCTATGCATGATGGCTACTAAGGGGAAGGGTCATAGAATGGATGTTGGGAGATGTATCAGTTTGCTAGTACTGTAGGCCGAGTGACTTAAACAACAGAAATTTATCATCTCACAGTTCTGGAGGGTGGGCGTCTGAGATGCAGGTGTGAGCAGGGTTCATTCCTCCTGAGGGCTGTGAGGAAAGAATCTGTTTCGGGCATCTCCTGTTGGCTGGTAGACGGCCGTCTTCTCCCTTGTCTCATCACACTTCCTTCCTTCCGTGCTTGTCTTTTTCTCTTCACATGGCTTTCTCTTTATAAGAACACTGGTTGTATCAGGTTGAGGGCCACCCCCTACTCCAATATGATTTCATCTTAACTACTTGCACCTTCAACAACCCTATTTCCAAATAACGTCGAATTCTAAGGTACTAGGGAGTTAGGATTCCAACACATCTTTTTTGTGGGGAGGACACAATTCGATCCATATTGTCCACCACAAAATACATCTTAAAATGGGCCGGGAACTGAGTACAGCCTGCAGGTGTGGTTCGACTTGTGTAGAGAATTGTAGATTCAGCTTCTGACTTTGGAGGAATCAGTGTCCTTGACTTGTTACCTAGTCCATGACTCATCTCCAGAGAAGATTATGTGAAAGCCATGTGACAACACTGAGTGAGCACTGTAACAATTTCGGCAACAGCTTAATGTGATGGTAGAAATCTACATGGTGATTGCATGGATGACGTGCCACACTGATTCCACGAGACAGTCAGCAGAGTGGCAAGCCCAGGCAACAACACCATGAACTGCCTGTTCATGAGACCTGGATCTTTTGGGGTAACATGGAGCTTGCAAATTTTTCCTGGCCATAGAGGTAATTCATTCATTTATAGATTCATCTAACAGATATTTCCGAATACTTTCGGCGTTCTATGCGAAGTGATGGGAAGCCACATATTTACCTTTAACATCTCCCACGCTCCGTGTCTTTCCAGACACCAGTCCTGATCCCTAGATGCACTCCTCTTCATCCTTCAAAACCTAGATCAAATGTCACCCCTATTGTTAAGACTTCTGAGCCTTTCAGTTCACTGAATTTGTCTCTTCCTCCTTGCATAGGGCCTTGTACTAATGTCACAGATCAGTTTTAGGACTTACATCCTAATACATTCAGGTACTTGCAAAAATAACTCTGTCTCTCAACCCCTCTTGACTGAGAGTTCTTTTTTGTTCATGGATTTCTCCTCCTCCTTCTTCTTCTTCTTTCTTCTTCTTCTTCTTCTTCTTCTTCTTCTTCTTCTTCTTCTTCTTCTTCTTCTTCTTCTTCTCCTCCTCCTCCTCCTCCTCCTCCTCCTCCTCCTTCTTCTTCTTCTTCTTTCTTCTTCTTTTTTTTTTTATCATAGTAGCCTCAGGCCTACCGCAGAGCCTGGGCCTAGTAGGCACTGGCAAACATTTGTTGGAAGAATAGATGTCCTGCCTTCCAGAAGTTCACAGTCTCACAGAGAGAAATGAAAATTGGACAATTACAATAGATTATATGTCTTTATTTTATTTTATTTTTTTAAAGATTTATTTATTTATTTATTTATTTTAGAGAGAGAGAGAGAGCATGCAAGTGGGGGGAAGGGCAGAGGGCGAGGGAGAGAGAGAATCTCAAGCAGACTCCGTGTTCAGACCCCATGACCCTGAGATCATGACCTGAGTCGAAATCAAGAGTCAGAGGCTTAACTGACTGAGTCATGTAGGCACCCCTAGATTATAAGTTTTTATGATGAGAGAACTATAACACGCTGGGAGTCAGACAGATAATCCAGTCATAGGTGGTCAGAGAGGGCTTCTCAGAGAAGGTGACACTGGACTGGAGTCCCAAAGGATGAGAAAACATTTGCCAAGCAAAGAAAATCAGTTGGAATGGGGAATAGAGGAAAGAGCTCTTCCAGGCAGAAAAAGCAGCAACTGAAAAGGAAAAAAGAGAGACTCGTAAACACAGTTGGTTAGTGGAGAACACGTTGTAGTGAAGAGTGCAGGCTCTGGGATCAGATCCTTGAGTTTAAAATTCAGCCCTCCTACTTACCAGCTATGTGCCTTTGAAAGTGAACTTAAAACTCTCAAGCTTCAATTTCCTCACCTATAAAATGGGGAAGGGATGGTTGACAGGATTAAATGTGATAACGTCTGTTAACTGCTCAGTATCTGTCTAACATATGATGTATACTCAACGAGATGGCAGAGAGTCTTTCACTGCTGGAACCTTGGCTGCAAAGGGTAGGGGGCTATCAAGAGATGAGGCTAAAGACGCAGGGAGGGCCAGGTCAGAGACAGAGGACAGCCACTAATGGGGGTCATGTGGTTAGATGTGGATAGATTACTTCTTCTTCTTTTTTTTTTTTAAGTTTTATTTATTTAAGTAACCTCCATGCCCAATGTGGGGCTGGAACTCACCACCCCAAGATCAAGAGTTGCCTGCTCTTCCAAATGAGCCAGGCAGGCGCCCCTAGACATGGGATAGATAACTTCTTCCATTGCTTGGGAAATATGTGGCAGCAACTGTGGTGGCCCACGTGACCATTAATGGGGGTTAGAGGGCGTGGGTGAAATGTAGATCCCTACTCTCCTGTTTTACTGCCTGACAATGCCAAGTGCAGAGAGAATGAGGTCCAACAGCATCCCTGATATGGTGGTGGTGGGAATGTGAACTGGTACAACCATTTGAAAAAGAGTCTGCTTTTGCTTGTAAAATTGAATATTCCCATACTCTGCAACTCAGCAATCCCACTTCTGGATATATGCCCAGAACAGATTGTCCACTCATTCATCCAACACAAATCTAGTGTCTACGCTATGCCAAGCCCTATGATGGAGATGGAGAGAGAGATGAATAAGACCCAAAGGCTCATAGTCTAGCAGGGGAGACAAACAAGTAAGCTGCGTGGGTGAGACACTTTCACAGAGGTCTATGGGTGCCGCTGCAGGTGCAGAGTAGACGGATGGAAAAGTGGTACATTCTGCCACCATTGTCAGAGGCTGGGGTTCCCAGGCTGGGTCTCTGGGGGTGCAGGAGCACTGAACTTGGAGTTAATGGTAGTTGCTTGGGAGCTGGGTGAACTTGGGCCCAATGCTTAATCTTTCCAAGCCCCAGGCCCCTCGTTTTAAAAAAGAGGCACAGATCACTGTTGGGGAAGTGCAAACTGGTGCAGCCACTGTGGAAAACAGTATATGGAGGTTCCTAAAAATATTAAAAATGGAACTACCCTACAATCCAACAATCGTACTACTGGATATTTACCCAAAGAGTACAAAAACACTGATTCAAAGGGATACATGCACCTTGATGTTTATAGCAGCATATTTACAATAGCTAAATTACAGATGCAGCCCAGGGTCCATTGATAGATGAATGGATAAAGAAGAGATGGGGTATATATATATATATATATATATATATATATATATATATATACATATACATACACACAATGGAATAGTACTCAGCCATAAAAAAGAAGGAAATCCTGTCATTTGCAGCAACATGGATGGAGCTAGAGAGTATCATACTAAACAAAATAAGTCAGTCAGAGAAAGACAAATACCATATGATCTCACTCATATGTGGAATTTAAGAGATGAAACAAGTGAGCAAAGGAAAAAAGAGAGAGAGAGACAAACTAAGAAACAGACTCTCAACTATAGAGAACAAACTGATGGTTATGGGGGGGGGATGGGGGATGGGGGGAAATAGGGGACGGGGATTAAGGAATGCACTTATAATGATGAACACTGGATGATGTATGGAAGAGTTGAATCACAATATGGTACATCTGAAACTAATATAACACCATACACTATCTAAACTGGAATTAAAATTAAAAACTTAATTTAAAAAAAGAGGCACAGATCAGATCAGACATGTGCCATGTAGAAGACCGGAAAGCGCTGTGCATGTGCTCATGACTGTCCCTGTGCTGACATCTGAGGCTCCAACAGGAAGTGACCTTGGAGCTCCAGGGACCAAAAAGAGGACAAGGGTGGGAACCCTGCCCACGACCAAAGGGTGGAAATAGCAGGGGTTGATGAGGAAATCGTAAACCCAAGAATCAGAGCGGTAAACAAAGCAGGAATCTGACCCATAAGGACCTTTTATACTGATGATTGTACCAGCCAACACACGGAGCGCTATGCTCTAAGCATTTTACAACGCATTAGTTCAGGAATATCCACAACAGCTGTAAGAGGTAGAGTGAGTGTTACCCCATTAGGCAGGTGAGGAAATTGAGGCACAGGAGGACTAAGTACTTTGCCACGTTTGCACGTTCCATAAGTGTTGGGGCAGGGATGCCAACACAGACCACCTGACTCTGGAACCTGGGCTCTTGATCACTCGGCTCTGGGATGCTTCCAGGTGGCAAGGCCGACAAGGTAAGGAAAAGACTGGGGCGGTGGGTGGATTCAGGTGGGAGGTCCTAAGACTTGACCGGACAGGGCTTCAGGGTAGCTGAGGAGGCAGTGGGGCCGGGTTTCTGAGACAGGAAAGGAGGAAACTCCCAGCAGGGGGAGAGAGAGCCACAAGGAGCCGAAGCAGAGGCACTGGAGCTCAGTTCACCTGCGGCAGCGTTCCTCTGGCGAAATCCCCCGGATGGGCGCTTGCCAGGTTCAGGCGTAAGTAATTCCTAACAGGTGCCAGGCCCTGTGCTACACACTTCGTTCATATTATCTCCTTTACCCTAAACAACAACCCTACGAAGGAGATGGAAGTGTCCCCACTTTAGAGTCCCAAAAAACTGTCGGGGCGCCTGGGTGGCTCAGTGGGTTAAGCATCTGCCTTCAGCTCAGATCATGAACCCAGGGTCCAGGGGTTGAGCCCAGCAGGGAGCCTGCTTCTCCCTCTTCCTCTGCTCACCCCTCTCTCTCTCTCTCTCAAATAAATAAAATCTTTAAAAGAAAAGAAAAAAGAAAAGAAAAAACTGTCGGTAAGGTTAGTGTGCCCTTGGTCGCACAGGTAGAAACTGGGCTTTGGGCTACGGGGGCAGCTTTGCCCACAGGAAGTGTTGGGAGTGTGTGTCCGGAGGCAGCCCTTCTCTGGGGGAGTGCGAGGGCCCTGCTTCTCCCGGTGAGACAAACTCGGAAGGCATAACTTACACCCCAGAGCTACTCCCACCCCACTCCCACCTCCCCCGACCCCCGAGATCAGTGATTAGGCTGAGGCAGGGACTTGGTGGGAAATCCCTCCATCCCTCTGAAGCAGGAAGGTCCTTTGGGTTCAAGGTCAGCCTCCCCCTTGTTCGGTTGCTTCCTCTTCCCTGTCCCTCTTCTACTCCCATCCTGGTCGCTGCTGGGAACGCTTCCTTAATGAGTCACCTGCTCTTCAGCCCTCTTCTCAGGATCTGCTTTGGGGACCCCCACATAGGACACGCCTTAGCCTCTTTTTGTAAAAGATTTATTTATTTTAGAGAGACAGCACGAGCGGGAGGGCAGAGGGAGAGAGAAACCCAAGCAGACTGCGCTGAGCTGTTGAGTGCAGAGTCCATGCAGGGCTCAATCTCGAGATCCTGAGATCACAACCCAAGCCGAAACCAAGAGTCGGACACTTAACCGACTGTGCCACCCAGGTGCCCCCCAAGCCTCTTAACCACCATCCTACGCACCGTCTTTTTGCTCACCACACTCACTTTCTAGGAGCTGCTCACACTCCCCCAGTCACTTGCCTTCCCTCCCCTCTCCCCCTGCCTGCAAGATCCACAGGGCTTCCCCTCTGCAAATTCCTGGGACCACCTCCCAGCCAGAGCCCAAAGAATGAGGCTTGTGCCCACCGCCTCCGAGCAGAGTTTGGGCTGTGCAGGCTCCGACCAGATTGTGCCATTCCCAGACTTGAGCAAGCCCAGACTCAGCCCACCTCCCAGGGCGTGGGACAATGCGCTGTGAAGTCAGAGGTGGTTTTCAGGGCCCTGTCCAGACTTGTGGGTGGTGCAAGCCAGATGTGCGAGGGATCAGCCTTGGTGTGTCTGGGGCAAGAGAACCAGACAGACCACTCCTCAGGGAAAGAAGCCAAACCAATAAATAAAGGTCTTGCACCAAAGCATAGGTCTTAGACTGTCAAGTTTCCCAAGGAATGCACAGCACAGAGTTAGGCATAGCCCCCTGGGATGGAGTGGCGTTTCTACGATGGATCGTTGGGCTACGGCTCACAGGAGAAAGGCGCTGGGAAAGCCAGTGGTCTGACTCAGTGCCTCCCTGTGTCAGCCTCCGCTCAGACCACATCTTGCCTGGAAACTTCTCTGATCTTTTCCCTACCGCTTGGTTGGGTTGCGTGTCTCTCCTCTCTGTTCCCACATCATCTCGTCTACGTCTGTAATTGCCTATCTGTCTGTGTGTTGGTCTCTGTGACTAGACCAGACCTCAGTGACACCACAGTCCTGTCGTTTTACCTCTGAAACCCCAGGACGTAGCACAGCATCTTGGACACGATGAGTGCTCAGTAAGTGTTTGTTGAATAAATACCCACCTTCTAGGGGTGTTTGAAGGTCAAATGAGATAATGGATGTGAAAACAAACCATAAATTGCCATTACATTTGTTCTTATTTTCCATGAATATATTAATGAAGTTTATGCAAACCGACATATCATATGTATTAATAACATAGTAACATGTGCCAAAGTCTAGGCAAAAAGACTCCTCTAGAGTCCTATGTTGAGAGAAACAGAAATACACATGTATATTTACAATGGTGTATTCATCTCTAAATTCATACCACCAGTGACAAGAAATTCTTATAACCCCTAAAGACGGCAGTCAGGTCTCTAGATTCTTTGTCCAAGAAGACAGAGGAGTGCTAGCCTGGGGAATGACTGTCACCACCTCTGCCTTTCATGTGTTTAAGACTTTTTGGTTTCCAGCAGATTCTGTGTCATTGGCCCTTGCATTTGCCACGTAAATTAATTTAAGAAATCAGACAAATTGGAAGGGGAAAAAATGCACTAGGTCCTTCTTTTTATATCTGCATTCTTTTCTCAGGAGACAGGCATGCCCACAGGGAACCCTGTGCCTCCTTTCTGGGAGTGAAGAGGAACCTGAGGAGGGGGCCGTGCGTGCATGGGAGCAGCTGCTGAAAACAAGGGCAGAGCTGAAGCCTGAGGCTCACCGTCACACCCCGGTGGAAAGACACCTGCCAGGAAGGCCGCCAGACTTCAGTGTCAGGTTCTCTCCCGTAAGTCAGCGGCCCACCTTCCTTATCATAATTGATGCTGAACCAGATCCCGTGATGCTCAGTGTGTCCCTCCCCTTCTCGGCTAGGACAGACCTGCTCTCCTTCAGTCCCATCTGATGGCCCAGGACTCCCTCCCTCCTCAGCCCTCCCACTTCTTCTCTCCCTTCCCTTCCCTCCCTCCCTTCCTGCTATCCTGCCTTGTTTCTTCTTTCCTTAATACAATTTTGCTCTATTTAATTTTTTGAATAGGTAATACATTCTTAAAGTGATAAATAGATGATTATAAAAAGATACAGGGAAATTTCTCAGGAACTCAGAGCCTGCTACGTATCCCTCCAGAGATTTTTTTTTTTAACGTATATACAAGCATGACGCGGGAATATGATTATATACCACCCCATTCCTTCCTATACAAACACTGAATATTGTGTAGTGATACATAGTGTTCCGCCCCTTAATTTTCTCAATTAATAGACTTTAGAAGGTGAAGAGCTGCTTCTACCATTTTTTTTTCGTAGCTGCATAGTTTGCCAGCCCATAACTTATTTTAATCAGACAGACATTTACGACCAGTGCCGCAGTGGAAAGCCTTAGACATACATCATTTCCCAACTGTTATCTGTACTTAGCAGTGGGGCTGCCGGGTCAAGGGGCGGGTCAATTTGTGGTTTTGAGAGCTATTGCCAAATTGGCCGTCATAGGAATTGCACAAACGTATACTCTCGATCACTGTATGAGAAGAAACAGATTTCTAAAACTTTACAATGGGAATCATTCTACCACCGAAACACATCGATTAAGCCCTTGCTTTGTGCCCAGCATTTATTATCTCATTTAACCCCCACCATGACCTTTCGAGTCGGTGATGATGGGGTTCCTGCCGCCAAAGGAGAAAGCTCAGATTCACAGGTGAGCGCTATTGCTACGCTAGGTCTCTCATCCGGAAGTTGGGAAGTCAGCAAGTGTTCATTCTGATAATCACAAGAATAATTCTAACAGCCTGTGTTTACTCGCTTGACCCTCGCAGCCCTGTGACTCAAGCTCTGTCGTAGGCTCCACTTTCAGTAATGAGAACACCAAAGGCTAAAGCAGTCACAAGCCCCTGGTTGAAAGTTATGCAGCAAGTGGGCCGCAGTCCCAGGTTTGAACCCAGACAATCTGACGGCACCACCCAAACCCTTCACACCACTACACTGCGGTCACAGCTTAGAAGTTCCAGAACGCGCAGGCCTCGGCAGTCGTCCCCTGCGAGAGCCTCGATCGACAGGTAGGGAAGCCGAGACCCAGGGGGGAGTGGAGGGGGCCTGGTTAGTGGCTGCCCTTGGTGAGGACTCCCTTCTCTTGACTCTGGGCAGCGCTCTCTTTTTACACCTTGCAGCCACACAAGTGCTGTGATATTCTCAGCCCTGGGCTGGTACATAGTGCGGATGACAACGGTGGTTTTGGCACAGCTCATAACCCAGCTGGTAGGATCCAGCCCCACAGCCCACCTGGCAGGTTGCCGCCAAGGAATCAGAGGGTGTGGGTCCCCGGGTTACTGCTCCTACATACTTGCTACCAGTTGTTATATGATGACAAAAGACACTATTTAGCACCTACTATGCGCCTGGCGCTATAAGCACATTGATTGACTTCATCCTTAAAACAAGCCCACCACTCAGAGAGGTTAAGTGATTTGCTCATGTCACAGTCAGTTCATGGCAGAGCCGGGATGTGAACTTGGATATTTTTGATGTTAAAACCTATGTTTTTAGAGGTAAGATGGTCCAGTGGTTGGAAACCCTGTCTCTGGAGTCACGCAGACTGGTTCTCCCACTTAGTATTTGTTGAATCAGGAGAAATTACTTAATATCGCTGAGCCTCAGTTTCCCTCTCCATAAAAAGGAGATTCAGAATATAGTTGACCCTTGAACAACACGGGTTTGAACTGCGCAGGTCAACTTATATGCAGATTTTTTTACAGAACAACATTGTCAGTGTATGTTGTGTTCCTTCTGATTTTCTTAATAACGTTTTCTTTTCTCCAGCTCACTTTATTATAAGAATACAGTACATAATACAGATAACATACAAAATATGCGTTAATCGACTGTTTATGTTAACAGTAAGGCTTCTAGTCAATAGTAGGCTAGTAGTAGTTAAGCTGGGGCCGGGGGGGGGGTCAAAAGTTATATGTGGATATTTTACTGCGCCGGAGCCTGACAACCCAACGTTGCTCAAACAACTGTATCTGTTTACTCAAAGAGATATTTGCACACCCATATTCATACCAGCATTATTCACAATAGCCCAAACATAGAAGCAACCCAAAGGTCTATCCGTGAGTGAATTCTTTAACAAAATGTCACACACACACACACACACACACACACACACACACACACACAAATATTATTCAGCCTTAAAAAAAAGAAGGGAATTCTGGCACCTGCTACAACATGGACCGTGAGTACATTATGCGGAGTGAAGTAAGTGAGATAAGCTGGTCACGACAAGACAAATCCTGTTCGGTTTCACTCATCCGAGGTGCCCGAGATACTCAAAAACGTAGAGACGGAAGGCAGAATGGTGGTTGCCAGAGAGCAGAGGGAAGGAGGGAGAAATGAAGAGTTGTTTCATGGTTTTAACGGGTATGGAATTTCGGTTTTGCAGGATGAAAGGGGTTCTGTGGGTGGAAGGTGGAGATGTGCCCCGTGGTGCGAATGTCCTCAACGTCACTGAACGGCACACTTAAAAAAGTAAATGTAAGTGTTACGGTCTAGGTTTTCTTTACTGCAATTCTTTAAAAAAGAAAAAAAATAATAGTGCCTGTTTTGGAGAGATGTGAGGATTAGATCACGTTTGTGAAGGGCCCGGGACGGGCCTGGTTCGGAAGAAGCACCGAATCGACGGTATTACGTGTACTGTTCGCAACCACTGTGTCCACGGCGGGAGCCACCCTGGCTGAGACTTCAGTGTCCCTGTCTTGTCTGCTTCGCTGAGTGCATGTGGGGAACAAATGAGCTCTTGTGTGTGAAAATGCTTCATAAACTGTTAAAAAAAAAAAAGCTGAGAAACGATTGATCAAGGCGTTAGGGGCCCGTTTCTCAGCGAGCTGAGCTTTTGTCTGTCATTTCTCAGCACTTGCTATTTATCCCCACCACCCCACTTGTCACCTTCCCTGGGGGTGACTCCTCCAGGACTCTCTCTCTCTCCCAACTGGAATCTTCAGGCAGGAGTTCCTGTCTCCCTTCATTCCACATCCCAGCACCCAGCCCAGCGCCTGTGTCCCCTTGAGTCATTTTTGCTGTCCTCAACCGAGTGGGGGGGGGTGTGAGGCAGCCCCCCAGATCCATGTAGCTGGGAGATGTCCTTCTGAGGTCAGAGGTGGGGCCTCTCCTGGGTGCAGCTCCTCACGGTACGAGTCTGACCGGCTGCCCTCGAGAAAATGTGGCCTCAGTCGCCCAGCAGGCGTGGCCTGTGGGGAAACAAGAGAGGCAGAATTCGGGGAAAGTGGACGGAACACTCCTGGACCGCCCAGGAAGAAGTGACTTCGGGACGCGGGTGATCTCGGCTGTGGGCACATGCCCTCCGCAGAAAGGGCAGCCCCAGGAGGTTGAGGGACTTGCCCGAGGTCTCTTGGAAAAGTGTCAGGGTGGGGACAACAGCTCACAGTTGCGGGCCAGCACGGATCCTACTACCCTCTGCTGACTGAAAAGTTGGGTTGAAGTAAACTGAGGAACAAAAGCAGTTTTTCTGGGATAGGCAGGCTTGGAGCCGGGGCAGGCACCACTGCAAGACCTTCATAGTCACATAACAAGTATGTTCACCCGAGAGCCTCTACACCTTTACAAAGTTGGAATAGCTAAATTTTGAACTGAATTTGCCCTCCAAATACCAGACCAGAAAAATCACTTATTCGTCATTCTTCCTTTTGACTCATAATCCCTCAGCATATCCTACAGAAGGGAGTGTTGGTAAGCCCTGGAGAAGAGGAAGAAAACATGATGAGGTGGCATGAGGGCCTTCCTTAGTCATCAGATGCTTAAGAACAAGCTTACTCAGACCGTCTCAATGATTAACAAGGGACTTTCTCCTCAAGGAAGGAAAGAAAATGGCCGCCATGGTAGTTGCCACTTCACAGAGCACAATTTGACAGTGCATGCCAAGCGTCTCTGTAACTCCACACTGTTTCTGCTAGCAGGGTTTGGTGGTGGTCAAGGGGGATGGTAATTAATGTTAGATGGACATAGTGAAGTAAGACAGGGAGAGGATAGACACGGCAACCCAGTGAAGTCAGACTCAAGGAGCCTCACTCAGAACTCAAGTTCTTTCCTGCTTCTGGAAGATTTCACAAGGCCAGGAAGCCAGCTGTCCTGGGTCAAGTGAAGGGGAGGCAGCTCCGGGACACACCCAAGAGCAGTTTCTGGTCAGGCATTCCTGGCAACATGGGGTACCTCAGCCCACCCACGCCTTGTCCACGATGAAAGCTGATAGGCAAGGCCTGCGGAATGCTGGGGCAGGGCAGTGCCTCCCTGGTGGTTTAGGGGCACTGAGAGGTCTCCTTCTAAAAATATCTCCCTCCCCTTTCCTGCCGTGGAAGCTGAAATGTTCACATGGAAGTCTTACTCCCTTGGTTTGAGGCATTATATTCTTAGTAGATCTGATTTAAAAATTAAATACCATCATGTGCAGAACAAACTGAGATATGATCACGCCGTGACACTTCACTTGGCATTTATTTATATCCCTGCAGAAGTCCAAAGAAGGATCTGAAATTATCACACATTTATTTCTCAGATTAGCCAGCTGAGGGAACCAGATCTTATTTCAGCAAATCTGTGGAGCAGCCGAGAGAGAACTTTAGTTCTGCCCGGGACACCTCATTTTTCTGCTCAAACCGTGCACCAAGACCTTCCCATCGCTCCTTACGCAGAACCCTCACCCAAATCAGTCACCATCTTGCTCGCTGCATTCCCAACTTACGCAAATGCACCAAGCTCTTGCCTGCCCCAGACTCCCTGAAAGCTGCCCCTTCTGCTGGCAGATCTTTCCCTCCACTCCTGGCTCCTCTCTTCTTTAGGCCTTGGCTTGAAATGCCACCACTCAGGTGGCCCCTTGACTTTGCCAGTTAAGATAAGTGTTTGTTCCTGTCTTTCAAAACAGTATTCTTTGGTTCACAGCCTTTCTTACCATTTGGTATGTGTATCTATGGTTGATCCGTGTTATTTGTAAATTCTGTACTTATGAATTTGCCTACTCCCCAAAACGGATTTGTATCGCCAAAATCAATACTTGCCGTGCTTTGGAGGTCATCTGTGGACATGCGCAGAGCAGCAACAATTCGAGTCACCCAACGCACGGGTTCCCACCTGAGATCCAACAAAGTTGACACTCTGCTTCTTATCTCAGCTCTCAGACTTGTTTAAACAAGTGTCCTTTTTGCAATTTTGTGTCCCACTTTTTGCAGGTTGGGGCTCGAGGTTGGTGGTTGCCCCCAAGCACAGTGCTGAAGGGCTGTCTGGCGCTCCTGAGCCCAAGAAGGCTGCCGTGCGCCTCGTGGAGAGAAGGGTAAGTGTTGGATAAGATTCGTCCAGGCATGAGTTATTCTGCTGTTGGCCATAAATTCAGCATTAATGAATTGACAATAGATACTAAATAAGATGTCTTTCAACAGAAGCCCACAGAAACTAAGATTAGGTAATAATTGGTGGATGAAATGTTGTGACCAGAGGCTCCCGGGAACCTAACCCTGTGTTTCTCCTGGGAGCAATGGTTCAATGCTCACGAATTCAGTTCCTGCGGTGTCTTTCTAGAACATAATCCTGTGGATAACAAGAACCGCATTTGTATTCGTTTGATTTGTTTCTTAGGGCCGCCATAGCAAATGCCACAAACTGGGTGGCTTAAAACAGCAGAATGGTATTCTCTCATGGTTCTAGAGGCTAGAAGTCCAAAATCAAGTTGTCAGCAGGGCCTCGCTTCCGCTAAAGGCTCTAGACAAGGATCCTTTCCTGCCTCTTCCCAGTGTCTGGTGGTTTGCTGACAATACTTGGTGTTTCGTGGCTTGCGGTGGCATTTCTGCCCCAGTCATCACATGGCATTCTCTTGGGTGGCTCTGTCTCTGTGTCACTTCTCTTCTTGTAAGGACACCAGTCAAATTGGACTTAGGGCCCAACCTACTTCAACATAAACTTGTCTTAGAAACGTATTTATTACGTGTAATATATAAAAGCACATGTATACTATATATTATTCATATATTTCTATAATTTATACATTTAATCAATACCTATCTACCCAACTGCCCTGCAAACTCCATGAAGCAGGGACAATGGCTTTCTTATTCTTCTTTTCATCCCCAGCACCAAGTCCAGCCTGACACAAGTCAGTAGTTGTTTGTGGGGGATGAATGGGTGAATGAATGAATGGATTTCAAAGTTCAGAATGTTAGACGCCATTGAGCCAGCAGCGACCAAACTCCCTTGGAGCCCTAGGCTTCTGGACATCCTTCTTCCATCCGGTCAGGCTGAGAAAGAGGCTAGGTGGGCGGGCTTCCTCTCTCAACCCCCTCCCTGACCCACGTCAACCAGTCACGCTGTGGGTACCTGTTTTACGTACTCCACTTGTGCACAACATTGCTTTTATAAAGGAGCTTTAATAAGTTTTGAAAGTGTGAAAAGTCCCGAGCTTCCCCTCCCGCCCACCTTTATAGATAAAGAAACTGAGGTCCAGAGACATAAAGGGGTTTGTTCCAGGTCACCAGGCAGTCGTGGGAGAGGCAGCCAGGTTTTTTGAGCCTTATTCCAGAACTTTTGCCCCGATGCTCACCTTCCTGCCAAGACATACAATGGGAGAATTTTGGAATTTGCCCTCCCTGGGACCCTGTTTTTCTATCTGGAGCAACTTCTGGGAGAAGGAAACAGAGCCCGTGGCATGTGCCCCTTCCCCACAGCTCTCAAAAGCCCTTTTGTGCCAAGTTCCATGGACATTCCACAGGCCCGCTCTACACAAATCCATCTGCCAGCAGGTCACAAGCCGTGCCTTCATCTCTGAGCTGCGGTGGTTCGGCCTTTCTGTCTTTAAACGCACCCGTTGCTTTCTAGAAAGCTGAAACCAAGGGAGGGAGGTCGGACTATAGAGGCCAGGTGCAGATGGGCTGGGGGGGCTACCAGAGGAGAGGGGTCTGTTTCGCAGACCTGGCTTGAGACGAAAACTGTGCTAATTATCTCCCAGGCCCAGCTGCAGAAACGCCTTAGCTCGGCAGCAGATTATAAATAGCCCAGAATGCACTCTCAGCCGCTTGAAAACAAGGATATTTTTTCCCTGGGTTCGAAGAACAGCTCTTCACAGCTATCCCGGGCCCCCTCCTCAACCCGCCCCCAAAGTGCTGTGATTTATGTCTCAGCACCATTACTGGGACCAAGTATCACACAGCCCCGATAAACAATGATTAATTCATTGCCAAGTTTTGTGAAAAAAGGAGGCATTTCTTTGGAAGTCCTCTCTTTCATTTTGGCAGAGACTTGCTGACCTGTGAGACCAGAGGGGCAGTTTCGCTGCGAGTTCATTACCCTGGCTTTCGTCTGGCTGTCTCTGCCCTTGAATGCGGTGGGGGCTGGGGAAGGCGGCGGGTCACTGATGTGAGGGCAGGAGGACGCAGAGAAGATTTGCTCTGAACTTGACCATTTGCTGAGATGCTCCAGAAAGAAAAAGCCAAGGATGCTGGGCCCATCCGTCTACACTCGAGTCCTTCTTTCTAGAAGGAAATCAGCCTCTCTGTGAGGAAATCAGGCCTTAATGCACATACCCTAGAAATCCTTGCACCAGCTGGCTCACTCCTTAGGACCTGAAGTTTGAACAGTAGCACCCAATGTACAAAGCACTTTTCATGTCCTGCTCTCATCTGACCCTTACAACAACTGTTTTATTTGTTTGTTTTTCTGGAATCAAAGACAATCCCTGCTTGTTGTAGAAAAGTTTAAAAATTTCACAGAGGCATAGAGGAGAAAAAAAAAATCCCACCCAAATCCCAACACACTGAGACAATAACGTTTTCACGGTCATCCTTCCAGACCTCCCTTATCAGATTATAGATGGATATCATTTTACCAGCCTGGAATTATTTTAGCGTGTTAGTTGGGCTCTTGGTAGAAATAGATGGCACATTCAGATGAGTAATTGCAGAGAGTTTAATAGGTACTGTTTTCATTGGCCTGGGCAGAGGTTAGGAAAATCAGCAAGGACTGGTGCAGTACACCGGGGCTAGCAGCAGGGGAGAGCCATTATGAGTCCTAGGTCTAAAGGCCAAGGGCAGAGGGAGCAGTTACTACAAACCGGAGCTATACGAAACCTTCAGTGGAGACACAGCCAGCCCCAGCCACCAGCAGAGATGGACCCCTGCTCTCACTCTCCCTTACCTTCCAGCTGCTGATGGCTCCCATTGGCCAACTCAGCCACAGTTAGAAGGCATAGAAGCCCATTGACCATAGTCCCCAGAGGCCAATGCCCCAGGGCGCAGAACAGGATGGAGAGGGTAGAGAGTAGACAGGAGAGACAAGCAGAAAATATCCTTTACATCCACTGTTTTTATCATTCTGCGGTAAGCCAAGAAGTTTCTAATTCAATGAATATAGATCAACATCATACTTTTTAGTGACCTTTGTATGGATGCAGCAAATCTATTCCACCGAGTCCCTGTTGACGGACACACAGCTCGTTTCTAATTTCTCAAGAGCGTAGACAGTGCTGCGACGGGCCGATCTGTACATACAAACTCTCTGTGCACTTAGGGCACGTGATTTTGATTCCCCTTTGACATTTTTTATAAACTGATGCTCGTTGCCTGTGAGGCTTGCCCCCCGTCACACAGTGGTCATGTGGCTTTTCTAAATCTTCCAACTTTTCAATAATGACAGAGAAAGGAGGAAGAAAATAAGTTTTGATAGAAATATTGATAGAAAAAGGAGAAAGAAAGTAAGTATTTCGTTTTGAAACAAAAAAAGTGCTTATTCCCTTGAAAGTCCTATCACCCACACGACTCTGAAAGGGAGAGGACTCTTAGGTCCTGGGAGCACAGGGCCTCAGTCAGTCATGGGGGACAAGGGGAGGAGGACAGGGGAAGTGCTAAGGGGAAACAGAAAGTGTGTCACAGGACACCCCTTCACTGGCTTCACAAGTGTCACCTCAAGAGGTGGAAACAGCTCCAGAGGCCTCACTGTGGTAAATCAGGGAGGATATGGGCTCAGGAAGTGAGTGGAAGACACAAAGCCACACTTCCTGTTTGTGCCTCGGTCTCCCCGTCTGAAACGCGGAGACGACGTTCACCACACAGACTCGTCCTGAAAGCCGCTTGACCCACATGTGAAATGCCTGGTGCTTTGTCAGTCCTCAACAAAGGCACATTTCTTCCTTTGTTGCCCCAAAGCTGGGAGCGAAGCCAGGTGAAATCTGATTTTTTAAAATTCACAAATATTTATTGAGGAGTCGATAATATAAGGTAAACAGGACTCAAGGAGCGTAGAAACCAATGTATGTACGAACCCACTCAGTACTTGAAGGTCTCTGCTTTTGTCTGGACTTCTGTTCCTTCCCGGAATGTCCTTTCTCTTCTACCTGGTGAAGTCACTTACCTTCTTCATTGTCCACTTACACGGGAACCCAACCAAATGTGTCACGCCCTCATCTGCACCCCCACAGCACTGTGCCCCTTCCTCTCTCTCAGACCTCATTTCTTGGTGTAGCCCCGTGATTAAGAGTTTTGGAGTCAGATGGGTTGGTCGCCGTCCCAGCTCTGCCACTCACCAAGCTGGTGTATCTCAGTGTCCTCTTCTCAGAAATAGGAAGGACATCTCCTACCGCACAGGGTAGTTGTGGGAACCGGACAGGTCTAGACACGCACAGCTCAGAGAACAGAGCCTGGCGCGGAGGAAGCCCTCCTCAGTCAGCGCTGGAGTTGTCACTCTTCCTCGCGGCCCACCTGGCACCGAGCAGGGGCTCCATGGACGTTTGTCAAAAGAACTCACGATGTGTATTCATTGGCAAAATAGCAGGATAAAAGAGGATTCCGAAACGGTCCAGAACCAAGAACTCACAAAGGGACAAGGTGTGCGGTGGCACACGGTGTGTGGGGAAGAAAGGCTTCTAGGGCGAGCAGCCTGAGGAGAAGGTGCAGGTGGGGCCGGTGCCCGGGGACCCCGCAGGGATTCGTGGGTGGGACACAAAACACAGAAGGAGAGGGGGCTGCTGAGTTCCCATTCCAGCACTTCTGGGCCCTGTGACTTTGGACAAGCCCTGTCAGCAGACAGGTTGGCCTGCTTTGTAAATGAGGAGAAACAGCCCCCTTCGCCCAGAGCGCTGTGAGGGCGAGGTGAGCGAAGTCGCGCTCCCGGCGCGCAGCGAGAGGCAGGCTGGCCACTCTGGTTTCATTATTCTCACGGCTCCTCGAGGCCACATGGTGATGGCGCCCCTCACCTACAGCCCTGCCGCAGGGCTGCGCTCGACCTGCTGGGGTTCCGTTGAGCTTTCCGATTCCTGAGGCCTAGGTGCGGCCCCCTCCGGCCGCGGGAGAGCTGGAGGCTGGGGAGCGTCCTGCAGGAGCGGAGCCTGGGCCTGCTCGGAGCCAGCTTCCGGCCGGGAGCCATCTGCGGGGTCGGCCGGGCCGGAGCCGAGAGGGGAGGCGGGCAAGGAGTCTGTGTCTGAGCTCCATGCCAGCCTGGGCACCGACTTTCTGCTTCCCCCGGTGTCGCCGCAGGCTCCATCAGCCTGCCTGCCTCTCTGGCCGTCCCCCAAGAGCAGCCGCTGGGCCCCGCGCCTCGGTCGCCATGGACACGGCCTCCCTCACAGGCCTTGCCTCTGGTCTCTGCCTCCTGGGTGTTCTTCCAGACCGAGCCCACCCACCACCCTTGCTCCCAGGCTACCTCCTCCTCCCCGAGGGAAGTCTCCCTTTCCATTCATTCCTTCATTCCTTCAGTCAGATGACCAATATATATCGGGTGCCTACTATCAGGCCAGGGACTGTTCTAGGCGCCGTAGATGCGGAATTGAACAGAAGAATAGAGTCCCTGCCCTCATGGAGATTATATTCTAGTGAGGAAGAGAGATAATAAATTTGTCTATATATATAATATAGATTTATTTTATTTATATTTATATGTATATTATATTTATTTATATGTATATTATATTATATATAATATGTATATTATATTATATATAATATGTATATTATATATATGTATATTATATATATGTCTATTATATATATATATACATATATATATATAATACAAAGGAAATCATGCAGAAGTGTCTTCTCAGAGGAGGTGACGTTTGAGCAGAGACCGACACTGTGATGAAGGAGCCACCCCGTAGATGTCTGGAAGAAGCTTCCAAGCAAAGGAATAGCCGTATGAAGACCTGGCATCAATAACACACTCGATGTGAGGAGCAGCAAGGGGCCAGTAGGGTTGGAGTGCAAGAAATGAGGGAGTCACAGTGTAAGAAGAGATGGGACTGATATCAGGCGTCAGCTAGCGTATGGCCTAGGAGGACACGCCAAAGACATGGCATTTTTTTCAAAGGGACGGGAAGCTGCTGCCCCCGGAGGATTCAAGCAAGGGGATGCTCTGATTGCATTTTACAAGTTTCCCTCCGGAAACTTGTGTGGAGAATTGGGGGTGGCGGTGTGTGGGGGAGGGGGAGACACAAGTGGACGCAGCGCTCTTGGTTAGAAGGCTGTTGCAATGACCCAGGGGAGATGAAGTGGTTTGGGCCCGCGTGCCGATGAGGTCCGTGGTGACAAGTGCGTGGACCCAAGATGTCTTTTGAAGAATCGGTCAATAAGCTCAGCTGCTAACTAGGAAGTGGAGGGCAAGTGAGTGTCCGGCCTGAAGAACGACTCCCAGGCTCTTAGCCTGAGCTAGGTGGGGGTGCCTTCTCCTAAGATGAGGAAGATACGGAGGGAGAAGCTATTTGGATAAAACTCAGAGTTTGGTTCGGAAAGTCTGAGGGGTCTCTCAAGCCAGGAAAGAGGAAATGTCAGGTGGGCAAGTGCATAGTCGTCGAATCTGGAACTCAGGACGGCGGCGGACTCCGTAGACAAGAAGCCAAGGAGGTGCACACGGCCAAGGGCCTGAACAGGATTCCTGGAGAGCGGGATAGGGGTCGGAGGAAGAAGGCTGACACCAAGTTCAATAAGAGAAAAATAAAGAGTGGAGTTCTAGAAGCTGAGTGAGGAAGAATTTCTACATAGTGTGGTAGGGAGAATAGTGGCCCCTGAGTGATACGAGCTTGCTAATCCCCGAACCCTGTAGATATGCTACTGAACCTGGCCGAGAAATGGTGCAGATGTGACAGGATTATGGACCTCGAGGTGAGGAGATTATGATATTCTGCAGGTGGGCCTTGGAAGCAGAGACAAGGCCAGAAGGAGATACAACCACAGAAGAATAGCCAGAGAAGTTCAGTGTTCCACAAACCAAAGCATGGGAGCAGCCTCTAGAAGCTTCTAGAATCTGAAAAAGGCAAGGAAATGGATTTCCCCCCAGAGCTTCCAGACAGAAACATAGCCCAGCCTATCATTTAGCCTAATGAGATCCCTCTCTGACTCCTAACCTACAGATCTGTAAAATAATAAATTTGTGTCATCCAAAGCCAGGAGACTTGTGGTGATTTGCTGAGTTTGCCACGGAAAACTAATGAAATGAGGAAGTGATTGGCTGGTCAAGTCACAGACCAAGCTTTAGGAAAAAGAGAATGAAAATTTCCAGTGGTTTAGGCAATAAGGACATCCTGGGGACCTTGACCAGGCTAGTTTGGAGGGACGAAGTGAGGTGGGACAGGCCTGAGGAGAACATGGGAGGGGAGCAGCAAAGTCTGAGGACAGGCCAATCTGTGGAGGAAGAAATGTAGAAAAGGAAGCCAGGAAATGGGATAGAGATGTGTGTGGCCTCAAGGGAGGGTTCTAGTTCTTGCTTTTGAAGGTGGGGTGCACACTTTTGTGCCGGTGAGAATGATACTGGAGAGAAGCAAAAATGTGATGAAGCAAGAAAGAGTCGACATTCCGGCTGCAAGTCCCATCCCCCGTGCACTCCTGAGCCCTCCACAGCCAGGAGCCGAGGCAAAGGACCCAACCTTCCATGGAAGATAGGGATCTCTCCCGACAGTGTGGACACAGGACTCATCTCGGGCCACTCCTCTCTCCACGTGTGGTTCTGTGGTACCTCTCCCATCCTGTCTACCTGTGTTCCAGGGGTCGTGAGGTGTCCAGGTTTGTGGGTGCGTGGTTCCCTAGGCAGCAAGACTGTGTCTATTTCATTCTTTGTGTTTCCCCAGCCAAGCGTAGACACTGACACATGGAGGGCATTCAATAAATGTCTTGCTGAGAGATGGTAACAGCCACATCTACCAAGTGCTTACTCTGTGCCAGGGGCTTTGCTGGCCACAGGTGTGATCTCACATAATCCTGACAATAGCCCAATCATACCCATTTTATAGGCAAGTACGCTAAGGCTCAAAGAGGCTGTTTTGGTTAATCCAACCAAAGAGGTTAAATGACTTGCCCAACATCACATGGCTGGTAAATGGCAGGGCTGAGACTTGAATCCGGGCAGTCTGACCCAAGAGGCCCCTCTTGCAAGCGGCCCACCACCTCACCTATGACTTGTAACTACTGGAGTGAGCCAACTCCAGGCGCTAAAGGAGCAGAGTGGCGGGGGACCCAGGCCTTCTCGGAAGGGACACCTGAGCTTGGTTCTGAAGGCTGAGGAAGACTCAGCCAGTGAGGACAGCGGGGAAGGGAGCCCTGAGTGAAGAGTGGGCAAAGGTGGGGAACATGGGCGCGCTGTCAGGAAGCTCCCCGAAGCTGGTTCCATTTTGGAGTAGTGGAGGAGCTTGGAGCAGGGGGAGAGGGATGCAGGCGAGGGAGGCAGGGCCTGGTGCGTGAAGGCCTGGCAGGCAAGGGAAATGCCCAGAGGAGCCTAGTGAAAACTATGCAGAGCCCCAGCCCCGCCCCCCCCAACAGGCTGGCGGGAGATTTGGGCGCGGCCGGAGCTAGAGAGGCGAACCAAAGCCGAACCCAGCCAGCCGTCACCCTCACAGCTGACGCTGGCCTCTCCAAGTCTAAGAAGATTCAAGTTCAATCTGGAAAAGCAGTGGCCAGGGACCAAGGCCCGAAGGGGGAAGGGCAGTGTCAGAGAAGGGAGCAAGGGCCAAGCCTCTGTGTGCCCGCAGACAAAGGGAGAAAGCAGGCTAAGAGTGGGGACAGCATGTGACACCTGGGCTGCAGGCCTGGGCAGCAGCCGCTGCAGCCCTGGGGATAATGGCTCCTTTTGTCCTCCTCATAAATTCTCTGTAAAAGAAAGGATTCCAGGGCCTGCTTCTCCTGCTTGCACAATGCTGGCTGCCCAGGGCCCACTGTGAGGGCCTGCCTTAGCGTTCGGGGAGCATTCAGGCCTCTTCACTGTCTGTTTCTTCCCTGTGTGCAGGAGCGGGAAGCCGAGCGCCGTGCCAGACGTTCTGCAGGGGGTTGGGAGTCCGGGCTGAGGCACAGCCTGAGCCAGGAACTTTCTTTCACGGCCCTGAGGAAACCAAAGCATCTTGAAGCTCTGAATGAGTCTTCATATCTGTGTTGGCTCCTCTAATGCTTATCTTCCCCTGGGGTAACCCTCCACCCCCTCATTCCTGCACTCGCAGCAGACCATAGTGATTCCAAACACAGGCTCTGGCCTCAGACACAGCTGGGTTCAAATTCTGACATGGCCACTCAGAATGGCAAGCTATTTCACCCCAACAAGCCTCATTCTCCCTCTCTGTAAAATGGACACGATAGCCCCTACTTCCTAAGATTGGCAATGAGAATAAGGGAGAAAATGCGTATAACATGCTTAGCTTGGAACACAGCCCCAGAAGAGCTCAGTGACGGTAGACAGCCCAGGGGATCATTCAGCCTGTCCCTAGTCTCCAAAGACAAGGCACTTGCACCCTGTATTCTATATTCAGACCAAGTGCAAAGCTGCTCTTATATTCTCATTGGTGCTCGGGGTAGAGAGGAAAGGGGCCCAGGCTTATGAAGCATTTCCTATGTGCCAGGTGTTACCATAAATGACTCAGAGAAACTAGGGGCCTTGTCCACACCACGCAGAGGAAGGGATCAGGATTCAAACTGGAGTCTGTCCAACCCTCTGCACCATGATACAAGAGAATTTCCTATCTGTGAAAACGTCTTCCATGCCCTCCTTGGTACCTTCTCTTCTCCAGGGAAAACATTCCCAGGGCCTCAAGGGCGATGGTTTTGTGTTCCTCCACTGTCTTGGCCTCTTTCCTCCAAGTCTGCTCTAATTTGTCACTATCTTCCTTCAAAAAATAGCCTCCAGACACAATATTCCTGTTGTCTTTTGACCAGTGCCAAATAGAAACACATTCTCACCTCCTTTATCATAGCTGCTATGTTTCTGCTAATAAAACCTAAGATGATGAGACACCCTGGCCATCACTTTATGCTGATGGCTCTCTTATACTCACTATATTCAGCCTATGGAATAATATGCCCCCTGTGCTCTGAACATTTGTAGCAGTCATTGTGGATTTTCGTTGCCATAATAGAACCCTTCCCAGCTAGTTTAAGCCATCAAGCATATTTTATTTGGTAGCTCACAGAATCTCCAGCATAGGGCCAAAGATTCCAGCTCAGAAGGAAGACAGCCAGGAACAATTCATGAATACCCCTGACGGGGCTTCTCCACCGGAGTCAGTACTGCCATTGGCCAAGGCGGCACCAACCTCACACTGCACATGCTGGCATGGAGCGTTGTCTCTACGACATCTGAGATCTGGATTTTTCACACGGCGGCAACTCCTTCTTTGCTTCAGTCTCTTCTAACTAAGCCTCCCTGGGCACATGGGAGGGACTGAATGAGTTAATACACATGTAGCCAGCCACCAAGATGGCTCCAGTGACCCTCGCTTCCTGGCGTTTGTGTCCTTGTGTGGTCCCCTCCCATAATGAATAGGGCTGACTGGTGTAACCAATAGGATTTTGCAAAAATGACAGTGTGACCTCTGAAACTAGGTCATAGAAGGCATGGCAACTTCCAGGCTGTTCTCTTGGAGCACTCACTCTAGGAGAAGCCTGCCACTAGGTCATGAGGACACTTAAGCAGCACTCCGAATTGGCAAGGAGGTCACCATGCAAGGTACAAGAGCCTCCTGCTGACAACCAGCCCAAGTGAGCCAGGCCTGTGAGGGAGTCATCTTAGAAATGGACCCTCCAGGGACACCTGGGCAGCTCAGTCGGTTAAGCATCTGCCTTTGGCTCAGATCATGATCTCAGAGTCCTGGGATCGAGCCCTGCATCCAGCTCCCCATTCAATAGGAAGTCTGTTTCTCCCTCTTCTTCTGCTCCTCCTCCACACTCATGCTCTCTTTCTCTCAAATAAATAAATAAAATCTTTAAAAGAAGAAGAAGGAGGAGGAGGAGGAGGAGGAGGACAAGTAGGAGGAGGAGGAGGAGGAGGAGGAGGAATGGATCTCCGGCCCCAGGCAAGCCTTCGGATGATGCAATCCTGGCTACCGTCTTGACTGCAGCCTCACAGGGGACCTTAAGCTGGAACCACTCAGCTAAGCTGGTCTCAAACACCTTATCCACAAAAACTATAAGAGATATAAAATAGGGTTTGATATATATTGTTTAAGTTCTGGGCTAATTTGTTGTTATGAAGGAATGGAAAATTAAGGCAATACATGTAAAGATTTAGAACACCACCTAGCATGTGGTCAGCATTCCTTCAGTGCTGTCCATGCGTTTGTCCTCACTCACCTCTGGGCCAAATGTCAGAAGCCATCACCTGAGCAAACTGGGGAGTCTAGACAAGGGAAAAGAATGCCAAGTTCACTTAATCTTCACAGCAGCCCTATGACTAGGTATACTGGGCTCTTCATGTCACAGCTGATGAGAAGCTGAATCACTTGCCCAGGGATCTGAAGACTGAGAGCCAGGAGATGAGCTCTGGCCGTCTGACTCCAGCTCACCGCGGCAGCAGGCACCGAGGGAGGCTGAACGTCACTGTGGGAGCTCCCAGCTTTGTGAAATGTCACTTCACGTCTTTGTCAGAATGACATGTGGAAGCTGGGAGGATAAGCAGAAGCGAAAAGGGGGAGAAGCTGGGAATTATAACTTAATCCCATGAGACCCCGGGAAAAATGTTCTTAACACCAATTTCTTCACCACCGCCCCTTTGGGCAGAGATGTCGCAAGGACCCACGGTAATTCAGCTGGTAGGAAGAATTCTGAGCGGACAACCCTGTAGCAAAGAGTTTTCTGATTAAGGTGCAGACTGTCTGGGAAATTCCCAGTTCTCCCAGGAAGCCCCCAGGGCTCCTTGTTAGGCTGGGCTGCCTTCCTCACACCATGTTTGAGCTGCCACCCCCAGCTGGATTTGGGGGGGTGCCCTGTCCCCCACCCAGCACCAGCCCTGAAGTGAAACTCTAGCCCTCTGCCCCCATTTCTTTGCTGTCTCCCAAACGAAGACCGAAGGCCCTGTCATTGCAAGGTTTCTCTCACTAGTTGCTGTGGGGTGAAGGAGCAAAACAGAAACATCAGAGAGTTAGGGGGAAAGAGCTCCAGGAATTTGTAGCACAGAACAATGGAAAGAATAGAGATTTGAAGACGGAACCACCGTGACTCAAAGCCCGACGAAATCATGTCATTGCAATGGCCCTGGGCGAGCAACCTAACTTCCTTGTGCCCCAGTCATCTGAAAAATCGGGAGGCCCCTTTGGGGAGAGCAATACAGCAAAATCTCTCAAGATCGACAGTACAGATACTCGCGCCACCAAGAAACCACCCTACAGGAACACGCTCGCCTACACTCAAGAGCCAGGTACGAAATTCCCTGGTGACACAGGCTGTGACAAAACCTTGCAAATTCTCATTCCTCAGGAAGTAGGTAAACAAATTATGGAGCACCCAGAAGATGGAATTGCTTGGCAGCTGTCAGAAAGAATGAAACAGAAACAAAGAGACGACCTCAGCAGCTCATTTCTTCTCCAGCAGTTTCCTGTGCCGTCCGCCCTTCCCGGCCACCTTCCTGTGGCCCCGAGATCATGCCGTCTCACTCCCGCTGCCCCCACACCTAGCAGAGCACCTGGAAACCAGGGGATGTTCCACAAAGAGCTGGCGATTCGTGGATGACACAGCGCTGGGGCCACCCTCTCTGAGACAGCCTTCTGACCTTTCTGAAAGGGACCCGCTTTACGGACAAGCCAGTGGCAGAGTGGGGAGGGGCCCCAGGCCTCTCAGCTCCTAGCCCCGTGCTTCCCTGGGAACTCGGGCTCCCCTCATGCTCCTTCTTTATTGCAACAGTCTTAACCGAAGATTCTGTTTCTTTCCCTCCATCCGTCCTCCGTGCTGCTGGCAGAATGATCTTCCCAAAGCACAGCTCTGCCCTGCCCTACTCCCGGCGGTTACAGAGGAAGGTCCTCAGGCACAAGCCCAGCAGTCACACACCACTACCCCAGCCCCCCATTATCTCCTGCTAATTGCCTGTAAGAAGATCCTTTGCTCCAGCACCCTCGTGCTAGCCTGAGGCCCCACCTTTGCCTCTGTGTATACCATTTTCTTCTCCTATAATACCCTCTCCCTTCCCTCGCTCTGCTTCCCTGCTGGGACCCTTGCTCCATACCCAAATCATACCCATCTTCTGACACCGCCTCTGGGAAGACTGCCCAGATCACAGCCTCTTCCACCATTCCTGCCACCCCTCTGGCTAGGAATTCCTGGGGCAACATGTACAGGACAGATGTCCCCATTAGGCAAGGAGAGTAGTCCCCACCAAGTCTCTCTGAGTCCCCACCCCCACCCCCAGGGGACCTGGCATTTCCAAGGCAGCAGGTGCTCAATAACTATGTGAAAAAATGATTAATGAGTAAACCAGGCAACGGATTACTCCAGGAATAATTTCCAAGCAAATGAAAGAGTAGATGAATGAATGGCCCTGAATTCATGAAGGAATGATAATAACCAAGACGAGTTTCATGGCCCCTGGTCCCTTTTCTCCAGACAATTAAAGCCAACAATGCAAAGATCGTCTTGGTAAAGCCACGAGCTGAGGATATAATTTCCGCAGGATCACACGAGGTCACCCCCGGTAGAGAAGAATTAGCAACTGCATGTACAGAAAAGGAAAACACAGGTGGCCAAAAAATATGAAACTATGGTCAACTTCACTCATGATTTTTAAAAATGTAATTTAAAAAAGACATAGATTTTTTTTTTTCCTGTTAAATATCTAATGCTTCATGGGCAGAGGAAGGGAAACAGGTAGTCTCAAATACTGTTGGCGGGACTCTTATTATATCCAACGCTTACAGAGGTCAACCCAGAAATAACACCTCAAAAATTTTAATCTTTAAATGTGTTTACCCCAGGCGCCTGGGTGGCTCAGTCGGTGAAGCGTCTGCCTTCGGCTCAGGTCATGATCCCAAGGTCCTGGAATTGAGTCCCACATCGGGCTCCCTGCTCAATGGGGAGTCTGCTTCTCCCTCTCCCTCTGCAGCTCCCCCTGCCCGTGCTCTCTGTCCAATAAATAAATAAAATCTTTAAAAAATTTTAAATAAATGTGTTTACCCTTTAACCCTGCAACTCCACTTTTAAGAATTAATCCCAAAGAAATAATTGGGCGAGAAGACAAAGACTTATGTACAAGAATTTTTATTTCAGTATTGCTTGTAAGAATGACACATGGGCAACAATATAAAAGTCTGTCTACATGGTCTGGTTAAATAAGCTGTGTTTCATCCACGCAGCGAAACCATCAAACCCTATAGAGCCGTCAGCAGAGCAACCGTCCGAGTAGATAGAACACGATACTCCTACATCGCTAAGTTGGCAAAAGCAGATGAAGAGTGATAGGACCCTTTTTATTGACCGTCCATGTGTATGTTTCTTTGTGAATAGCAGAATTATGGAAGCCTGTACACCAAAGGCGGGGATTGTGAGAACTGTTGCTTTTTATTTTATACACTTTCAAAGTTTTTGAAAATAATCATTGGTTACTTTTATAGAAAGAAAAACATTCGGAGAGCCCAAGAGGCAGTCAGGGGCCCTGCTTGGGTCCTTCTAGCCTTGGCCCTGCTGCTTCCTGCCTCCGACCTCTGCTCTGTCTCCGTCCAAGGACTCAGCCCCTGGGAAAGGCCGCCCTAGCCCACTTTCTAAAACAATGAAAACAATGGTGCTTCCTACAGAATGGCGTATTCTCCGCAATAAACCTTGGGCCCCCTTCACAGCCCACACGAGGGAGTGGAGTACGTGAAGGTCCTACAGCTCAAGGGGGGAAACTGCACAGGGTGGACCCTTGGGACAGACTTCCTCTTCCGTGGCCTTGCCCACTTTGTTCCAAGGTCAAATTGCCTGCGGCTGCGGCCCTAGTAACTCACCAGCTTCATCCAGAGCCCCAGGGTATGAACTAATAGGGCCTGGGCAGGGTTCCCAATCAACCGGAATAGAGGGGAGGGAAAGGGGGTGTTATTTTAACCCAAAAGCTCCATGGGAAGGAGGCAAAATAGTTAAAATAATATTTGCTAATATTTCATAATTGTTATGCCTGATACTGTGTTGATTAAGCCTTGGGGTCAGTGGCTTTGGACAAGAACCTAATCTCTATGACCCTTAGGTTTTTCCATCAAGGAAATGATATGGTAACGCCTTTTTGGGTTGCTGTGCAGAATGAATAGATTATGCGTGTAAAATACTTAACTCAGTGCCTGGAGAACAATAATCGATCAGTAAGTATCAATGTTACATCATTCTTGTTGCAATTACACTTTGATATGTAGACGGTGACCTGCCTTCTTTACCTCCCCTCACCCCAGCCGATCCATTTCAGTGGGGAGAGTGGCCGGCACCACGGGGACCTTCCTCCACACGCAGAGGCCCTCTGACAAATGCAGGTGGGCATGAGCTAATTAGAATGTCAAGGAGATCTAACTCTGTGCTAACTGAGGTGGTCTCTGAAAGGAAGTGGAAGGAGAGCAGCCAGGTGAGGGATGCCATGGTCTTGAAGGTAAGTGTTAGGGGTTGAACTGTGTCCCCCCCAAAAGATGTTGAAGTCCTAACCCCCAGCACCTGTGCATGTGACTGTGTTTGGGAATAGGGTCTTGGTAGATGATCAAGTTAAGATGAAATCTTTAGAGTAGGCTCTACTCCAATATGACTTATATCCTCATAAAAAGGGGGAATTTGGACACGGAGACAGACACACACAGGGAGAACATCATGTGAAGACAAAGGCAGAGATTGGGGCGATGCTTCTAGAAGCCAGGCAGCACCAAAGGTTGCTGGGAACCACCAGAAGCCAGGACAGAGGGACAGAACAGAGTATCCCTCACCGCCGAGAAGGAACCAATCCTACTGGCACCTTGGTCTCAGACTCCCAGCCTCCAGAACTGTGAGACAATCCATTCCTGTTGGTTCAGTTACCCCCTGTGGTCCTCTGTTAAGCAGCCCTAGCAGACTGGACAGTGGGATCTGGTGAGAGAGGTTAGACCTCTGCCTCTTGCCAGCTCTGTGACCCTTGACAAGTTACCTCCTCTCACTGAGACTAGAGCCTTTATCAGTGAAATGGGGTGCACACTAGGGACCACCTCCTGAGGTTGAGTGAGATACTGCATGGAACACTCCAGACCCAGTCCTGACACATCAATGCTCAGCATCGGTCAATGGGCAACTTAGTCACCACTAGGCACCCAGGGGCTCCTGTCCATTGAAATTCTAAACTCCTTGCGGGCAGGGCATGAACCTTCATATGGACTCCCCAGTGACGCCAGGATAGTTCTCTGGATTCCATAAAAGCTCAGCAAATACTTCTTACTCAGTAAAGTGTCTTCTGTATTGGGATTGTATCAGAGTAAATTCTAGAGTAAAATCTGATGTCTTTGCTTCCTCAGTCAGAAGACCTCACCCAAGACAGTCAACGACTATTGATGGATGAGTACTGAATGAACAGATGAACTTTACGGGGTGCATGATTTGGCTCGTAGTAGAATTGAATCTATGGCGAGGTGCGGTGTTATATCGAGAAACAATGGAGCCGCTTCAAGCTATCGATCTCAGCATCATAATAGACTGGAGAAATACAAAATAATGAGCGAAGGATATTAAGCATTTACTGTGTCAGGTGCTGAGCTCGAGGCCGATTATCTGCCTCAAAACAACATTATGAAGTAACGCAGTTCTCACCTTCGATTTGGCAGTGTGGAAGACCTCTCAAAGTCACAGCAAGCAGGGGCACCGCGGTGGCTCAGTTGGTTAAGGGTCTGACTCATGATCTCGGCTCAGGTCTCAATCTCAGGGTCGTGAGTTCAAGCCCCACGTTGGTGGGCTCCACACTGGGCATGGAACCCACTTAAAAAAAAAAAAGTCTCAGCAAGGAAAGGAGAGTCAGGATTTAAACTCAGGAATTCTCAGTCCAGGGTCCACACACTTAACCATTATAGGACACTCCCCTCCTCTTTAGTAAGAAGTATGTGGACCCCTGTGAAGGCTCTATAATCTGGGGCTAGAGCCACTGTGAGGCTGGCAGGGGCCTGCAAGCATCTAATCCAAGACCCTTTAAGAAAATGAAACTGAGAACCAGGGAAGGTGTGTGACTAGCTTTACAATGAGAATGTGACCCGCCTGGGACTCGAACCCAGGCCTCCTGAGCCCCAGCCCAGGTTGGTGTGCCTTGGTGGGAATGGGGACATCGGCTGTAACTAGTCATTCACCCAAGGCCCTAGCTCTCCATCCTACAAATGGGCAGGGGAAGTCAGGGAGGTGTGGGAACCCTGGAACCTTCTGCTTCTGTCCACAGAGAAGACTTGAGCCAGGAAGGGCCATCCTACCAAATGACCGGCACATCTGTCCCTCCCTCCTCAGGGACTGCACTCCTGCTGTTCCCACCTCCTCGGACTTTGAGCCTCGTCAATCTAGGCCCAGTGCAAGTGGGAGCCCACGAGCATAGGCCCAGGCTTTGCTCTGGCCGATGTGCTGCTCGTTATCACTCAGGGCACGGGCGCGACAGCCGGTGAGCTCTGATGCTGCGGGACACCATGGGGCATCTAGCCCTGCTCCTGGAGGAGACAAAAGGTTCCTTATCATGCCACTTGTAACCTGAGGAGGCTGCAGCCAATGCCATAGAAGTCCAGATGGCACCTCTCAGTGCAGGGAAAGGGCACTGATGAACATTCCCCATCTTCACAACATAACGTGCGTTGCCTTGACCTCTCCCCTTGCCTCCATCCTTTCAGTAGCCCCGACGTTGTAGCTGTGGGTCAGGGGCTGGCAGTGGGGCTGGAGGGCTCTAAGCATAACAACCCAGGACCTGATTCCTCTGAAAACCACTCAGGGAGGGTTCTTCCAAAAAGACCTGGGGTCCTTACAGAATGCTCTAGAAATAGCGGTCTCTTTGGAGTCTAAACAGTTCCTGATACCTCATGCAGCCGCCAGCGTCTGGGCTTAATATGCAGGGAAACACGGCAAGAGCGACTGTTAGATGTGAGCTTCTGTGGGTCACTTAAAATCACCCTGTGATTCTCCACTCAATGGTGAGGCAGCACAGCTGACTGGTTTTGGTAGATTCGGTTGGCTGCCTTCAACCAGAGTCAGAAAGCATTGGCACTGAAATGGGTCTGGGGCACAAATGGTGGGGTTGTTGACATACTTTCTTCTGTTTCGTGTATTGGGCTTCCACCCACAAAAACGCACTTGCAAAGAGAGGTCAGATGCTTGGAAGTTAATAATAAAAAGGCTTATCAGTTGGCACTCAAGGTCGATCTTTTCTTTACAGGAGGAAATGGGCCCAGAGACAGAAAGCGACCTGGCCAAAATCACACAGCTAGTGTCAGAGGCAGCAATAGGACCAAGAGAACCGGGGAGTCCTAGGTCTCAGTGAAAGTGGACACAGTGCAGGAAATTTCACCATTAGGAATTGTCACTCTTGTTTTCATAGTATTTGATGGTCTGATTCAGGGATACAAGTAGCAAATGAAAACATTAACATAACTACAAAAAACTTTAAAGACCAATTGTATTTATAAAGCCTTTCAAATTTCTCTTTTGTAATTCTTTGTCTACTTCCCAATCCCATTCCCTCCCCTAGCAGTGTCCGATGTTAACAAATGCTTGCCAAATCTTTCCAGATCTTTTCCAATGCATTTAGGAATACATTTACAACATGTAACCAGATTTTTAAATATACGCTTATATATTACTATATGTATTGTAAGTATAGGTATGTTATTTAAAATCCCAATTCAAGGGCGCCTGGGTGGCTCAGTCGGTTAAGCATCTGACTCTTGGTTTCGGCTCAGGTCGAAGGGTTGTGAGATGCAGCCCTGAGTCTGGCTCCACACTCAGTGGGGAGTCTCCTTGCAATTCCCTCCCTCTCCTTCTGCCCCTTCCCCCTGTGCTCTCTCTCTAAAATAAATAAATAAAATCTTTTTAAAAACGGAATAAAATCCTGGGGTGCTTGGGTGGCTCAGTCGGTTAAATATCTGCCTTCGGCTCAGGTCATGATCCTGGGATCCTAGGATTGAGCTCTGTGTCGGGCTCCCTGCTCTGTGGGGAGTCTGCTTCTCGCTGTCTCCCCCAGTCCCTCCTCCTGCTCATGCTCTCTCTCTCTTTTTTCTCTCTCCAATAAATAAATAAAATCTTTAAAATAATAATAATAAAATCCCAATTTCTATATCACCCCATTTATAAATACAAGATCAAATTATACTATTTTGTTCAGTTAACCTTTTCACTTGGAGCTCTTTCCACGGTCCTTCTAGAACCTCGGCCTCTTGTCAGTGGCTCCATAGGATTCCACTGCATGGATGTACCAAATATATATTTAGCCGTTTGTCTATCCTCCGACATTCAAGTTGTTTCCCATCTTTTTCTATTGTAGTCATAGCCACAACGAACTTCGTTACATACAAATCTCTGGGAGATAAGCCAATGCTTCTGCAGAAGAGGTACCTAGAAGTGAAAAACGTGAGCTCAGTTGTTTAGAGAAGGTCTCCCTTTAGATGGAAACAAGTCACCTTAATGTTTTCCGAAGGGTTCTCTTCTGAGCCTTGGAGGGTCTTCAGCAGCCCCACATTTTCACCCAGAGTCATCGCGGCAACCCTGTGAAGACAAAGCACAGTCGCTACCTGACAAAAGAAGACTGCCGCTAGATTTATTAGCTAAGGCCAGCACAGCTGTCCTCATCGTGCCGCACTAGCTCTGCTGGGGGGTGTCCTCTCATGTCCTCTCAGCCTGGCTTACTCCGCTCATGCAGGCCCCCGACCCCGAGGGCGAGCCCTGCCTGGGCTCGGGGCACAGCTCACCTGGTCGGGTCACCAGGTGAATTCTGAGACTGGAGGAGCGGAAGAGCCACAGCCCACGGTCTGAAGTGGGGGCGTGGGGAGACACCCTCGCCCAGAACAATGAAGATGTGAAGGACATAAGCCCTGAGCTAGAGAGACTTGGGTTCAAGTTGCGGCTTCACGAAGCTCCATGCCTTTTCCGAAGGGAAACGTTTTCTTGGCAGCCCTGATGTCAGGTTTCTCATCTGTAGAATGGAGGTGATACTAGTGCTGACCTCACAGTGCGGTGGGGGCATTGATTCCAAGCATCCTTGCAAGGGGTGAGCAGTCTGGCCGCCGATGCTTGGCAACCTGGCGTTTCTGAGCTTCTCACCAGCCGGAGTGGGAACGGAAAAATATGCCTCTCGCATTCACCTTCAACTTAATTCATTTTAAGGAAACAGAGGTGTTACCTTTTCCGTTGTTCCCTGTTGATTATCCTTCCACCCCCACAACTCAATTCCGCACAGAACTTTAGTTAAAATAGCATTTTGCTATTTGAGGAGGGGGCCTGGAGACCTTGGTCCCTGAAGTTTGATATTGTGGTTCCAGGACAGGTGTCAGAGAGATGAGGACACTTTGTACCGTGTAGCAGAAAAAATACAGGCTCCAGGGTCCAACAAACCTGGATAGAAAGCCAGGGCCTCTGTTGATGAGCTGTGTGACTCTGGCACATTTCTTAACTTCTCTGAATCTCCATTCTCTTCATCCTTAAAAAGAGGATTAAAAAAAATAACTGCTTTGCTGGCTAATTGAGAAGTTTATGGGTAATGAAATAAGGCTCTTAGCATAGTATTTAGCTCTCAAGATCAGTAGCTGATCTTGCTAAGAACATGGAAGCAATCAGAAAACATGCACATATCCCAGCCATCAACCACTGGCCCTTCCTCCGCCTGCATCCACAAACTGCTTTCCCCCAATGAGCCTGTCTTTCCATCGGTATGCGAGATCCAATCCCCCCCATCTACCCAAAGATATCGCTCCAGCAATTTTTCATTTTCATTTGTTCTCTCTCTACGGGATCAGTCCCATCAAATGAAAACATGCTGCTATTTCCCCCATACTTTGAAACAAAAACAGAAAACCTTCTCATGATCTCACTTCTGCTGCCAACTACTCCCCCACATTTTTTAGGCTTCCCTTTGCAGCAAAACTTTTCTCTGCCTCATTCAGCACTTCCGCTTCTGTGTATGTACCCAAAAGAATTGAAAGCAGGGTCTCAAAGAGACATTGACAGCCCATGTTCGTGGTAACATTCCTCACAATGGCCAAAATGTGGAAGCAACCCCAGTGTCCATCAGTGAATGATATTTAAAAGGAAGGAAATTCTGATTCATGCTACATCATGGATGAAATTTGAGGGCCTTATGCTCAGTGAAAGAAGCCAGTCATGAAAAAAAAATACATTGCATGAATTGTTTAGAGTGGTCAAATTCATAGAGAAAGTGAAATGATGGGTGCCAGGGGCTTGAGGGCAGGGGGACCAGGAAGGTGCTGTTTAATGGGTGCAGAATTTCAGTTTTGCAAGGGGAAACAGTTCTGGAGATCGGCTGCACACCAGTGTGAATGGGCTTAACGTTACTGAACGGTAAACTCACACAAACGGGTTAGGTTGGTAAATTTTAGGTTCTGCGTTTTTCACCATAGTCAAAAGTTAAAACAAAAAAACAAAAAATGAGGGCAGCTGCGTCTGGCTTCTCTCACCCCTTTCTTCCTTCAGCACACCCCATCAGCGTTCGTGCTCACCGCCTCCTCCCCAATCTACTTTCTTAGCTGGATTCTGGAACACAAAACCTTCTGACCTCTCCTTCCACCCCATTATATCCCATTGTCTTTTTCCTTCACAATGCTTGTGACCCCATTTCTGGATTACTGAGCTAGTCTGCTAGCTAGGCTCGTATTCCTGCTTCTACCATTACCATCTAGATCCACTCTAAACACAGCAGCCGCGGGATCCCTTTAAAACATGCCAGGCCGTCACTCTTCCAAGTCAAACCCCCAGTGGCCCCATTTCTTTCAGAGGAAAGTCCATGTCAGTACACAGCCCAAACCATCCACCTCCCCCAACCCCCCCAGGCCACCCTGAACTCCCTAACCTCCCCTTCCCCTACCATGCTCTTGGGCCCCAGCCCCAGTAGCCTGGGACCCAGCAGGTGCACATCTGCCTCTTTACCTGTCACACTCTTCACCTGCAAGTCTGCGGAGCTAACTCCTTCACCTTAAAATGTCTATACAGTGTCACCTTTCAGTGAGGTCACCTACACCCTCCTCCTTTTCTCCTTTTCCCCATAGCCCTTCTCCCCTGAGTGTAGGTACCATTGTAACACACTTTAGAATGTTCCCATCTCTCCCCGATAGAATATAAGTGGGGATTTTGTCTTCTTGGCTCACAGATGTATCCCCAGCCCCTACAACAATGCTGGGTGTACCATAAGTGTTGAATGATTTTTCAGAGGATTAAACCACTTCCGGGAGTCCATTGTCCACCATGACCTTCACAGCCATTTTGTGAAGGCCGTCGAAAGATATTATTGTATCCATTTAACAGATGAAGACATGGAGTCTCAGAGAGGCTAGGGGTCTTCATTCACTTAAAATACACTCATTCATTTACTCAGCAAACGTACATTGTGTGACGTCATGATAGAGCTATGCTTAGAACAGAGATTGTTCATGTCTATTCTTGGGTTTTTTCCTGCTTTTAAACACCCATACTCCCTTTTGAGAATTGTTAAAATCTCATGCACCCCCAGTTAAAAAGCAATAGAGAGCCATGGCTGAGAGCAGGGGCTTTGGAGGCTGTGCTGTAACTCTCTACCTCCCCCATTCCCTGACTCTGTGACGTTGGACAGGGTCCCTCAACAATTCCCCACTTCAGTGTTCACACCTGTAAGGTGGGAATGGCATTAATGGCTACCTCTAGCATTGTCATAGGCACTCACAGAAACAAGCGCAAGTAAAGCATTGCTTTAGTGCGGGTGTTTTCTACTTATCCCTACCAGCCCAGGGATTTCTACCCATTTGCTTCCAATAGTTTGCATGACAAAACCAATAGGCTTATTTTGTTCATTTCCAAATAAAAAGCTATATCATAATATTGAATAGGCTTTTTCAAACCCCCAAGTTTGATACGCCCACTCTCCATTACCCCCGGTTCCTCTCAGCATCCACGGATTGTCAAATGTGACCCCAAGTTAAGAGAGGGCCCTAGCCCCTTCCTTCCTCCTTTTGCATCTGTTCCCGACAGAGGAAAAGCTACCGATTTCCAGCTGCAGGGTTGAAATGGAAACCGGCAAAAAGTGCAACCGAAGGGCTCCATTTCCCAATCGCTGCAGCTGAAGAGCGCCCCGAGCTATTTTTAAACCTCTTTTCAGAAACTCCAGCGCTTGCAATGGATCTATTTTCTTAACTGCCAAGAGATAATGCTTAAAAGGGATAGCTTGAAAATATTCCGCAGCACTCATAAAAATGACTGAAATAGACGGTGCATAAGACAGCCTTTGTCTGGAGCGGCGGCCAGGAGCGAAATGAAGTCTTTCAGACCCCGGGGCAGCGGTGCTGCTGGGTCTGCTGCCGACAGCCGTGGCTTTGTGCGTTCACTGTGCATGAGGACCAGAAAAGGCAACAAAGCCAAACAGAGCTTGTAGAGAACATCAGAGACCCGGCATTGAAATCGGTCATCAATTCCAGGAAACAGGGGACCCCAAAATAACTCTCAAAGTTATTGTAAACCTTGTAAACCTGTCCAAGCCTTGGAAAACGAAAGGAGTCTTCTGCCCCTTCCCTGAACTCCTGAAGTTTCTCTGCCTCCCTTAGTTGAACCACGAGCCCTGGGGTCATCTGTGCTACAGATTTACGAATCATGCTCAACTCCGCTTGTCCTCACCTCCCACCCCCAATAAAGTCTTACCAATAGCGTCTCTTAAGTAGCTCTGAAGTCCTGTTCTCTGTGTATTACAGAGACCACCCCCACGACCACTGTCCTGATCCAGTTCTTCGTCAGCTCTCAACTGGATTTTTGCAAGAGCCTCTTAACTAGTCTCCATACATCTATTTTGGTCCCTCTTCAGCAATAGACACTAGGAAGTTTTTAATATTTTGTAATTACATATTTTTAAATTTCAAATATTAGTATTGCTTAGAATCTTCGCGTGTTTAATTGACCTCGGGAGACAGTCTGCACTCGTTAGCAGACAAGACCTTCCCCGACCTGCCCACTGCAACCTTTTCCCTCAGCCCTGCTACGACCTACCTCATGCTTTCTGCTGTAGCGACATCAAGCTCCCTGTGATTTTCCCCACGCCGTATTATTTATTCCTCCACCCTTTTGCTTATGCCATCTCTCTAGCCCAGAATGTCATTCATCTCTATTTCTTAACAGGAAAAATTTTATTGACACATGACATGAATATAGCAAAGTGGTACAGCTTGAAGCATTTTTATAGAACTGACATACTCAAGTAACCGCTGTAGAAATCAAGGCTTTGAATACCACCAGCACTCCAAAGCCTCTCCTGGCCTCTCCTGACACCACACCCTAAAAGGTAGCCAATATTCTCCCTTCGTTCCATTTTGATTGGTTTTGCCCGATTTTGAACTTTACGTAAATGGAATCATACAGTATATGCCTTTTTGTCTGGTTTCTTTCATTTAATATTATTTTGAGATTCACCGACACTGTTGTATATGGCAGTAGGTTGTGCTTTCTTATTGTCAAATGTATGTTCCATTGTATAAACACACCAAATTTATTTTCCAATCTAGTGTTGAATGGTTTCCAGGTTTTGGTTATTAGAAGAGCTGCTATGAGCATGCTTTTACATTTTTTTTTTTTGGTGAACACATGTGTGCATTTCTGCTGAGTAGAATTGCTGGATTATATGAATACGTATATTTAGCTTTAATAGATGGTGCCAAACTATTTTCCAAAGTGGTTGTACCATTTGTACTCCCACTAGCAATATATGAGGTCCTAGTTGCTCCATATTTTTGGCTACACTTGGGATTGTCAGGTTTTTAAAATTTTAGCCACTTTGATGAATTTTTAAAACTATGTCTGACAACATCTCCCTTTTAATTCGAGTGCTTAGATCAACTATTCTTAATGTAATTATTGACATAGCTGCATTTAAGTCAACCGTCTCATCATTTATAGTCCATTTATCCCATCTGTTCTTTGTTCTTTTTTTCTTCTTTCTTTGACTTCTTTGGGATTATTGAGTATATTTTAGTGGCTGCTCCTGGTTTTATATTATGTATCTTTGACTTAACACATTCTATCTTTATTTATTTATTTATTTTTAAATATTTTATTTATTTGACAGAGATAGAGACAGCCAGCGAGAGAGGGAACACAAGCAGGGGGAGTGGGAGAGGAAGAAGCAGGCTCATAGCAGAAGAGCCTGATGTGGGGCTCGATCCCAGATCTCTGGGATCACGCCCTTAGCCGAAGGCAGACGCTTAACCGCTGTGCCACTCAGGCACCCCAACACGTTCTATCTTTAAATAGTGTTATAAAACTTTATGATCTAAGGAGCTTAGAAGAGTATACTTTCATTACACTCTCTTTTCTTGTGTTTTTATTGTCATATGGTGTTTCCACATATATTATAAAATTTATAACTTTTTGGTGTTAAACAATCACCTTTTAAAAAATTTTTAAAAATAAGGAGAATTCATTTATATTTACTCATATAGTTGCCATTTCTAAAGCTCTTTATTGCTTTGTGTAACAAGAACAAGTTTGCAAATGATGCCACTCGATAAAACTTTGCTGAGTAAATGAATGGCTGCACTTTAAATAAATGAATGAAGACCCCTAGCCTCTTTGAGACTCCATTTCTTCATCTGTAAAATGGGTATAATAATATCTTTTGGCAGCTTTCCCAAAACGGCTGCGAAGATCAAATGGGATAACGGCCGACTAGAAGTAGTTTAATACCCTGAAAAATCATTCAGCCTGCTTATCTTCAAATATTTCGTCATCCTATTTTCTCCCTTGTTTTGGCACTTAAATCGTTGGCATTTTAAACCCTTTCACCATGTCAATATGTTTCTTTTTTTTTTTTTTCCTGTAGTTAACATAATTTTCCTCTGTGCATAACTCTGGATATTTCCCACCATCCTCTCTTCAGGTTTACAAATGCTCTCTCCTGTCATATGAAATCTACTGTTAATCCCATCTATTAAGTTCTAAATTTCAATTGTTGGATTTTTCAGTTCTACATTTTCTATTTGATTTTTTCCTATAGATCTAATTCCTCACCTTGTCATCAATCTCTTATTCAAAGATATTTTAAAGATTATGTTTTTTTTAAAAGATTTTATTTATTCATTCAACAGAGAGACAGCCAGCCAGTGAGAGAGGGAACACAAGCAGGGGGAGTGGGAGAGGAAGAAGCAGGCTCCCAGTGGAGGAGCCTGATGTGGGGCTCGATCCCAGAACTCCGGGATCACACCCTGAGCCGAAGGCAGACGCTTAACGACTAAGCCACCCAGACGCCCCTAAAGATTATGTTTGTTAACCTCAAAGTCTAGGTCATCTGTGGGTCTATTTTTATTGCCCAATAGTTTTTCCTTTGGGTTTTCATCTTTTGGTTCTCTTATTGGAATATCTGGTAATTTTTAAAAAGTTTTTATTTTAATTCCAGTCAGTTAACATACAGCGTTACATTAGTTTCAGGTGTACGATACACGGATCCAACACTTGCATACATCACCATGTGCTCCTCACGACAGGTGCACTCCTTAATCCCCATTGCCTGTTTCACCCATCCCCCCACCCACCTCCCTTCTGGCAACCATCCGTTTGTTCTCTAGAGTTATGAGTTTCTTAAATTCCACATATGAGCAAAACCATACAGTATTTGTCTTTCTCTGACCGACTTATGTCACTTAGCATTACACTCTCTAGCCTGGAATATCTGGTGATTATTTAGTAAAGGCTTGGAATTGTCTTGAAAAATTACAGAGAACCTTGATGATGTTATATCTCTCTAGAGAGGCTTGACTTTTCTTCTTGGATGCAGTTATATAGGAGCAATTTGGCTTAATCCAATCAGACATTGAGATGATTTGAGTGCGAGTTTGTTTTTGTAAAGCCTGCTCTCTTTCTAGTCGCCCTCACTCCTAGGACAGGGATCTTCAGCGGTGTCATTACAAGTCTGAGCTATTAACCAGGGCCTTTGCTTTTTGGTAGAACTTGAATTCCTCTAGTGTCTTGAGAGTGCCAAAAATTGTGCTCGGATTTTTAGACTTCTAGCTGTCACCTTCTAATTGATGTAGCCTCTTTCCTGATAAATTGCAAAGACCTTAAGGGGAAAACTGGTGCAGAATATCATTCACTTCTTTACAGCTCCCTCCGTCTACCATCTTGGTCTCTCAAGTCATGCCTACCTCGGTTGTGTTCCAATCCTTCCAAGCCACTGTTTTTGGGTTTTGCTTGATTTATATCTAGCCTTCCCAGTTATTCTTGGCAAGGAGAATTGGTACATCACAATTATCTAATGAATAGAAGCAAATGCCTGTTCATCCCCTTTTTGACTGGAAAACTCCTATTCACTCTTTAAGTCTTAGATGCCACTTGGCTAGAAAATCTCCCCATAATATTGTTCACCCAACTCCACCCTTGTCTCATGACTCCTCACACCCTCTCACATATAATCCCACAAAACACTTAATAGTTCCCACACAGCATATAAACAGGGTTTATCATTACATGACTTTGTCTCTCTTCCCCCATTAAACCATGAGCATCTGGAAGCCAAAACTATGATGTATTCATCTTAGTATCCTCCGTACCTAGCACAATGCCTAATTCAAAAAACATATGCCTTAGTGTGAACTTAACTGGTTCTCAATAGATGTTCAGAAATGCATACAAATGCCAGCCAAATCAGCAAAAAAAGGGATTTCCTTGACCTTGGAAGCAACCACCAGGATTTTCAGACCCCTTCTCAGCCCCCCTTCAATCTCCTAGACGTTTTATCACTGGCCTTGAGAGCATGGCCACTAAAACTGAGGTGATGTGCTCTAGACATCCGGAACTACCACCTTAAAAAGGTGACAATAATTCACCCAGACAAATCCCTTTGCCTCATATGTAAAATAGAAATATTAAAATCCACTTTTCCTGGGTTGACATGATACAGTGATAGCTTTATGATTAAACATCCAGACTTTGAAGCTAGATTTCCTGGATGCCAATCCTAGCTAAGCTTCTCACATGCTGTGTGCCTTTGGGCAGATTAATGAGCCTCCCTGTGTTGGTAAGGAAAGGGTGTCCATACAATTCGTAGAGCAGTGCCTGGCACAGAGTAACTACTAGCCATTAGTATCCTGTGAGGATCAAATGAGATACAACATAAGTAACCTATAAAACAGTATGTTAGTTATTACCATGATGACTGAGTATTATAGTAATTAAATCATTTCCCCTAGAGAAGAGCAACTCAACCCTGAGGCTTCACTGGGTGCTACCAAATGACATATTTAGCATTAAAATAGGAACATGCAACCTTTTACTGTTGGTTTAACTTGCTAAAAAAAAAATTTTTTAAAGACATTTTCAGCCCTAACATTTACTCTGAATGACTCATGTACGAGAATTGAGGTTTTCCCTATACTTCCTAAAATCTATAAACCAGAAACCCAGAGCATTACATGTTTTCCCAATCACAGGCTGTGGGCAGGCCTGAGCCAAAGACAGCAAAGGAACCATACTGAGAAGGGGACAGAAGCCTCCAGACAGTGTGGCATGCTCTGCCATGTCTCCCATGCCCTGGGCTTGGGAGACACTCAGGACCAAGGCGGATTCTGAGGGTGTCACAGAGATGGGGACCGTAAGCTGAGTCGCTGTGTGACCAAGACATTGGGGAGGCCAGAAGGGACTTGGACGTGGAGTTCCAGAGGCGTTAGTGGGATCCAGAGGGCTTAGTAGGCACGAGCAAGGGTTCAGAGCAGCTAGCTACGGTCTCCGTGCGCCAGGGTCTGCATCTCACCAGAGGAGGTGTTCCAAGAGCAGAACAGTCAGCAGGAAGCACTGAAGAGAAGTGCTGCCCTGGAGTGCGTGTGAAAATGCAGAATCTGAGTGTGGCGATCTGGACAAGGCCCAGAAATCTCCATTTTTAACCACCTTTCAGATTATTCTGACATAGGTCGTTCTTGGGCCACATTCGAGAGAGTGGCGGGGTCTACTTAGCTTTAAAGGCCAAGGGTGTGGCCTCTTGGGAGGAGTGTCCTGCGGGGTATAGGTGGCCCTGAGCACCCAAGGATAGACAATAACCAGCTGGAAGTCAAAGACAAGCAGGCTGAAAAAAACAATCAAATACCCCTTTATACCCTGAACAGATTCTTGTCTGTTCAGTGCCTTTGAATGAATTTGGAGAAGATGCCCCTGTGGGCAGATGAACTTGATAAAAGCACCCATACTTTTGGGTAGAGAGGCCCGACTAAGGCTTGGAAAGCAGAGATGGGGGTGGGGGTGGGGGGATTCAGTCCCTACTTTATCCCTTAGCTCGGTGGCCTCGCAAGACCTGAGATAGAGGGGTCGGGGGGGTCCTCTGGTCCTCTTAGCCCCTGACAAGGATCTCACCCCTGAGCTCTGGAGCCAGCGGGGAGCATCGCCAGGCCGACTGGAGGAACAGAGGCTAGAGTTCATGTTCTGGGGTCAGTCGGGATTGAGCCCAAGTGTTTGCTCTGCTGTTTGCTGGTCACGTGACCAGGAATCAATTCCTTACCCTCTTCCCACACCTCAGGAACTTAATCAGTAAAATACAACAGCCCTATCGCCCACCAGTGAGCCATGACCAGCGCCAAGGTAGCCACTCAACAACCATCAGGAACTTCTGACAAACATCAGCAGCCCCAGTGACCACAGGAGGGCAGATGCCCTGGGTCTGTCCCCCACAAACTCACCACCAGGAGGAATGTTATAACGAAAGCAAATACAAGATGACATCCTACCGTATACAAACACAATTAGCAGACAGGCACAAACACAGCTGTTCCCGTAAGCTCAGGGTAGTCCCTTAGGCATTCCCCCAAGCACCGTGCAAGGAGGTTCTCTCCAAGGCGCACAAGGCCAGGTCCAGGGATGCCAAAGGCAATAAAAGAAGAAGAACCAGAAGCCCAGTAGATCTTAATTACACACAACTATGTGAAAGAGAATCCAAACTATTATCATTGCTCTATCTTTCTATTTTTATTTAATAATTTTGGTATTAAGTAGTTCAATGGTATGTTGGATGTATCAGTTATCTGGTCTGAAGCTTCCTCCAAAAAAGATTTGGTTGTACCCTGCTGTGGGAAGACTTCCTGTCTCCAGAATAAAGGGGAACCCTCAGAACTCCACCAGGAAGGTTTAGCTCACAAAGAAAGAACAGTGATGAGCAGTGGCTGTTAGTTCTAGACAGGGCCAGCTGCATAATTTGTGGGATCCAGGGCAAAATGAAAAAAAAAAAAGTATGAAGGGAAAAAAAAGGAGTTAAAGCTTTTTTCTTTCTTCCACTCTCTCTCTCTCTCTCAACCTGTCATGCTGTCTTAGCTTGAGCCACCATAACAAAATACCCTAGACTGGGAGGTTTAGACAGCAGAAGTTTATTTTCTCATAGCGCTGGAAGCCAACAAATGCAAGATCAGGGCGCTGGGAGATCGGGTTCCTGGTGAGAGCACTCTCTCTGGTTTGCAGACAGCAGACTTCTGGCTGTGTCTTCACAAGGAGGAGAGAGAGAAAGAGCTTTCATGTCTCTTCCTTTTAGGGGGTCATTAATCACAACCTGGGCCCTGCCCTCAAGACCTCTTCTAAACCTGGTTCTCTTTCCAAGGTCCCACCTCCAAATACCATCACCTTGGGAATTAGGGCTTTAACGTAAATTTTGGGGAGACACAAACAGTCTATAACCCGTGATATTTTTTTATTTGCTATTTAATGTTGCATTCCCTCAAGCATGGGGATACTTCTGAGGCATTGCAGACCCTCAGGGGTGCCCCAGGACTCTGCCCCCTGACTTGATGCATGGAGGGCACATGCCCCACCCAGCCCTCCCCATGCGCACTCCAGCCCCTCCCAGGCAAAGGGCTGCAGCAGTGCCAGGGGCGGGTAGAGGAGCTGGGAGCGGAGAACCCTTCCCAGGCAGGTGGCGGGTGGAGGACCCCATGTGAGCTTGGTCTCAAGCCCCAGTGTGTGTGTCATGGTCTCAGCAGACTGCTATCAAAACACAAAGTCAGGGCCGCTGGGGTGGCTCAGTCAGTTAAGCGTCTGTCTGCCTTCAGCTCAGGTCACAATCCCAGGGCCCTGGTATCGAGCCCCCACCTGTCCCTGCCCAGCAGGGAGTCTGCTCCTCCCTCTCCCTTTCCGCCTCCCCCTTTGCTCATGCTCTCTCTCTCAAATAAATAAAACCTTTAAAACACACATACACAAATTCAAAGACAAACAATTAAGAATTTCAAAACAGCCACTGCAGAGCATAACGCCCCAAACACAGGTCCTCCTACCGAGCCTATGTCCCCGTGTCACTACACTGGTCACGCGCCCTGATGCCAGAACTCAGAATACTCCGAGTGCCTCGTTGTTTCACTCATTCAGTAACAGCACAGGGGTAATCCCAGAGCACCTGGAGCAGCGGCCTACCCTTAACTGGTGCTCAAAAGCATGTAACACTGGGATTTTGAAAGTTCAAAACTTTTGAAAATAGGCCTAGATACAGAGCCAATGCAAGATTCACAGAAAATAAAATTAACGTAGACGAGGGTGTCTCAAGCTCAGCCCTGCTAACACTTGCGGCTGGGTCCCTCTTCGTGGTGGGGTCTGCCCTGTGCATGCTGGGGTGTTCGGTGGCACTGCTGGCTTCTACTCAGGAGATGCCAGGAGCGTATCCATCGGCCCCTCCCCCTCACCCATGACAACCAAAAATGTCCCTGGTGGTGCCAAATGTTCCCTGAGGGGCGAAATGGCACCTGGCTGAAAGCCACTGGTATAAAATTTGGCACTTTGGGGTGTTAATTTTATTTACATTTGATGAGTAAGTTACACACTGTACTCCCACATTTAAAAGTTAAATTCTGGTGGGCTATCTATATGGCATTCTTTTTGTTTCTTAACCTAAAAATTGTTCATGCCTTACACCGCTCTGCCTTCTTTATTATTCAAACATGCAAGTCCTGCATCAGCTGTTGCCAGTAAGCGGAGAGAGGCTATTCTTGTGGGGAGGGAGGGAGAGGTACCTTTCAGAATATTCAACAAAGATCCACTGATGGGACTGTCATGTAATCAACACTCGATTGCCCAGATTTCGAGGGAAGCAGATGTGTTGATATCCAGGAAAAAAAAAAAAACAGATTATGCAAAAATCAGTTCTATTTGGCTTAAATTTTTGTGTTGTTTTGTTTCTGCTGCAAATCAACTTAACTGGGTCTTGTTTAGGCCGGTACTGAAATGAAAGAGGACGCCATCTGGGCCAGTGGGTATCTGGAATTTAGAAGAAGCCTGGAGGTCGACCATTTGGATTTGACCAAAGGAACATCCGCGAACTAAATTTTTCCCTTTCCTACTCTTTGAAGACTTCTTGACGATCACTTCTTGGAACAGAGAGATAAACAGAGTTGAAACTGTGATGGATGTTATTGGCTCGCATCTAGAAACCCCCAAATCCCTTGGACCAGCTAGCCGTCCATGTCTGTCCCCACTTCTGCAGGCTAACTGATGACACTGCGACTTTCCTGACAGCATTGCTCTCACGTAATGGCCAGGTGCGGCGGCACAAAGGCACAGTTCCTAGGATCTGAGCTGGGACAAACCCTGAGGTGCAGCTTAAGCTCTGGGGTTCCCTGTGGGGTCAGAGTGAAGCTGCGACGTTGGCTGAAATCACACCCTGGCCTGTTTCTTCCTCGTTCCTGTTCTTCTTCCTCCACTCCCTTTCTTGTTTCTCCCAGGAGCATTTCCTTGATGAATCAGTTGCACTCAGGTCGTTGGCTCAGGGTCTACTGGGAAAAACTACCCTGAGACATTTTCCTTTCACTCACAAGACCATGAGGGAAATGTGACCTGTACAGGGCTCCCCCCAGAAGCGCACCCCCCACAAGGTGGGTCATACAACCAAACCAAGAAGACATGGTTTAAGTCCAGGATACCAGTAAGACCTTAGGGTTTTAAAATATCATCCCATTTTTCAGGAACTCTCTGGGTAGGGCCAGAGCCAGAGAAGGGGCCTGAGCCAGATCCGAACAGGCTACCCAGAGAAGGATGAGTACCTTGGGGTCAACCTGAAGCATCTGATTCCTTGGAGTTCAGCCTGAAACGCATACCAAGGAAAGAAGATGAGCCTTGAACCAGGGGCCCAAAGCACAGAGGATGGACAGCCACGGAAACCACCGGACTCGAACCCAAACTGAGAAGACTGGTCAGGGGCTGCCGAGCTGGCCTGCAGCCCCAAACTTCTAACTCGAGGTCCAATGCTCTTGCTCTTATGCCCTGTCCTATACATTGTGGGGTGTACCCATCAGATGCCGATAGCATACCCCTCCACCCTCTCTTTATGACAACCACAGATGTCTCTAGGTGTCACCAAATGTCCCTAGGCAGGGGGGAGGGGGGGTCAAAATTGCCTGCTGTCCCGTGCTGCTCTGTGTTGTTACCTTTCTTTTGTTTTGTTTCCCCTAATAAATGAACTTCAAAACTCTTGGAGAGCAGAGGCAAGAGGTGCCCATCACGTCTAGGGTAGGCTTTCAAAATACAGTTTGGTGGTTGGATGGCTGACTGCGTAATGCTTTTCCTGACTTTCCTCGACATTTTTTCTGTAAAGCAGATAGACAGCCGCCATTCACAGCGGCACGGATGCTGCTCACACAGCCTACAGAGTGCATGGTCCGCGCCAGAGTTGTGCAGTGGACAACACGCTCGACCTTGCATGGAAGCCCAGAGCAGAGGCTGTTTCTCCCGCCAGAATCTGGAACTTCCTCCCTCTAAACATCTAAACTTCCTCCCCACCTGATGCCCCAGGGAGTTCTGGAACACAACTACGCTTCAGAATCTATCTCACTTGAGAATCTACCCCGCACAATGCCTGGTATATGGTGGCTGTGTGAAAAACAACAGTTGGTTGGAGGCTGAATGGTACAGCATGGCGCAGTGCAGACCCATGGGCATTGGGCTCTTTACAATCAGCTAGACCTTGGGCCGAGACCTGGCTCGTCTAGCTGTGTGACTGTGGGCAAGGGATTTACCACATACCTCTCTTCACCTCCCCCTCAATCCTTGCCACCCCCCCCCCACACACAAGAATTGTTGGTGGGAAGGAAGACAGCAGTTGAAAACAACAATCCACAGGCAATCTTTGGGCTGATAGTAAGAGCGATGTGGCGTCGTGGTGGAAAACACTGGTTTGGGAGCATCAGGCATGTGGTTTGAATCCAGTCTCTCCTGGTGCAACACCAGTCAGGGTAGTTAGGTGATCTCCACCCGTCATCACCCGGCTGTGACCGTAGAGATAGTAACAGCCCCTACCTCGCGATCACCGGGAGAGCGTGCAGTCGTACGCACGTAGCGCTTCGCACGGGATTGGCACAAAATGAATAAGTGCTGAATGAATGAACAAAGGAGGAAACAGAAGGATGACCTAAATGGGGTCACAGCCAGGGGGGTAATGGGCTGTGCCTGGCAGAATATCCAGGTTCCAAATCCGCGTGGCAGCGAATGCCCGGTCCGCAGTCCAGCTGGGGACTGGCGAAGGCTCTCCCCGCCAAGTCACCATCCGTTTTCCTCTTCGTGGGTTGTGTGGGTCCAGAGGAGGTGGAGAAGGGAAGCGGCCCTGGTGAGTAATCACAGAGTGGCAAAGAGTGACACACGTGAGAGTTTGCTTCCTGTGTCCCTGTTCAAGCCAACGCTTGGAAGCGTGTGCCTTCCGAGTCGGGAAACTGCATCGAGCCTCCGTTTGAGTGACCGTGTCAGGAAACTATGGAGGGGACGGTGTGATGAAAAAGTATCCATGTTTGAAGCCAGCGGGATCGGCATGACAACCCCAGAGAGCCAGTTGGTTTGATTATGGGTGGATCAAAAAGAGAACAGAAGCCAAGAGAAAAGTCTGATTCTCCGCCTGATTCTTCCGCCTGATTCTCCAGGGGGCTCTGGAACCTGACCTGCTCCACAGACCTGCTGCCTCCTTGAGGCCCTGGAGTCAGCAATTGGCCGCAAAGGAGCTGGGAAGGGGTGGGGGGAGCCTCCCAGATAAGATAGTTCCTGACGGAGGGTGATTCTCCACGGAGTGGGGCAGCGGTGAGCCTCTCAGCAACTGGGGATGGGTGCACCCGACCTGTGGAGAGGCCCAGGGCGGGGCACCGAGAGCACCCACTACAATGGTGATCTGTCCCCCGAGGGGGCAGTTACAACAGAAGACTTCTAAAATAGGACCTTTCTTCCCACTGGAGAGGTCTGTGAACTCGGGATCTTTGTAAGAAACCAGCCAAGGAAGGAGTGGATTTCGTTCCTCTTGTTGGGATTCTCCCCCCACAGCCCTGGGCGGTGTAGGGTCTGGGGCGTGGCTTCTTTCTCAAGCCCCAAGCACCTGCTGGCGTGGTCTCAGCACCCCAGAGGCCCCCAAACAGCAGATCCTACCCTCCAGGCTCTCTCTTTTCTCTGGAAGAAAGACGGGTCTCTTGCTCGCTCGCTCTCCCTCCCTGCCCTGCAGGTGCCCGGCTCAGTGGTGGCCTGGCAGCCTCCACCGAAGAATGTCACTCTGGCCTGGGGCCCGGCCTCAGACAAAAGGCCTTTTGGAGCTAGGCCTGCATCCTCTGGCTGACGGGCCCCTGCCCGCCTTCCCGCTGCCAACTAGGGGTGGCGGCTAAATTCATGCCCTCGAATTGATGGTTTCCACAGAGCAAGGCCTCTTCCCTGCTTAGGAAGTAAAATGAGTCTGAACCCTTGATACGCTGTCCTTGGCTCCGGGACAAATAGCTGACTGTCCTCACATCGAGGAGGGAAGGAAGATGAGACGCCCCACCGCCTGAGACCAGAGGCAGCCAGGCCCGCAGACGCGTGCATGGCGGGTGGGAGGAGGGAGCCCAATGCCCAAAACAGAGACAAAGCTCTGAAGCCCGAACAAACCTTCACACCCAAGCCTGACCCTGACCTGGGCTGGGCATCAGCCCAGCCCGAGTTTGGATTCCTGGCCCTGCTATTTCCCAATGGTGGACCCCTCAGCAAGTCATTCTCTGGACCCCCGTTTTTACAACTTCTACAAGGGGAGATAAAAGGGTTCCTAAATTGATTTAAAAAAATCATATGAGAGAAGGTCATAACTTTGTGATTATAAAAAGAAATAGGTGGAGAAAACTTAGAAAATAAAAAAAGGATAAAGAAAAAATTGAATTAGTTGATATTATGCTAATGATTGTATAATTTTGGTATGTTTCTGTCCTGTCTTCTTTGCAATCATGCACATAAGTGTGAATGTTGGAACCCACAAACTTGGAGCCACTCCGCGTATTTTGTTTGGTCCTAAGAGAATTCACATTCGATATCCACATACGTACATATGTAAGGAGAATGCTTCCCTTGTAATGACTTGTTTTAAAGATTAAAGGAGAATAGAAAAGGTCCCAGCACATTGCCTAGCACTTTCTGGACAAGCCGACCTTCTAATGCCAACCTCTCGCACTGCAGATCCAAACCCTCTTTTTGGGGGTCCAGCATTTAACCTATTTGGAATCTTCCAGATATACCCACATACCCCCCTTAACCAAGATCACTTACGCTGCTCATTCTTACCCTTCCTCTCAAGCCAAGTCTCCCTCTCTTTGTGACTCCATTCCTTCTGAAGCCTTTTCTGGGGCTGTCTCTGGGAGGCCATCAGCCGTGGTCTCATCTGGACCAAGAACAACAGGTCCCACCCAAGTACCCCTCAGATGCGGCTGCTGAAAGTTATGACATGGGGTTGGAGGAGCTGTTTGTTGGTTGCAGACTCATCTAGAATGGGACACCTGTCATTACAGGATTTTGTTGCTACACTGTCTTCCAGACCGCTGTGGCCCTTCATGCCCCCAAGTGAGGCTTGCTTGCTCACCTAGGAAATGAGAAATGTTACAGGTGGATGTGGCCTGAAAGCCAACCCTGTCATCTTATAGATGACAAGTTGGGCCCTCAGAGGGGTGAGATGAGCACAGAGTTGGAATGCCACCTGGGCACAGAGGCAGAGAGGATGGCCTTCCCCTTCCTGCCAGCACCCACTTCTCTGCTTCACACAGTGCTGTTGCCTTTTCCTTCTTTTCTGGATAGAATAGTGTCCTCCTCCCTTGGAATTCATGTCCACCCAGAACCTCAGAATGTGACCTTATTTGGAAATAGGATCTTTGCAGAAGTGCTCAAGTTAAGAAGAGGTCAACTCTGATCCAATGACTGGGGTCCTTATAAGAAAAGGGAAATTTAGATGCAAACACACAGAGGGAGGACAGCCATGTGAAGACAGAGGCAGAGATTAGAATTAGGCTGCCCAAAGCCCAGGGACACCAAGAAGTGACAGCAACCATGAGACCCTGCAGGAGGCAAGGGAGGATTCTTCCCCAGAGCCTTCGCAGACAGCACCGCCCCGCGCACACCTCCCCTTTGCACTTCTAGCCCCAGAACTGTGAGAGACCGTTTTCTCTTGTTTTAAGCCACCTGGTTTACAGCACTTTGTTACAACAAAGGAAACTGATACACCCTCTTGGGTTGGTGTTCTCCTCCATCCCTTGGTGAAAGAACATAACTCTAAAGAGACAACACTAATTTATTCAAACATGTTATGATTTGGGGCCCACAGTGCCAGTCAGATTTACGTTACAGAAGATGACTTCCCTTAAGGGTGATGAAATTTAGGTGATACTAGGGATCCTCACAAGTGGGGTTCTAAATCCAGCTCTGTGACTACCCCCTACAGAGTGTATGATTCCCTCCATTGGCTAGATGCCCGAACCAGGGCTCAAAGAGGCAGAGGTGAGTGGGGCAGGGTCATATGGTGGCAGAGAGGGTGGGATCTGGCCTCATGGCCTCTGCCCAGATTCTCATTCCTCCACTTCACAATTAGCCATATGCCTTTAGGCAAGTCCCTTCACCTCTTTGTGCCTTGGTTGTCTCATTTATAAAGTGGGATGATGATAACAAAACCGATCTCTCAGAATTGGCAATTTCATAAGCACATTCATGGAAAACACTTTGAACAGGGTCTGGCACCTAGTCAATAGCCAATTATCTTAGTTTGTCACCAGTGCCCAGGATTGTTTGGCTGTAAGTGACAAAGGCAACATTTGAACGCAGGCGTGTCGGCTCCAATCAATGTTTTGGTTCTCTAATTCTAGACTGGAGAAAGTCCATGAAGTTCTAAATGCCAGCTTCACCCACAGACTTCCTCCTAGCAAATGAGCCCAAGAGTGTTGTGCAAATGATTCCATGGCTTGATGGGGATACTCGACCCAATCAAATACGCCATCCTGGACGGCAACAAACCCCACCTGGGCCTTCCTTTGGGAAATAGGACCGTTGGGCGCTTGTGGCCAGGAAGGAATGTTCAAGCTCACGCTGTAACCCAGATGAAGCTGAGCCATGGGAAGCCAGCTCTTCATTTGGGTCTTAGATGTTGAGGGGGGTGTGTATATATGTCTGCATGTGTGGAGAGGACTCGGAATCCCCATCTCCCCGGGCAGAGTCAGCTGTGAGGTCAGGTTCACGGTCATCTTTGCAGTCTTGAAGAACCCTCCCTGAGAGGTGGTGTAGACACGTGGTTATGAGCTCCAGCTTTGGAGTGCAAAGGCTTGAATTTAAATCCCAACCCCACCACTTCTTATATTGGGAATATGGTCCAGATTAACTTTCCTGAGCTTCCATTTCCGTTCTTTGTCAGATGGCAATCATCGTTGACCTGCTGTCATGCGGTGGTGACGAGCACACGAGATAATGTCTGTAGAGCATGGAGCCCAGAGAAAGCACCTGGGTTCCGGAAACTGATGCTGCTCTGATAATGGCAGGGATGAACATGGGGGTGAGCTCACTCAGAGACTGAAACGGGGGAGACTGCTGCCTTCTGCAAACCACCAATGCCCGGGCAGCCCCTGGTCTGCGCGGCCTCCCCACAGCTAGCCCTGGAAGGAGAAATGAGATTAACACACTTCAGCCGTTAAAATCCATTTGTGAATTCCTAGTCATAATGGGTAATGGCAAATCCCTGCAATTTTGTTTCCCTGGGAAATGCTATTAAGATTCTGTCTGGTGGAACTTCCCAATCGATGCATAAAGACCTCCTTCGAGAAGGTTGATCCTAAAACCAGCATCTCCGGTAAACACGGCCCTGTTGTGTGAGATGCTAACAATTACTGCGGTTCTTTGTTCTGTGTCTTTTGGCTGACTTTCAGTTCATGAGGAAGTGTCTGTATTGGAGCCAATTTGAATTGATTTTGCAAGTAAAATTTCAGGGGACAATGTGCCAGGTGCCTCGGAGAGCTGGAGTCTGGCGGACTCTCTGTCATCTGCTCACAATAACCCCGACCCAGGTTTGTATGGCGAGCCGCAGTTTCCAAAGCACTATGGTGTCACATTTGCTATTTTATTCCATCTTCACAATAACCCTGGGAGGCTGCCATTGTTCACCCTGTTTTTCACTTTTTCCCCTTAGCAGATGAAACAACAAGCACTTAGGTGATGTACCCAGGCATGGACGCGGCCCCTGGCTGGTCTGGGAGGTGGACCCAGGATTTTCTTTAAAAGCCTGTCAACAATTTAGTGAGTATCTACTATGTATCCGGGATACTGTACTAAGCATCGGGAACATGGAGATGAATAAGGCACAGCGGGCTGCCTGAGTAGGAGGGGAGACGGGCGTGGAAACCACAGTGTGACAGACATTATTATATGCACACGTATAAGAAGTTAGTCACTTGCTCCTTACTCCAAGTCCTTCTTCAACAGCTCTCAACAGGCTTCCATTCCCACCCCAACCCCAACCCCAACCCCATCCCAGTAAACCTGCCCTTACCAAGGTGCAGACGACCTCAGCTTGCCAAATGCAAGGGTGAACTCTTCCTGCTCACTGAACTCAAATTCTCAGAAGCAGTCGACACAATTGACTATTCTCTCCCTCTAACACCTTCTTCTTGGGCTTTCATAATACCAAACACTCTTGAGTTTTTCCATCACGGAAAGCCAAGCTCCTCCGTCTCCTTTGCTAACGCCTGGCTTTTCCTTTGATTATTTGTGAATGTTCAAGAACCCTGGGCTGAGTGTTGGGCTCCCTTCCACACGCCCTCCCTAGGTTCCCTCCTGGTCCCATGGCGATAGATACTAGCCACCTGCTGATAACCAACTCCTTCTCTCCAGCCCCAATCTCTCCCCCTGAGTTCAGGCCCACATATCCATTCAGCTTGCAGGTATATCTCCACGTGGTTGTGTAATCACCATCTTAAAGTTCATGGTAAAATTAGCATACGCAAAACAAAACTTTTGATTTTCTCCCCTAAACTTGTTCCTCCATTCTTGCCCATCAAAGTTAGCAGCACCATCATTCACCCAGTAAGTTGGGCCAGAAGAGTCATGCTGGATTTCTCTCCCTCCTCATAAACCACACACAATCTATCAACAGGTCTTGGCGGTGCAGCTGCCAAATTATGTCTTGAGTCCACTTACTTTTCTCCATCTCCATGGCTACCATCCTGATCCCAGCCATTGGTGTCTCTCTGAAACCAATGAAAGAGACTCCTAGCTCATGCCTCTACTCTTACACCCTAACAACTCACAGAGCAGCCAGATGGACCTTTTAAAAGATGTAAATTAGATCATGTCACTTTTCTGCTTAAAACTCTCCACCGGCTTACTATTGCTTTTACAACCAAATCCAAACTCCTCAGCATGGCCTATCAGGCTTTGCATCATCTCACTCACACCTTCCTCTCTGACCTCATCATCTACAACCCTCACCCCAGCCCCCTCACTGCCCTCCAGCGAACCTGCCCCAGGGCCTTTGCACTTGCTCTACCTTCTGCTTCAGATAATCTCTCCCACATCTTTGCAGGCTTATGCTTATGATTCTTTCAGGTCTCAACTCCCTCCCCTCAGCACGGCCTTCCCCCAGTCGTTTATTTTATGTCCTTCAAAAGATTTACTACCATCTGTAGTCATGTTATTTGTCTCTCTCAAACCCACTAGAATGTGATCCTTATGAATGTCTGGTTCAAACATGTGCTGTGAGTAGAGCCCCATAGCCAGCGTCTGGCATCCATGGTTCCTGCATTTATGGAGAAGGTAAACAAGCCAACATTATATATACTTAGAAACTTGTTAATTGCTGTGAAGGAAAACAACTGGGTTCTGAGAGGAAGATCAGATAGCGCTTGTCTTAAAATGGGTGATCCAGGAGGGCCTTCCTGAAATGAGGCCTGAAGAACAGGAATGAGCATCCATGGAAAGAGCTCCGGGGGGAAGCGTTGTAGGCAGAGGGATCTATTAAGGGCATACACAGACAGAAGACAAGGAAGACAGAGATTATAAACTTCTTTCCATCTCTCTCTGTCTCTCTCTCTCTCTCTCACTCGCTCTTTTTTAAAATGGGTTCATAGAATTTTACAACTTTATTTTAACTTAATGTATCAAAAGCCTCTTTTCTGGTCATTCGATCCTTTCCAGTTTTTGTTTTGTTTTGTTTGTTCTAATGAACAATGCTGCATTAAATATCTTATTTTTAAAGGTATCCACATCCACTAGAAAGGTTAAAACTAAAAAGACAATATCAAGTGTTGGTGACAATACAGAGCAACTGGAACAGTCCTATGCTACTGGAGAAAGTGTAAATTGATATGACTTTGAAAGTCTTTGGCAGTATCTACTTCACTGGGCAGATATTTCCCCGTGACTCAGTAGTTCTACTCCTGGCATGTACTCAGCAGAGCTATGTGTGTCTGTCTACCAAAAGACACGCACGAGAATATCAACACGGCACTGTTGATAGTAGCAAAAACCCAAACAGAAACAACCCAAGTATCCAGCCACAGTAGAGTTAATCGTGCAGTAATCACACAACGGAATCTGGAGAGTGATTAGAACTGAACAGACTATTGCTACACACAACATGAATGAATCTCACGAACACAATGTTGGGTGAAAAAAATCCAGACACAAAACAGTAGACTGCATTATTTCACATTTCGTAACTTCAAAAATGGGAAACCCCATCTATGGCATTGGAGGGGAAGATCAAGGGAGGGGACAAGAGGGAAACTTCTCCAGGAAAGGTCATGTTCTGCTTCTTGGTCTATGTCATCATATGGGTGTGTTACTTTGTGCCGATTTGTGGAGCTGAACGTGATTTCGCACTAAAAAGAAGGGTTTTTTTTTATTTTTTAAGAATTTGTTTATTTATTTGAGAGAGAGAGTGTGAGCAAGAGAAAGAAGGAAGGGGGGAGGGACAGAGGGAGAAGAAGACTCCCTGCTAAGAGGGAGCCCAATGCGGGGTTTGATCCCAGGACTCCGGGACTACGACCTGAGCTGAAGGCAGATGCCTAACTGACTGAGCCACCCAGGGGCCCCCAAAAAGAAGTTTTAAATATTCGTGATTATTTCATCAGGAAAATTCTCGAGCATGAATTTTCTCTAAGGCAAAAATTTTTGGCAAATGGTACTGTGGTGCATTGGGTTGAATCATGCCCCCCTACAAATGCATGTTGGAGTCCTAACCCCCGGTACCTATAAACGTGACCTTATTTGGAAATAGGGTCTTTGCAGATGTGATCAAGTTAAATGAATTCATACTGGATTGGGGGGAGTCCCCAAATCCATTGACTGGTGTCCTTATAAGGAGAGAGAGGCTTGGCGGCACAGAGACACCTTGAGAAGTCCTTGTGGAGGCAGAGAGATTGGAGCAATGCAGGTACAAGCCAAGGAATGCCAAGGACCGTCGGCAACCACCAGAAGCTGGGAGAAAACACGGAGCACATTCTCTCTCACAGCTTCTAGAAGGAACCAACCTTGCCGACACCTGACACCTTGATCTCTGACTTCTTGCCTCTCACACTGTGAGACAATAAATTCTTATTGTGCTGGTTTGTTACGGCTGCCCTGGGAAACTAACATAAGCCCCAAATTCCAAGAAGGATTACTTTGTGATCCCCACTCAGCCTTTTGGTAGCAGGTAGAGAGTGTTCCCAAGCGGTGGTTACAATTTAATCTCTTGAGAACCCTCTTGTTTCCAGCCGAGCCCAGGGCCTCTCCAGACTTTCCCTTGCAAATGATGCGATCAATTCATTCATTTATATGCTGTGTACAGAACCTGGGGGTAGAGGAGGGAGGAGAAGGTGAGCAAAGGGAAGAAGCGTGGCATAATTTTCACATATGTCATCAATCCCAATTCTTAGCTGTTAATGTTATTCAAAGACGTTATTACCTTTTTTAACTTAACTCCTTCTTCATTAGATGATAATTCAGGTTACGAAAATTATAAAATACACGAGAACAAATCAAACAAATACAAGCCACTCATAATCCAACACCCAAGGACAGCCACCATTCATATTTTGGGGTATTGCCTGCCAGACATTTTTCTTTGCAGGGATGTACATTCTCTTTCATAGGAAAAATACCAACCCTTCCCCATTGTCTACATAGCTGCTCTTCCTCTTTACTGATAAGCACAGATTTTTACAAATACTCCTGAGACCCGGTCTACTGCCCACACACACATTTCTGCTTTTGTCTTCCTTCATGCAGTCCTCGCCCGGGGCCCTTTCCTGTGACCAACCCATTCTTTCACACAAGCAGTCAATTTTCTCTCCAGCCCTGACTTCACATGGGAAGGCCTGGATTCCATCTCAAACAGTACAAGGGGAAAGGCTGTTTTCCAAAGACTTCTTTTAGTGTGCTTGCTGCTTTTCCAGCCACTATCAGATTTGCCTTCTCTTTGAGAGCTCAAGGGCTGAGGGCTAATTACGCTCCTCCGTTCAAGACGTGATTAAGCTCAACATTGGAGCAAAGAACCTCTTTTAGTATCTTCCCCTACACTCCGAGTCCTTACTTTCTTTCCCTGTCCCCCACTGACATCCATCCTAATATCTGCAATTTGCATCCTGGAATATTGGGATGGATCCCTTCCGTTTGCCCCTCCAGACCCGCTCTCCATTTCCCTCGGCCCAGCTCTGGGTTCCTGGAGGCTCATCGGTAGGGTGGACATCAATGGTTTGCTTGCCTTCTGGGGATCACAGTCAGGAGATCCAGAAGGTGAGAGAAAGGTGCCCTGCAAAGGCAGGTGTTGGCTGCGTCTCCAGGGCCCCTGTGAGGTGGCCTTCTCCGGGCACTCTCTCAACCAATTCAGCCCCTGCGGGCCTAGGGCATGTCAGGTCACGTGGCCGTTCCTCCTCTAGCCCACTTCACCGTCACTGGTGGTTTTCCCAACCCTACCTACACCTTTGCAAACACAGCTCTTCCTCAACTTAGGTTGGGCTTAGGTCCCAATAAACCCATCGTAAACTGAACCAACCATACGTCGAAAATGTGGGTAATACACCTTAATCTACGCAACATCATAGCTTTGCTTAGTCTACTTTTTTCCCTTTTTTAAAATTTAAATTCAAGTCGCCAACATATAGTACATCACTACTTTCAGATGTAGAGTTCAGTAATTCATCAGTCTGCTCTAAACACGCACAGAACACTTACATGAGCCTGCAGTAAGGCAAAATCATCTAACACGAAACCTATTTATTATAAAGAGTTGAACATCTTATGTAATTTATTGAAAACTGTACTGAAAGTGACAAACAGAATGGCTACATGGGTACAGAATGGCAGTCGGTATATCCGTTGTTGACCATGTGATCGCTGGCAGACTGGGAGCTGTGGCCGCTGCCTATACCCAGCACCACGAGATCGGAGGGACCACTAGCCAGGGGAAAAGATCCAAATTCCCATTCAAAGTATACTTTCTACTGAATGCATTTCGCTTTCGCACCACCTTCAAGTCAAAGAAATTGTAAGGAGAACCTTCCAGACCTAGTCTGTAGTCCTTTTATCAATTCTCCAATGGTGTGTTTGTATGTGCCCATCTTTTTCCTTTCTGAACACGCACGTGTCTCTGTAAAATGGGCACTGTTGCTTGGCGTGCACGCTTCTGCGTATGCACGCGTGCAGTGAATAGCCTTCACCCTATTTCTCCTTCACTCCGTGCAGCGCCGGACCGTGCATGCCCCTGGCTACGGCTCCCACCCACAGCGCTGCAGTCTTGCCGCAACCTCCCTCCCTCACTTCTCAGTCCCCGGCCAGGAACTGCCTCCAACGTCCCGCTGCGACTGCAACACCACAATAAATCCAAAGTTTCACAAATTTCTTAACCCACCATTTTTCAGTTCTTTTTCTGGTCTCAGTCTTGACTTTATGCCAAGCACAGTCATTTTATGAGTAAACCACGTTGCATAAACCTCAAGTCTGTGTTGCTCAATGAAACGTAGTGACCCTACATTCATCAAAAGCACTTTTAGAATGTGCTTCCCCCTCCCGATTTTCCCCCTACCGTCATAAATTGCGTAATAAAAATAAATGACAAGAATCACATAGGTTACCGTTGACTGAGCGCTTCCGTGTGCTGGTTTTGTCCTGTGCCTGGCGTGAACCTTAGCTCATTCGCTGCTCGTGGAGCCAGCTCGTTCTGGCTCTTGAGAGCCAATGGTTACATTTTCAAGAATTTTGCAAGCTGGTTACTAAACACAGCAATTACTAAAAATTAAGTTATGTAAACTCCCAATTAAAGAAATTACATTAAAAAGAACTATAATAAAAACTCAACATTCACCCATGTCTAATTATTTTACTACATTTAACTATTATCTAGGTTTGAATTATGTCTATTGCATCTGCACAGGGGAAATATTATATAATGGTGCACATCTCTGCCAATTTCACGTTTAAATGTGTTACACTGGTATCTTGGACGTCAGCTGTCGGGGGTGTGTTTGTACCATGGAAATTAGCAAACGCTGCAAATCAGAGTTGGTGGTTAAGCAGTTACTGACACACAACAGTGTACTTGGTACTTTTTTCATTTTACAGATGAAGTGAGGTTTCGAGGAGAAAAATAGCTATCCCAAATCCCAGAGCTGGTGGAAGGTAGAGGCAGAATTGCAATGATAACTCATACAACCCCAGGCCACTCCCTCCCAAGGGTGTCATAGAACCATAAACATGGTAACTAGGTCAGATTTAGTTTTGTCACATCCTTGTGCAGACAAGGAAACGAGGCACAGAGGGGTTAGGTTCTTTGTCCAAGATTACGTAATTAATAAAGAGAAAGGAGGTGAGTTCAAGCCAAAGACTCCCAGCCCTAGAGCCCACCCCCTTACCCACCCCCCTCAGATCCTCTTAGGCACTGGAAAGGGCAGGACCCAGGTAGGGATCTTCTGCACCCCTGTGCCTCCCTCTCTGCCTCTCCCTCCTTCTTGCCACATGATGTCCTATTTACGTTCCTCCCTGTGCTTGCTTTATTTTCCTCTCTCTGCTTTTCCGTACCCAGTTCTGCCTTGCAGTTCCCGACTCCTTGATTTCAGAACTTGCCAAGGCTTACAAGAACGGCTGTTCCAGAAAATACCACGTTCCTGGACAGGATCTGATTGGCCCAGCCTGGGTCACATAGCTGCCCCTGGTTCAATCGATGAGTCCAGCAGGGCTCCTGGGCACGCAACCCACTCCCATGGATAAGGGAAGCAATGCTGGGGGCTGGCAGGGGGCAGAAGGACACTGAGCAGACACAGAGGGTGTGTCTACAGGCTTCTTACCCGGCACCCAGCCAGCGGGACCACTGGGACACGCACAGGGCCAAGTAGAATAATAGTGGTAATAAACCACTTTCCTGGTCCTTAGAATATACTGACTCATTAAATACAATAACCCTGTGGAGGACAGGCTATTATTAACATCATCACTCTCATTTCACAGATGAGATAACTGGGGATCAGAGAGGTTGAGACACTTGCTGGACATGGTCAGCGAGTGAGGGGCGAGGCCCAGATCCCAGCCCAGCAGTCTGTCTGCGGTGTTGACACTCTTACCTGCGGCCGTCCCGCCTGGCCTAGCTCAGTGCAGCCAGACCGGCCTCACAGAGCTGTTGAGAGAACCAAATTAGATGATAATGCCTTGGAGAGCCCTCTAAGCTCTAGAAAAATGAGTCCCTCCTCTGTTTCTGTGTCGTCCTTTACGTTGGAATCAAGGCAGCGATACAAAACCACCTGTGGGGCACATTATAGGTCAGCCTGTCCTACCTGCCTCCTCCCCAGTGTCCCCCCAGGAGAGTCACCCCCTGGCCAGAAGCCACGTCTACAGAAGGACTCTGCTAAACCTTAAACAGGTAACTTCAAAGAGGCAATGAAGCTTTTATTAGCCCTCCAGGTGGGGCTGTGTTTTCCTCCAGTGGGGGCTTTGTGAGTGGCAGAGGGCGGGCAAATCTTGCAGGTCGATGAAGGACAGCTGGGGCCAGCAGGACTCGGGCGGAGAGGAGGCAGGAGCCCGTGGCAGGCGGGGGGCTACAGGGCAGAGGGAGAGCGCTGAGGGCGGGAGAGGCGCCGAGCAGGAAGTGGTGGCCAGTGCCAGCGTGACTTTCCAGAATCGCAGCCCTCCGAATCTGCAAGGGCTGGAAGGAGCTGCCCATTGTGCAGAGGAGGACACTGAGGCCCAGGCCTGCTCTGGATCAGGCTGTTGCCCAGGCTGCTTTTCTGGTTCACCAGGTGATTTCTGTTGATGCTTCAACAATCCCCTGGCGGTGTTCTTCCAGGACGGTTTGCTTTGCCGGGAGCAGACCCCATGGAGTCACCAGCAGGGATGCTGGGGTGCCAAAGAGGACACGGGGTGCCCCATGAGAACTTCCTCACGTGCCTTCCTGTCCCTCGCTCCGTCGCAGTGAGTGTTCTGGGGGAAGCGTTGCCGGAGTGCACATCACTTTGCCAGATAAACTCCAAAGGCCTCTGCCCAGTGGTCGAGAGCTCCCTCCTCGTTAGCTTGTCACCTTCCTGTCCTCTCCTTGCCCACAAGGGCAGCGCCACCTACCCCAGCTCCCAGAGCTGCGTCTGCTGTGGTCAGCGGCCCATGGTTCATACCCTGTCTTCACAGCTAGTTTGTCGGCTCGAGGAGGGCTCTCAGCTAAGACTTCTTAGAGCTCGGTAATGGTAACGCTTTTATCCATCCACTGCCAAGCTCTTCTACCTTCTCCCCCTCCCCCGCCCCGCTCCCCGCCCTGCCCTGGGGACTCCTGCAAATCTTCTTGCCTCCCGCAAGACTTTGGCCCAGTCCCTTCCCCTCTCTGGGCTTCCTTGTCCTCCTCTGGGAAACGGAGGTGGGGGACAGATGATGTCATTACTAAGGTCCTTATCGGAACTGTCTTTCCACGAGATTAGTAGTAATACCTGATGGTAATCCCCCGTGCTCCTGCAGCCTTTTACAGTTCATAAAGCCTTTACTCATCCTTCTCATTCAGCACATTGCCTTGGAAACAAGATTTGCCTATATGGTTAGACCAGCTCCCTGGAGTCCCTGCACAGGGTTGTCTCAGCAGGAAGGGCGGTTCCAGGAACAGGCCTGCCTGGGCTGACCCTCAGGTCCTGGGAGGCACTGTCTGTCCCTCCCACTCAGGCTGCCTTCTCCATGGCCTGGCAGGGGGTCCAGCTGGCAGTGGCCAGACGTGTGAAACCACCTCCGTACACAGCCCAGGGAGGCAGGGCCATGAACTGAGCAGCATAGGTCTCTAGGAAACACCTAGTTCTGGAAAGAAATCATGGAAACAGTTCTGGAAGCCCTGTGTCAGTCACTCCTTTATTCATTCAACAAACACCTGTTGAATATCCAGGATGGGACCTCACTGGGCTAGGCATTTAGGATAAAAGATGTGCCTTCTACTCTTGAGGAGCCCACCGTAGGGGAGAGAGTGGAGAGCCAGGGGGCCTCAGTCAAGTCAATTGGGTGTCTGCCTTTGGCTCAGGTCATGATCCTGGGGTCCTGGGATTGAACCCTGCATGAGGCTTCCCCCTTGGTGGGGAGTCTGCTTCTCTCTCTGGCCCGCCCCCGCTCATGCTCTCTCTCTCTTTCTCAAATAAATAAATAAAATCTTTAAAAATTAAAAATAAAATTAAAAAATAAAATAAAAAATTTAAAAAGATGATAAAATAATTGAGGTAATACAATCCCACTTTTCTCTGTGTCTGAACACATAGAACAAGATTGGAAGGATGTACATAAAATTAACAGAGTTTATCTCTGGGTAAAGGGATTCTGATTTTTATTTTCTACCATCTTACCTGCATTTTCAGATACGGTTCTATTATAAACATTACTTTTATTAAAAAATTATTTTTAAAAGTCAAGAAAAAATAGGGCATTGACACCTGAGTCAATAATCCTGAGTACAAAACTGAAATTAAGAAAATCAAGTTTAAAATTCCTTGTGCTATCTAGAAGTTCTTATGTCATTTGATTTGTATGTCCACACCTGTGTCAAATCCATTCGGTTCTCGGTTAAATCACAAAATGCTACATGGTATGGACCTCCTGGGCCCTTCAGAAATACTTGAGATGGCAGATGGGTTATCTACAGCGAGGATCGCCAACTCAAATGCCTTCGGGGTCAGTCAAGTTCCATAAATGAGTGAGGTCAGCAGAACGTAAGTGCTGTGGCGAACCGAACAGCACGTGCTGGTCAGCTCTGGCTGATTATGTGTGGGCGGGCGGGTCCTGTCGTGCCAGATCTTCCACTTTCTTTTTTTTTTTTTCTTTTTTTTTTTGTTTTGTTTTAAGAGAGAGTGCGGTGGGGAGGGGCAGGGGCAGAGGGAGAGAGAACATCCTCATCAGGCCCCATGCTCAGCATGGAGCCCAACATGGGGCTCCGTCTCATGAGCCTGAGATCATGACCTGAGCTGACATCAAGAGTTGGACGCTTAACCGACTGAGCCACCCAGGTGCTCCCAGATCTCCCATTTTTTAAAGAAAAGCCAGAAATCTAGGTTTTTTTAAATGTGAAGTTTTATCATGTTTAGATGTTGAGAACCAATTCAAATTTTTAAAATATGGCATAGGCCGTGCACCGTGTCGTAGCCCTTATCAGATTGTTAGTTGGCCAGTGGTGACCTTGGGTCCACGGCTGGTGTGAAGCCTGAAGAGAGGCAGTAGGAGGCAAACATGCAGAACGGGGGAAATGCGGCTGAAGTGGGGAGCCAGGAGTGGGATCGGGACTGACAGCCAGGGAACTATCCCGGGAGGAGGCAGCTGCAAGAGATCCTTGCGTTACACAGGATCGTGACACAGAATTGCTCAGAGTTAGGCTGAATTGTGTTCTAAGTTCCCAAGAGTAGAAAGGGGCCACCACCGGGGAGGACATCAGATTTGCCCTTTTTGATGACTGACAACATAGCTCATTTGTTGAATCTGTACATTAAGTTTGTAATCATTAAATATATTTTAAAGCTCTGTCAAGAGAATTTTGTGGAAAAATGGCTCTAACGCAGCAATTACTTTCTTTGTATACCCTATCTGTAATTTGTATCAAGGCCATAGTCTTAATGTATAAACAATTGTCAATATTCATTTGATGACACGGTGGAAAGGCTAGAGTCTCTCTCAGTAGGAGTTCTGTGTGACCTTGAGAAAGTACTTAACCTAGGTGGGCTTCTCTTTGTAGCTTTCATTTGTAAAATGAGAACATCTCAAAGATTCTATCAGGAATGAGCTGAAAGAGAAAGATCTCTTTAAGGCCAAGGTGTCATTACTCCCAGAGCTGCGGATGGGCCTGTGCTGAAGCCCAGGGGAGTAGCTCTGGTCATCACCATTTGAGGGCCCATCAAATAATTAACATTCTGGATTGGAAAATGCCTTTAATGTGCTTCAAGAAAGGAGAACTCAAAGTAAAGGTGTTTTTCTCAAAGCTTGGGGTTTTTTTAGATGGGATTTAGAGATATGACTTGTCAAATGTTCCTTGGAAACATGCCCCAAATACTGCCTCTTCGTCTCCATCAACATGACCTCTGCCTAAACCTACTTGCTGGCCCCTGGCCTTTGGGTTTCCATCTCTCATCAATTGTCTTCCTAAGAACACACTGAATATCCCATTCCCCTAATGAAAGCCAAGTGGACTGCCTGGTGCCTGCAGGATCAAACCGAACTCCTTGGCCTGATATCTGTACAGGGTGGCCTCTTTGCCTGTCTTCTTCCTTGGGTCTCCTGACCCCTACAAACCCTGTGCTCCAGCCAGTAGGAACTCCTCCTATGGGTGCAGGCAAACCATACCCTTTCATGACACACCAGGCATCTTCAAATGCTGTGGGACTGTTCATTCTCATCTTGGTAACCCCCAAATCATCTTTCCAGGTACTGAGGATTCAATGGTGAATATAAGAGAGAAGTCATTCCTGTCCACACACAGCCTGCTCTGGGCCTGATGTGTGGTAGTAAGAAGGTACTCGATGAATGCTATCTTAATGGATGAATGAATAAATGAGTGAATAGACAGATGAGTCCTTGAAAAAGTGAATGGACCAATGAGTGAATGAATGAACAGATCAGTAAATAGATGGTTGGAAGGATGGAAGAAAGGATGAATGGACAGATGAAGAAGTGAATAGAATGAATAAGTGGATAGATACACGAATGTAGACAACTAATTCTCAGCGATCTAACAAGGCCAGATTCCATGGTCAGAAGAGAACACAGAAAAGGAAGAGGGGAGACAAGTTAAAGCCAGAGACCTATAGCCGTCCTGCCCTTTTGTTTCCCTGTAGCTGCTAAAAGGGGGCTAGCATTGCCCTCTCTTCTTTTGGGCCCCAACTTGTCAGTATCCTTGTCCCCGACAGTCCTCAGGAGAACATGCCCCACTCTCCTTTCCACCATGTCCTCAGAGCAGGCATGGGGATGCTTGTCTGCTGTGACTGCTGGTGAGGGAGCAAGGCAGGGGGTGCGGGGGCATGAGTTCTAGGGTCTCCTATGGACAAAGAGAAGAAAGCAATTGGTTTTCTTTCCTGCTCATGTTTTGAAAACCTTGTAGCAGTCCCAAGGGAGCCACAGAAGCTTGGGGTATCATCCCACTGGGCCCCCAGAAGGGTTTTCTTCACTGATAACCTAGTCCTCACCACACGAGGCTCTGTGCATTTCCACACCTCCCTGCGTTTGCCGCTTAAGCTCATCCCCATTTCCTACCAGGCAGTAGGGATACGAAGACTACCATTCATTAAGCAGTTAGCATTCCCTGTATGTTATCTCATTTAATCTTTACAACAACCAATGCAGTAGGGACTCTCATCCTCCTTATATAGATGCAGAAATTGTGGTTCAAATAGGTTAAGGAAATAGTCCAAGACCTTACAGTAAGTAACCTGTATGTGGTGAGGCTAGGATTGAAATAGTTTCTTTTGACTCCAAAGTGCATAATATTAAGCTGTATATTATATAGCTATTAAGATTTCTTCAAGGGTGCATCTTGGGCTCCCTGCTGGAAGCAGATGGAACATTCTAAAGGAGTTATTGGGGTGAGTTTAATAAGAGATTGGTTCAAACAGGTGGACGGAGTTAAGGGAACCCAGGGATAGCTAAGAAGCCCTGGGAGCTAGCAATGGCAGAGAGCTGCTATCACCGTTAGGTCTCAAGGGCTCAGCAGGGGAGTTTCCTGCACTGGAGAGAAGAAGTTCTCTGATAGGGATTGTGCCCCTTCGTAGAGGAAACCAGACTATGGCAATCCAAGGCTTGGTAGGATGGGAGCTGGGGAATGAATACCCCAACCTCCATTCTCTTATCCCCTTCCTCTCCTACTGAAGCCACCCATTGTCCAAACCCAACCTTGATCTGGGAGCACAGGAACATAGTGATATAATCCATAAAGATCAGCCTCCTGGGGCACAGAGCAGAATGAAGGGGGGAGGAGAGTAGATCTACAAGAAGAGATGGGTAATATCTAGCAAAGTCATGAGCTCCAATTTCCTTTTCTTTGGGAAGTCTTTGGATCCTCCCCAAGTCAGAATAAAACAGTTTGAACTTCCAGAGTAGATGGACCTTATACCTCTCTTTGTCACCGATTTCCTTATTTTCTCTTTGAGGTGGATGTTTGTATGTGTGTACGTGTATCTAGCTCCCTACTAGACTGTACTGCTCTGAAGGTATATCCGCAGTCCTGTCATCTTCAGGCCACTCTTCTCCACCCTCCCCCTTGCTTAACACAGAGCTTGGCACTTTGTTGACCTTCACAATTATTGGCTGAATTTGCTGAGTGCTGGTAATACACAAGGGATTTTCTCTGGATGAGGGAGATCTGCTCAGTTGGTGCTTGCTGTGCTATGTTAATAGGTTTGCTTTACAGGCTTCCTGCTTTTGCAAATTTTTATAGCATTGTAAGCCAAAAGCTAATAGTTCTGGGTACTTAACTAGAGTTTAAGTACTCAACTCCTACTTTTATTTTTTATTTTTTTTTTTTGTTTTTTGGGTTTTTTTAGATTTTTATTTATTTATTTGACAGAGAGAGACAGCGAGAGAGGGAACACAAGCAGGGAGAGTGGGAGAGGGAGAAGCAGGCTTCCTGCAGAGTAGGGAGCCTGATGTGGGGCTCGATCCCAGGACCCTGGGATCATGACCTGAGCCGAAGGCAGACGCTTAACAGCTGAGCCACCCAGTTGCCCCTCAACTCCTACTTTTAGAACGTTGTTACCAGGCCTCTATCTCCAAGAGCTTCCAGATTCTTTGTTAACTTACTAAAGTCAGAGTTTGGATGCTGCAGGACTGTGATTTTTAGAGGCAGCACAAGTAAAAGGTTCTAGAGAAACGTAGGAGGCTTGGAGACAGGATATTAGATGGCAAGCAAAGACTGTAATTTTTATCAAGTGAACATCTAAACAATCCCCACTATTTTCAAAGTAGATTTATCTAATGATAAACTGAAATCAAAAGTATTAATAACAAAAAGTTGGCATAAAGTGTCTCAAAAAATAAAAATGAGGCTGGGATTTTGGAAGTAAATTCAATCATGTTCTACATCAGGGATGGCCAAATATTTTTTACAAAGGGACAGATAGTGACTATTTAACGCTTTATGGACCATACAGTTTCTACTCTGTCATAGCACAAAAGTAGCCATACACTATTTATAAACAAACGGGTGTAGATGTGTTCCAAACACATCTGTTTCCCCAAACAGGATGAAGTCTGGATGTAGCCTGTAGCTGTGGTTTACCAAGCCCTGTTCTAGATAAATCCAGTGCTCCTAGGTCAACATGACCTAGAGAAATTGACCACTGCTCCTCTTTGTTATATTAAATTTTAAGAGAAGCAATTGATATTTATTGAGTACTTACTAGATACTAGGCACTAGAGTAAGCATATTATACAGATAATCTCATTTAACCCTATAAAGGAAGTACTAATATTATTTCCATTTTACGTTTGATGAAATGTAAGGGATTGAGCTTGGGTCCAAACATGGGCTTGGCTCACTCCAAAGCCCTAAATCTGTCCACCTTATATTATCTTGCAGAGAGCTTGAGCCTTTTAGCATTATGTTTATTCCATTAATATTTAATGTAATTATTGATATGTTTGGAGCTAATGCCACTCTCTTTATATCTGTTTTCTCCTTTTGTCATCTTTGTTACTCCTATGTTCTGAACCAGGACAGCAGAGCTGTGGGTTTTCTTGGTCCATTCCCAGCTAATCCCATCACTTTCAGCTGGGAAAGTGTGGGTTTTTGCCCCTACCAGCTCCTCAGTCAAACTCATCCTCTTCTAGCATCAAAGTTGCTGATTTTCTTGGCCAGCTCCAGAGTGATAAAGCTACATTTCTCCCCTAGGAACTGGAGGTGAGCTGGATATGAGTAGCCAGAGGCAAGAAGGCCATAGACTTCTACCATTCTTACCTAAAGCTCTAATAATGTTTTAAGAGTAAATACTTCTCAATTGTTCTGGAAAGTATTTATTCTTAAAACTCCCAGTACCCAGAAGCTGTTGTTTTTTATAATCTTGTCCAGTTTTAGAATTCCTCCTTTTGTTGAGGGGGGTTGCTGTCCTCTTCACTCTACCATTATGGGAAATCTTTCCCTCTTTACCTTTAATAGCACTTTTGGACGTAAGAGCTACTTTACACAGCACTAGATTTCTTTTGGTTAGCGTTTATGGTACCTTCTCCAGCCCATTTCCTTCTATCCCTTCAGTGTTCTTACATACCTCTTGTAGCAACGTAAGGTTGGATTTTGTTTTTCTTTTTATCTAATCAGGCAATTTTTGAGTTTTAATTAGAATATTTAATCCATTTTCATTTAATATAATTACTGCTCTGTTCGTGTTTAAATCTACCATGCTATTGTTTGTTTTCTATTTGCCATATTTGTTTTTAGTTTTTTTTTTCTCTCCTTTTTTTATTACTTCATTTTCCATTTATATTAGCTTGGTAGTTATATATGCTTGTATCATTCTTTTAGTGGTTACCCTAGGTGTTTCAATGTGCATTTTTGACTTATTACTGTTAATATAAAATACACTTTCATATACACTTTCATATAGAGTATTTAACACTTCCCGGAAAATGCAAGAATCTTAGAGCACTTGAACTCCATTTCCCCCTCCTGCCTTTGTGTTCACAAAACATTATGTCATTAAAAAATTATGTATATATACACTTATGTATATATACATTTACATTTTTTATTATATTTTTTACTATATATATATCCCAGAGGGGACATATACCAAAATATTAAGGTTTACCTTTGGCTGGGAATTAGGGGAGATATATTTTTTATCTGCATATTTCACTTTTTCAACAGTGAGCATGTGTTTTGTCAAACTTTTTTTTTATGCAGACAAGAGGGAAAAAGAACACTTGCCATGCAGACCCATTAAACCAGAGCACTTCCTCCCTGTTCAGCTGCTCTGCACAGACAGACTCCTGCCTCCCCACCAGCCAACGGGGTGAGTCAGAACGTGGGCTGGGCCGTGAGTGAGTGGGAAGCCCCTCGGGCCTGTGAAGATTTACACAGGATCGCACGGTTCAAGCAGGATGAGGAGACGGTGCAGCCCCGTCGAGGCTTGCCTACGAGCTCGTCTGTTCCAAGTGCTCGTCACCACGGGTCACTCTCTCCAGGCGGATCAGCAATATCTGGTTGTGGACGTGACAGGACGTTGTGCAATGACTGGGCAAATCCAGAGTCTTCCTTTTGTACAGCTAGCGAATACTGCTAGCAGGGCTGGGCCTATATGAAAAGGAATTAGGCACAAATCTGCAGGAGCCTCTTCTCCACATGGCCCTCTCAGCCCTGGCTTTGGTCCAAAGCACGAGCCAGGCCAAGCTAAATGCCATAGACCTCCCTTCCTGCCTCTGACTCCCGGAGTCCAGCCCCATCAAGTTCCAGCTGTCCTGGAGTCTCATTTATGCAAAGCTCCACTCTATGCTGGGTGATAATGGGCTGAAGAAGCGAAAATAGTGCTTTGTATTTCTCTAATGCTTTTGAAGTATTTTCGTCCAGATTACCTTTTTTGATTCCTATAACAAGAGAATACAGAAATCACCAGAAGTCAATGCTCTTGAGTTTCCCACCATCAAATTTATAAGAGGACTTGCGTCTGTACCAACGCTCTCCTATTTCTCTTCTGTTGTTAGAGAGGAAAGATCCCTTCTCCTCCAGGAGGCAACTGCTTTCATGTGAGCTGTGGATTTTCTCCTTGCTTACCTTCTCAAGGACCCACTGCATTAATATTCATTGTTCTCTTCCACACCTCCTACCTTTCCTTCTGCTGGGTCCTCTTTCTTAGCACTCAGATTTACTATAATATCTCCAGTGTTTAAAAAACAAGCCCAAACATCCAACGAGAAGCAGAGATTGTCAGATTGGACTAAAAGCAAAAACAAGATCCAATTATATGCTGTCTACAGCAGACAAACTCAGGTTCAAAGATACAAACAGGTTAAAAGTAAAACGATAGAAAAAGAAACATCATGCAAAAAACAATTATGAAAGGTTGGCTTGGCAGTGCTGATATCAAACAAAATACACTTCAAAGCAAAAAGCGTCACTAGTAATAGAGAGAGAACTTTCATAGTGATAAGAGTTGGTGCTCAGTAAGACTTTATTGACTAAGTGAATAGAGATGACAGAATGGAGTTTATGATCTCCTTTCACTGGCGAGAAAATGGAGGCCCAGAGAAACATGGCTGACGTTGAGGCTCAAATGGATAATTTTTTGATGATCCAGGAGTGGGACCTGGGTGTCCTATCCTTTTCCTAGGAGGCAGCCTCTCTAGCAACAATTCCAACGACAACCATTACTGTGTACAAGGCATTCTGTGCCTTTCACATATTAGCTCCTATACCCTCACAGTCCCCATCGATGTATGACAAGGGTACTATTATCTCCACTTGACGTATGAGAAACTAAGGCACGTGGGGTTGAGTAACTTACCAGCTGGTAAGAGGTGGAGTCCAGATGTGAACCCAAACAGTCTGACTCTGGAATCTGTAGATTAGCTCACCACATAATATTGCCTTAAAAAATGATTCCTCTTAATAGGTTCGCTAAATAATATATAATTATCTCCCAGAGAATGATGTCTAACTCACCTCCAGGTTGTAAGGGTCAGGTGAGCCTTCCCAGAGAAAGTACCATTTAGGCCAAGGCCTGAGGATGGGTAGCAATTAGCCAGCCAAAGAGAGACTTGTGTATGGAAAGACCTGGAGGAGAGACACAGCAAGACAATTTGAGACACTGAAAGGAGAACAGGGCTTGAAAGCATTGAGATCAAGTGGTTTGATACAGGGCAGGACAAGGAGGCACCACGTGGGTAGAACAGAATGGTTCTGGAGGCTGCCAGGTACAAAACCTAGGCTCGAACTGCCCTAAGTAATAAGGACACTTTACAAGAGGCTCGGAGGCGGGTGGCTTCAGAGTTGTTTGAGTCAGTGGAGCCAGAGTCTTCAGCTCATTGCTCTGTCACCCTCAGCATCGTGAGAACCTCTCCTCATGGTCTCAAGGTGGCTGTCAGCAGTGGCTGGAGGAACAGACTCCTTTGCTAAGGACGGCCAGTGATAATTACCGGAGATCGCCATGCCCTGGTGATCCAAATTCCCTCCGAAGCTGGGGCTGAGGTGTTTACGTGAATGAATAGAGGTGTAGTTGGAAAGGGGGGGAGGGAATGACGATTACGTACGCAATCTAAACTGTCCACTCTATCACGTCAGAGTTTGGAATTTTTCCTAATGTCAATGGAAAGCCACTGGAGGCTTTTGGGCAGCCCCTGCTTATTGATGGGGTGATGGAAGAAAAGCTGTCTTCCTGATGTGGTCACTCGTAGGGACAGGTCTACCGTCTCTCTCTCTCTCTTTCCATCTTTCCTTCCTCTGTACCTTCCTTCCTTTTTTCCTGTAAACCGATGGATATCTTGCGTGCACTCACCACTTTCCTTAAAAATTCAGAGCCAGATTTACCTCCTGACTTTACTCAGCACGTGGCAATCGGAATCTGAAAAGCTCATGACTTTTGTTTTAGTTCTAGTACAAAAAGGAGTCTTTCATTTGAAACCTTTTTTTAATTTATCGACCTTGCGCTTTGCGTGTGTGTTGTTAAATGCCTGGCATATGGTATGTGCTCGACAGATGACAATGACAATGAAATTGTGCCATGGTCTTGCCATCCTCGCTGCAGGACCCATATTTTCTGTAAAACTGAAGATGCGGCTTTATGGCACTTTCATTAATTCCAGACAATTCATATTAATGAAAACATTCCCCTCCTTGTTTATAAAACGTTTCTCTTTTAGAAAATATTAAACATGCCAATTTTGAACAAATATAATTAAAGAACATTCTTAGGGACTTTAAAAAAATATGAACTAGCATGATACATATCTCAATGTCTTCTCAATAATTTTAATTCTCCTGAAACTTGCTGTCTTTGTCTGCTTTCACACCCGTAAAATGATCATTCGTTTCCATGAGTGCTGACAGTGCGCCTGGTGCTGTCCACTCCATGGATAATCTCATCTGCTCTTTCCTGGGAACTCCATGAGGTCGGTTCTATTAATACCTCCTTCACGGACACAAGACCTAAGGCTTTTACATGAAACAAATGGCCTTCCCAGTGTCTAATAGCCTGAGACTGGAAAATCAATCTTGGAGCCTGAGCTTACGCTCATTTCTCTTGACTTACTTGGTTAGTTTATTACAGAAACTGTGTACTTTTCCTTTACTTACCTATTAGATTTTGGTCAGACATAAATTCCCAATGATTTGCATTTAATCTTCTCCAAATTCAACACAGATTTATTGAATATCTACTGATTGCAAGGCATTGTACTAGACGCTTTGGTGTGGAGGGCATATAAAAGGGCAAGAACTGGAACCCGTCCTGCAAGGACTTTATTTTCTAGAAGGGAGCTGGGGTTGGTATGAAAATTATACACATCACTCTAATACAAGGCAAAATACAGTAAGGGAGAAGTTAACCTCCCCTGAACACTCTACTACGTGCCAGGAACTGTGGGTACTTTATTTACATGATCTCATTTAATTTTCTGGAGAAGGAATCAGAGACTCAGATTCCTTAATAATTTGCCCAACACACCATGTAGGAAGTGGGAGAAGTCAACAAGCTAGAGTTTGAAACTTGGCCCTAACTCCTGCCTTAAGAACCAAGAGAAATTCAAAGTAATGAAAAGTCACTTGAATTTTAGGGGATGAGCGAAAGCGTGGTTGAAGAAGAGGTGCCTTGGAATCGTTGTTGAAGGAGGGGAAGATTGGTGAGGGGATCAAGTAGACAGAGCATTGCAGTAGAGAGAATAACAATGTGCCAAAGGAAAGAGTCAGGCTGGCGCTGTGTGTTTGAAGAATGGCACCCAGTCCATTGAATGGAGGATATGATATGACATGTGCCCATTATGAGGGGAGCATGCTTGAGAAGTTGGGCTGGGTTCCACTATGGAGAACTCTCTCTTGACGGGTAATAGGAAGATGAAGGAATGGGCAGGTCAGTGATGTAACCAGAGCCGTATTTTAAGAAGATTAACTTTCTGAGCTTTAGGCTGACTCATAGCTGATGTCAATCCTGTTGTTCTGCCCCCCAAGCTGCTTTTTCTCAGCTTCTCCTTCTCCCAAGCAGTGAAAGGAAGAAACCTCCAAGGACAAAGGCTAACACCATTCAAAGTCTATCCTCATTGCTTCATTCTTGAAGAGCTTCTGCCTTTTTTTCTCCACTTCAAATGGATGAAGAAACTTCTTTCCTCAGAGAAAATGGCTAATGAATATATATTTAAAGATTTAGATCCACTTGTAGTAGAGAAATACTAATTAAAGTAAATGAGTCAGCACCAAATTAGTAATGCATTTAAAAAGTGATAATACTCAGTGCGTGTGAGGATGTGGTGAGGCAGACACTAACATATGATGCTTGGAAGAGTGTGACTCGATGGACACTGTCCAAGGAATTCCAAATTCATGCAGAGGAAATCACCTAAGATTAAGACAAAGATTTGTACCCAAAGAAGTTTACAACAAGATTAGTGAAAATAATTAAAATTTTGAAACAATTCTGATGTCCAGTCTTAGAAGAAAGTTTCAAATAAGGTACAGCCAGGTAATATAAACAATGTAATGATAACCACAATAAAACTTAACTCAAAAATAATTTTGATTATCTACATAGTACATGAGAACTAGAACCCCTCACTCTTTTTTTAAAGATTTTATTTATTTATTTGAGAGAGAGACAGAGAGAGCACGGGTGGGGGAGGGGCAAAGGGAGAGGGACAAGCAGACTCCCCACTGAGCATGGAGCCCAATGTGGAGCTCCTTGCGGGGCTTGATCCCAGGATCCCAAGATCATGACCTGAGCCAGTCAGACACTTAACCCAGGTGCCCCTCTCTCTTTTCAAACTTGGCATTGCAGGGAAAGCTAACATCCCTTGTTTTCCTGCACCAGTTTCTTTCCTCTCCCTCCGTCTCCCCAGAGAAAACCACCATTTTGAATTTGAAATGTGTCCATTCAGAGCTTTACAAAAATATTTTCCATGTGTGCTTAGTAAATGCACCTTATTATTTTGGCTTGTGTTTTTTTTCTGGTATCAGACTGTATGTATTATTCTGCAACTTGCTTTATAATGTGTCTTTTAATTATGTGGGAGAATCCTTGTGGCCTACCAACTGAGAGGAGGAAGAGATGGTAGTGTACAAACAGCATGAGCTCAGATATGTACACCTGATCTCATGCTTAGAAGAGAGACCAGAAAAGAATATGCCCAAAATACTGTTTGTCTGTTGTCCAGGGGAAGGATTTGCAGAGACTGCTCTTTTCTTTAAATCTTTCTGGACCCCACCCCCCACCCAGATTTAACACATATTAATTTATAACCAGAATAAAGTTATGAAAAATACGTAGAAAGGATCAAAAATGTCCCTTTACCTGTGAAACATCAGTCCCTCCCCTCTCCTGCCTTCCCAGAGAAGTCTTTTTCTCCTTCATTCTCTGGAAGAAGAGAGGCGGTCTCTGCCTGCATCGCTCTCCGTGTGCCTCCGAGGTGGTGACAGACATTTGTCAGCCTTTGTCTGGAACAGCTGTGGCATCTTTGCAGCAGAATTTCAAATAGCCACATTCTTCCACACTGAATAGAACATTCTGAACTAGAGATTGCCACACTTTATACACCATACTGTATAAAGAGCGCTTAGCGTTCAACCAACTTCCTAAATAGTTTCACAGAACATTCTTGCCTGGTCCCAACTCAAGGCGGACAAGGCTTATCTTACGAGGACGCACCTGTGCACCCGTCCACATATCACCAGGCTTCTTCCTGACCTTCCTCCGCCAGTGATAGCCTCAGGACCCTCTATATAGCCATATGCATTCCTAGTGTCCAGGACAATGTGTGATGAAAATTGTCCTTGGGGTCCACAGCATTTTGGTTCCCATGGGGATTTGTAACAGTCCGCTGTCTTTTGGTTGTTGTTGAAGATAACGTAAAAATAACTTTCTTTTTTTTTCTCTTCTGATAAAGAACTATGTGTTTGTGTTTTAAAATAGTAGATACAGATAAATGAAAAGAAGAAAAATGAAATGCCTGTACACACTCAGATTTGGCGTGTGGCACACTCTTCCTTTCTAGATGCCATTATCCGCTAAAAAGAAGTGACCCCTCGAGAAATGGCTCATTCCAAGGCTGGGGCATGGAAGGAACAAGGTGAGCCTGGAACATCTTGCTGTACCAGAAAGAAAGGCCAGAAGGAAGCATTAAAAAAAAAAAAAAAAGACTTTGGGACATGTCAAAAAGGCACAGGAGTCAACATGAATGGGCTCCTACCTGCCACACCTAGACAATTTCAGGCATCATGATAAATATAGACAGTAATGGACTCGTAACCTATTGAATAAAACAAAACTCCGTAGTCCATTTTGGTCATAAGTAAATAAATAAGGAGGAGCTCTTGCTTACAATTAATAACTATAGAAGAAATGATTACAACAGAAAAATCACCCTTTTGTAACTATGCAGTAAGAATTGGTTCAAGTAAGATTTATCAACAGATTCTACGTGGAAGGTGGGGAAGAAGTCTGACAAGGAACAGGAAATTGACACACTCAGAGCATCCTCCCACAAATTATTTACTAGTTACAGAAGGAGAAATTGAAACTATACTGTGAAGAAGGCACAAGTGACAACAAAGTGATGAAAGTTAGCATCACGCTAAGGGACAGACAGATGTCATGGGTCTCTGGACGTGATGCCTTGAGAAGGACACAACACCGCTTATGTGGTATCCCAGCCCAAAATGCGTAACCTGAATCAATCATAAGGAAACAGACAACCTAAATCGAGGGCCATTCTGTAAAATACAGGCCTGTATTCTTCAACACTGTCACTGTCACGAAAGACAAAGAAAGGCTGATGAACTGCCCCAGATAAAGAAGACAAAAAGATGAGGGGTGCCTGGGTGGCTCAGTCGGTTAAGCCTCTGACTCTTGACTTCGGTGTGATCTCAGGGTTGTGAGATCAAGCCCGGCACCCGGCTCCATGTTTGGTGGGGAGTCTGCTTGAGATTCTCTCTCTCCTTCTCTCTCTGCCCCTCCCCTCCTCTCTGTCTCTATCTCTCTAAAATAAATGAATAAATCTTTAAGAAGACAAAAGATGTGACAGCCAAGTGCAATGCACTGCCCTGAACTGGGCTCTAAACAAAAGAAAAATAAGTTCCTGTAATGAACATAATGGGGACAATTGATTAAGTTGGAATACAGACGGTAAGTATTGTATCAATATACATGTCTGGCATTTGGCAATGAGTCTGTGGCTATGTAAGAGAATATCCTTGTTCTTAAGAAATGGATAATAAAATACTAATGGGTAAAGGGGCATGATATCTGTAGCCTACTCTCCCCTGTTTTATAAAAAATAATTTTATAAGCACAAATATAGGAGACGAGCAAGAGAGAGAAAAAGAGAGATACACAAGGGGGTATACAAGTCTTCCGTGTACTGTTCTTGCAACTTTTCTGTAAGTTAGAAATTATTTCAAAATCAGTTTAAAAATAAATAAGGGGCGGGGTCTGGCTGGCTCAGTCAAGCAGAGCGTGCAACTCTTGATCTTTGGGTTGTGAGTGCAAACCCCACATTAGGTGGGGAGCCTACTTCAAAAAAAAATTAATAAATAAATAATATTTCCAAATAACCAAAGAAAGATAGATAGATAAATAAATAACATTGGAATTCACTAATTTTAAGAGTAATTCAGCTGTGAAAAAAGAACACCTCTAATCTTCCTAGCATCAGGCGATCCTCACATGCACTGTGGTGCCCATCCACACAGAGGTGTTTTTCAAACGAAAGCGGAATCGGACTGAGGCCAAGTTTCGTTCATAAAACAAAATATCACCAATGGCTTTCATCCATATACATACATAGCTGTGATTTATAAGACCCGTAATTATTAGCAGTTTTATCATTATTTTGTATTATTCAATTGCATAAAGGTGCCTTCACTAATTTAATCAACAGCTGCCCCATATTGGTTCTTCCAGTTTTCCCAACTACAACTGATAAGACATTGCATCAAATCAAAGGACTCTTGGCTTGTAAGAGACACCACCATTACTTCATGTACAATTAAAGAAAAGCGCATCCCCGTTTCTGAGATGTTGGCAAATACGCGTTTAGTATTTGTGAAATAAGGACTTTTTCTCCAGCGCCTCAGAGAACTGTGGTCTGACAGCTCAAATTCAGGTCAGAAAATGAGGTTGCCTGGGGCCCTTTGCGACTGGGCAAGTTGCTTAACTTTCCAGGATGATTCAAAAAGTTCTTTGGGGTTTTTCAGAATTTAAGAGTCATTATTAAAATGAAGATAATAATGCCTTTCCCTACCAACTTGTTTTTCACTTTTACTATTGTTTACTGATGTTCTGTGTCATTCCTGGTGTCTGCCTCTGAGGACTTCGCAGTTTAATGGGGATGATGAACCAGTAATTGTTCTGCCTGGGGATACTGGGTATGGCCTGGGCAGAGAAGGGGGGAGGGGGAGAGGGAAAGGGACGGCGGGAAGGGGGAGAAACCCGATCTTGTGGGATTTATTCATCCAGCGAATATTTATTCATCTTCAACTCCCTCTTAGGCCCTACTCGCAGGGTCGAGTAGGTATTTTTTGAGACCTACACGGGAAGGGGCATCCCAGGCAGAGGGAACAGTGGGAACAGTGTTGCAAAGGGATGGTAGCATTAAGAGTCTGGTGGATTTGTGAAACAGATTGTTTGGAGAACGTGGGGAGCTGCGGAAGATGAGACGGAAGCTAGGATGTTATCAGCCCCATGCAGTTGGTAAAAGGACAGGTTCAGAGGGTACGGGGGTGCTGTAGGCTCCCGCAGCAAGAGCGCTACGTCGTGTTGGATCGATCTGTTTGAGAATCTGGCTCTGGAGCACGATCTTTAATAACCGTATGATATTTCATCCTATGCTTGTCCTTTGCTTTATTTGACCAAGTCCCTACCTGTGGGGGTACTCGGGCTCTTTGCGCTTTGGGGTGATTTTTGAACGATGTTTCAAAGAACAGTCTAGAAGCAGAACAGGTGCGCCACAAGATATGCAAAAACATGGGGCTTGTGATACACGGGCTGAGGTCGGGGCTGTATTTCAGCGGGCAGGCGTTCACATACACAAAGTGAGAGTATGCCTTTGGGATAGGCTCTCCCGCACAGGGACCTTATCAGCACTACCTCATTGACTCAGGGCCAAAAATCTGAACGTGCGTCTGAACACTAGAGAGAATTTAGTGTGGCTATGTATTAGTTCTAGTACTTGGATTTAAAAAAAAAAGAAGCTGTAGAAATTCATTATCAAGGAGATCTGATTTAGTTACGGTGTGTCCGTCTCTGCGTGTGTGTTTTAGTGGACAGTAAGGTCAGTGGGCTGATAAGGCTGCCGACAGAAGTTACTCAGAGAGTCCCAGGCTGCATTTTCCAGGACAGCAAGAAGGACGCGGACAGCAACAGGCGTTCTGCTCTCCTCCACCAGATCACTGTGGAATAGCGTATTCAGCTCGGCTGTCCCAGTTCTGGAAAGATAGCAAACTAGTGTGTGTTCAGAGGAAAGGGGCCAGGATGGCAGCGGCTTCCTGACTGTGCCCCTTGGTTGGTGGCCTCAGGAACTGAGAGTGAGTTGGTTCTAGGAGAGACTTCGGGCACGTGGTATCAGAATTGTTGACTATCTGAAGGTGAACTCTGTTCAGTAGTTTCCAAAACTCAGATTCTGTGTAAACAAATGGAAACCACAGGCTGGCAGATTTTTAACTCAGTCTAGGGAAGAACTAACAGAGCTGTGAATAAACAAAATAGAGGTTTCTGGAGGGAACCCAAGCAACTATTAGCAGTGGTTACTTCCAGGGAGTAGGACCAGGGGGATGCCCATTGGAAATTACCATTGTGTTCCACTGAAGATGTTTTAAAACCACGTGGTGGGTTACACTTACAACGAAGAAATGGATTTAATAGCGCAACGCCACAGAATGAAAACACAAGTGCATTATAACAGCTGAGGTATTTTGGTTGCAAGCCTCAAAGTACAGCCCTGGTGGGGCACCCAGTGTCTCAGTCGGGTAAGCGTCCAACTCTTGATTTCAGCTCAGGTCATGATCTCAGGGTTGTGAGATTGAGCTCCGCACCTGTCCCGTGCTGGGCATGGAGCCTGCTTAAGATTCTCTCTCTCCGTCTCCCTCTGCCCCTCCAACCCCCCAAAAACTGGCTGATAGGCAAAACAAGCCAAAAAAAAAAAAAAAGGATTTAATAGAAGGACACGACTGCTTCCAGAATTGAAGAGAAGGCTAAAGAAGGTCAGGAGTCCCAAAGCGGCTCAGGGCCCTCACGGGCACTCTTGCTTTGCTGTAACTTGGTTTTATCAGTTTTCTATCCTCGTGTTCCTTGGTGTCCCAGGAGAGATAGTCTGATTGGCCTGACCTGGGCTCTTATGGGTATATACTCCCTCACTGACTGACAGCCCCTGGTAGAATCACTTGAAATAGGGGAGGGCGTGGCCCAAAGGAAACTTGGCACGTTGTTACCAAAAGGGAGGCGGGATGCTGGGCGGGCAAAACCACGATATCCATTACACCGGTTTGCAATAAACAGAATGAGCTATCTCCTAGGGAAGGGAGGTCCTCGTCCCTAGAGGTATTCCAGACAGACCAGAGGAGCACTTGGTGACAAAGTTGTAAAGAGGTTCAGCATCTAATGGGGGTTAGGTTACACCACATCGACATCCCTCCCAACCCTGAGATTTATGGTTCTATGATTTGGGGGAAATGCTATCCTTTAGACAGGACAGATAAGAGCACATTTCCACAGCCAACGTGCCTTTCAGGTTCTCAGTCTGGAGCCAGGCAGACGATGCTTTCCCTGGGCTCTTCCTTCTCATCTTTCTTCCTCTTTCAGTCCATTTGCCTGCACTTCCAATACTTCTCATGTGATGGTTTTGAGGACTCAAAGGGAATATTCGAGAGGCCTGTCTCTGGGGTCAGACGCCAGATCAGCTCCAGGGTTCAGCCTTGACAAATCGTGTGACCCCAAGAAAAGTACTCAGTCTCTCTGGGGCCATATTTCTTCATCTGTAAAATGAAGATAATAATAGTACCTGCCTCCTGGGGTTGTTGAGGGAAAGAAGTCATACATTTAAATGATTATTAGAGGACCTGCAATGGAGAGAGGGCTCCAATAGGGGCGCTTGGGTGGCACAGTGGGTTAAGCATCCGACCCTTGATGTCAGCTAAGTTCTTGATCTCAGGGTTGTGAGTTCGAGTCCCATGTTGGGCTCCATGCTGGGTGTGGAGCCTACTTAATAAAAGGCGGGCCTCAAATAATGTCATCTCCTCCTCGTTCCCCTCCTCTAGCATCAGGGGCTCATCAGCTACAACATATCATTAAAAGGAGTAGCTTCAGAAGGATTGCTGACATTTTGCTTTCCACAAGGAAAGGGGCCGCATCTTATTTATTTTCTAAATTCTTCTCCCTAGCAGAGTTCCTTGTACGTATAGGTGCCCAGTAAATGTGAATAAGTGAGTGAATGAATCAGGTCCCGGGGGGTGCAGAGTAAGAATATTTCTGATGTGGTTTCTACCAAGGTTCCAGAAGAAGCAGAGGAAGGCAGAAGGAGAGGAAAACCCCTCAGCAAGGGTTAAGGGGCAAAGAACAGGTGACAGAGTTAGTCAAGGAGTGATTCACGGACAGAATGGGCCCAAAAAGAGAAGTCTCCAGGACCACCCCCGTGACCCAGGGGTGGAAACTCAGATGATGAGCCATCCGGAGGCCCCTGAGGGACCGTTTTGTACTGATTTGGGTTTCGGGGTTGCTAGAACATGATGGAAGTTTTCAGAGTGAGGCACTTGGGTGATCTATTTTGGAGGAATTATCTAGAGAAAAGAAAATGAGAACTGCTGGTAACCTTTGCGTGATAGCCTTGGGGGGGGGGAGGTGACTCGGGGACATTCTCATAGCCTCGTTTTTCAGGCCTGGTGCAGCGCGGCGGGGTCGCATGCAGACTGAGTTTGCAGAAGTAACACTGTGGCAAAGGGCTCCTGGTAAAGAGTCTATGTCTTATATGGGAGGGGATTTTTAAGTCAAGTTTTGTTAAAATGTAACAGACACAGAGACAAGTGATAAACCAGAAATGTACAGCTCCATGAATTTTCAGAAGTGCGCAGGCGCGTTACCAGCACCTGCGTATGGAAATGAGTTTTACCTGTACAAGTTCATAGGAAACATCTGGGGCACTTGGCAGGAAAGCAGGTTCCTTGGCCCCAATGTCAGAGATTCTCATCCCGTAGGTTGGCCCCTCCTGAATGTGGGCCAGGAATCTGCTTTTCTACAAGCACCACCAAGGTATAGATGACGGTGACCCACGGACCATGCTTTGAGGAATACTAGCCTTTTTGGGTGAGAATGAGCTTTAGAGTCATGTAGGCCTGGAGTTGGAATCCCACCTTCTCCTTGAGTGAGTGATTTGACCTTGTCATAGGGAAAGGAGGAGCCATGGTACAGACTTGTAGGTTTGCTTTGACTATTAAAAGAAAATGCATGTAATCAGAGAAATACAAATCAAAACCACAATGAGATAGCACCTCACACCTGTCAGAATGGCTAAAATGAACAAGTCAGGAAACAACAGATGTTGGCGAGGATGTGGAGAAAGGGGAATCCTCTTACACTGTTGGTGGGAATACAAGCTGGTGCAGCCACTCTGGAAAACAGTATGGAAGTTCCTTAAAAAGTTAAAAATAGAGCTACCCTACGACCCAGCCATTGCACTACCAGGTATTTATCCAAAGGATACAAACATAGTGATTTGAAGGGGCACCTGCACCCCAATGCTTATAGCAGCAATGTCCACAGTAACAAGATATGGAAGAGCCCAGATGTCCATCGACAGATGAATGGATAAAGATGTGGTATAGATATACAATGGAATACTGTCAGCCATCAAAAAAATGACATCTTGCCATTTATAACAACGTGGATGGAATTAGAGGGTATTATTCTAAGTGAAATAACTCAATCAGAGAAAGACAATTATATGATTTCACTCATATGTGGAATTGAAGCAACAAAACAGATGAGCATAGGGGAAGGGAAGGAAAAATAAAATAAGACGAAATCAGACGGGGAGACAAACCACAAGAGACTCTTAACTCTAGGAAACAAACTGAGGGTTGCTGGAGGGAAGAAGGGTGGTGGGATGGGGTAACCGGGTGATGGGCATTAAGGAGGGCACGTGATGATGTGATGAGCACTGGGTGTTATATGCAACTGGTGAATCATTAATTCTACCTCTGAAACTAATAATATACTATATGTTAATTAATTGAATTTGCATTTTAAAAATGCACGTAAATCCACGACGGCTGCTTAGCACAGTATTGGAAACACAGCAAGCACTCAATAAATGTAGCAAAGCAAACACTTGCAGAAAAAAGACAGGGCTCTCTGCAGGTCCTTGTTCTCAGTACCCAGTACAGCACGCGGTCCAACAAGATTAGGGGCAGTGGGAGGGGCGCCTGGGTGGCGCCGTCGTTAAGCGTCTGCCTTCAGCTCAGGGCATGATCCCGGCCTTCCGGGATCGAGTCCCACATCAGGCTCCTCTGCTGGGAGCCTGCTTCTTCCTCTCCCACTCCCCTGCTGTGTTCCCTCTCTCGCTGGCTGTCGCTCTGTCACATAAATAAATAAATAAAATCTTAAAAAAAAAAAAAAAGACTAGGGGCAGTGGGGCACAAGAGTTAACAACACTGGCTTGGTGCTTGGATGCCCTGGGGTGTGAGTCTGAGTCCTGGCTTTACCACCTACTAGCTGTGTGACCCCGAGTGGTTTACTGAACTCCTCTGACTCAGTTTCCTCATCTCTAAAAGGGGCATAATCACATCTACTTCCCAGGGTGAATGCCGGGATGAAATAAGATGACCGGGTAAAGCCCTGAGCCCTGGGCCCGTGGCCTGGTCCCTGAGAAGAGCTCAGTGTTAAGTTGACTACTGCTATACCTGCAGCCGAAGCTAAGAATGTTCCATCGCTGAGCAATGGAAGTTCTCTTCCGGGCAGCCTGAGGGGAAAAGGCCACCTCTGTGTGGTAACATCGAGCTGTGTAATCAAAAGGCTAAGAATTGCATGTTTATTACTAGGCAAAAGTGTCACTACCATAATTATGGGTCAGGCCCAGATGCTCAGGAATCTTCCTCACATGTTTACACCTTGGCGGGGGGGGGGGGGGGGGGGGCAGAGGCAGGAACGGAGTCGGGGTAGGGGGAGGCTTTGCTCCCTGCCTGAAAACTCTTACTTAACTTCCGCCAAACACAGAGGTTGGCATTTGAATTCCTGTAGGGGTTGGGGGCATCAAGCTATTTCCACCCACACTGCCCAGTACTCACATATGAGGTGGGGATCACTACAAATCCCTCCTTGACTTTGAAAATTGGTTTCCAGGGGCCTCCCCAAGGTGCTTTATTTCTGGAGAACTAAGTTATCCTGGCCAATTACCCCAGAGTGGAATACAGACAGCATACCTGGTTAAAGTTTGTTGTCTCTTGCATAAGACAGCCTGTGGCCACGCCAAGAATCAGAGGTTCCAGTCCTTTACTGATCAACCAGGTAGCCTTGAGCAATTCAGTCACCTTTTTAAAATGCTTATAAGCCCAGCTCTGTGCTAGACACTGGGGAGTACAAACCAAAGTACAAGGCAAGTTTTTCATCCTTGAGAACAGGGCTGCCGTGTACAGTTGTGCAGGTTGGAAACTGCCGAAGGCCATTTGACCAGGAGCGGGAGTAAGGGCCAAAGTCCACCTGGCACTTTGGTCCCATGGGCCACGACCACATCCTCCTGGAAGAAAAGGTGCCTTTTACTAATTTGTGCAAATGTGCTATGTAGGTTAGGTTAGTGGTACCTCTTTTGAGAAGGTCATGTCTGGCTACTAACACAGAGATATAAATAAAAACTGCTTTTCCTCCTAACATGAAAACAAATCATTCTGTATTCTTAGGTGAAGAGCGATTGAAAAGACCAAATGGGAGAATAAAGATGAAAACTCTTTGTGACGATATAGAAAACAGAATACAGCTCTAATGATACCACAGTATATAAGCATCTTCTGTTGCAAACTAGCTGTGTGACCTTAGGAAAGTCACTGTACTTTTCTGGGCTTCATTGTTATCATGTGTACAATGAATCAGTATCCCAGGTAATTCTGATGCCCGTGTCCAGCAGGTCTGGTGGATAAACATCGGCCCCTCCCAGATCCAATGTTCCCCGAGTCTGTATTCCACTATGTTACGGCAGATAGGACTTCTGCTTGGCATGAAGTGATGGGAAGGCCAGGAAATAATGTCATGATCGCTAACCTGAATGCAATGATCTTGCAGAGGGGCTCAGCAGCAGTGGCTTTGTGTTCCTGTCCCCAAGCTGAACTGGCTGGCCCCAGACACTCACCAATTATACACACAAGCTCACAGGAATATGGTTATTCTGCCTGGGCCGACACCACTCAATATCCTAACTGAAAATTGGGATCAGCTGCCCCGAACAGATTCCCTGTTGATCTTGCTGTAAGTCCGAGTCAGTAAATGTCACAATAAGCCTCTGGCCAGCCTGGAAATTCTCAGTCCTCAATAGGCTGTAAATACTATTTTTTTTTTAAGATTTTATTTATTTACTTGACAGAGAGAGACAGCCAGCGAGAGAGGGAACACAAGCAGGGGGAGTGGGAGAGGAAGAAGCAGGCTCCCAGCGGAGGAGCCTGATGTGGGGCTCGATCCCATAACACCGGGATCACGCTCTGAGCCGAAGGCAGACGCTTAACGACTGAGCCACCCAGGCGCCCCAAGGCTGTAAATACTATTGGTCAGGATTTTCTGTTTGTGCATTGATCTATTTAACTGAGTGACTTCCTCCTTTCTCCCTCACTTGTCAAACATCTGCTAAGCCTGGAGTCTATGTCAGGCACCGTGCTAGGGGATTGGGATATAGAAATGAATAGTAAGATGGAGTATAGACCCCTCTGATCTCCCATACACCCACTAATGCATAAACTGCTATATGGAAGCCAAGGGGCATTTCAGGCTGTGAATCTTTTTCAGGCCAGTAGCTTCCAAATGTGCCAACTGCCATCTTAAACAGTAGCCTGCAACCCAAGAAAAAGAAACCCACTAAGGTAGTTGGAAGCTTCCAAAGCAGGGGAAAAAACTTCAATGACTCACAAACATGCAGCAGGGGTCCCTTCCTTGGCGACACTATTGTGTTTCATGGACGGAAGTCGGGACACTTTGCAGCTGCCCACATACATTTCCCCTCTCCTGTTCCAACTGGAGTTTCAGCCTTACTGTCTGCAGGTTTGTCTGAAGCCCAATGTGGTCGGCAGTGGTTGAAAGAGGAACCACAGAGCCTGGATTGCTTGGTCTGCGACGATCGGATCTCAACCATAATGTTGCTGGAACAAATACCGGGGGTTCTCTGCCCTAGATTCCTAATTATTTGTAAAACAAACCTTAGGGTCTCAAATGTGTTTTCCACTAATGGGAGGGGCAAGAGAATGAAGGGCGCCCTCAACCCTGTTCCGCGTTGAGATGAGCATGGGTGGAAGTGAATTCGTGCTAATATTGAGTCGATGCTTACTGCGTGCTCTTCACAAGAGCCTTGTAAAGGAGGGGCTCTTGTCCTGTTTCACAAATGAGGAAACTGCTGCCTTGGCATTTTGTCTGGATTGTCCAAAGGTGCACACTCAATGATAAAACAAACAAACAAACATCACATTATCAGCTAGCATTGCTGAGCACTTCCCACCTGTGGACATCATTCATTTTTCTGAATAATTCTACATCGTGGTTAATACTATTATCCCCATTCTACAGATGAGGAAACTGAGGTCTATACAGGTTAAGTAACTTGTTCAGGATCATACAGCCAGTAAGCTTGGAGGAAAAATTTAAACTTCAGTCCTGGAATTACAATTCAGAGGTCTAGACTCTTGGCAAGCTGGGTGTGAAATTCTTTGTCCTCGCTTTGTAGGGGAACAAATTTAATTGGGTTTTAAAAAAAGGGAGAGAGAAACCAACAACAAAAGAAAACACCTCCTGGTCAATGAAAGCAATCAGTGTACTTAGTTAATACACTTCTCCCTCATTTCAGGTCTAGCCTTTCAATATCTGGACTGAAGTTCATGGGCAGATTATCACAGAGAGGCCAGTTGTGTTGCAAATCAAATAATTCTCACAAACAACAGGCTCCTGTCATTGGCCCAACTTTCAGCTGCGTCTCTGATTCGGATGAGAGCCCCTTGGTGCCAAGAAGATGGTTACTGGCATAATCTTCGTGGAAATCTTGACTAAAATAAAATCAAAGTATATTGCAAACAAATAAATAGAGAGCCCCGAGTATGGGGCTATGTTGAGGAAAAGAGAAGATGTTGGGTTTGCTCTCTGCCCAAATTGTCTAGCAAGGAAAATAAATGTTGGGCAAGCAACTCTTAACAGTTGAGATGTAATTGCTAAAATATTGACAAGTAAGTCCTGGAAGAACCCGGGGAAAGGCATGCTGACATGCAACGCAAAAAATGGAAAGGTGTCACTAAAAGGTGACATTTTCGTTGACATTTCATATTATTTTCTTGTTTCTAAGTGAGCAGTGAGCATGCCTCCCAGCACCCATGCCATCTCCCCACTGAGTAGCAGCTCCAAGCTCTGGATGGCACTGAGCCAGCCCCCGGGGAATCTAGCTTCAGGCCCTGGCTGCAAACCAGGGAGATCCCCTACCCATCACCTCACTTTAAGGCTGAGCACCTGATCCAAGATGGTCTAACCACAGGGAAGCCCAGGGCTTCTGTTTGCTGGTTTTGAACTGAGAAGGCTCTTCCTCTCTCCTTCCTGGTGGCACAGATCTCTGAGGCCTGGAACCACTGCCCCATTTTTGCTACCAGACAAGCCAGCCTAAAGGCAGAGCCAGCATAATGAGGACGCCTGGGCCGGAAGAGCTCCAGAGAAATGGACCTAGAGCCGATTTTTTTCACACGGTGCAAAGAGACTCGTGAAGTGCTCTTAGAGTTTAATCAGGATCAAGGATCATTTGGCAGGGGGCGGTGGCCGGGGGGGTCTTCTGATGTCAAGGACAGAAAAACTAGCCTAAACTAACAAGCAAGGGGAAATTTATTAGCACAAGACATGAGCAGTTGGTGAACAAGTTGGGTTTCAGGCATAGCTGAATACAGGAGTTGAGACGAAAATCAGAGCCCTCCACTTCTTTTCGTCCCTCTGCTCAACTCCGCCCTCCTCTGCGTGTGGGCCTTATTCTCATGACCTCCCTTCCCAGGACAGCCTCCATCTCCTGACCTGGCATGTTCAAGTCCAGTGGAGAGGGGAAATCCCATCTTCAGAGTTGTCCGAACAAGTCCCCAGGCATTTTCTGATTTCGTCTTGGCTTCAGTCCGGCTCCCAATCCAGGACTAAGGACTGCGGCCGGGAGAATGGACTTCCCCAGGAGACTTGGGCCTGACGCTTGTGATTCACCTCGGCAACCAACACGGAGGTCAGCTTCATGGGAAGCATGTGGCTGAAAGTGGGGGTGGCTATGCCCCCCAAAACGAAATCCAGCAACAAAACAACAGCTGTCACTGACAGTTCACTTGATAATGCCTCTCGGACAACATTTCTACCACAATGCCACGCACAACAGGGTTTGACGGAAAATTTGTGTGCCACAGCTAAGATCGCCTCTCTCGCCGTTGCTGGCCTAAAACCAGAAATAGCTTCTGCGAGATTTGTGCTCTTCCATGACCTGTATTCACTCTTTCAGCTTACGTTTCCGGGACACTGGCGATAATAACGATAATAGTTATCAACCTCACGCTTGCACATGTAATGTAGGCACTAGCTCATTTAAGCCTTACTACGAGCTCATCAGTTCTCAAGCAGGGGCGATTTTGCCTCCCCTCTCCCCAGCACTGTCTGGAGACAGTTTGGGTTGTCACAACTTGGGGGATGCTTTGGGGGTGCCTAGTGGGTAGATGTCACGGATGCTGCCACATTGCACAGGACAGTCCATCAGTGCAAAGAATTATCTGGTATGAAATGGCAACAGCGCCAAGACTCAGAACCTCTGAACAAGCTCGTGACAAAATCCTTATCGCTCGGATGAAGAGACGTACACAGCTTGCCTAGGCTCACAGCAGGTAGGAAGTGGTGGGGTTGGGGTTTTAATTCAGACACCTTGCTTCTGTCTAGTGACTAAACTTGGCCCTGGGACTCGGTGTCCCTCGCCCACACGGTAAATTCTGGCTCGGTGGGCCAGGGCCCCCAGGACTCAGGATAATGGGATTGCAGGTGATGCTAGGGTTGGAGCAGCTAACTGATGAGAACTTGTGCAAGACGCAGGTGCCACGTACATGGGTGCAACACAGACGGCACCAGGAACTGGGGAGGCAAAGATGCGTGATTTCTGGACGAAACAGATGCATGGAAAACCGGGACATGCATTTCACTCCTCCAGTCTTTGCCCGTGCTTTTCTGTTGCTTGGAATTCCTTCCTCCCTTCATTTTCTGGCTCGTCAGCCTTTAAGCTCATCTAGAAAGCTTGCCTGGCCTCCCACCTCCACAGTCCGTTGTAGGTCGTCTGCCTCTGTGCCCCGTAGATGGTTCAGCAGCCTGAACAGAATTCTCTTCTACCCATCACACCACACTGTAATGAGTGGTTTCCTTGGCTGTCTCATCCGTGGGACTGCAAGCTGCCCGAGGACAGAACCCACACCCAGGTACCAGGTGCAGGCCCCAGTGCCTGGCTGTGGGCTGTTTGTCCACAAATCATTATCTGTTGTCTATTCCAGGAGTCCGCGAACTTTTTCTGTGAAGTGTCAGATAGTAAATCGGGTGTATCTCATCACAACTACTTAACTCTGCTGTGGTAGCACAAAAATAGCCGAAGAAAATATGTAAACGAGTGAACTTGGCTGTGTTCCAGTAACACTTCACGTACAAAACCAGGCAGTGGGCCAGCTTTAGCCTGCAGGCCATAGCTTACGGACTCCTGGTCTGTCGTAATGTCCATTCTTCCTTTAGTAAGTCCTCATGTTTAGCCGTGCGTTTTTGTGTCCAGCCGTCCCCCCAATACACGATAATTCTTAGCCACTCCCAAAGCCAAATGTGACCATTTCAATAAATTCCAGCTGATGGGACACAAGAGGAAGCATTATTTGGGATTGCTTGAAAGGCTGTTTAAAAGTAGCTGATTCATTTGGGAAGGACCCCTTTCTGCTCTTCTGCTCTTCCTCCTCCTTCCATCCCAGGAAGGGCCCCAGCAGCCATCTTGGACCGTGAGGTGGCTTGGAGGAGGAAGCCGCAGTGAGGAGGGGGGAGAGCAGAAAGACAGAGCCTGTGTCCCCGATGACCCCACCGAGTCACCACACTTGTCCTGACCGCCCACATGTAGACTTTGACACGACAGAAAGATAAACATCTGCCTTGTTTAAGCCCCCGTGTGTGTTTGTGTTTTATGTTCAGTAGAATCTAATCTGAACTCTACGTCAGCATGTGGAAATACTCAACAAATAGCTGATAGTGAAAGGAATGCCTAGAGCATAAGGAACACCCTAGGGAAACTCATTCTGCCGGGATGGGTGGGGAGTCATGGAAACAAACAAACACTAGGTCCCCCTCAGGCTTTCCGTAGTTCAGCACCGAGGATGACAGATCTCTGGCCAGTTCCTCCTGCTGCCTTTCTTCCTCCCCACGGGGGACTTTCCTTGTTTCGTGCCCACAGTTCACTCTGTCTTCTGGGGCACCCTTCCCCACCAAGATTGTCGTAGAGAATTCAGTTTCCTACAAGCGAATGCACTGTTCCTTGGTGTTTGAAAGGACAGCACCAGACACCAAGGGGACGCAGCCAGGAGGATCTCCAATATCACACAAAGAACAACGTCTATTAGACTGAGGAAATGCGACAGGTTCTTATTGTCGTGACTTGTTTCCTGTCACTGACAGCATGTGGGTGGCATAGAGGGAAAACCTGGCTTTGGCACCCAGCAACCTGGAATTTGACTAGTGACTCCGTCCCTTAGCAGTGTGACACTGGCCACGCCGTGTCATTTCCCTGAGCGTCACTTTCCCCAAGTACGAAATAAGGCCACAGCAACTTTCTCATAGCAATTGTGTGAGAATTAAACAGGGAAAGAGCCTGGCACAGAGAAGGGGCCTAAATTAGTTCGGAAACGTCTCTCAGCCTGCCATCCTGACGATCAGGATGGAAGCATAGTGGGACGATTACCCGGGATTTGGGTGGATCCCCTGTCCTGCTTTGGAAGGGCAGAATCTTCCAGACTTCAAGCTGAACACTTCCGCTTCTCTTAGCCTGCCCCCACACAACGGCACTTCCTTTTTCATCCCCGCACCCTACTTTAAAGAGCTAGCAGAACAATCCTTTGCATCAGTACAATTCCATTTCTCTGACATGATTTCAGCCACGCTGGGGTCCTGCGTGACCATCCAGTGCCACAAGGACATTCACGATGTCACACTTACCACACATTTCCACTTTCTGATGAACAAGGCCTTGGCACGTCTCCGACTGAGTAAGTGGTCACGGGGCCCTTCAAACCTGCAGGCCCTTTCCATAAAGGTGGCTTACAAATGCAAAATAGTCCACATCCCTGGAGAGGTCTGAAAAAGCTATTAGTGCCATGCAGGGGAAATGAACAACCCAAAAAAGCTGTCAGCCGCACGCAGGATCCCACAGCATTACGGTGTGTGCGAATTGGGTTCATAGAGCCGCTGTTCATGAGGCTGTAAACTTAGCACCGCCCCTTGTAAATGGTGTCAAGGAGAAGTGGGTGAGCTCTAGAGAGAGGGTAAGGGGACCCACGGGCGATGGCTCTTTGGAAGCGTTCATGGCAGAGCCACTAATCGGGGAGTAAAAACAACACACTCAAAGGGAGAGAGGAGCAAATTATGGATATAGATTTGGGTGAGAAAGAAGCAAATGAGCTTTCTCTCTCTTTTTTTTCTTCTAGCACCTATTGAGACAAATGGTCCTTTTCATCCAACGGGCCATCGAAATATAACAAAAGACAGGACTAAGCATCAGGTAAATAGGAACAAAAGTCTGGTGGGGGCAGGGCAAACAAACTACTATTTGTGTGTAGTAAAGCCTTTCTCTTTGGTTGTTTACAATAACGAGGGAGAAAGCTGAACACAAACAAGGACGTTGACTAGTATTAACTTCCAATGTGTATGAAATGTTTTGTTAGGCCCTGTGCAGATGAGACAGAAGCCATTCATTCATTCCATAAATACCTGCTAGGCATAGGACTACGTACTAAGCATTGAGGGAGGTGCTGGAGATTCAGTGGGGCACAGGCAGCTGTGGGCTCTGCCCACATACCATTGACATGGCAGGGGGTAGACCCATAGCAGTGAGGAGTCCGGGTTCTGGAGTCCAACTGTCTGTGTTAGATTCCTGGTTCCATCACACCAGCTTGGTGATCTTGAACAAGTGAGCTAACCCTGCCATACCTCAGTTTCCCCACCTGGATGCCACTAGCGTCCACCTCGTGGGGTCAGCTGGAGGCTTACATGAGATCGTACACCTGCAGTACTCCGAACAGAGCCTGCCATTCTGTGTGTTCTGTTGTGATGGTTACTGCTGCTGTTATTATAACTGCTGGCCAGAGGGGCCGAGTCGGCCAGCCCTGAGCAAGTAACGAGTCCGAGAAGTAGGAAGGAGAAGGGCAGAGCTGTGTGTATCGGAACCACGCAACAAGAAGAACAAATCTACTAACCTTAGATATGCAGTTGGTGGCAGGGTCTGGACTAGGACCCACATCACAGCAGCTACACATATTTGAAGGGAGGGCTATGTGTATGAATGAGCCGTATTACAGCTCTGATTTATACCCTGCAAATAAACGAAGGCCCACCGAATGAGAAAAGCAAAGGCTATTTATGTGCGATCGCAAGAAAGTCGTTCGTTGTCACTGGCATTTTGGCGGAGGCCAACAGGCAGGCAGAAGAGTTGGAGAACTCGACTGTGGAAGTAACCCCGGCTTTCGGTGTGCCCTGACTGGAGGATGTTGGGAAGCTGGAGGCGGGCTAACTAGAAGCAGGGGATCCTATTGGTTAGGGGTGGTGCATATGTACCTTTCTCTGATTGGTCCCAAGTTGGAAGCGAGGGAACAGAAAGAACCAAGGACGGTATCAGTTACCAATCAAGTTCTGGTGGAAACGATCTTTACAGAATTATTGTTTTGCTTCCTGAATTGCCACTAGAGAGGGCAATCTGGCTTCTTGCAAATCTGGCTTAGGGCACGCTGGCTACCTGGGTTGTTAATTGATGAAGATAGATAAAGGATGTATTTCTTGGGCAGGTTGTGGCTCAAAGTTTTTATTTTTTTCATGTGATCTGGCCACTGCTTGTATATTCAGTCTCTCTGTACATGGGCTTGGCGGTTCATGGGTTCGTGAGGCTGTATGGACGCCTTGCAGTAAATTCCGGGAAGATCCCACAGAAAGGAACCCATTCCTTTAAAATATCAGAAAATAAAGTTACCATGCTTCGTGGGACTTAGATGCTTTTTGTGGGTCGCCATCTTGCTTGGACTTCTGGGACCCCAACGGCCAGATACTTCCAAGGAGGTGTGCCCTTCTCTCCTGAGTGAGTAATGTCCAAAGAGGTGGTTTAAGCTGTGGTGCTCAGGAGATGGTGTGGTTAAAAGAGATTTCAAATTAGAGTCCTGGTCCTGGTGCCACTCTGTCAGTTCCTAGCTGGGTGCGTTTGGGGAGTCAACAGCTCCAAGCCTGCTACTGCTCCTAGGGCACGAGTCCCGCTGAGGACTTTCAGGGCCATCCCCACCTCCTCTTCCCCCGCCACCTCCTCCCACCCCCTCTGACACTATGAGAGCTGCAACAATATTCGTGAAAATGCTTCATGATCTGTGTAGAGTTATGCAAATGTAAGTGCATATTATCAAAATTATGGAAATGTTATTGTCTTTAAAACAAAAATTTCCCCCCCTGGCATTGTTCTTAGGCTACTATGTGAGGTTTTACTCCATCAGCTATTAGGTCTTTAAAGTGGCACATCATTTTCGAGTGAGTTATTCAATTAATCATTTGTCATAACTCCAATGTCCCTTTGGACTGTGCTTCTGGAAAACCATTCTAGCTGGAGGAGTGGCCCTAACTAACCCCCTGCTTATCGTGCAAACAGATCAAATGGCCTTGGTGGGGTGGGTGGGATGAGCTGGGTTAATGGCCAAATGAATTAGTAGCAAGTTGGGGGAAAAAAACAGAGAGCCAAATGGTCACCAATACAGTTTACCTTCTTTTACACAATGAGGTGGTCCAGTAATGCAGCTAAATGGGATTGCTACATATTGAATCAAAATGGGGAGATTGCTATTTAAAGGCCCCCCGGGGGGAAATTACTTGATAAAAGATCTTCCCATTTTCATGAATGAGTCCCCTGAGAGAATCACTTTTTCTAAATTAATCCAGTTTTCAAATTATTTTTATATATTACAATATATATTAAATTATAAGCAGAAATTACATTATAGAATAGAATATACAAATATAGAGAGAATATAGTTTAGCTAATATATGTAATTTCTTATAATAATAAGTTACTGAGACCCAGTGGCTAACATGTATGTGAATTGTGTGGCTATTTACATTTCTCCTCCCAGAGATGGTGTTGAAGGAAAGATGGTGCCTTGATTATAGGTCCTTAAGAAAATTCACTTCAACAAGGGGAAAAGAATCCAACTCAGGATAAAGATATTATTTCAAATAAATAGCTATGACCAGCAAGAGGACGGTTGCCATTTGAAGTAGAAAGCTCCCTATCAAAAAAATTGAAACTATGGGGAACAGCTTCGTGGAAATCTGTTTTCATTTGATGACTGGGTTTGAATTTGTTCCAGAAAATACATGTCTATAGGAGGTGTGAGATGGATAGGCCTCTCTTATTTCAACATATTTAGGTTAAAATAGATTTAGAGTTAAGTAAATATAAACAAGCTTTTTGGGGAAAGAAGTGCCCCCATTGCAGCTGGGACACGCTAATGGATAGTGCTTCCTTCTGCTTTGTCTGGTGACAGACAGTGATAGGGACAGTCCAAGAATCCGAGGTAGTAGGGGGCAGGCCTTAACAATTAAGCATCATCTGGGAAGTGACTTTGTTCTTTCACTGGAAATGCCTCCCTGGGTCACTGCCTGGAGCAAACAGCACTCGTCTCTTCCCTAATCTCTTTTTCCAGCTGTTTCCAAAACCTAAACATATATGTACCCACAAAGACAGACACATACGCTTATATATATGAAGTCAACAAAGATCAAGAGTGAGCCTGAAATCAGGCTGAAGATCAGCCATTGCCACATGGAAGACTCTTGTAACATCACCTGGAAGCTACCAACCCTCTCATTTTACAGAGGAGAGCGAGGCCCAGGAAGGATCTCTGACTCCCCGGAGATCCCACAGCCAGTCAAGCTCAGGTGGGCAAGTTCTTTTTTCTCCCTCTGTCTCCTGATGGGCATCACTGGGGATATTACGTAACATCATTCCTGCCTTGGGGCCAGGGGGCCAGAGGGTGTTGTGCTCATTAGTTGGGTAATGCTTGCCACCACCTTTGAAGCGGCTGGATAGGATCGCAGGTAAATATCATTACCCTCTGCAAATGAATGTTTCCCAGCACACAACCTGTTTTCACTTGTTGCCCGGGGCCGCTGGCCACTTGTGGCTGCAGAGATTGCTGCTGATGCCGGTTCACAAGCATCCATTTGCTCCCCAGCTTCAGAAAATAGAAGGGCTGGGGCTCGGTCTTATTATTAAAAGCAAACAAACCCATTATTAAAAGTAAACAAGGCAGAACTGCTTTGAAACAATTGATTAAATGTCTCCTGGCTCAGTGGCCTAAAGTCACCCCTGTTACCCCAAAGCCTCCCATATTGAAAATCTAAAGACCGAATGCCTGCAGTCTGGTTGAGAACCACACACATGCTTACACACACACACACACACACACACACACACACACACACACAATGCTCTTGAGTGCCTGTTACAGCTTAGGCTCAGGAACCACATTATCTCTAATCTTCAAGGTTTTGAAGAATATTTTGCATTTTATCAATGGCATGGGCGGGCCAAGTAATTTGCTCATGGGCACAGCTATAATATGGAAACATGAGCATTTGAACTTAAATCTCTGTGACTCCAAACCCATGCCAAACTACCTTAACACATTACAGACAGGACTTGTATGCCCCTGTGTTTACTGTTGATTTAAAGAAAAGCCCAAGACACAGGAGAGGGAAGTTCGCATCTGCCCTGGCAAAACCTCCTGAAATTGTAGGCACCTTCATCACTTAAATGTGCAAGCTGGGCACAGCAAAGCCTGTAGATGTTAAGTGGCTGGGGTTTAGTATCTTGCCCCAATGCATGCCTAATTCCCAGGCCATTTTATGTATTGGGCTGTCCAAAGAAACCAGAAAGCAGCTTTGTAGGTGCAGAATCTTGGCCTTGTCAGTGAGTCAACAGACTCTTAGGGATAGATTCCTGCTAGCCAGGTTTATGACAGACAGATGCATAGACAGTAGAATTTTGTTTACCTGGGAGTCTCAGTGCTAGAAACATCTAAACAACGGGATTGTTCTAAAATAAATTTTAAAATTTCTAAAATCATGCTATTGAAAGAATCAATAAACAATTTGCTATGGGTTCAATGCTAGGTAATAGAGAGATTTACCATACCACCAGTGACCAGCTGGGGGATGATACAGGGGCCAAATCTCTTAAGGCAGATAGATGGTGTCATTGTTATGAATAGATTGACATTGACTTCATCAGAGCTACTTCATGTTGTGAAAAACCTTATGTAGTTATATGGAATAAAAAACTATTTACTGGAAAATAGTCTGACAATTCCCTAAAAGGTTACAAATAGATATTCCATAGGACGCAGTAATTCCACTATAAGTATATACCCAAGAGAACTGAAAACACATGTCCACACAAAAACTTACATGTGAATGTTTATAGCACCTTTATTCATAGTAGTCAAAGTGGAAACAATTCAAATGTTCATCAACTGATGAGCAGATAAACAAAATGTGGTCTATCCATGCAACGGATTATTCAGCCATAAAAAGGACTGAAGTGCAGAAATGTGCTACAACATGGATGAACCCTGCAAACATTATGCTGAGTGAAAGAAGCCAGATGAGAAAGGCCAATGTATGATTTCGTTTACATGAAATGTCCAGAATAGGCAAATCTCTAGAGACAGAAAGTAGATTAGTAGATGTCTAGGGCTGAGAATGGAGAGGTATAGGGAAATGCTAACAGGTTGGGGTTGCTCTGATGAAAATTGTTCTAAAATTGGTTGTGGTGATGGTCACACAAATCTGTGAATATACTAAAATATCACTGTAAAATGTTTACATAGGGAAATGTTGCATTTTGCAGAATATGTAATATTTTCCATTTTTCAGCAAACTCAGATACCTCTGATTAATTATATCTAACTAGGTGTTTTTCAATTGCTTCACATGGTAGGTTAAAAGTAAAGTGTTCTAACATGCTTTTCACTTTTTGCTGCTACTGTAATCAGAAGTCATATCTTACTTACAAAATGCTCCCTTTTTTCTCATTGTGCTTGTATGGAACAGAAAAAGCTAAGCTCAAGAAGACGAAGAGATCAGATCCTGGACAATCTTGTTCTGTAATTTGCAAGCCCCATTCTCAAGATCAAGGTAATTGAATAACAAGGTAACTAATTTTGCCAAAATAGGAGTCAGCAGGCAGCCTGGGACAATATAAACAAGGAGAAGGAAATCAGACCCTCCTGGGAGAAGTGTGGCTCCGCGGAGTAGATGTTCAAGAAATGTCTCAGGAATGGACTGAAACATCCCTACCCCAGTACGGGGCAGACCTAGAACCATTAGATAGGGTCCCTCTTCCTTGAATGGTCCCAGAGAAATATAAATTCTTATACTTTCCCCCTCTTTTACATCTTCCCTATGAACTAAACTCGCTATGTGATTGCCATAATCAGATGCTACAAACTGGCCTGCAGAGATTTTAAAAACCGGGACATTTTAAAATATTTAGATTTTGGAAAACCTCACATCAAGATGCAAAGTTTCAGCCCCTCTGGAAGGACCGGAATGCGTGGCAGTTAAGGGCACACCTTCCCACTCTGCCTGGGACCGCAGAGCAGCGGGCTCTTAGAGCGAGCGCTTTGCTCTCCAGGTGCCCACTGTCCCCCCACCTCTTATGAACTTACAATTGGCCTGCTTCACACAGGTATGCTGCCCGACCCCATAGACATGATGGGCTTGTGACCCCACTGTTCCAGCCCTACTTTGGACTAGCTACCAATCAGTCCGTGAGGGTAGACCTTCTTTCATTAGTTTCCTGCCTTGGTGACACATTCTGCACATTGAGGTTCTATTATTCTTGGGTGTATCCCAGGCCACCATCCGCAAACATATATAAAACATCTCTTAGGCTGAGTCACCGCAACAGATATTATTTGTTGATTCTTGCTGGTTTCATTTTCAAAGAGGCCTTCGGTTTCTAACTTTGAGACACTTTTATCTACTGACAACTCCCAAGTTTTTCTAAGGGATTTAGTGGGTTGGGGCTCATAAAACATTCTGCAAATAGGTTATGCGGGGGAGCTTAAACCAATTTTATCTCACAGATGAGCCAAGGTAATGATCAATACATGTTAATAGCTAACCTTTATTGAGTACTTACTGTATGCCAAGTGCTGGAGTAAGTCATCCCATTTAGGCCGCACACACCCTCAGGAGTTTGCACTTCCATTATCTATTTTACAGATGAAGAAACAGAGGGACGAAAAGCTGGGAAGTGAAGAAGTCAGAATTCACACCTAGGCAGCTTGACTCTGAGCCTATCGTCTTCGCCACCTTGCACAGCTGTCCCAGCGCAAAGATCCATTACAAGGGTTAGAAATGTCACAGACAATTGTCTGAAGTTTCATGGCATCCCTGAGGCCTTGCCTAGCAACCTGGACACCCATTAGAAACTTACGAGGAGCCTCTAAAGCACGTGGAGACACGGAGGAAATCCTATAATGGGTTAACATTTGGGGGATCTAATGAAGGGTCAATGTGGAAGTCTCTGCACTCTTCTTGCTTGTTTCTGTATGTGTGAAATTATAGTAAAGTAAAAAAAAATTAAGTGAAAAAATGTATTGGAATAATATTAATTGACCTGGAGGGATTTCTATAGGAATTTGGTTTTTTTTAAAGATTTTATTTATTTACCTATTTGATAGAGAGAGAGGCAGCACGAATGGGCAGAGAAGCAGAGGGAGAGAGAGCCCAAAGCAGACTCCTTGCCAAGCGTGGAGCCCGATGCAGGGCTTGATCTCCAGACTGTGAGACCATGACCTGAGTGGAAATTAAGAGTCAGATGCTTAACTGACTGCGCCACCCAGGCGCCCCAGAAATTGTCGATGGTAAGAAGTGTTAACAGGTAGTGTTTTTTAAAAATTTTTATTTCTTTTTATTTTTTAAAAAAGATTTTATTTATTTATTTTAAAGAGAGAGAGCCTGAGCAAAGAGGAGGGGCAGAGGGAGAGGGAGAAGCAGGCCCCCTGTTGAGTGGGGAGCCGGACACAGGCCTCAATCCCAGGACCCTGGGATCATGACCTGAGCCCGAGGCAGATGCTTAACCGACTGAGCCACCCAGGCGCCCCGACAGGAAGTGTTAATAACAAGATCCAGAAAAGCAAGTGTCATGTGATTCTATTCCTGTAAAGCAAATAATGATAAAATATGCACACATACATATGTGTACACACACACGCAGGCCTGTATGCCCTTATATGTGGACGGAATAAAATATGTATAATACATTAAAACAAATCTGGAGCCCCGCCCGCAGAGATTCTACCCTAATTGTTTAGGGGCAGGACCTGAGCTTGAGTATCTTCTTTTAAAGTTCCTTAGATCAAAGTTCTCAAATTTGCGGCACATTAGAATCATTTGGGGAGTTTTAAAAAGTCCTGATGCCCAGGCCATGGCCCAGGTGAATTAAATCAGGCTCCCTGTTCGTGGAACTCAGGCACAGGTGTTTTCAAATTCCCCCAGGCGATTCCAGTTGCCAAGTCTGAGGACCAGGCAGAGCTCCTGGCGCACCTGGGGCTGAGAATCACCTCTGAGAGGGAAGGGAAGTCCTGTGGGTAGACTACTATGTGATAGGCATTTGATATCTACTTCAACCCTGGAAACAGGCCACGAGTTAGGAACCTGCAAGGAAACAGAGGCTGGCTCCAGAGATCAAAAAACCTGCCAGAAGTCTCAGAGCTAGGAGATGGTGGTGGGCATCCTGAACTGCCCTCTACCAGGTGAAGGAGGGTGATGGGAGTGGCTTTGAGAAGGCTTCCTTGCCTCTCAAACTCTCCTTTCCAAGATGACATGACTTGAAATTCCTTTAGTAGAGCTTCATTCCTCTGGGTTCCTCCTCTTAGGAGCTATTTAAAAAAAAAAAAAAAAAAAAAAGGCAAACACTCCCGGGAGGAATTGCATGTTAATCAGATCTTGATGTCTGCCCAGCAAGTGCTGGGCGTTTTGAAGGGAGGAGAGAGTTCGAGGGATGCTTGAACATGGGGAAAGAATGTGATGTAGGAGGTGTAAATCTGATGTTGTCCCTTTCCTGCTCAAAATCCCTCATTCCCTAGACTTACCTCATCTTGTGTAATTGAGAGTCCGTGCCCATTGGCTACCAACTCCCCATTACCACCTTCCCCCAACCCCAGCGCCTGGCAACCGTTCTATGAATTTGAATATTTTAGCTCGTACCCAATTCCACTCATCAGTGGAATCATGCAGTATTTGTCCTGTAGTTGGTTTATTCCCCTTATCATAATGTCCTCAAGCTGAGTCCAAGTTGTTACATGTTGCAGGATTTCCTTTGAGGCTGAATAAATATCCCATTGTATGCACATACCACATTTTCTTTATCCATTCATCCATTATGGACATTTAGGTTGCTCCCACATCTTGGCTATTATGACTAGTGCTTGGCTATTATGAATAAGCTACATCTGTAAGATTTATTGAATGCTTATTTACTATATGCCAGGAACTCTTTTAAATGCTGCTTTACATATATTAGTGCAAGTAAAAGTCACTACAGCCCTATGAAGTCTTTATCCCCACTTAACAGATGAGGAAACGAGGCCCAGTTAGTTTGGTCCACGGTCACACAGTTAGTTAGTAGGTTGTAAACTGGAGTTTAAACCCAGTATAATCAGGCTCTATAAACAGTGACCTGATCACTTTAATACCAATAGTATTAAAAATCATAATAATGATAATGATTGACAGCAAACTGTATGTCAAGCTCTATTATTGGCAAGGTGAGAACGTGACTTACACATCCTAATAACCTTGGGGACAGGATCCAGGAGGGTTGTCCGAGATTGGTTAATTTCAGAAGTAACACTCCTTATGATTTTTGGGAGAGGGGTGGAGAAGGGTTGCAATTTAAAGTTGGGCAGAGTGGGCCATGGTAATATTATCTTTCTGCAGCTGTGATAATGCCCCTCCATGTGCCTCCTTGCAGTTTTTCAAAGCCCAGAACTTTACCTATTACTTAGTGAGCAAGTCTGGCACAAGTCTACAGCATTTTGCATATGGTTTCCCTTTGTCTCCTCCCCAGTATTTTCCTTTTGTTGTATTTTGTGCTTCACATGGTCAGCTCACAGGACAAGGGAGAAGAGTTAGGTTCTTATGTTTAAAGGTCTTTTAAAAGCTGCTCATTGGATTCTCTTCTTCCTTGCCTATTTGGTGGTAATCTCAATGAGGGCTCCAACTATGTGCAGTTAGGCAGTGGAGCTATGAAAATGAACCACCAGCCTCCAAATCAACTCAGGAACATTTGCAGTCTTTCCAGGTTAAACTTCCCAACAGGGCTCTCTGACGTGAAACCAACACCCAAGGCCCTCAGTGGGCCTGAAAACAAACAAACAAAAACAAAAACAAAAAAACCATCCAAGTCACAGGCAGTCAACAGTATCTTGAAACCAAAGACAGTATACAAAAGCTCAGTGCCATTTATTTTGCAATGGCAAATCAATCCACTTTCTCAGCATCCTGCAACTTTTGTTGAACTGGGCATCCCGCCATAGGATACGCCCCCAAACTCTCCTTAATTACATATTTGTTAATTACAAATTAATTACAAATTACGAATGCTGTCTGCAATCCTGACTGGCGTTGCAGTCCTGATATCACAGGGCTTCTTCTCGAAACGCTGCAGTAGCAGCAGCAGCAGCAGCAGCAGCAGCAGCAGCAGCAGCAGTTTTCCCGCCCTACTGAGCGCTCGCTATAATATGCTGGGCACTGCGCTAAGCGTGCCACCCTGCAAGTCCCCGGGGAGCGGCGGTGCACCCTCAGTTCCCGGCGCTCGCAGCCATTGTGGGGTGGGCGCTCGGCCAGCCGCGTGCTGACACGCCCTCTCTGCGCCGCGACCCGCGGCCAGGGCAGGAAGGAGTGCTCTGTGCGTGCTACGAAGAGAAGGCAGCTCCCGCGGGGGTGGAATCCTCGCCGCACCGCCCGCCGGTTCCCCTCAGCTGCGTGCGCTCCACGCGTCTCCCGGGCACGCGCTCCTAGCCCCGCCCGCGTGCGGCGGACGCACGGCCGCGAGCGCGCGCCCTCCCCGCGCCCCCGCGGCGGACGCACGACCGCGAGCGCGCGTGCGCCCCTCCGGACGTCCCCGGGAGTCGCGCCAGAGCGAGCGCCGGGGCCGGGCGCGCAGGAGTGAAAAGGAGGCGGCGGCCGCGGCTGCGAGCTACAGATCTGGACGCGGCGAGCAGACGTGTTCTGCTGTTTGTTGGGCGATTTTTTTTTAAATTTCAAAAATCTTATTAAATTAGAAAATCTCGCATTTTTAAATGGCGCTGGCCCCAGGTCAGCGGGTGGTTTTCTCTGCTTCAAGATGGGCTTTCCTGTTTCCGTCGTGGGCACCAGTGGTGGCCTGATTGTCAGTCTTCTCCGGTCATTTTTAAGGCCAGGAGCCGGGCACTGCATGTAGGCGAATTACCCTGCAGAGCGGTTTGGCTTTTAAAATTATTGTTATTATTTGGGGCAGAGAACAGCCGATCTTGGGCGCTTCGTCCTCTTTGCAGAAGAGGCTGTGAGTCGGAGGTGGGTCGCTCGGAGGGTGGAATTGCTCCGCGGGTGAGCGAGCCCCGGCCCCGCGCACAGTCCAGGCGGCCCCGAGTGTGTGTCCTCTCCCTGCCGGCGCCGGGAAAATGGAGGCTGTGATTGAGAAGGAATGCAGCGCGCTCGGAGGCCTCTTCCAGACCATCATCAGCGACATGAAGGTAGGACGCCGGGGGCGCGGCTGCGGTGGGGGCGGCCGCGCACTGACCTCGCCGCGGTGCTTCGCCTCCGCCCCGGGCCAGCCGCCCGGCCCTTGCCTGCACTGTGGCCGCCGGCCACCTGCGGGAGCGCTCTGGCCCGGTGTCACCTGCTCACCCGCGGCGCTGCTCCGGGCTCTGTTGGGTCACCGGGCGGGCTGCTTCTCTGGAGGTGTCTGATGGCCCCTGCCCTCTCCACGCTCATTGTCCCAGGGGGCGGCACCATCTCTTTTCCCTGGGGGCGCGGGGCCCCGGCTCCAAGTTTTCCATTGTCTTCTGCTGGAGTGTCTGCGACCCGTGAAGACTGGGTGCCTGGGCGGACACCTGATTCCCCCGAGTACGGGGTGGGGGCGCCTGGCGCGGTGGTGGGGAGGGGTATGGGGGCTTTGCCGGGCCGCGGGAACTGGCCCCCCTCCCCGGCCGAGAGCCTGGGAGAGAGGCCTCTCCCTCCTTGGGTTTCAGATCCACCCTGGGGGGGGGGGGGCTGAGCAAATTAGGCATTAATTAGGCTGTTCCTAAGCTGGTGAGGGTGTGCATGCCTTCCCTCAGCCCTCCCCGGGGGCGCGAAGCAGAAGTTCCCAGAGTAGCCTTGCTGGGGACCCTCCTTCCACTGGCTGAGCTCCCAGTCTGAAGACAAGATTGGGGTCCCCTAAACAACTGTATTCCCGCCCCCCCCCCCCCCCAGACTCCAGGTTTTCTCTTGGAAGGATTGTGAAGATATTGTGTGTGTGTGTGTGTGTGTGTGTGCGCGCGCGCGTGTGTGTGCGCGCGCGCGCTTGTGTATATTGGGGGCGGGGAACAACACCCTGGTTTTTTCCTGCGAAGGGTGGGACTGGGGATAACCTGATCCTTGGATGTGGATTTTCTGGTGCATAGAGATAGACCAGGGCCCTGTGTTACTCATCCAAAGGAAATATAACCAGCCTCGGGAGCTGGCTGGAGGTGGGAATTGGGGGCGGTGGGGGGATTTTTTTTTTTTCATGTGTATTTAGGGAGCTTCTCTTTGGCTCTAACCCAGCCCCAGTTTGCCTCAACAGATCCGGGGAGGTGGTGTTTAATTAAAAGCTCGGCTTCCAACAACGAGTAGGCAGGTTTGGAAGGCTGTACGGCCGGTGGGTGTGGACAGCCCCTCTTCAGCCGCTGCCTGGGCGTTTGGAGGAGCTTTTGTCTGATAAGTGTAAGGTTTAGAGAGGGTTTGGTCTGGGAGATGGACTTTGTGAAGGAATGCTCAGCTGTCACGCCTGCTTCCCCCTTTTAGAACCAACTGCCATCTCCCCAAGGGTGAACTTTTCCAAGGTGCCTCCATCCTGGTCTTGGCCCTCCTTCTACAGAGCCTGTGTTTTGTGTGTGTGTGTGTGTGTGTGTGTGTGTGTGTGAAATTGACATTCACATAGCATTATTTTCAGCTAGACCCTGCTTGTCCAGGAATGCCTCTAATCCAGCCACTTGGAATTAGATGGATTATTCCCTGTTCAAAGACAGCCTCTTTCATTCCTTTGCCCTCAATCCACATTGACTTATTGAAGTGCTCTTTTGAGACAAAGATTGGTGTCCCCGCCTCAGACTCGGGTATTTCTTGTTAACTTAAATTCTGTACGCCTTATAATCAAAGATTGGGTTTGAGGCACACGTGTATTTTGATCACCAGGGGAAGAATGTGAGATGGGTTGGTAAAGCTGCTTGTGTTTTTTTTGAAGAGAAATGGATGTTTCCAGTCCCTGAGTAGTTACAAGGACCCAGTGACCTAAAAGTTCTGCCCACTGCAGTCCCAGGGGGGAAAAAAAAACAAAAAATGTGTAGAGTTTTTTTTCTGTCTTTGTTCCTTAATCCATAATCCACCCAGTCTCAGTTCTTTGCATTTATTGGTTTGAACCCAAGGCCTTTCAGGAGGTATCCCACCACAGGATGGGCCCCCTGTTTTCCGCCTGCCATCCCATGGCTGCCCTCTAGCATTCTGGTGAGGGAGATTTGTGGGTGCCAAGGTGGCATGTTTTTCCCTCTGCAAGATTCCAGTTAAAAATAAAGATTTATTTAATGCCCTTTCGGTGCTAGATCTATAGTTTGTGGTTCCTGACTTCTTTCCCTTTGAATTTAGTAGGGTTTGTTCAACATCCTGTGGGAAGGCATTTATTTTAAGGTTGTTTGTTTTGTTTTGGCAAAGATTTGAAAAGCAAACTGGAGGGGAAGACTAAAACTTGCTTCGGAGTCTGCAGGATTCCAGACTTCTGGGGAGTAGAGAGAAGGAAAAAGAGAGGGGTAGACTGATTCCCAAGATTGTTTACTCAGAAGACAGTTGTTGAATATTTTAATGGAGTTTTCTTTTTAAAATACTTCTTCGTGGGTTGGATGGCAGTGACATTTTAAAAGGGAATTTTAAAAAGTTTGAGCATATAGGATAAGCAGTACATAGTATACATAATGCATGAAGTCACCACCAATAACAGTGTTTACTATCTGAAGTCAGCTGGCTTTCTAATGACCAGTTTATCCTCTTTTTCTCTTCTTTGAACTGCCGTGATGGGTTTCTGATGTCTTTGGTCCCCTTTCTGTCGGCTTTGAAGGACAAGTGTAAATGTTGGAAACCCATTTGGAATGCCATCTTGAGAAAATTTTGAGGTTATTTTTCCAGAAGTAAGGCTAGACTGGGGTGAGGAAAGGGTAAGGAAAAAAAAATTTTTTTTTTTAAAGTAGCATTTGATTCTCCAAAATGTACAGCAACACAGGAAGGGAGTCAATTTCCTCTTTGGAGAAAAAAAAGAAAACAACAACAAAAAAATGGAGTAATTTCAAGGCCTAACACCATACATCTTCCAAAACCAAAAACCTCAAGGCATTGAAAAGCTGGAGAGGAATCTTTCTGCTTTTTTCTAGTGATCCTTCATCTGGCTAAATCCTCAGTTGTCAGGGTGTGTGTTTTGTCCTTTCCAGGGGGAAGGGTGCAGAAGAAACCCTCACTCTTCTTCCATTGGGATCCAGCAGCAGCTGTTATATAACTTGACGAGAGGAAACCTTGTGTTTTTTCCCCTGTCTTCCACCCTACTGTGGTGGTGGTCACTAATGATGGTGGTGTGCGGAATCGCTTACTGGCTGCCTTTCCGCCCATCCACATAAATCAAGTTGTCTGGTGTGAGCTGGTCCCAAAAGGAAAAGAGAGGAGATTCACGTGGCTGGAGGCTAGGGCCCATCGTCTCTTGTCTGGGGGAATAGTAGCTTGGAAGTGACGCTGTGGAAGGCCAACTGACTGGCTTCTGATGTTTGACAATGGTTAGACATTAAAGAGGTTCTAGAATCTTTTTGGAGTTTCTATCCAAGTGCCAAGAAAAACGGGCTAAGTGCTACAAACAGCAGATTTGAGCCATTGCTTTTTTTTTTTTTTTAATTTATTGAGCTATAATGAACCTATAATGTTACATTAGTTTTAGATGTACAACACAGTGATTTGATACTTGTAGATTTATTTATTTATTTATTTATGTATTTATTTACTGTTTAGATAGCTGAACCAGCAAAGAATTTGGTGATGTTTGGGGAGCTTTTAAGACCAGGAGATGGGCCAAACTCAAGGGCAAGTCATTGTGGATATCTTTCTTCTTTTAATAATTAACTTAGGTTTTTTGTGTTTTTTTTTTAAGTTGGATGCTAAAGCCAAATATTTTCCTCAGCCTTGTTGCTCAAGAATCAGTTCGTCAGGAGCTGAATTAGGCCTGATGCAGGGAGAACTTTGTACTAGGTTCGAGAGTGTGTTAGGGGTTATGCAATGGGACTGGGGGGGGGGTGAAAAACACCCAACCACACCTTGAATTCCCTACCCCACCTCCCACTGTAGAGAGGGGTGTCCTGTTACCAGCACCTGTTCTGAGCAGAATAGGGGCCTTGTTCAGTTCCTCTCTACTGCCCCCCACCTCTATTTGCACCGGTATCCTCTCTCCTAAGTTCTGCCTAAAATTAGAGCTGGTAAAGGGACTTCTTGAATTCCATGGAAATCTTCTGTGGTTTGAAGGCATGACACAGTATTTTCCCTCACTTATCATAGATCAAGAATGTGGGTATTGGGTCCAGCGCTGGATAATGATTTCAGGATTGTCCCCTCCCCCCCAACACCGCCAGTGCTTTGGCTTTGGGGTTTCTGTCAGATGTGAGGCTCCCTTCCTTGGTGTTTATCGAGGGCCTGCTGTGTGGAAGGTCTCTTGCTGGGCAGCGAGGAGCCAGAGAGCCACAGGCCTGCCCTTGGAGAGCTGCTTGTCCTGTGGGCCGTAAGTAGGTAACATTAGATACCGTATGGTGGCCACGAAGGAAGGGCATCAGTCAGTTTTTGAAGGACGTCCCTTTGACTCTTCCAAAACAACAAAAAAAAAACAAACAAAAAAACCCCAACATTTTCTCTAGGAAGATACTGAAAACCCAGCTAGGCGTCCAAGAGTGGTCAGGTGCTCTGAGGGAGGTAGGCAGCCCTGTAAATGGGGACACACAGAGGCAGGACAAGCAGAGCCCTTGTAAAGTACAGATGGGCCCCATGTTGGTTTTTCTCTTAGCAAATGGCTGTGTTTGTCCAGGATTTTACAGTGTTCTCGGTTTGGGCCTGTGGGAGAAGAAGGAAAAGTGAAGATGTCATAAAATTGGCAGCAGGGGAACTGCCCAGAATGGGTGCCTGTTCTGAGATTGAGGGCCTCTTCTATGTAGATCAGTCTGTTTGGTTTCTTAGGTGCAAATCTTGTCCACGTTTAGAAAGAAGTCTTTTTTTTTTTTTGGTCTTGGCTTGAATGTTTCTATGGGAAAATCCCATATACATCTATACATCGTATTTAACTAAATTGTATAGAACTTGTTGCTGGACACTGTGAACATTTATGTTCTGAATTTCCATAGTTAACGATGCCCCACATGGAGAGAAGGTCAATCCTAGGTCATGGTTTGCATGGAAGATGAGCTGAGTTTGAATTTTGCCTGGTTCAGCTATCAGTCAGTTCTTATGAGAGTAACATGTACTCATAATTCTGTAGTATTTATTGCAAGCACACAACTCAAGTTGCCAGCACTGAGCTCAGTGCTATGATTCAGCAAGTAAAGATACAGAATTTCCAGTTAAATTTGAATTTCAGATAAACAGCAAACTGCTTTTTAGTATAAGCATGTTCCATGCGTCCTGGGGCTTCTCAGCTCTGACCTCTTGTACTTTGAACTGCCCTTTTGCATCCAGGAAAAGGAAAAAGCTAAAATGATATCTGTCAATATGGCCGGCTCATTTGAGGTTGTTAAAATGTTTGGAGGATGAAAAGGTTGAAACTATTGATCTATTAGACGCTTTATCTGTAATTTTCATCTGGGCTTTTCCATCTTCCCGGGGATGGGTGAGAGCTGGCAAGATTCCTTCTGTAGAAGACTGTTTAGGTGCTCAGATTGGGAATGGAAAAATGAGATCATTTTGAGGTCTCCATTACTTCTCGGAACTGCCTTTAGGACACTTTCCCCTTAAACCCATACCTCTGCAAAAACAAAGAAATACCTCTCCTGGAACCAAACAAAAGCCAAAGGCAGATTTAGCTGCCTAGGACATCAGAGGAGAAGTATTTGGGGCTCCTTAGAGGGACCTGATGGTTGCCTTAAGCAGTTTAACTCAGCTTTGCAGATTGCACTGCTGATATGGCCTTATTAAGTAGCAAACCAGAGAGACAAATGGAGTAAATTAATTGGCTGAGCTTCGAGGAAGCCCATTGTATTTGATTGCGGAGGTTCTCCCTTGAATTAGTTGGGCGGCTGCGCAAGGTTTCCTCCAAGTATCTGACACACAGACACACACGAAACCCCCAAAAGCAAAATCAAAGCCACCCAGCATAGATTCCAGAGCAGCCCACCCATTGTCAGTGTTCTCCACCTCTTAGCCCAGGGAGGACCTGGGCTATGTGTCTCTGCTGCTCCCCGATTTAAGATGCTCTTGTGTGCCACCTGTACATAGTAGGTGCTCAGTGTTCATGGCATATGGTGAACACGGGGCAGGAAGGGACTTGCTGAGAACCTGCCATGTGCCAGGCATTGTGCTAAGTGCTTGGTACGCATGGTTTTATGTCATCCTCACATCAGCCCCACTTTACAGATGAGAAAACTGAGGCTCTTAGAAGAGAGGTGGTAACTAATCCAAGGCCATGGTGAGGTGGATTGATTCAGACCTTGGCCAATTTGATTCCCAAAGCTGGAGCTCTTTAGAACACGCTGAAGTAGAGAGAGGGGACTGGATTTATTTCTAATAAATAAATACAGGATTCCACTCTGCTGAGTTCTGTAGAAGGCTCAAGGAAGGAATCAGGGTCTTTTTTCCGTGCCTCGAGCCCGGAGTCTGCCCGGAGGCATGAACTTGAGCTAAGATGCCGTGGGGACTGCTGTGGGGCAGGCGACTCCCATCTGGCTGTCACTTTTGTGAAAGTCATTTAATTTACGATCTATTGACATTGGGCTTCCTTCCCTCTCCCACTCCTCTGACAGACAAACCTGGAATTCTCCTTTCCTCTTCTTCTGGGTGTGCACAGGGTAAAGAAGTCTTCGGGCCAGGCTCTGGCCTGCCACCCTTGGCTCCTGTCCTCATCCCCATACAAAGTGCCCTCAGTCTTCTCCGTGCCTGGCCGGAGGGCCATGTTTATACGTCCGGGGAGCCCATCGGTTCCTGAGACTGGGCGACTGTGCAAGCCTGGCAGCCCTCACTAATTATTTGAATTAAATAAGTTCACCCAAAGTTCAAATGACGCCTCTAAGGGAACTCCTTACCTTGAACTCCTTTTGTGTCCAGCCCTGCAACTCTCCTGTAAAAGAGCTTTTCTGTATTTCATTATGTCCCGGTGGCTCTCCAGTCTGGTTGAGTCTGTAGAGCCATTTCAGGTCTGTGTTTGGAGAAGTTGATGGGATCTCCAACAACAGCAACAACAAAAAACCCCCCAAAAACAAAAAAAACCCCTCCTTTCTGTGCTGATTCTTGGCATATACAGCCTGGGTCATAGTTTCTAAGTGGTTTTTCTTTTCCTGTCTAGTTTAAGTGGGTTTAAAAAAAAAAAAATCAATTGAGTGCCTTTTGAGCTGTGTGTCTTTTTATTTGCTTTCTTCACCTTGAAGAATTTGGGCAACTGTAAAATCTTAGCTTGCTTAGCATGAGCGATCTCCTAAGTCCTGGCGGTGGACAGCAGGTTTGGCCTGGGACTCTCTTCCCTGCCACCTCCCACAGGACAGGGGTCTCTGGGGGGCCGGAGGAGTGGGTCTGGGCTGGTGTGCCCCTTCTGGTGGCATGCGCTTGGTTACAGGCATACAAGTGTCGGATTTCCTGTGAGCCTTTAAGACACTGATACCTGGACCTGTTCCCTGGAGGTTCTGATTCTGTGCTTCTGGGGGACATCCTGGGCATTCACATTTTTTAAAAGCACCCCCAGGTAGTTCTAATCTTAGGCTTGAGAACTACCAAGTTTACACAGTTTTAGCACCCTCAAAAGTACTTTCTCAACCCCACCGAAGCCTGAGTAAAAGCATGTTTAGGTGTTTGTACAACAGCGTGAATATGCTAAACACTGTTGAGCTGGACACTTAAGAATGGCCGAGATGATAGATGGTCTGTGTGTTTTGCCACGATTAAAAATAAAAATAAATGTATAGTGAAACAACATGAAATACATTGAAATATAAAAATAGTAGAAAAAGCATCTTTAGGATACTTAACGATTTTAAATATACAATAGCACAGTCCACCATGGTTTTCTACCATAATGAAATTGTCAAGTATGTTAGCTACTAGCCACATGTGACTATTGAGCACTGGAAGTATGGCGAGCGTGATCAAGGAACTATTAGGCTTTTTTTTTTTTTTTTAAGATTTTATTTATTTGTCAGAGAGAGAGAGAGAAAGAGCACAAGCAGAGGGAGCAGCAGGCAGAGGGAGAAGCAGGCTCCCTGCTGATCAAGGAGCCTAATGTGGGACTCGACCCCAGGACCCTTGAATCATGACCTGAACTGATGGCAGACGCTTAATGACTCAGCCACCCAGGCGTCCCAAGGAACTATTGAGTTTTATTCACTTTTCTTTAAATAGCCGTATGTGGCTAACCTGCCCTGTTGGATAGCGTAGATCTATAACATACCATCTAAGTAAAAACAGTCCTGCACACCTTCTACTCCCTTCTGGCCCCTTCATTGCGTCTAAACCCCTCCTGTGGAAATTCCAGAGCTCCCGCTGACCTTGGCGTGAAAGACATCTGCTTTTCAATCCTGCGGGCAAGTTACTTAATCTCTCAGCCTCCTTTTCCTCTTCTGTACAAGGGTCTAAGAACGTATGCACCTTTGAGGATTCCGAAATCAGGCTGTGCCTGCGAAGTGCTCCACACCGTGCCTTGCCCACTGGCACTGGAATGTTCGCTGCTGTTACTGTTCCAATCACTGTAGTAATTCTTTCCACCACTTCAAGCAAAAGCTACCCCACCCTTGACCTAGCTGTATTTAGAGTTTGCACTGAAGTTGCAGGAAATGGAGGAGTTGAGTTGTTTTTTTCTGGCTAAGTCAATTACTCTTGAGTTCATTATAACCTCATCTGCCTCAGCTGGGCCTATTTGCATTTCTGTTTGCAAACCCACTGTCTATAAAGGGAGAGGAAGGGCTGGGTGCCCAGTGCGGTCCTCAGGGCATCTAATGCTTGAAAAAAAAAAAGTCTTTCAGAGATGTTTACACCAGGGTAAGGGGAGAGGAGCAGCTCTGTAAGGGCTGTCTTTTTCTGTCTTACTCCATTTGAGTTCTCCCTTCTTTTTCTGGAATGACCACCAGGAAAGTAGCCTCGTTTGCCTCTTAGCGGGCCCTGTAGCAGCCTCTTGGCACTGATCTTCTGTCCTTTCCTAGGACTTAACCGTATTTGGGTATTTCCTACCCGCCTACCTGCTGGATGTGTCCCACCTGCCTTACCCTGGGATTCAAGGACCCCACAGTTGGGCCCTAGCTGATTGGTCTGCTGTATGCCTCATGCTCCCCATCCTGGAGTCCCAGGCCTCTTTGAACACACCCTGTGCCCCTCATTCTTGCTGTTTGTCCTGCTTGGAGGACGTTTCTGCATTGTTGTCCACTGAAATCTTTCTCATCCTTCAAGGCCCCACCACAAAGTTATCTCCTCTTTCCACCGCCCCAGGTACCCTTAGGCATTCTTCACATTCTGTGTTGAGTCTCCTGAGTATTACATTCTACCTTACACGGTTGCCGTTGGGCTTTGAAGCCTGGCTCTGCCACTTCCTAGGTAGATTACTCTGGGCGAGTTACTCAGCCTCTTGAGACTTATTTTCTTATCTGTAAAATGGGGGAAATAATACTTCCCTCTGAAACTTGTGGAAACTTCAATGAGAAAGTGTATGTAAAGGGCTTAGGATGAAATAAATGTGAAATAAAATGCTCTCGTGTATCTGAGCTACCCTGGTAGTTTCTAGTGGAGTACCCTGTAATAATGGCACTCAGATGTTTCAGAAAATACAGGAAACCCATAGCTCCACTTTGATAATGGAATAGTGACAATACTGCAGTGCTTTTCAACTTTCAACATATGCATAATTTGAGAGAACACAGTACACATATTCAACAGATATGATGCTGCCCGCACTGTGAGCCAGGTATTGCTGGGGGTGGAGATCTGTGAGTAAGCCAGGTAAAGCCCTCGCCCTAAATTGTTTTGTCTAGAAGAGGAGCAGAGAAGCAGCGGGATCTTAGGAAGGGTCAAGGGGCTTCTCTGTTTGAAGCAGAGATAGGCCCAGCCGACAAGATGCTGTTGGGTGGTTGACTCCCTGCACGGGTGCCTCTAATTTGTCAGCAGAGGGGAGTAGGTGGGGAGCAGGCAGGGTGTTGAGACCTAGGGGTCTGATACGGCCCTCGAAGGTGACAACCATGAGACACATGTTTGTTTTGCTGAAGAAACCCCCTCCCGTCAGGATCGCCCCAGTAACGGCTCTGCACCCCACGTGACTGAGCACAAAACAGGAAGGGGGGATATTTGCAGTAGGAGGCTGGAAATGCTTGAGATTAGTTTCCAGGGAGACCTCAGTTTCACTTCTGAGGCCTGGCTTGCTTGCATCCTCCTGCAGCTGAGCACGGAGTCATTAAGGAAGTCTTTGAGTTTGGTTTAATGGTCGCTCTTTGTTTTGAAGTGATTGTTTACTGAACCTTCAAAGCCAGCTCTCCAGCAGGATGTGATCTTGGGCCTGAATAATTGGATGAGGCACCCCAATAGGAAGCAAGTAGCGGGGAGCAGAGCCAGGAGGAGCTAGCTGGTGGCGAAGCCTTTGGCATCCCAGCACTCAGGAGCTCTGCAAGCTGCCGCTGCAGGGACTGAGGTTGCCTTGCAGCCAGGAGTAGACCTGAAGCAAGGGTCCCCTGGAACCTGGCCTCTTTGATGTGGTGCTGGCCTTAATTAGGGACACCCTAATTAAGTCACTAAGGAGGGAGCTTATTCCTAAAAAAAAAAAAAAAAAAAAAAAAAAAAATTAGCAAGTGTTTTGAGAGCACCTCATGAGGGATTACTTCTCAAAGATTATGCAAGCAATATAAAGTTAGTGGAAGAAAAACTGAGAAATTTCGGTTAAGTAAAAAACAAAACTCACCCGTAACCGCTTGATTACAAAGTGGGTTATGTACACACATTTTAGACAAAGGTTTTCATGCGGCCCACGCTGTGCCAGAAATTTCTTTTTTCACTTAGCTTTTCACTTACATTGCCTTTCCGTGTATGTAATTTTGAGCCATGTCAGTTTTAATGTTGTGTGGTGTTCCATTGTTTGGTGTGTGCACAGTTCATGTATTCAGTTGACCTGTATTTGAGGACCGACCGTATGCTGGGTTCTGTGTTAAGTGCTGGGGGTGCAGCAGTATAGAAAATGGACGCAGTCCTTGCCCCCCTTGGAGCTTACATTCTAGGGCAGTGCAGACAAGCTAAGTCAGTTCTGTATATTAGAAGGATTATGTGCAATGGGGAAAAATAGAGCGGGGGCAGTGTTGTTGTTTTTAAATACCGTGGCTAGGAAAGGCCTCACAGAGCAGCTGACCTTTGAGCAACACTTCAGGAAGTATGTGGATTATCGGAGAAAGAATGTTCCAGGCCAGGGAAGAGCATGTGCGGAAGCCTTAAGGTGGGCACCAGTTCCATACGTTCCATGCTGATTTCATGTTTAGGCTGTGTCCGGTTTTTAACTAATTAGAAGCAATACTGCAATGAGTATATCCTTGTAGCTAGACATTGATTTGCATTGAGAGTTTTGCCTGAAGGCTTTATCCTGTGTCAAAGGTATGTATTTTTCATGGCATTTCAAACATGTTGCCCAATGCCATTCAGAAAGCACGTATCCGTTCATCTTCCCATGTGCGGGTGCTCATCACCAGGGATTATTTCACTAGGAGCTAGACTTGAATATTGGGACAGAGAAATTGCTGAGACCACAGCTCTTTGGGCCTCAGAGGGACGAGATGTCTTACTTGGCGTGGTGATTTTCTTTTCTTTTTTTTTTTTTTAAAGATTTTATGTATTTGAGAGCGAGAGTGAGAGAGCAGACAAGCACAGGGCCCCGCTCAGCAGGGAGCCTGACGTGGGGCCGGATCCCAGGACCTGGGATCATGACCTGAGCCAAAGGCAGATGCTTAACTGACTGAGCCACCCAGGAGCCCCGGTGTGGTGATTTTCAAATCTTGCTGTGTGTGATTTTAGCAAGAAAGTATGAGTGTCCCCTGGGGAGTGTGTTTAATGCAGGTGTCTGGGCCCCCTCCCCAGAGATTTCGATTGTGTAGCTCTGGGGTGGGGCTCAGGCCTCCGCAGTTCTAGCAAACATTCCTAGTGAGTCTCTGGTAGGTTGTGATTATACCAGGAATGGGGCCGGGGGGGGGGGGGGAGTGGGAGCGGTTCTTGGGCCATCAAGGGCCTCCTTTGCAGCTCATGAGGTGAGTAGGAAGACTCTCCCTGCTTCCCTCTCTTGTGTCCCCAAATTACACCCCAAAATGACTCTCATGCTTAAATGCACCATGATCTTCTGTATTCTCTTTCCTTTGCTAATTATTTCTTTTGCAGGGAAAACTGTCTCCCTTCTTTATTTCCTTCCCCTTTGCCAGGAAAACGCCCCTTTGTCCTTAAAGACTTAGGTGAGGCATTACCCCCGCCTCCTTGGAAGCTAGTACTTTGTATCTGGAGTATGGTGTCCTCCGACTGGTCGCTAACACATCCGTGTTCTACCAGCCTGAGTTCCTCAACGCTTTGGCTCCTTATCTCTCTATGGCCTCCACCCGGCTCGTTGCCTGTGTGTAGCAGGTGCTCATTAAATGCCCCAGGGAGGTTGGCTAGCAATGTACGTAGACGCCTGAAAATAGCAGTTGCTGGAATTTATTGAGTCCTAAGTGCCGGTCACCCTTCTAAGCGCCTGTACTATTTCCCTTACCCTCATTACCATCCTTGGAGGTGGGGACTAGCGCGGGTGTCCTTGACACACGAGCACAGGGCAGTTGCGGGTGACTAAGTCACCTAGGCCATCCAGTGGGTAGATGGGAAGTCGGGCAGGCTGACTCTAGCGCCATGCTCTTGACCCCTACATCACACGGGTCCCGTCAGACTCTGGAGTATGGCTGCGCATCAGGGCGCTCCCTCCAGGCGAGGAGAAGGACGTGCCGTGGGAAGACTAAAAGGAGGACCGCAACTGTACAAGTACCCAACACAGTCATTGCCTTTTTTGGCGACGCCCCCGGGGTGTCCTTCCTAGCAGCCTGGGGTGGGGCTTGGGGGTGTGGAGGAGGCACCATTTAGTGGAAGGCAGCAGGGCACCCAAGGGTGTACGACGTGGCGAGGCCGTTGCTCCCCACGGCGGATTTGACAGATTGCTAGAATCCGTTGTGGGGTTGGGTGGAGACAAGTCCGAGAGGGCATTTCCAGGGAGGAGAAGTGGGTGAGTACAGGTGTGCAAGCATGAAATAATGATAACAATACTTGACGTTTTTATGGGGTGTGGAGCTCACCACGTGTTCTGTTCATTATCTCATTGGGATGTTTATACATGGGCATAAACAAATGAAACAGGAGCTTTGGACTCCACATAATTTATTATTTTGGGGGGTGGCTTACATGTACACAGACATCTCTTACTTGCCCTTGGGTGAGAGCAGCCAGCCCCTGTATGAGGGATCGGATACTGAGTCCCCAGGTGTCCAGTTGTGGAGAAGCAATAAGTTTTAGGGGAACCCGTAGGGCAATTTCATTTAATTTTTTATTTTTAAAGATTTTATTTATTTGTTTTACAGAGAGAGAGCGAGAGCATGAGAGGGGGGAGGGTCAGAGGGAGAAGCAGACTCCCCACTGAGCCAGGAGCCCGACTAGGGACTCGATCCCAGAACTCCGGGATCATGACCTGAGCCAAAGGCAGCCGCTTAACCAACTGAGATCCCCGAGCGCCCCTGGGGGCAATTTCATTTTAAAAAGAACTGGGCAAACTGAGGAGCACTACATGATCTGAACTGGGTGTGAGGGCAAACCCTTCTCTGACCTGAGGCAGATTACTTAATCTCCTGGGCCTTATTTTCCCATGGAAAAAGGAAAAGTGTTCAGTTTCCTGTTCTGCCAAGTGCCCGGGCAGGGTTGTCCTGAGAGCCCTTTTTACTCTCAAGGACTATGGAAACATGAGATGGGGCTCTTAATGATGATCGTGAAATACACTTGGACTCTGAGATGGCCCCAGGTGACCCTGGGGGTAGTACAGATTTGGGCAGGGAGAGAGGGAATTTGGGGAAGAAGGAGAGGAGTGGGATTCCATTTTCATAGAAATGGTAGCTCATGGTATGCACCCCAGTTTTTGCAAGAGTGAAACAATGGAACCAGAAGCCTCGTTGTGGCATAGAACAAGGCTGGGGTGCCCAGAGTGGCTTTGTCACATGATGGCCAGCGCTGCCCGGTAGCGCTTTCTGCAGCGGGACACGTCGGGACACGTGTTCTGCACCTCCGTGGCCTAGTACTACAGCCACGGGCCACGTTTGGCTCTTGAGCACTTGAGTGAGGAACTGAATTTTACATTTTGTTTAATCGTAGTGAATTTAAGTCCATGTGGCCAGTGGCTCTTTGGCTGGAAGGCTCAGGGTAGACAAAGGAATGCCTTTTGGCAGAAAATGTAAACAACAACAACAACAATAAAACTTTGAAGGTACAGTTGACACATTTGGTTGGTTCTTCTTTTATTTCAAGTGGCCACCTAGCCAGGGTGTCAGAAAACAGGCATTGTGGGCATAGGACGTCATAGCACTGGAGGAAGAAGACGCCTGATGTCCTTGACTTAATTAGGGTCTTATGGTTACAAATGGAGCAGTTTGTGAGGGGAGGTTGGGTGGAGGGAGCACCTTTTGTGGTTAAATCTTCCTTTTCATAGGCGTATTTATTGCTGGTGAGCTTGGGCAAGTGGGTGAGGGTGGGCGTGTGGAGGAAGCAACCATTGATTATCCCCAAGGCTGTCATCCACTTGATGGACAGGGATAATTAGTGGATTAGGCAGGCCCCAATCAGGGAATAAAAGCGCAGGAATGGTTTTTATGATGGATGGGCTACACAGTGCCTTTCATCCGAGGATCTCGGGAGCCCTTCCTCTTACAGGATGGGGTGGGGAAGGGTGGCTTTGGGGACAAAGCTGTGACAGGCAGGCAGGGGCCCCGTCCTTCATCCTGCACACCCACTTCTGGGAGCGGCAGATTCCTGGCTCATGCTTGTAGAAGAACACGGGGTCCAGGGGCACGCCTGCTCAGATCAGAAGCTTCCTCTGGAAGCTTTGCTTTTCATTTCCCCGAAGTCCACACCGAGGGGTGACCTAAAAGAGGAGGAGCAGGGATGCTGGGGGCGGCATGGCTCATGCCGAGGGGCCTGGTGGCTTGGGGTGGTGACAGCAGCAGCCTGTAGAGATGCTGCAGATAGGCTCTCTGATCTGGTAGAAGCCGATCGGGCCCCGTGTCCATCGAAAACCTGGAGATGTGATCAAGTTACCCATAATCGCACCACTAATGACAGCACCTGTGAACACTGCTGGTTCATTCCTTCCAGACCTTTTTCTACACGAAGGGCTTTTCTTTGTTTTGTGCCTTGTGTTTTCTTTTTCACGTGGTTGAGGATCGCGACCATTTCTGGCTCCCCTGGGGAGCAGTTTTGCAGTTGCAGTCGGGGGGCTGTGGGTTTGGGGAGCCCTTGTACCTCCCTTGGCCTGAGCAGGACCCAGCCTGCCTACTGAGCAGCAGCCTCCTGCAGCCCTGGGGCTGGGCCGGGAGCTGGGGCTATTCATCTTGAGACTTGTACTTCCCAGCGTCAGGGAAGCCCTTGGGCCCCAAAGTCGGTCCTCCATTTCCTTGGCTGCGAAGTAACAGCAGCCCGTGCCTCAGCAGGGGGTGGTGAGCACGGACGGAGTGTGTATCAGGCCGTGCTCCTCCGGGTCCGTGCGCCGGCAGCCTCTGCATCACGTAGGGGAAACAAGCGGCACCCAGGGAATCCGAACCTGCCTTTCTGCAGGGTCCCCAGGTGGTGGACATGGAAGTGAAAGTGTAAGGCCTGCTGATCTATGCCCCTGGCACCAAGCACCTGTTTAGAAACTGGTGACGCTCCACGAATGATGGTGACAGTGATGTCGTCAGGATGGAAAGAGGGGCTTGGGAGGTTAGCCGTCCAGTCGTGTGTGTGCCTGGGACTTGAGTTCTCAGCGGCATGACCACTGGTGAGCCAGCGTCCATCTGGAACCTTTGGGCAGGACCGAGGCCTTCGAGCTGGAACTACACTCCCTGGAGCCAGTGCCTGGTTTATTGTCCTTGTGAGACTTCTCCAGCTCTGGCTCCTCTCACATCGCCCCTTCCCTGACCACAGCTCCTGGCTCCTCCGAGTTCCCTGTGTGGCAGCGTGGGTGTCTGGTTCCCTCAGCTGTCCCCTGAGGTCCCGCTGCCACGGCGGGCTGGGCTGGGAGAGGCAGTTGCTGCATTATTTATGGGGCATCGTTTGCCAGCCGGGCCGATGAGTTACACACAGTTTATTCTTCTGCTCCGTGTGTGGGATGCCATCCTGGGCCTCTGTTTAATACAGAACAAAACAAAGCAAAACAGAACCCCAAGCCAAAACAGCCACAGGCTGGGTCCTGCGCCCTGTGCCCTGTGTCAGGCAAGTGGCCTGTCCAGCCTTCTGGCTGTGGGGAGAGTGGAGGAAGGGGACGGAGAAGAGGAGAGGGACCCTGGGGTGGGGTGGTGTGCCCAGAGCTCAACTTTGCGGGTGGGGGTGGGGAAGCCAACTTGCATATTTGCTTAAGTGGCCCCCAACCTCTTGGGGAGTTGGTAGAGATTGGGTGGGTCTCTTTTCTCAGAAGTGAAAGGCTTCACCACCCACCCCCTCCCTAAGGGACCAGACTGCTGTTAGGTATGTGACCTGTTAGTTTCTCTTGTCACCTAGGTGGCTTGGGAGGTTTTTTTTTTTTTTTTTTAAGATTTTATTTATTTATTTGATAGAGAGGACTAGCAGGCAGAGGCAGAGGGAGAGGGAGAAGCAGGCTTCCTGACGAGCAGAGTGGGGCTCGATCCCAGGACCCCAGGATCATGGCCTGAGCCAAAGGCAGATGCTTAACCAGCTGAGCCACCCAGGCGCCCCGTGGCTTGGGATTGAATGTCACTCACCATCTGCCAGGTCTTTTGCTGCCTTTTTTGTGATTGAACTCTGACCTTGCCCTTGAAGGCTGCTCACAGTCACCTTGTCCACCCTGTCCATGTCCTGCATCTCCCCAGCGTCAGTGTGCCACTCCAGTGTCCCTTGGAGAGAGCCCACTTATGTCCTCTCTGCTTCCCTGTTTTGTGCCAACTGTTGCTCTTACTAGAAATGCTTTTCTTTCCTCCCTCCATTTCTCTGTTCTTGAGCTCACGGTGTATGAGACTCAGGCTCGTAGATGATGAATTGCATGATGTAAGGGTAGTAGGTGCATTCAAGAATGCTTGGAAAGAGGTGACATTAGAGCTAGACTGGTGGTGATGGCTGAATAGGAGTTTTCCAGACGCTTGAATCCTCTTGGAGGTTAGAAGAGAGAATAGCTGTCGGTGGTGGTGTGTGTGGTGTGGGGAGCATGGTGGGCACCCCACCTGGTGGATACAGAAGTGGGGCTTCCCTGCCTGTCTTCAGGGAAGCCCCACCTCTCTTGCTGTAGGAAAAAGGGGGGAGTCCCGCAGTTTGATCAAGGGAGTCCTTTACATGTTTGTAAACAAACTTGTTTTTGGAACAGGAGACTTTTCCTTTCTCTCAAAATCCAGTGTGGTGTGGGTTCTATTTTCAACAAATTGCCTGGGATTGAGAACCTACCCTCGTCTCCAAAGAAGTCAAGGGGTTCCAGGGAGAGGAGACTTTGCCTGTGACTTCGGACTTGGCAGAGCCCCGGTGCCTGGCGCGAGTCTTACCTTCTTTGATTTTGGTCTGTCTGGAGCGTTGTGAAACCTTTATGTGTTCTCTGGTGAACCCCACAGAGGGGTCTGCGTGGAGACTTTTTGACAGCCCCAGGAGTGCGTTCCTGGGGATTTCCTCAAAAGTGAACCAAGCCCAGTCAGAACCAGTGGCCTCGAAGGGAGAGCTTTCTGTGACTTGTTGGTGGGTGGTGCAGATCAGAAAATTAAGGCCTGTGTTGGAATTGTTTTCTGAAAGGGTTCTCAGTGGATACGGCATCTTGAACTGCAGATTTCTTTTGAAACTTCAGTATATTCTCTTTGGCTCAGTCTTAGAGTCTAGAAAATGCCCCGGCTTTTTCTCTTACTTTTAACTCTTCAAGTTTCTTCTCTCTCCTCTCTCACTTCCTCCAAGCTTTTGAATTTTTGTAGTAAATCTACTTTTCAGGTGGGTAGAAACTTTTTTTTTTTTTTTTTTTTTTTTTTTTACCTTGAAAGAAACTTAAAAAAAAAAACTAGATCTAGAGCAATCCAACATCACCTTGCCTTTAACATTTACGCACTTTAAAAAATTCTCAACAAGGAGGTTTTGTCTTCTGTTCTTAGAAGTTTTTTTTTTTTTTTTTTAGAATCCATTAAATTATATATTGCCTAAAACAGGTGGGCCTGACACTCTTTGATAGACTGTCAAATATCATTAAATCAGGAGAGGGCTGCTTTTGGCAGCCTTCTTCTGGCTGAGTGGGTGTTCGTGGGCGGAGAGCTGTGTGCTGCACCCCTTGACTGGAGAGGGGACCCTCCTTTTGTTGCTAATTTGGTAAAGACTGCAATGAGGCTCCCAGTGGTGGGGGCAGATAAGTCATTTTTTTGAAGAGCTTTGAGCAGTTGATTTCCGGCACATTCATGTCGGTCTGAGTACTCCTCCTGCCATGTGCCAGGGAGTGGCGGAGACTAGTCTGACTCCCTGCACCCAGCTGGTTAACTAGCTGTGAGATGCAGCTCGTTCTGTGCTTAGGACTAAGCATGCAGGATTCCAGCCTGGACGGACAGTCTGACTTACAGGCTTTAACATCTGAGCCAGTAGCCTGAGTGAGGTGACAGGGGCCTGCAAAGCCTTGGCTCAATCCTGTCCAATGTTTATTGGACAATGACAGATTGCACTGAGCACTTTTGATGTCTGATCTCTGTTATCCCTCATGCCAACCCCAAGAAGTAGTGACTTATCCCCTTATTTCTTCCCTCCATTCTTTCAGTGTTCAGAGATGTCAGTGTTTAGTAACGGTGAAGGAATTATTTGTCTTTATGGTTCGTCTTTATAAGGAGCTGACCCTGAGAGGTAAAGTGGCTTCCCCCTAATAATGGTGCAGCCATGGCTAGAAATTAGGACTGTGGGCTTCCTGCACAGACCTGTTTTCTTTTTGGCGTGTTCTCATTGAATGTGCCTCACCTTTTTCTTCAATACTCTGGATCATCTCAGATCATCTCATCTGGAACTTCTCTGGGGGCCCATGCAGGAGAGCGGTTGGTGCTGGGGAAAAGAAGGCCCAGCGGTCATGGCCTCCTTTGTGTAGATGAGTGATGCTAGTACCTTTTGGCTAGAAGGTGGTGGTCAGTATGTTTGAACATCTTTAGGTTTTTCCAAAAGCTTCTCATACTTTCTTGGGGATCTGGAAGAGAAGAAAAGATTAGGTGAGGCTGTAATTGGTGGGTTGAACTCTTATGCTCTTAAGGATGTTGATGTCCATGGGGACAGAGATCTCTCGCGGCCAGCCAGAGAACTCTGATCTCAGCCCTTGCCCCTATAATTACTTGGATATAGATGTAGAAAGGGTGTCCATACTTGATGAGAAAATGGTAAATACATTGGGTGTTATAATTGGACTTCTCTACCAGGTCTCGATGGGCCTGGAATGGTAGCCTGAGCCTTCAAGGATTCATTCAACATAAGCTAAACTAAAGTTGTGCTCTTGGGTAGAAGCAGTGCACTGGGGCGCAAAGACGAAGTGGAGGCTGGGTGGCTTAGCAGTGTGCTGACAGGCCCTGTGCGTGGCTACTAGTGTCAGTAGCTCAGGTTGAGCTGCCAGAGCATCTCTGCCAGGAGCCAGTCAGACAGGATGCCTGGCCCGGTGCAGCTTAGCGCCCCGTGGGAGCAAATTGTCGCTTGGGGGAATAAATCCCGAGACCTGCAGTTGGACCAGGCAGGTCTCTGATGCAGAGCTGATCGATGTGCTCTAGTGGCATCAGTGAAACAGGCTTTAGGCTCTGGGCACTTTGTAACTTCATGGTGCTCTTGCTGCTGGGACCTCTAGTCTGATCTTAGAATTAAAAAAATATATATAATGACTATTGTTTTCGTAAAAATGATACTGTTATTTAAAACACACAAAACACAAAACAAAAAAACTATGACCATATGGGAAAATACAAACAAGAAAGCAACACATGGGTCCAAATCTTAGTTTCCAGAAATAGCCCATTTTAATGTTGGTAGACAATTTTCCAGATATCTCTCAGCACATTTTCAGACAGACTTGATAGCTAGAGAGATATAGAAAAAGGCACTTTTATGATAAGATGCAAATCCAAAAATATATTTAATTTTACTTTTATTTAACAGGAGAATTGAAACTTTAGTGAAGTAATACTGAAGAAATTGCTGAACTTCAGATGACTGTTTCATCACCCAAAGAAATTAGTTTCTCAGGCATCCCTTTATTTTATTTTTAAAAAGATTTTATTTATTTATTTGAGAGAGGGAGAGAGCAGGGGGAGGGGCAGAGGGAGAGGGCCAAGCAGACTTCCCGCTGAGCCTGGAGCCCAGTGCGGGGCTCAAGCCTCCCTATAAAGCAGTGGTTCTTTGTTTTTGTTTTTTGTTGTTGTTGTTTTGGTTTTTTTTAACGATTTATTTATTTATTTTAGAGAAAGGGAGAGGGTGCCTGCAAGCAGGGGAGGGGAGAGAGACAGTCCTCAAGCACACTTCCCACTGAGTGCAGAGCCTGACGCGAGGCTCGATCCCAGGACCCCGAGATCCTGACCTGAGCGGAAATCGAGAGTCATACGCTTAACTGACTGAGCCATCCAGGCGCCCCTGTTATTGGCATTTAGTGAACCGAGGTCAGGGATGGTGCAGAGCACCCTACAATGCACAGGACAGCCCCCCACGAAAAAGACCTGTCTGGCCCAAACAGTCAGTAGTGGCAAGGTGGAGACTTTGCACACGAGGGTAAACCGCCAACTCACGGGGCGGCCGATGTTCCATCCCGTCAGTCAGTATTGGAGGCACTTAACATTCTGTCCTGCAAGTACCCCACCCAGGTGTTTAGTCTTAGTTCTGTATGTAAATGGTTCAGTGCCAAACCCTGCTTCTTTGGCCAGGGCTTCTCCTTTTATGGGTTTATTTTGCATCCCCTCTTGCAAGTCTCCTTGGTCTTAATATAAATCGAATGTGTATGTGGAGGGAGGTGTCACGCTCCAGTCTGTTTGCTCCAGTCAGAATGGCACCTGTAGTTTTGAGTTTGTGTCTGAGTACCGTGGTTTAAAGAGGAGCGGGAGATACCTCATCGTGTCCCCAGGACGCTGCCCGGATGTGAAACACCGTCCTGGGTAGGACATGAACCACACTTGGGGAGAGAAGGGAGAGCTGGGGATGAATGTGCTGGTTTTCCTCAGTTCTTTGAAAAGACTTCCACGTGGAGGCTGGGTTGGGCGTCACCCTGAGGGTCCCTAGAAGGTTCAAGCCAGTGCTGCACGGACCTAGAGGACACGGTAGCGGATAGAGGCACTCAGAAGAGGGTGTTGAGTTCCCTGTGAGCTGAAGTGTGCTGGGGATCCGCATGCCATGTCCTATGTAGATGCTGGGTTCAAGCCATCAGCGGGGTGGCTACCCTTACGTAACTTCTCAACCTTGAGATTCTGATCCTTTAGTAATGCTTCCCAGTGGCTGCCAGTCTCTGTCCTGGGGAGGAGTGCAGATCACTCTGGTTCCCTCCTCCCTGCCCGCCGGGAATGAGGGTGGGGAAAAGCCACAGCCATGGGCAGGTGGTTCCCGGTAGAGCCTTGAATGTTCTGCGTATATTGAATTTGGACCCACCATCTGTTACTCAAAAAGTGATCTATCAATGTATGTGTTAGATTCTGCCAAACTTGTTCAAATTGGCGTTTGTAGTATTTACAAGATAACAGGGCCTGAGCACATTCTAAACCCATTTCTGAGCCAATGCATTTATATATAATCTGGGCACCGTATCCTCGACTGCAGAGGAAGAGAGCACACACAGATTGCTCCCTGTGTAATTGGAATTGGGTGTTCTGTTATTGTCTTAATCAGATGTCTATCACAGCATGCCTTACTGATTGATGACTTTGTTTTGTTGTAGGGGAGCTATCCAGTGTGGGAAGATTTCATAAACAAAGCAGGAAAGCTACAGTCCCAGCTTCGGTAAGTAGAGAAGCATGTCATCCCCAGAAAAAATGGCAACATCCTTAGACAGAGGATGGATTAGGATAGATCCAGGGTGCGGATTGAGGTTAATTTTGGAAGCATTACAGATACAGAAGCATGTAGCGGGTTCCCATTTGAGCATTGCCACTTCTTAGCCTTTTTGTCCTGACCCCCGAGTCCCGTATGTAAAACTGAACTCCTATCGGCTCTGCCTTCTTCCACAGGAAGTTTGAGAGTCAAATGAGGTATCATATGTCAGGTAATAATAAGCAACATTTAGGTAATGCTCACTATGTGTGGCATATGTTAACTTAATTGGATCTCACAGCCCCACAGGGGTAAGTACAGTTAGTATCCTCAATTTACTGATGAAAAAACTGAGGCACGGAAAGCTAAGTAACTTGTCCGAAGTCACACAGCTAGTAAATGGCAGAGCAGGGATTTGAACCTGAGTCTGGCTACCTAGTCCATTCTGCTCACTGCCTAGCTTTATAAAGAGTTTACAACTGACTGTTGCTATTGTATAATTCCGTGTGCGTGAAATGTTTAGAAAATGCAGATCTGTGGAGACAGATAACGATTAGTGGTTGCCTGGGACTAGGAAAGGAAAAGGAGATGGAGTACAAATCTTTTGGGGGTGATGGAAATGTGCTAAAATTGGCTTGCGGTAGTGGTTGCAGAATTCTAAGTTTACTAAAAAATTGTTGAATCACACACCCAAAAAGGGTGAATCTTATGGTGTACAAATTATGCCACAATGAAGCTGCTTAAAAAAGCCCAAGATCTAGGGCCGAGCGGCTCTAAGGGGCTATTATTGTTGCCTTGTCTTCTGCGTGCTTGTGTATCATTTGGTATGCAATAGGAAGTTTGTCAGCATCTTCTTGTTACAGCTATATGCTTTTAAATCACTGGGGAGAAGGGTGACCCACATGGTGGGTGCCCCATGAGGGATGGGACATTTTAAAAAGCAGTAATTTTCATGACTCCTGTTCATGGCTTATGGGGGATGACATCAGTTGGTTTGGATATATGGAGGTGGTTTTCCAGAGGACAAAGCAGGTAGGTGTTTCCTAGGATAAAAACCCACGTGGATGATGTGATGCTCTTGGTCCTTTGCCCGTGGATGTCACCGCCCAGAGCTTTAGCCATAAGACTGGACATTCCATGGCTCCCCTGTAGATCATGAGAGAAGAATTCCAGGAGGAAGGATCTTTCCTCTTCCATCCTGTCAGCTTTGTGGGGCCTGGGATTTCTACCCCATGAACCTAGGATTCCCCAAGCTGTGAGTGGTCTTCCAGATGGACAGTTGCCTCGGGCATATAGCCCCTTCTCTGCTTGTCAAATCCTTTACCATTTTGGTGCATAAGAACTTGTACAGACTTAAAAAAAAAAAAAAAAGAGAGAAAGAAAGAAAGAAAAAGGAACTTGTAAAGATTTTCTGCTGGGCCAGCTTCACCCTCCTCTGTTTGAAAGCAGGCCCCTGCGGGGGCCTTCACCAGGGTCACCTTATGAGCTACACCTACCCTCCCATCTCTGCTACTATTCGCATTTATTTCTAACAGTTAGTCTCCATCCTATAGGAGGTCCCTCCTGGAGTAAACCGGAAAAACGTTTCAGTACCCCTCCCCCACCACCCCGTCTCATTTCTTATCTGACCTCATTTAATTGTCTGGCAGCCTTTCAGGGTTGACCAAGGAGAAGATCCTCTCTTCCCCTTTTACCAAAGAGGAAACTAAAACTTAGAGTAATTATTTGTTTAGCATAGCTAATCAGTTACAATGAAACTTAAAGCAATCTTTTTTTAAATTAAAGTTTATTTATTTATTTTAGAAAGAGAGCGTGGGGGAGGGGCATTCGGGAGAGAGAATACTGAAGCAGACTCCCCGTTGAGCACAGAGCCTGACACGGGGCTGAATCCCAGGACTCCTGAGATCATGATCTGAGCCCAAATCAAGAGTCGGCCGCTTAACCGACTGAGCCACCCAGGCGCCCCAACACGTAAAGCAGTCTTATCCCCATTGGTACAAAGAACATTTTATACTTTTTTCCCCCCACAACGTTTAGGCCTCCTGGGGACAGGGACCATTCTTTATTTTGTCAGAGTAGCAGTACCCAGCTGAGAGCCTCCTGCACATGGTTTAGTTTCCATAGTAAAGAAAGGATGAGAAGACTGTAGGAGAGGCGCGTAAGCTTGGAGTGCGCCCGCGGAATCACGCCTCTGTGCTGCCGGTGCGTGCGTGTTGGCTCAGCCCCGGGGGAGAACCAAGATGGCTCATGACAACAGCAGCCAATGAAATAGGACTCAGTGGAGAGTAGTGGTTAAAAGCTCCTAATTCCTCATAGTTGACCACCATTCTCATTTTCAGGGGAGCCCGTGTTGTACGCAAGACACCTCTACAGCTGGCTCATTAAATTGGGATGATCGGCATTGACTTGAATGAGAATCAATCCAGCCATTGTGTGAGATGTTAATCGTCGATCAGAATGAGCTATTTATAAATCCCAGGATGTTTGATAAAGCTAACTTTTCCAGGGTTTGCATTTGATGTCAACTCTTTGAAAAATATGCTTCAGAGTGGCTTTTTTCTTTCGGTTTTGTTCTGTATGTCTTTTTTTTTTTTTTTTTTTTTTTTTTTTTTTTAATTTGAGCAGAATATTTTCTTGCTCTACTCGAAAATATCAGGCCTCATTCTGCAGTTTGGTGCTAAGGCACTGTGGCCTGGGTTTTCCTGGGGACCACTCCCAGCACCTTCCAGAATCTTCTGTGTCAGCTACTGTTGCTGAGGTGTAGGGTCCTTTCTTCAGTTCCATCTTGAACTTCCTTTCTTGTCCTTGTTCTCATGTTCTTCCTTCAACAGTTTTGCATTCTTAGGAATGCTGAGCAAAGACTAGATTCATATGTGAAAAACTTGGAAATGAGCTTATGTGTTCTAGCTGTCACAGCCCTGGTGGGGAGCGGGGCTGACCCTTCACTGGATGACATCTTGGGATCACAGCACTAGGAACCGGTAGACCACAGAGTGCTCAAGAGGATGTGAAGAACTCAAAATAATTTCTAGGACAGCAAATGAGTGCAGTGACTTCTCCCCAGTCTCAAGGAATTCAGAGGATGCAGTCGAGATAGCATTCTAAGGTTGAAAAACTAGTCTCAGTTTCATTATAAGTGGGATTTAGGGGGAAAAGTCACACGGCTGGGATCTTGTCCTGCAGCGGGATGGGCACAGGACTGCATCCTGCCGGGCTGTACCCGTTCCAGTTCCGAGACGAACTGGTGACTTTGAAAGTCACTCTAAACTTGTCTCTGTTTGCCCATCTCTAAATGAATTATTTGAAGCAGAGGCTCTGCTCTCTCTCCAAGATTTCATCTCCCGGTCCATATAGGATGCTGTTTGCCTACTCTAAAATGAATTTCACCTGTACCATTTCTGGTTTTTAATGATGTTTTTCTTTTAGGTTAAAACACCTTCTTTCCTCCTTTGTGAAATTTGGCCCAGTAATTATGTTATGTCATCAGGTGGAACGGGACGGGAAGAATTGCCAGCATTTACTGACCAGCACCCAATGCGCTGGGTATTTTTGGGGGAGAGTGCTCATATGAGAAGGAGAAGTGCTTCCTGAGCAAACGGGGGCCTGCAAAGCCAGTGCCTGCCCACGTCCAGTTGAGTCCTTTCTCCTAGAAGGTCTCATTCCGTTCCCCACAGAGGTGTTAACCCTTTAGCTGTAATGAATTTGCGTGAGACATTCCTCATGCTTTTGTTCTCTGTTTGCATTTTAGGACCACAGTAGTAGCAGCAGCTGCCTTCTTGGACGCCTTTCAGAAAGTGGCTGACATGGCGACCAACACACGTGGTAAGCAGATGGAGGGATGGCTTCCAGCACGAACCGAAGGCAGCATGTGGGCTCTTACCCTTGGGTTGCTTCATGAGGAGCTAGAGCTGAAGTGATCAGAGCTTAGCTGACTCATGGTTTTAACTTCCTAGAAAACTCTGTGGGGTTCCACATATTAGAAGTTGCAGATAGTCCTCCAGATAACGAAGCACATGAGAGGAGGAGTGAAAAGTAGAGAAAAGGAGGCACAGTTTGTGCGGGGTCAGGGGGGCTTGATGTGTGATGTGGATCAGTTTTAGTGGCATGCGGGTTGCAGAGCCTGGGACCGTGTGTTTGGTTGTAGTTCCTCTCTCCTCACATGGGTTGTCCTCAGATTTTCGTTATTCCCTTGTGGAGAGGGAAGCTGTGAGAATGATCCAACAGACCATTTTTCTGCAAGGACCCCTTGTGTAAGTTGTGTCCTATTGTGTTGTATCTGTGTGTCTCCCGCATTTGACTGCAAACCCCTTGAGACTATGACGTATTCATGTCGGAACTCCCCCAGAATAGTGCCTAGGACAAAGCAGGTGTTCAGAAGTAGGTTTATTAAATCGGTGAACAAAGGGAAATCTTGTGCAACTTTTTAATAGTTTCAGTGACTATAATGAGAACATGTGAGAGGTATAAAGAAGCTCCGGTATCCACCACCATTGTCAGAAAGACAACATCACCCATAACGTGGAGACCTCTGTTCGAAGGGGGGGGTGCTTTCCTTTTCATTCCCAGGCAGGGAAGCTCTCCTGCCTTTTTTTTTTTTCTTTTTTCTTTTTTTTTTGCCTTATTTTTCTGGGTCAGCCTGTATACTGTCTGTTCATCGTCATGGTAACATTGGAAAACATGGGTGTTGGGGGTGGGCATTGGGGGGTTGTTGCTCTCAGTCATGTGAAGGTTTAGCTTCTTGGAAACACACGATGGCTACCTCCAGCGGGTTTCAGTTGGTACCCCTTTACCTTCAGTGCCTAATTAAATATTCAAATGAATTTGCAGTGAGGACACTTCTCATTTGTTCAAGAAACTTGAGAACTGCTAATATTTTAGGTACTATTATGGGACCACAAAAATCAATAGATTATTTATTCTCCTTGTCCTGGAGGGGCCTGCAATCAAGTGGGGGGCGGAGAGTAGATGTGCAAATAGAGAATTTCGGGATGGAAGTAATATGTGTGGTACAGTAATAGTGCTGGAACAGCGTGCTTGGGGAATATAGAAAAGTGAGTAATTAGCTCAGCTCAGGGAGTCGAGGTTCTCCCAGGGGAGGTTATATTTCCCGTTATTTCCAAGATGCCAACGGTGTTTCGAAAGGTTCCCTAGGAGAATGTGATGGAGACACGAAAGCAATGGTTGGAAGGACTTGATCTGGTCTGTCAGCTTGATATCGGTCTTAACTCTTATCTTTTCTTAATCCCTTAAAAAATTCTTCCATAGTCGACATGTGTCCATTGTACTCTTCTTACTTGGATATTCTGAAGATTCTGTAACATTTAAGCCAACAATCACCACTGTTAGTGTTTTTGAGTCTGCTTTCAAATATCGTCTTCTGCTTCAAAAGCCTCTGGAACTGGTCTTGTCAGTCACGTTGATGTCTTTCTAGAAGAGCCACCAGAATGTGTCTTCCTTAAAAGAATGGCTCTACTATTTGAAAGGACAGAGATTGCTGGTGTTGCATTTTTGAGACTCTGTGATTCTTAATAAGTTTTTTGTATTTTCATATTTAATTATTGATGGGGCCCTCAAGACGGAGAAGAGCAGCATCCCCCCGAGTTCCCATAATTGCCGGCAGCAGGAAATGGGGTTTCTGCAGAGGCTGCTCCCCGGAGTGGCTCTCGGTGGGAAACCGGAGGGCCTGCAAGTCTCATGGCTGCAGGGAGGAAAAACAGAGCAACCGTCTGTGGGAAAAGAAACCAGAATAGCCTCTCTGTGACGGTGACGGAGGTAGAGTCGCAGCTTGGAGGTGAAGTGTTTGACAAAAGACAAATAATGCCCCAGTGAACAGACCCCCGCTTTGAGGTATTTTTAAACCACTTGATTTCAGGTCATTTTTAGCGATGCCAGAATAACTTCACATCTCGCGATCTCTAGAAATCCCTCTGCATTGGGGTAAAAAGAACTTTCTCTTGAGTGTGAGCGCTTTCACATGACCTAGAAAGGGTACGGTTGATACAAAGAAGGTATATTTTATGGAGGTGATAAGAGAGAAACCATGAAGGCGCTTCTCCAGTGGTCAACAAGCACCAGACGTGATTTTTATTAAGTTATTTTTAACTTAAAAATGGAAAAACCTAGACCATGCGCTTTTGTTTAAACAATTCACATAACAAAGTCTGTAAAGTAAAATCCACCCTCCCCGTGCCCCCTGGCGGGGATTGGGCTGAGCGTCATTTGTAGACTTTTTTGCGTATATGAACACATCTGGGAGGAAGAAAGCTGGTTGCAGAATGACGTGTAGAAAGGTACATGGAGTAAAGTGCTTCTGGATGATGTAAAGGTAGCCCGAAAGGAACACATTCCCATGCTTTTACTCCACGGTATGTTATAATTTCCTTTCCACGTTCATACCTGTGGATCTGTCTCATTCTTTCTAGCGTCCAAACAGAATTTCATTGTCTGGATACAGCACAGTTCTAGCATTCTGCTGTGGATGGAAATTTAGGATATCTCCCATTTATTTGCTGTTACAAGGCACGCAGCAGTTAATGCCCATGTATACATCCTTTGGGAGATCAGGGTGTAATCTGTTTTTAATAGTGTGTGCATCTCCACGGAAACAGTGTGTAGAAAATGCTTCAAACTCTTGGTCAGCGGCAAATCTATTTGGACGTAAGGTCATTAAAGGCTGCGACTCTATATGGTTTGCAGTTCGGTATCTACCTTCTGCAAAAGTCCAGTTTTTTGTTTGTTTGTTTTTTCGCTTAGAATTTTTGGATGTATTTTTTGAGTCCTTCTTGCTCAGAGTGACAGAAGGCAATTTAAGTGCATCTCTTTGGGGCAGGCATCCAGAATCTCAAGTTAGCATGTCTCTGGTTTCCAAAATATTAGCATTCCATATTGTCTCCCAAAGCTCTGAAATTCCTTTGTCCTTTTTAGCTAATATTTTACATTAGCTATTAATACAATTTATTTAGGAAAAACTTTTTTTTTTTAAATAATTTTTATTTTGTTATATTAGTTACCATACAGTACATCCCCAGTTAGGAAAAACTTTTAAAGCTGTTCACTATAAGAGCAACATTAGTGTAGTCATTATATAACTTGTTAAATAGGATGTGGAAATATGTTAGAACTGTTTTTTGTTCATTATACAAATGCGTGTAAGTTGCTATTATAATGTGTGTATTTAGATTAATAATTAAACCATAATGGAATTTAAGAGTTTATTAGCACCATAATCCATAGTACAGTTTCATATTTTGTTGGTTGTGCATTCTGGAATGAATATACAGTTTGCAATTAGCATGAAAGTACACCTTTTCCCATATTACTAGCCACAAAGAATTAGTGTTTAGGCATTTGCTATGCGTGGAACGCCAGACTTTATGGAGCAGAGACCCCATCTTCTTTGTACCCATGATGGACCAGCAAACGACCTGTCATTGGAGTTGGGAAATGTTGCAGTTGTCTGAGTTACTTAAAAAAAAAGAAAGAGAAAAAGAAAAAGAGAAAAGACTAAGGGGCTTGAAGTGGAGGGCTTCTCTGCTCTGGATAGCAGAGGCACCTTTTGGGGAAGAGCGTTCCTGCACCTGTGAGCACGTCCTTGCACACTGGGCCCTGCTCCCTGTTTCACTGGAAGGCAGGGGTACTGAGCTGATGAAACCCTCCACCTTAGTCAGCACTGGCCCTTCGCACCACTGCATTGTTTGCTTGTGTCAGCAAGGGCCTTTGAAGAGCATAATGCTGTGTGACTTTCATTTCTGGCTGCCTCTGTGTGCCTGTGTAATTACTTTATAGCTTTGAAAAATCATCTCAGGGTTGTTTAGATAATGATACACCAAACCCAGAGTGAGGAATTTAAGATTTTATGAAGAAAGGAAATGGCTCCCCAGCCGATCATCTTTAATGTCCAGGAGCCTTTGTACATCACTTTAAAAAAGTAGGCATGGTTTCAATGTTGGAAATCATGATAGCTAACCTTTATTGAATAGTAAAGCGGGCCGGGCTCTGTTCTAAGAGCATCACCTATTCTGAATCTGTTCTCACAACGTGGATACGTGCTCATTATCTCCATTTTAGGTGATGAAGTCAGGGTAAAGAGAACTTACCTAAACCAAGGTTAATGGCCAGTAAGTGGTAAAAGGAATCTGGCCCAGAGCCTAGATTTTAACATTAAGTTACGATTCCTTATGTAAGGAGCTCCTGGATTTAGTATAAGCTTATATTTGCTTTTAAAGTTACTTGATCCTGAATGCATTAAAAGATCTATGTAGCACCTCGGAGTAATCTAGATTGGGAGCTGTGATGCCTGGGTTTGTCTTCTTGTTTTGCCAACTATGTAGCCCTGAGTAAATTACAACAGCCAACTGCCCTACCCCCTGCCCCTTATCCAAGGGGTATACTATCCAAGACCCTCAGTAGATGCCTGAAACTGGGGATTGTCCTGAACCCTAAACATACTGTTTTTTCCTATATATATATACTTATGATAAAGTTTAATTTATAAATTAGGCTCAATAAGAGATTAACAACAAAAAGTAATAATAAAGTAGACCAATCATAACAATATGCTATAATAATTATTTGAATGTGGTCTTTCTGTCTCTCAAAATATCTTCTTGTCCCATACTTCTTGTAATGATGCGAGATGATAAAATGCCTACGTGATGAGACGAAGTGAGGGGAATGACGAAGGCACTATGACATAGCATTGGGCTCTTCCGACAACTTGTCGGAAGGAGGGTCAGCGGCTTCCAGACCACAGTTGGCTGTGGGAAGCTGATACTGCAGAAAGCAAAACCACGGATAAGGAGGGACTACTGTATATTTCACTTTTCTGGGCTTTAATTTCCCCAACTCTAAAAGGGGTTTTCCCAGGACACAGAGTCCTAGATGATCACGAGGAACCTTTCTCGGCTCTTATATTCTATGATTTGAAAAATCTCATTTGGCCCTATTAAGTCCATAAAATATGAATGAAGTTGGACATCCAAATTCTCTCCCCTAGGTTATCTTTAGACTTTCCAATTTTTGCCCTGGAGACAAAGGAAGTGGAGGGAGCAACATTAAGCATAGGATAACGGAGAGAGGGAGGGTTAGAAAAGAAAAATAAAGCCCCCCCCCAGACCTGCAGTATGCGCTTGAGGAGGGCAGGTGGAAACTGGAATGTTTAGGACCACCATGGAGGTCCAGACGGCCAGAGGCGTGCTTTATTCAGCATGTCTGGATTGCTGAGGTTCTGTGCACTGGTGAAGAAAGTCTCTGTGGCTTACGTTGGATAAAGCAGTAGTGGTTCTTGCAAATAGTGATGTGTTTTTAGTATATGTTACGTATTTTTAGTATACAGTTTGTTAAATGCCATGGTCTCCAAATCTGGCTGCGTGGATCATAATCACTCAGGAAGTTGGTTTTAAAAATGCAGATTTCATACAGAGGGGAGGGGGGTGGGGGAATGGGATAGACCGGTGATGGGTAGTAAGGAGGGCACATATTGCATGGTGCACTGGGTGTTATACACAACTAATGAATCATCGAGCCTTGCATCGGAAACCGGGGATGTACTGTATGGTGACTAACATAATATAATAAAAAATCATTATTAAAATAAAAAAAAAATAAAATAAAAATGCAGATTTCAGGGGCTCCTGGGTGGCTCAATTGGTGAGGCCTCTGCCTTCGGCTCAGGTCATTATCCCAGGGTCTTGGGATCGAGCCCCTCGTGGGGCTCACATGCTCAGCAGGGAGCCTGCTTCTTCCTCTGTCCCTCTCCCCCGACTCCTGTGCTCTCTTGCTTGCTCGCTCTCCCTCTCGCTCACACTGCTCTCTCTTTCAAATAAAGAAAATCTTTAAAAAAAAATACAGATTTCATGGCCCTGCCTTATATCTGTGGAATCAGATGGGTGTGGGTAGGACCGGGGAATCTCAGATTTTTAAAAATTCCTTGGGAGATTTTACTCCCTGGTGAGCTTTGTGCCTCTTGCCATAAGCCACCTGTCCAGCAGCATCTCCCCCAGTGGCTGGCAGTTCCACCCGTAAAGAAATGTTCCTGGCTCCCTGAAACCCTTAAATCCTTTGATCCCTGTCTGCTTGCATGTGTGTGCATTCCAGACCTGGAATGTCCTTCTCCCTCCAACCCCTGTCCACCTCCTTGAGATGTTCGAGGATTTGCTGCTTGTTTACCAAGAGCCAGGTTAACAGTCACATCACCGATGATACCGATGATGACCAAAGTAGAGGGAGATTTCAGGCCTCAGGGCCTCTGTGGCACGTTCTTCTGCCAGTGCAAGTGTGGGGCTCACTGTGTCATCTCCGGCCCCCTACTAGAATGCAGGCCCCTCCAGGACAGGCCTGTATCCTGCTCCTCTCTGAGGAGCCTGGGCACCTAGATGCTCAGTGTCTGGCATTTGACAAAGTGCAGACAATGTTTGACGAATGAATGACTGAGCGCAGACAGCAGTGAGCACACTCGCGTGGCCCTCAGTGGATCTGGGTGAGGAAGCCTGTCATCCCCGGGGGCAGGAAGCTGCTGGGATAGGATCTTGGTCGGATTCCACATGGGGGTTCAGAATTCATATTTTGGCGACCCCCTCCCTGAGGTCCAGTCTGATGTGGAATGTGTAACTTCATACTTCTTGTAGCTGAAGAGGGCCGAGCAATTCCATGATGCAGTCACAGGAAGGGGCAGGTGGGTGAATGGCTGGGCCCAGGGAAGAGAGGGAACCTTCCCTTCTCGGGTTGGAGGTGCTCAGAAACTGTTCCGAGAGGCAGCCAGACCGGTTTTGTTTGCCCCCGAGTTTTATTTTAACTAGGTGGTTTGAGATTTCACTGGCCCTTAACTTCAGGATTGACTTTGGTGTTCAGGTCAGACTCAGAGCCTTATGATTTCTACCTAGGAAGCTCCTCAGCCACAAACTGGGGGAAAAATTAATTATTTAAAAAAATCATCAATAAGGCCCTTCTCACAGGCCTGGAGCTGAATATTGTTTGAATATGACGTTAAAGGAATGCCGACAAATTCATTCCCTGATTCAAAATGAAAAGGTCTGGTGGTAGAACATGAACGGTTATTTTAGGTTATTGTCTTTGGGATTTTATTGCCTTTAGGAAAAGAGAGAACTTAAAAGTCTTTGGGAAACAAGCTCAGTTGTGATTTTTCTTTAAGAGCTTAGCTTGTTTTGAAAAATTCAAGGGTCGCGTATTAATTTTTCTGATGATCTTATTCTGAGGATTTACCAGATAATAGGAGAAAAAGGAGTCTAGCATAAAGCATCTTCTGGGGCCTGGAGAAGGAGTTTTATGAAAACGTGGCAGGGGTTAATTTTGCTTAGAGCCTGTATATAGCCATAGTAGGGGCACCTTGGCTCTGATTTCCTGGAGCCTGGCACATTTTAGGTGCTCAGAAAACAGTTGCTGATGTATTAAAAATTTTTTTCTTAAGTGAAACACTTCCTAGCTTGCAGGGTGGATGGACCAGCAGCTATATTCTCTCATATTTTTAAACACGAGTCTAGGTATGCTGGATGGAAGATGACCTAGAAACTCTCCATTGCTTTTCATTTTCAGGGTTTTGAACCTGACTTCTTGGTTTTGATTCCCATGAATTATGCTGAGGAAGCCCTAAGCAAATTGTGCCCCGCTGGTGGTTACATTTTGAAAAGTCTCACTGCTATGATGTTGGCGGGTGTGGGGAGTGAGAACAGAGCTATGAAGAATAGGAACATTTGTATTTGGTGCAAGTGGGAAATTGGCCGGGCAAAGACAAAGTCACCTTTTCTCTCGCATTTCTTTTTTGTTTGTTTTCCCTTTAATTTACAGGCCCGGTGCCAGGACTTGACAGGTGCCGTGTATGCCATGGAGTCATGGCCCTGTGGAGCTTTTAGTTGGGGCCAGGCTGGTTGGTGAAATGCTGGAAATGTTCCATATTTTCACTGTCCAGTATGGTAGTTACTTGCCACGTGTGGTTTCTGAGCACGTGAAATGTGGCTGGTGTACCTGAGGAACTGAATTTCTAATTTTTTAAAATTTTAATTAATTTTAATTATATATAACTTACAACTTTGCTGAGGACTGTGCTATCCCACAATCTGGGAGAGCAGCTTCAGGAATTTCCATCAGCTTCTCAAGCCACTCCGTACTGAAATGTGTACGTGTGGAGGAGTATGTATCCATCTATGTTTGTATTTAATACCTATCATAGTCTCAATCTTACGTGAAGTACAAATAAAAAATTTGTAAGTTGTTGCTTTTTATGATAATATTTAACCTAACTAAAAAGTGTGTGCCTATTATGTAAACCCCTTCGGGATATAAATTCTCATCTCCTAGAGAGATTTTACAGTTGTCTTTGACTTACAAAGGGGTGACATAAAAAAACACAATGTCTTTTTAAGTGGGTTCATAAATGCATATCCTGCTTGTGGGTTTCACTATTTTGATGCTTTTCCACTCTGATAGACCTTGAGTCATTTTAACTCATTACCGCGATACATTTAATCCTACACATTCTGCTTGGGCTAACACAACCTTTTAAAAATGGCCCTATGGGAGGGGTGCCTGGGTGGTGCAGTCATTTAAGCGTCCAACTCTTGATTTCGGCTCAGGTCATGATCTCAGGGTCCTGGAATCGAGCCCTGTATTGGGCTCTGTGCTCAGTGGGGAGTCAGCTTGAGGATTCTCTCTCCCTCTCCCCCACTTCCTGCTCATGCTGTCTCTCTCTCAAATAAATAAATCCAAAAAAAAAAAAAAAAAAAAGGCACTATGGTGTGCCTGGGTGGCTCAGTCGGTTGAGCCTCTGACTCTTGGTTTTGGCTTAGGTCATGATCTGAGGGTTCTGGGATTGACCCCCTCATTGGGCTTTGCACTCCGAGGGGATTCTGAGGATTCTCTCTGTCCTTCTGCCCCTCCCCCTGCTCACATGCCTGCAATCTTTCTCTCTCTCTCAAATATATCTTAAAAAAAAATAATAAAAGTGGCCCTATGAATGTGAAGTTTGTCTTACCATTTTCCATTTTTTAAGAGTGATTATATTTTGGTTTGCTTGATACGAAATTCAGGCTTGGTGTTGAGTCTAGGATAGTAAGGAGGCATGTGTATTTTAAACTTTTTTTTTTTCTTTTGCAAACCATGCTGTAGGTAAGGACAAGAAATAAAGGAATTCATATGCTTATTAAGTATCTTTATTTTATAAATTTTAAAAAATGAATCTTCCCTCCCCCCCCTTTTTTTGGTTGTAGGAGTTTGGAGGTGGGCGCTAATATATTCAGTTATTTTGGTGGACAAATTTGTATATCCCAGGAGATTGGGATCATGAACCAGGCATTACTGGTGATACAATGAAATCCCTCCTTTCTGATCCCATTGATCTTTTCTCGATGTTAAAACTGATGCTTGACAGCAGTACCATTCCCCACTCTTACAAGTGGCCTTTTCTTCTTGATGTTTGGGTGGGTCACAACAGTTGCCAAAGACAAGCCACCTTCACTGTGCTTAGCCAGCGTCCTGCCTGTGCGGTGTTTGGCTTTTCACCGTCTTCCCGAAATGACCCTTGAAACAGCGGTTATTGTGCGTTGGCCTGAAAGGCACTAACATGAGTCCCACTTGAATGTAAGCATATCGTGGGTGTCCGGAGCCCGATGTCCCCAGAATCTGAAATCCCGTAATAGGGAGAGCTGGGGATGTCCGAATTCTGCACCAGAGCCCGTGTGTCCTGCTGAGGCTTGTCCTCCCGCTAACCCAAGAGCGGCATCTGTTCGTGTCCCTTTCAGTGGTGTCACCCTATTTGGCCCCAGTGTCTTTTCCTAGATGATGCTGGAATATAATGTGCACTGTTCTCTGTCTAATCTCAGCAGCCTTAATAAATGCCGGGGAATGACACGGCAGCGGCGGCAGCGGCAAGGGCGGCGGTGGGGAGGAAGGTCCAGGCACAGAGAGGATGTGTGTTTTTACGGGTGACTGGGTCGATCTGTGCAGCGTCGTTATTTGTGTCATTAGGCAGTTTACATAATGAAGTGGTTTGCTCAGCAGTTCCATCCTTCCAGCTTGTCCGGCTGTCTGCATTTTGTACACAAGCCGTGAGGATTCTCTCCCCGTTCTCCCTCCCTCCTCTCCATCCTGATTCTTTCCCTTTGCTCTTTGTTTTGGCTTAATAACTAATACTCCAGCCCATCCTGCTGTTGCACACAAACGTGTTGTTGTTACCTTGGTAACATACGGATTAGCATTCATGGGAGGATGCCATTATTGTAGTTCATACAGATGAGGCAAGTTGTTGTTTTTTTTGCAACTATGTTTTCTTGTGAAAGATCATTTGCTCTAGAGTCCTGAACTTGGTCTGGTCTGCCCACCTCAGATAAAAGTAACGGTTTGGAATGTAAATGTGAACTTGAAGACCCTTGAAATTGTCAAAACTAATATTCTCTTCTCTGCTCCCTCTGATAAAGCCCTAGCCTAAAACTTGCACGAGATATGAAAACGCCTCTGAATGAACGTGATCACTTTGACTGCACATGTGTGCTCTGCTGGAGGGAAAAAAATAGGATGTTGAGAAATAGCTCTGAGAATGCAGACTACTCAAAAGGGTATTCTTCTGTCACAAAAATCTGGCAGTGAGTCCTTCTGATACATTTTAAAGAAATTCTATTTTTATGCACTTCTTTTAGAAACCTATCTGTGGCCTGAAGTGAGAATGATCTGGAGGGTTTTTTTGTTTTTTTTGTTGTTGTTGTTTTTAACCTAAGCCTGTGGTCTTTTATTTTTAGGATGGCACCAGGTTTTTCTTATAGACCACCTAGTGTCTGGTGCAACCTTTTCATTTTTAGGGGGTGAAGTTGCTTGCCCAAGGCCACTCAGTTCGAAGGGACTCAAGGGGGGATCATCCTGCTAGCGCAGCGCCTTCTCCATCGTGGTTTCCCCCGAAAGCTGCACGGTGAACCGCTTGTTCACTTTGTCCCTTGGTTTAATGCTGAGGATATTCAAGGGGAAAATAACATGAGCTGTGGAAAAAAAACAAAACAACTCTTCTGTGCTTTTAGTCGATTATTTGTAAGGATTTTTGTTTGCTTATTTCTGCAGGATCCTTGGTCAACTGGTTTTCCAAAGCCATTTCCCACTTCTATTTCGGTCCGTCGTTTTTCTTTGGAAGATGCTTTTGTTTTCTTTTAGCTCTGTGTCTTTTGGGGTGGAGGGCAGCTGTTTTGCTTCAATTTGGAGCAAAAATATGTTGTTATATTTGACATAAGCATATTTATCGATGAGAGTAACGAGATTTCTTTCCTCTGCATTGTCTTCGTTTTGCAAACCTATCTCCATCCACGCGTGTGCACGTACACACATGCGCACACATACACGCGCACACAATATGTTTTTTGATTCCCAAACGTTTAGAATTGCCACGGGACTCTTATTTCTAGTAAAAGATAGTGCTGTGGAAATCTGCAGCATTTCCTGCTGTGTGTGCCAGGGCCCAGGGACCCTGGTTGCCATGGAAACTAATATCCAGCCGCTGGGTGGTACTTTCCTTTCGAGCTGCATTTGAGCGCATTTCACAGTTCCATACAATGCTGCTGCTTCTCCCTTTAAAATGGGAGGGGGGGAGGTGAATGATTACAAATTAAAAAAAAAATGCTATTTCTGCGAAGGCAGAAAGAGACCTTAATGTGCACCCTTTTCATGTGAGTGAGTGTCAGTAGTAGGCCAGCACCGTCACCCAAAGGTGGCCAGAGGTATCTGATAAAATACAGAACAATTTTGGAAGAGGTGGTGAAAGTGGAACCCTTACCCTAAGCCGGGGATCTGTAGGCTTCTCTCTGGGAATGAGGGGCAGGCCGGGCTAACGTGGCCTTTCATTCTATTGACTCTGGCTGAGTCCATTTGGTTTGTCCGAAGGGCTTGAGAGCAGACAAAAGACCTTCAGCTTTCCGCATGTTCCCTGCCCCGCCCCCCTTCCTGCGTTTCCTGACCCCTCTCAGAACCTGCCCAGAGAACCAGATCAGAGAGCCTGGAGAGCTCGCCTGAATTTTAGCCCTGGATTTGCCAGTTGAGCACGTGGCTGCCATCTGTGCTCCTTGAAAGGCGGATGCTGATGTTGAGAGCGATCCTTCATTTGGATAATGCAGTTTAAAGCCAAGTGCAGGATGTGTTGCTTGTACAAGAACCGGAAGGACTCATGAGCCCTGTGAACACACCCCCTGAACTCCCAGTGGTGTTAGGTGGCCCGTCGGTCACTGGCCACAGGTGGGCCGACAGCACATCCTTGAGGGAGGTGGCAGATACCCAGCCCCAGGTTCCCACTGCCCGTGCGCGTCTGCTTCGAACAGTCCCTTCGAACTGGCATGAGATTGAGGGAGGGTAAGATGGGCCCCAGCCTTGTTCAGATGGACGCCTAGGGCTCTGACACTTGTTTTTCCAAATGTGTACAAAGCAAATGCCGGGAGCGGATCAGAAACAGTGGGACAGCCCAGGGCCTTTGCCCGTCACAGGTGGTGGGGATCTCAGTCCGGTGGCCTTGAGGATTCACTGAGGGCGCTCTACCTGTTGAGGCTCTCAGCTAGCCCTTCAGCTGCTTTATCTTGAGGTGGTAGCCACCCCATTTTGCAAACAAGGGAAACCAGCTTGGTGACTTGCAGTGACTTGGTTAAAACGTCATACAACTTTGAAGCCGCAGAGCCGCCTGGAGTGTGTGTCTGCTCTGCGTGACCCAGTCCCACATTCTTTCCACCTGAGAGATGAGTTGTATATACAGAACCAGCTCGGGATTAGACCAGCGTTCCTTCATCTTGGCACCACTGACGTGTTGGGCTGGGTAATTCTTTGTTGTGATCCCTGTGCATTGTGGGATGTGTGGCAGCATTCCTGGTCTGTCCCCCAGCTGTGAAAACTGAAAATATCTCTCGACATTGCCCAATGTCCCTTGGGGTTAAAACAGTCCCTTTGAGACCCTCAGAACTAGACCCTTCAGGTATTTTCATATGGCAGTTTGATGGAACCATGGCTGTGCCTTTTCTTGGCGGAGTTTTAAGTTCTTTATAACTGTGTTTTGATTTTGGAAATCTGACAGTTCATGCAATTGTTTCGTCTGAGAAACGACCACTGTGCTAAGTCTTGGATGATAAAACTTTGTGAAGAGTCCACATCTTACCAAAAGATTGTTCCTTTTTAGCAGAAGGTCATTTCCCAGTGTGAAAATATGCATAGTATTTTTAAAAGATTAAGTTGAATAAGAACGGTGATGGAGATGAACGGAGGGTTTTCCTTCCCACTGGGCTGGCTTCCTTCACGGAGAGGTGGCTTGGCCGAGGCAGAGCCTATCTCAGGAGGCTGGCTTGAGGTCGGTGCTGCCCGGTCACAGCTGGGTGGCCTTGGGGGGTCAGTCTGATCAGACACACCTCAGCTTTCTTGTCTATTGGAGGACAGTCGGGTTGGCCATATCTGCCTGTCAGGGTGATTGCAGAGCTCGCATGATGCTGTGGCCCTGAAAGCCCCCACCAGCTATGACACAAGGTCATGTGCTCCTATGTCACATAATTTCTGAGGGTCCTGCCCACGTCAGAGAGGTGGCTTCTTGGCTTCTTCTTAGACACCAATGCTCATGTCTGATTCCACCATTGCTTTCCCTATCTCCTACCTCTCTGTCTCCAACCTCTGCCTACGCCTCTGGATCTCTTTACAAAGTCTCTGATTTTCCTCTGAGAGACTTCTGACATTTTAAAATTCCCCTTTATTCTCTGGGCTCTGTTATTATTTTGTTTATTACTATTACAGTTTATTTTTTTGTTTACAAATGAGTATTTGCATATTATAAATATTACATGTGATTATAATATTTTGCTATTAGATTTGGGGTATTGTCATGGTAACTTGAATGAATTTTTATTTTTTTAATGTTTTATTTTTTATTTTTTCAAGCTTATTTGAAGTATGATTGACAAATGAAAACTATATATTTAGGTTGTGATTTTTTTAAGGTGTACATCGTGATGATTTCACGAAAGCATTAACTTAGACATTGTGAAGTGATGCCCACCATTAAGTTAATTAACAAACCCATCACCTGACATGGTTACCATTTTTAAAAAAATGAATTTCGAGATTCGTAGTTGCTCCTCGCATGCCCCCAGTCTGGAAAATCTGTCGCCTTCCCCGACTTGGCGTTCACTTGGAATCTTCCTTTCCTTCCCTCATGCAGACCCTGGCTGATCCTCTAAGGTTGCTCTCAGGCGGTTTCCCCTCTGGAAAGCCTTTTCTTGGTCCTCAGGTGGGTTAGAGACTGCCCTGCTTTGCTCCAAGCCCAGAACCTGGGCTCCACCTGCCCATCACTGTTCCCTTATGAACTTCTGAGCTTCTTCAAGGCAAGGACTCATTCCTTGATTACACTAGTGAGCAGGCTGGTGTGCCCTGTTTTTTCTTTTTTTCTTAATTGAGATGAAGTTCATATAACATAAAACTGTTTTAAAGCAAATAGTTTGGTGGCATTTCATTTATTCACAGTGTTGTAGAACTGTTGCCTCTGTCTAGTTCCAAAGCATTTTTTATCCCCTCAAATTAAACCCTGCACCCAGGGTGATGGAAAAATTGTGGTGGTGGTGATGGATGAATGGATGGCAAATATACTGTAACGCCATTCAACTCTACATTTAAAATGGTTATCATGTTGGGGCTCCTGGGTGGCTCAGTCAGTTAAGCAACTGCCTTTGGCTCAGGTCATGATCCCGGGATCCTGGGATCGAGCCCCACATTGGGCTGTCTGCTCAACGGGGAGTCTGTTTCTCCTTCTCTCTCTGCCGCTCCCCCTGCTTGTGCGCTCTCTCTCTCCCTCTCAAATAAATAAATAAAAACTTTTTAAAAAATGATTGTAATGCACAGAGGATTTTTAGGACAGTAAAGAATACTCTTGTGTCATACCATACTGATGGATACGTGACATTATACACTTGTCCAAGTTCACAGAATGTACAACACCAAGGACGAACCCTAATATAAACTGTGCACTTTGGGTGATAATGATGTACCAGAGTCAATTCATCAGTTATAACACATATACCACTCTGGTGGGGGATATTGATAATGGGAGGCTGTGCATTTGTGGTGATAAGGGCATATATGGGAAATCTGTCCCTTCTCCATTTTGCTATGAACCTAAAATGGCTCTAAAAAATAAAATCTGAATTAAAGAGATGGCTATGATGCTAAATTTTATGTTAGGTATATCTTACCACAAAAAAAACAAAACCCCATACGCATTAAGTAGGTAATCCCTATCTTCCTCTTGTCCACTCCCTCCGCTGGTGTCTGGCAACCACCCTGCCAGTGTTTTGTAGTTTTTTCATCATTATACCCTTAGCCTCCAACATGGTTGTTGCTGAATAAAACTTTGGTCAGTGAACGAAATGAGCTTTTACTTTAACATTGATTTGTCTTTCTGTATTTCTTCAACAGCCGCATAATGAGAAAAGTTATCTTTAAGGAAATTTCTTTGAAATGTTTCCCTAGTATTTATTTAAGAGTTTTCTACTTGTCCACTAATATCTGCATAGAAGTGCCTCTGGAACCAAAGCTACTTGTGTAGTTTATCTACCCATAGTGGTTATTTTTAGTTGATGTTTTGGGTTGATAATGGTTGTCCTGGTTCTGTACCTGGTGGCATCCGTCTGGCACACTCAGAAACAAAGACTTAATGAATCTTTCAAATACATGTAGCGATGGCCAAACTACATGCTTTTTTCTTAGGATGTTAAAATTTTCATTTACTGTTTCTTTTATGGAGGAGAAAAAAATGTAGCCATCCTTTCAGAAATTAATATTTTTAAGCCAATTTCTTCCTTGAAGTATATTAGTCTTTTTCTTTATGCTCACAACTCATAAAATCTTGTTCTTCCCTGTTGCTCTATAATTTATAAAATTGTATTGCAGTTGGCTTGGGTAGAATTTACTTAAGCATAGTTGAGCCTTTAGATTTTCTTTCTGGCATGGACAAAAGCCTCATTAATCATGAATATGAATTCCTTTTGCAAAATGACAAGATTGAACATTTCCTCATGCCAATATCCCAGCTGTCTCATTCTGATGCTCAACAAAGACTTTTAGAGACTGTCTTTAATGGCCAGGCTATCAGATACTTAAAAAAAAAAAAAAAAGGAGAAGAAACTAAGAAGAATGCAAAATAGCTTACAGTTTTGTTTGTCTGGAAAAAATAATGAAAGGTTTTTGTTCTACTGCGGACATTTTCTGCTCTTGTGATGCATTTGTGGGCTCGAAGATTTGGCCATGGCCACAGACCAAAGGATCATTTCTTTCTCTAAAGTGTAGATACAAAATTCCATTTGTTTAGATGATCAGTACTTGGAGTCCCTAGGCTTAGGTCACCTTTTGCCCTCTGACGAACCAAAGCTCACTCTTGGTTTGGTGATGGGAGATGGGAGATGGGAGTGGGTGTTGGTAGCCAGCCAACACTGAGCCCTGATTCATTACGGCCTCCCCACGTTCACATGGTAGCTTCTGTTACCACCACTGGGTGTGTGGGGGGGAGTGAATTGGGGCCTCATTCCAGAGCCTCCAGGCTTTGAGCCACCATCTTCTATTGTCTTATTCCTGAATGTGTCTGTGCAGCCATCGGTTGACCATCTCCGTGCAATAGTTTTTCAGATTCTCACTTGCTGTGCATCCTGTGGTGTTTGATGCCAGAGAAACTGACCCAGGTGTGGCAGTTGGTTCCTTGGAGTTGGAACCCCTGGAAGTGGTGGTTCCACCTCTGGCCTCCAGCTGTGGTTTTCTTGTCTGGAGATGGACCTGTGTTGTCGCATCCTTTCCAGGCAGTCAAAGAAGCCAGCACTCCTGGAAATGCTGTACTAATTTCAGAGCCTAAGGCCCAGGGAGTGCGCATGTGTATGTACGTGTGCGTGGGTATGCGTGCGTGCGTGCGAGCGCCGATGTTTGCTAATACGCTGCGGGCTGCTGGAAATCTTTTTTCTGTTCACAATCCCTTGAGAGGGAAGATGTCCAGTGTTGCTATTCGTCTTCCATTTTTTAATTTAAAATTGTTTGTTATTATTTATTTGTGTGCTTACTTTCACTGGAAGCTCCGTAACATTACACATGAGCTGATCATGCTTAAGTCCCGTGAAAAGAACACGGGGTCGGACAGTTCGGTGTGCTGCTGCTTCTTTACTTCAGGAAACCTCAGGACTGGAACCAGGATGGTCTGGTACCGTCAGAGGCCAGGGAAGGAAGGGCCGGTGACCATTGGTGAGTGTTAGAAAAGCCAGACAAAGCAGCCATCCGTAGTTCGAAGCCCGTCCGTTTTTGTTTTTTGACAAGAACATGGTCAGGGGTGTGATTTGGCTTCCGTAACCCTCTTGTTTTCTTTGTGTTTAGTATACATTCGGCTTCAAGCGCTATTTCACCTTGTTGTGTGTGTTCTTGTGCTGTGTGTGTCTGTGCTGTGTTGTTGTCCCTTCCCTGTGTTGCTCTGGGTCTCTGAGGTAGGGACTGCCCAAAGCTGGCCCTGCCGTCTGCCACCAGCACAGGCAGCCAGCCTTCACCCTTGGCCTTCCATCCAGCAGCCTGCCCCCACACCCCACCCCAGGTTTCCTGCTGCCTTCCAAGGGCCACACTAGCCCCTCCAGTGACCTCTTTGCTGTATTCTTGCCCTGCAGGCATTGCGGCAATGGCCAGAGCCTTCTTGTTTTCTAAGCCTCAAAACCAAACACTTATCCTCTGGAATGGGGCCACTGCTCCCTGCCTCTTTGCTGCTCCTCATACCTGTGACCTTGCAGGCAGAGGGATTATTTGTCCTGAGTGAAGCAGCAGCATGGGGGCGGGGAGGAATGTTAGTTCTGGATCCCAGCTGCTTTGCCACTGATGGCTGTGTCACCCCCAGGGAACGCCAGCCAGTCAGATAGGGCTGACCCTGGCCGGAGGGAGGCTGCTGGAGGGGGGCACCCATGTTGATGAGCCCTGCTCTCACTCCACAGAAAAACGACCTCCAAAATCATGTCAGTGTGAATTGTAAAGGAGGGTATATTTTTCTGGTGTGAATGCTGCCCAGCTGTTAGAGTTGAGAAATTGCACAGTGTGCCAGTTAAGAACCTTCAATTTGGATTGAACCCTGGCCTGTGATTTTTTTTGCAGCATGACCTTTGGCAAATGGCTCTAATCTCTGCATACCTCAGTTTTCTTGTCTGTAAATTAGATGTGATGATAGCACCCACGTAGGGCTGCAAGGAAGTCTGTGTGTGTGTGTGTGTGTGTGTGTGTGTGTGTGTGTTAGGGCCTAGTTCAGTACCTGGTCCATAGCAGCCTTTACATGTTAGTTATTTTTTTTAAAGATTTTATTTATTTATTTATTTATTTATTTATTTATTTAAGAGAGACCGAGAGAGAGAGAGCGAGCAAGTATGAGCAGAGGGAGGGGCAGAGGGAGAGGAGAAGCGGACTCCCCACTGAGCAGGGAGCTGATTTGGGGCTCAATCCCAGGACCCCACGATCATGACCTGAACCAAAGGCAGATGCTTAACTGACTGAGACACCCAGGCGCCCCTGCATGTTACCTCTTACCATGAAGAAGGTTAGCTGCTACTTGTCAGTACGTGCAAATGTGTCAGGCAGTATGCTGTGTGCTTGCTATGGATTATGTTAATTAATCTTTATGCAAAGTGGTTCTGAGAGAGGTGGTATTGATTTACACAGTGGTCAGGTTCCCTGAAATAATTTGAAATATGTTTAGGATGGGTATATTTTCATTGTGGACGTTTAAAAAAGTTACACCCCAAAACACACTCTCTCTTGCTCTCTCTCTCAGACACACATACCCCTAAAACAACTGGGTGTGGCATAAAAGCAGTACCTTTCATGACTGATGGATGATCCTGGGTGGAAGATTAGTTACTTGAGTTTGTCATTTGCCTTTTTTTTTTTTTAAAGAATGCCACAGCTTCCCGTGTTGTTTGGACTTGATAGACACATTTGTGTAGGGTTTCCAAAGTCCAGCTTTTCAGTCAGCAGGAAGCTGAGCACAATAATCCTCCTTTTTGTTTGCAGTGCTGAACCTTGGAGTCTACTCCGTGGCGGGGGAAACCTTTCTACTCTACGCTCTGCTACTTAATCCCCAGGTGGCCTTGAAGAGATTATTAACTTGCTTAAATATGATTAAGGAGCTCCCTTTCTGTGGTCCAAAGAAACCACTACTCTGGTCATGAGGGTCTTTGTGGCCCGGTGTAGCCTTCTTCCTGCAGGAATAAGGGGTAAGGGGTCAATGCAGAGTGGCAATAGCCTACTGCAGCATGGGTAGGGGTGAGGGCTCAGTGCATCCTCACCCGTTTTGCGAAGGGGTGTGTCCTTCGTTCGTGCTGTGGAAGCACTATGCCTGGCACCAGTGAATGTTCTTCAACACGTGGAATGGGTTGTTGAGTTTCTCTGTTGAGAGTATATTCCTGGGTGTTCTTGAAAGAGATGAATGTAACAGAAGTGTTAAAATAATATACTATTACTGTAATCTATTACATGCTGTTCATACAGCGGAAATGCTTTGTTGGGTTCTGGAACCTGAGTGCCTTCGTTGTGGCATATAAATAACCTTTGTTTTTTCTTATGATCATCTTCCCTATTTACCTTGGAGTAATCCCTTCTTTCCCCCCTTTCCCTCCCTGGTGTGTTCTCCCCAGGGCTCAACTTCCAGGGGCTTCCTTCTTAACTATTTTTAGCTGAGAACAGAAGTAGCAGCTGGCTGGCAGTGGGCCCGAGGTTTGATATCTGGAGGAGGGCCTTTGTCAGGTGACTCGTCCCCTCCCTGTCCTGCCGCCTGACACTGGGCCTTACCTGGTGCTCCTGAGCTGGAGATGGAGCTGACCTGCTTAGGAGCAATCCTGTATTCCAGATGCAGGGTCTGATGCAGTGGTAAGGAAGTTGCTGTTTAAAATCTCTTCCTGGGACACCATTCTGCCTTCTGTAGTTTATGTACTGACAACTGAAACTCCAATATAACTCAATTTCTTAATTGAGTTTCCCAGTGCTTAATACATAAATATTGATTGGGAGAACATGACTTAACTGGGTTTGTGCAAACCCTAGATACTAAAAAAAGAGAAGTTCTGGAGAAGATAAGGAACACTAAGTTTAAAGAATGTCTTGGCAGTTGTTAGAGGTGATTTTAATCAAATCCCAGACTAGTGTGTATGTCAGGTTCATAACCCTTTTTTGATGGTGACTGTTGAGGTTAGTCCTGGTCAAATCCTGTGTTGTATAAATTTTCTTCCATTGAGGAGTTAGGCTGCTTTCTAAACTTTCCCATAGGTCTTGTTGCAGAGTGTGGGAGGTTTCAAGAGTCTCACAGTCTATGTAAATCTTCCATTGGCATTCTCAGATGTTCAGTGTGAGGTATGAGTCGACTGGTATTGTGGGTTTCTATACCACATCCCGCTCTTCCGTTGAGACTGAATGGCAGTTGGTTCCGTGGTTCACCCAACATACTCTGAACACATTCCACTCTTAGAGGACCGGGGCAGCTTCAGGAAAGCGCTTTTGAAGCAGATCAGGCAAGGATTTGGGCCCAGTAGGGCTGACTGTCCAGAATGGGAAAGAATGCATGTACCTTCAACCCTGTTGCTCACAGGAAAAAGTAACCATTTCTATGGAAACTGGAGTGTTTTTGAATCTTCATTGGTGGGCCTTTGCCCAGATGAAAATCTGATCTTTCGAAGCATGGGGAGCCATGCAGGACAAGTACATGTTCATGCAGAGATCGACTCCAAAGGCCAACAGGTCATTTGTCAGGTAGAATCTATTGTCATGTAAGTTAACCTCACTGCAGTAAAAACAGAGAGAGGGAGATAGAAGGAGGGAGGTGAGGGGACAGAGGGAACACACCACACGTGCAGTTAAGCTTTAGAGGTAAAGAATTTGAATCTGTTTCTTTTTTTTTTTTTTTTTAAAGATTTTATTTATTTATTCGACAGAGATAGAGACAGCCAGCGAGAGAGGGAACACAAGCAGGGGGAGTGGGAGAGGAAGAAGCAGGCTCAGCAGAAGAGCCTGATGTGGGGCTCGATCCCAGATCGCCGGGATCACGCCCTGAGCCGAAGGCAGACGCTTAACCGCTGTGCCACCCAGGCGCCCCTTGAATCTGTTTCTAATCAGGCTCTTCACCAGTTTTATTTAACTCACATAATGGCTAGGCAGGGTTTGGGTATGGCATCTAAGGGATGAGGCAGGTCACAGACGTGAATGAGTGGAGTCAGGCTGCCAAAGGCAAAACACGTGGCCTGTCTAAAGCAAGCGGATGACACTATTGTCTTATCGGAGTGTGAATCTAGATCCTTGGATTTTTAGGGACAGTGCTGTCCAATAGAATTGTATTAGACTGTAGTAGGATTGTAATAGCCATTGTATTGATGATGGAAATGTTCCATATCTGCATCATCCAGTAAGGCAGCCACATGTGGCTATTGAGCACTGCAATGTGGCTGGTATGATTGAGGAACCATATTTTTTATTTTATTTCAATTGAATCAATTTAAACTTAAATAGCCGTATGTAACTCGTGGCTACCACATTGGGCAGCACAGTTGTAGAAGAAGCCAGAATCTGGGTATTATGTACAATCTTCTGATTTTTAGGAGTTTGCAGGCTACATTTGGCTCATGGACTGTCACTTTACAGCCTCTACACAGATGAAAATCAGAGGAGCATTTAAAAAGTCCTGATACTTGGGCTTCGCTCTCAGATGGTCGGATTTAACTGCTCTGAAGTGGGGCTAGGCATCAGTATTTTCTAAAGCACCTAGGTTGATTCTAAGTGCAGACAGGGTCAGAAACCACCTCTTAGGCCCTGAACATCAGAGGGTGACTGTACAAGATCCTTGTGGATTTTCAAATGTTCTAAAGCTACTGTAGTGTCCAGTTACTTTCAGTTTCTGTACCTGTTCAATGAGGATGGTTATACCTGCCTCTTAGAGTAGTTGCAAAGACTAAATAATCTGTGAAATGAAAAGAACAAACTGAAATTGATACAGGTGCTAGACTTGGCTTACTTACTAGCTAAATGTCTTGCCTTCACAGATGAACCTCACCTCTGTGGGGGAGGAAAACTTTTTGCCAACACCTTCTGAGGTTCTCCAGCGAGGGCCCTGTGAATTGGACTGATAAAAGGCAGATTAACAAGAGAAAAACATACACATTTATTTCATATAAGTTTCATGCCAGATGGGAGCATTTATAAGGAAATGAAGATTCCATTTAAACCTGAGTGATTTTATAAGTTTTGATGAAGAGTGGAAAGTCATGGAAAAATGTGATGGGACAAAACGGTAGGAACTAAGGTAGTTACTGGGGGAAGTGTATCAAGGCCTGTTCATTCGGATTCCTCTAGATATCCCTCTGAGGGCAGAGAGTCTTTCCTGCACCTGCTGCTTCTCAAATCCTTTCAGCTTAAAGTATTTCTTATGTCAAAGTGGCATATTTGGGGGCAGCATATCCTAGCATATCCTGATCCCCCTCACTACTTACAGGATTCAAACCTTGCCTTGGCAAAACCATGTGTTAACACTCGCCATGGACTATAGAATTTCTTAAGAATGGTCTCAGTCAGGAGTGCTTAAATCTTTGAATGCCAGCAGTCTTCTGAAGTCACACTCTACAGCAAGAATGGCAGATACAGGACAGACGTTGTCTGTTGACGTGTGTCTGTTAGATTCCAAAGCCAGTGCCACTCCCAGGGTAACAGGTTGGAGTGGAATTCAAAGTAGAGAAAGCAAAGGAGGATAGGCGTTTTATAGTTTAAGGAGTGTTTTAGGCTTGCGTGTGTGTTTTTACTGAAAACAGCCAATGAGTTGCCGTTTGTCTGTAAATTCCACAGTGGAGGAGACTGGGTTTGCCTTGTTCATTGTGTTCCTCGGGCCCTGGACATTGTAGGGGCTCATTAAACCTTTGTTGAATAAGAGGGTGAATTAGTGCCAACCGGGCCTTGCACCAAAGTGTTGGGATTATTTGAGAAAGATTGTTTTTATGTCTGTTCTCATAAAAGGTTTGGAGAGGTTAATTAGTTTTCCTTGGGTCACAGAGCTAAGTGGCAGAATTAGTATTTAAAAATCTGGTATTGTTCCTATAAGACCATGCTAACTTCATTGCCATAAATACGTGTACTAACAACATATACACAGACAAACACAACATACACAAAAAAAGAAAAAATATATCTATACTAACCTCTAGGTAAAATCATTTCTAAAATGCATGCAGTGGATCAAAGGGGGATCAACTGGGATTATGGATCTGGCAGGGATCAGCCCCAATCTATCACTTCCATAGTGAGGGTATATCACTGAAAACTCTCAGGGATCAAAGACCTTTAGGGGGAAAAGATGTGTTTTGATATCCTTTATATCCAACAGTGTGCCCACTGCTGAACCCACAAGAGGAATCTAAGGAGCACCTACCGATCTGATTCAGAAAATATAAATAAGTATTCTCATACTTCTTTTTCAAGGAGGAGAGAGTGAAACACTTAACTTTTAGAAGTAAGCAGTCATGTTTTAAAATTTGTAGTCTTCTGCCAAGAAGTGATGAAAGGGGTGTTCAGACTCTCTTGCGATTGGTGTAATAGAGGTGGGTGCTTTCTTGCTGAAATGTACTGTTGTAACATCGCCCATGCCTGGTTCTCTTTTGGTTTATGCAAACCTCTAAACCTTTCACCAAAAAAAAACCCCAACACAAAAAACCCCCCCACATATACTGCATCCCTAACAATCTAGCATCAACAATTTAAAGCAGGGTCGGGCAAACTAGACCCTGTGTGCCACATCACCTCACTGCTTGTCCATGAGCCGAGAATGTTTTTTTAATACCAGTTGAAAAAAAGGAGTCACGTTTCATGACGTGTAAAAATGAACGTGAAATTCAGACTTAAGGGTTCATCCATAAAGTTTTGTTGGAACACAGCCAGCCCGTTAGTGTTAAGCTTTGGTCTATGGCTAATTTTGGAGTCGAGTTGTTGTACCAGAGATCCAATGGCCCACAAAGCCTAGGATATTTACCCAATGACCTTTTACAGAAAAGTGTGCTTTGATAGAAAGGAAAGTAGGTTGGGTGGAAGTAGTGTAGGGACGGAGGTAAGGTGGAAAGTGTTTTTGCCTTAACTTTTCCCTGCTTTTGGTAAAACTTAAATGTTCCAAATGAATCTTTCTTTTAAAATGTTTTTTCCCCCTCCCTCCTGAGTTTATGTATCCCTGAATTGAAAGTCTTGACTGGGGGGAGAAAAAAAAGAAAAAAAATGAACCATTGGTGATGGTGGAGGCCGCGGGAAGGAAGGCTTTGATGTTGTTGAGCAAGAGAATTCTTACGGCTCTCGCTGTCTTCTATGGCCCATCCCCAAAACCTTTACAATTTGGAATAGACAGTTTTTCTCTTTGCATCACATGGGGAACACAGTATGAGTATGTTCATCTGACTGACTTTATTATGTATGCGGTGAAGAGTATTTGACGTGACACAGTGAGTCGTGCCAAGTTGCGTCGGCTGCGCTGCGTGCTTGTGCCTGGCTGACTCCTGGGGACGGCGGCTGGCCGGCCTTCATGCTCAGGTGAGACTGCATTTTGCCCTTTCAAGGAGCCTGTTGTATGGGGTTCGCTTTGTATCCTGCATCTGAAGCCCCACACCTTAGATTTAAAAACTATTCCAGGGAACTGAGCCTTTTTCATTGAGAGCTTTGGACACCTAGCGCTTCTGGGGAGTTGGTTCTGTTTATGTAGAGGAGCAGTGGTCTTGGAAGCCGAACGATGGCAACAGGAATGAGGACAATATGAGTCTTCCCAAGTCTAGCTTTGAGCACACTGTTCTTTCATTGGACCCCGCAAGTGCGATGAAGGCCCTGAGGGTCCCTCGGGTCCGCAGTTGCCTGGTGGTTGCCCACCTGGCTTAAGGTGTTGAGCTGAAAGTCTCTGGATGGTAGCGAAGGTGTCCACTGGATGAAAATCGTTCTGGGCAACGGAAGGTCTGGATGTCTTGAAGTCACTGAACTCAGTGGTGAAGAAGTGTGGAATCAGAGATGGGGAGCTTTCCTTTTGCTCTCCCCTGTGTCTCATTTCTCTCCACATTCCTGCAGTGGCTTTACTTTGGAAAGAATTTAATTCTTATTATGGCCTTTACATTTTTCATACATGTTAGGGTTAGGGTCCAATTTTCTAGATGTCCAGTTACATTCTCAGTTATGGTTGATTTAAAAAAAATCAAGTCATGAATAGACGCCGTTTTGTTCTTTCTTCACAACATCTTCATGCGTCTGACTTGGCCTTCGAAGTCCTTCGCCATTTTTCTTGATTAAAACGAAGGTTGGGCAGGGGAAGGATTTGAGTGTGATGAATTAATGAAGGGGGCAGCACGCCCCAAATATCATTCATACGACTAGAGTCTACCTCACAAAGTTGTTAGAATCAAATGTAAAAGTGCTTCAGGAGATGGAAACTGCTACAGCTCTAACAATAGCCAGAAGGTGGAAACCGCCCACCGGCCCATCATGGCGTGAATGATAAATTGTGTTAGATACAGCAGGATATCATTCAACCAATGATATCCTGGTATCATTGAAGGAATGAAGTACTGGTATTTGCTACGACTTGGATGAACCTTGAAAACATGATGCTACGTGAAAGTCATACACAAAATGTCTCGTAGGATTCCATTCATGTGAAACTTTCAGAATAGGTAATGTAGAGACATAGACACAAAAAGCAGGTCTGTGGTTGCTAGGAGTGGTGGGAGTGGGGAATGGGGACTCACTGCTTAATGGGCATGGGAGTTTATTTTGGAGAGATGAAAACATTTTGGAACTAGATAGAGGTGGTCACTGCACAACATTGTGAATGTACTAAATGCCTCTGAATTGTTCGCTTTAAAATGGTTAATTTCATGTTATGTCAATTTCACTAACATTAAAAAAATATATTGGGGTGCCTGGACGGCTCAGTTGGCTGGGTCCGACTCTCGGTTTGGGCTCAGGTCATGATCTTGGGGTTGTGGGATGGAGCCCCACATCGGGCTCTGTGCTCAATGGGGGCAGGGGGGTCTACTCCTCTGCCCTTCCCACCACTCACGCTTGCTTTCTCTCAAATCTTTTAATATATATACATATATATTTTTAAATTTTATTTACTGATTTATTTATATATTTATTTTTGCTGTATTGCCAGGAGCTGGGGACCCTGAGTCTTGGATGATAGAACTTGGGGAAGTGGCAGTTGTAGGATTGGCTCCTGGGTTTTCCTGCACATCTTTATTATTTACACGTGATGTTTGCCGGCAGGGCGACGGGAGAAGCCAGCACAGTGGATAGGCTAGTGAAGGATCACTCTCCCTCTGGAAGCTTCAGATCTACCTCTCAGTGGAAGACCCTTTCTTGACAGTATCTGCCATGGAGCAGAAGGGTTAGTTTCCGCTCTGATTCTTACTAGCTATGTATTTTTGGCCTGGTTATTTCTCCTAGCTCTTTGAGCTGCTTCTCTCTCTTTTAAAATAGAAATAGTAAGAATTATAAGAGGATCATTTAGAGTTTTTAATAAGACATGCAGGCCCTGGGAGAGGTTTAGTAAATGTAGTCTGTTACATACCTGCTCCTTTTACAATCTGGTTCGTTACATTTCCTGGAAAGTTGTGAGGAAAAGTGGTGTGACTTCAGAGGTCTGTCTGGGTAATGAGATGTCCTATGGGAGCCTCAGTCTACCTTAAGCCATGTTCCAACTTGGATGGTTCGCGTTTTCCTCCTGCTCTCTGATGAGGATGAGCCTTCCTGTGTCTTGAGGGGCTGGGATTGCTCTCACAGTGGGGTGGCACCCATGACACCGAAGGATACCTAACCACTTACCAGCCATGTACCTTCTGCCATTTTTCCCGTGGCTCTGGCGTTTGGTTCCATGGAACAGGGCAGTGTTGGTGAAATGCTCTTAGGCTTTGACAAAAGAAAGAAACAGTGCTTGCAGCTGCTTAACACGTCACAGTTCCCGCTTCATGATGCCCTAACAGGAGGCGAGAGAAATACTGCTTCCAATCTGGGTCTCCTTATCTTCCTGTAGTAACAGAAATTGAGGCAGCCCATCTGTGCTGCTTCAGAACAAACAACAATGAAGTCATAGTGCTTAAAATAGCACAGCGCGGAACGGCGGAGAGCAGCCTGCTTTGCCTGACCTCCCTTGGGGACTCTCACACAGCATTTCGGGATCTCGGCCTGGCGCTGGGTTCACTTGGCGTGTCCGCACGTCTGGGTCCCGCATGTCCTTTTGAGTAACTCGCAGCAACCTGGGTGATTTTCTTCAAGAGGAACATACTGTGTGAAGGCAGGTGTGGTCTCCTCTATGGCTTCGTATTTCATTTTATGTGGCTTTCCCTCTTCATCTCTACTGTGCTGTCATCACACATTTTGGTACCACTTTAAAACACAGCTCACCTTACTAACAGAACACACCCAGTCCAGTGTGGCATGTAGAGGAACTAAGTTGCCTAACTTGCGGAAACCCTGATGGAAACCCTGGCTGCTTAGTCCAGAGCCAAGGGCATGGATTTGGTTCCTGAGGTTTAAATCAAGTGGAAAGGACTAGGTCACCTTCCTTCTCTTTCCTGGACGATACGTAAAAGGTCACAGTTCTCCATGAGGCCTTTCTTCCTTCTCCATATTTTTAAGTGGATGAAAATAATATTACCGGGTTAATGCTATCTTTGTGTCCCTTAGCGTCTGGGTGCATCTTATTATTTCAGTCCACACATGCTGAATAAAAGTACATCCTCAATTAGCATTCTTTGAGAACCATGTATTCCAGTTCATTCGTAGAAAGGTTGTCTGGGCATGACTGCCTGACTTCCCTAAAACTTCTACAGAGTAGTATCTACTGAGTGTACAGACATGTACCCTTCGTGTGTGTTGTGATGCTTAGGCATTTTTCTATGAGGTCACCGAATAGAGCAAAAATCGAGCTTTTGTCTGTCTTATGATTGTCTTATACAAATAGTGTTGATCATGATGTGTTTACGAATGGAGTATCTCAATCTTCTTAAGTGATGTTTGTAAAAGAAATGGAGGTTGATCGTGGCAGGTATTTCTTGGGGCAGGATGCTGGGTTCTTAGTTAAGATGGTGGTTATATAACGAATATCTGGTGTTCCTTGTCCAAGAGCTGTTATTTGAAGGCAGCTGTCCACAGTCACAAAATCTCACACTTGGACTTGGGACATCTTGAACTAATTTGCTGCTGCCGTGAATCCTTCTCCAGAGTTTGAGCCACCAGTGGGAATGTGAATGTCCTGGAATACTCTCTCTACTTTGGTTTTCTGAAAAGTTAGCTTTCTTTTCTTTTCTTTTTTAAAGATTTTATTTATTTTAGGGGAAGAGAGAGAGCAAGTGTGAGCGAGGGGAGGGGCGGAGGGGGAGGGAGAGAGAGAGAATCCCAGGCAGGCTCTGTCCTGCGTGTGGAGCCCAAAGTGGGACTCAGTCTCACCACCCTGAGATCATGACCTGAGCAGAAACCAAGAGTCAGACTCTTAACCGACTGAGCCACCCAGGCGCCCCATGAAAAGTTATCTTTCTTTATGGAAACTCTGGGTGTCCCCAGGTTCTCATGCTATGAAGTTTTGGAAGACAAGGCAGCCAGTGAAGGCGAGAATAGTAAAGGAAGGCTTCATGAAAGAAATGTGACTTTTCTGGTCCTGCAGGGACTCTGTTTGGGTAGAAAGAGGGAGGACGGCTTGTCACTAATGAGGGCCGTGTGGAGACTCCTCTCTGGAGGGGAGAATGGGTGAGTTGGAAGCAATGAGAGAAGAGAGGTTAGCACAGTCAGAGAGGCAGGGGAAGCTCTGATTTTGGAAGAGGGCTATGTGGAGGGTTCTTGAGATGAGAAGTGCCGTGCGGAGAGAAGTATTTAAGGAGGGTAGCCTGACGTGAGGGACTGGAGCAGCCCGGACCCAAAGAGCGTATCAGCAGTAGGAATGCAGAGGCACTCAGAGCACAAAACTGAAAAGGTGCGTGTCCTAGAAGGTCTCAGAGGAACTGGTCACAATGGAAAATTAAGGCTGCCTGAGTTTTGTACCGAAAATGGCCTCTGTGTGTTTTGTTTTGACGGCCAGGCCTTTTGGCACTCGTGGGCTCGTACCCCAAGCCTCGTGAAAGAGATGATTTGAAGTGTTCAGAGGCTGGAGAGCCCTGAAGCCACCTCTTTCATCCACAGTCTCTGGCGTTTTCTTCTTTAACCACTTTAGAGACAGGATGAATTGGTTTCTTAGTAATTAAGCACTCACAGTTCTTTTTACTGCTCCTCCTTAACCTCTGACGCTCACTGCTCCGGTATAACCGTGCAAAGATGATGATGTGGTGAAAGCTCTTGGTAGCCCCTAGGGTGCTGTACAAACGGTGTTTATCATAAGCCCACTTCCTTATGTTTATCCTCCCAAACCATCAGTTCTAAGTGTATCATGTTTGCTGAGCTCGTCCGCACGTTTGCTATTTAAAGGAGTAGCTCCGTGTGGATTTATAAAACTCCTTTGCAGGTAGGACACAATCAGAAGTCCCCTGTGGCCTACCTGGCTGCATGGGAGGCCCCTGCTAGCCTCCTCCCCTCCCCCGGCACTTGTTCCCATTGTTTGTTGTGCTCAACCCTAAGGACCCAGCTCCTTTCCGCCCCAGGATCACTGGCAGGATATACTTGCAGTTCCCTCTGCCTGGAAGATTCCTCCCCAGACTTTAGTACAAGTTTTGGCTCAAATGTAACATCAAAAAGGCCTTCTCTGAGTGCCCACCCATCCCAGGTTAAATACCCCATCCTCCTTCCTCTATGTCCCCCCCACCACCATTCTCTCTCTCTTCCACTGTGCTGTTTTATGGCTTTTGGAATTATATGAAATTCTTATTTGCATGACCTCTTGGATCTGTTTCCTGTCCACTAGCATGTAAGCTTCACAAGGACAGAACTCTGTGTATCTCTGTATCCACAGTACCTGGCATTCAGTAGAGATTCATTGAATGAATGAATGAATGAATGCATAAGAACTTTTAAATGAATGGACTTAAAAATAGCTTGTGCTTGCAGACACACTCTTCTGTGGAGATGATATTTGGATACTATTAGTAGGGCAGGAGCGAGACGCTTGTACCATCTGCCTTTATGTAGCTTAGGGAGACTTGAGTGCTGTAGCTACCCATTTTCACCAGGACTAAACTAAGAAGAGCAATTATTAACTTTGCTTCGTCAAGTGGAACCAGCTAGATTTAGCACATGAGCTACAGAGGTCATCGCTTTGCCTTGTATCCCTGAGTATGTGTAGACAGAGACGCCAAAACTATGTGGCTCACTGTCTTTGACTCATTTGTGACTGGGACCTTTTGTAGTCCTGTAGCATCGTATAAAACAGGCAAAAATCATAGTTCCTTGAATATATTCCCTAACTAGCTCTTCGCTGCCCCCCACCGTCCCCAGGCCAAGAAATCTGGGCTTTATCTAAAGGACTTGTTTCTCTATTTCAGATGTCTGTCATTAAAAGTGTGTTTGGAGCAAGCTGTCTCATAAAAGCTGGACAGTGAGGTCGTCTCAGCCTGTGCAAACATCAGAGCCAAACACGTTTTATTTACCCCTTGGTTAGCGTCATTTGTCACGGTATCTCTGTGTAGTAAGTTGGTGACACCCACGCAGTTTCTCAGGCTGTGCTTTCTGCTAATTGTTTGTTTAATTAGAAAATGAGTAAGTATTTATAGAGAAAATAGAATCTAAAACTGTGGGGATGAAACCTTTTCTAATTGTACTGTGTTATCATGGTGTCCTAGGGATTGCATTTTTGGAGCGTGGAGGTGGTTGGGGGTCTTATTTTGCTGCTTGGTGTGTACTGAGAGATTCATTTCGCGCTCAGCATTTTGAGCGGAGCAACGTGAAATCCAGTGGCATTAAACCCAGTTGGAAAAGAGTTTCAAAGCCAGATACAGTCAAAATGTCTGTGTAAACCATGAGGCTTGTGTTCACTCAGCAGCTTTGATGGGGAATGTGATGTATCCAGGGCCTCACGGAGGGTACGGAGCTGTGTGGGAAAGAGCCCGTGGGTACCAAAAGGTGTTTCTTTTCCATCACAGGAACACAGTGAGTCAGACCTTGATGAGCTTTGTAGAATTTGCTGGTAAAAGCTTGTGTTGGGTGAGGTCCTGTAGATCTATCTAAGGATGGACCTTGGATCCTGGGTACAGGAGTTATTTTCCACACAGCGGTCAGTTTGGATGGGTTGTCCTAATACATGGAGGTCTTGGTTTCAACTTAACTTCTTTAGGCATCTTTACATTTTTGTTTTCTGGTCACATTCAGAGGCATTGATTTTTCCCCCCCTTATAACTGAATCTGCTTCGTGGTTGAAGAGCGTCAGGATATGTTAAGTTGACCTTGCGGGTCTCTTTGCCATCCTGAAACAAAATGGCTGATGGGACGTTTTCAGCTGTCCATGACCACATGGAGTAAGGAATCCATTTCCAGACAGACCCTCAAGGGTAGGAAAGAGAAGGGAGGTGTTGAGAATGGGGAAGCAATGGGATGAATTCCTGCTGTAGTTGTGAAACTGAGGGGTAGAAGCTCAGCTTTGGGTCTTTTGGATCAAGCAGATCTGGTGACACCTCCTGTCCACAGTGCCATTTGTAGATTTAGGGCCAGAAGAAAACATGCTGGAGAAGATGTGGCATGTGGAACCGGTTGTGCCCATAAGAAAACCAAATGGGGATGGGGCGCCTGGGTGGCTCAGCCGTTAAGCGTCTGCCTTCGGCTCAGGTCATGATCCCTGGGTCCTGGGATCAAGCCCCACATCAGGCTCCCTGCTTAGTGGGAAGCCTGCTTCTCCCTCTCATTCTCTCCTTACTTGTGTTCCCTCTCTCGCTGTCTCTCTGTCAAATAAATAAATAAAATATTTTTAAAAAGAAAGAAAGAAAACCAAATGGGGAGAGTAGAAGTACCATCCTGCTCCAGCATGCTCAGCAGTTCTGTGGGAACACGTGTGGCTGATTGTGCTGCGCCATCTTGGATCTAGAGTTAGCCGGTGGAGCTCGAAGCCCTGGAGCCTTTGAATCTTAGTTCTGTAGCTTGACAGCTGTGCATCCTTGTGCTAATTACAGAACCTTTTCAGGACTCCCATTTCCTCACTTGTCTGAAATGATAATAATACCTACCTTGCTGGGTTATTATTTGTTTGTTGTAATAAAATACACATACCATAAAATTTACCATTTGAAATATTTTTTAAAATTTATTTTTTAGACAGGGGAGGGGCAGAGGGAGAAGGAGAGACAGAATCTGAAGCAGGCTCCATGCATAGCACAGAGCCCGATGTGGGGCTCAGTTTCACCAGTCTGAGATCGTGACCTGAGCCAAAATGAAGAGTCAGATGTTTAACTGATTGAGCCACCCAGGTGCCCCACCATTTTAACCATTTCTAAGTGTACATTTCAGTGGCGTTAAGTATATTCACATTGTTGTGCATCCATCACAACCATCCATCTCTAGAGCTTTTCACTGCCCCAAACTGAAACTCTGTGCCCATTATATAATAACGCCCATTCTCCTCTAAAAGAACTGAGATTTGAACCCAGGATTTTGGGCTACATGTGTCTAGTGCTCTTTCTACCACATTACAACTCAAGAAAGTTTGCTGTCTTAAATGTTTGATATCTCCTAAGAATCTGTTGTGTTACTTGGCACTGTCTACAGAAATGTGTTTTCTGAATACCTCAGACCTATCCCTGATCTAGCAGTGTGGGTGAAGAGTCTGGACCAGTGAGCCTGGAGTTCTTCCCAGTGATGGCTAAGCTCCAAATCCCCCGGGAGAGCTTCCCATGGAGGTCTTCCTACACCCCAAACTCACAATGGAAACTCAGATTCTGAGAGAGGAGGCAGTGGAGTCATTGGTTTCCCCTCCACCTGAATCCCAGCCTACTCCCCGATTTGTTCTTTTTTTTCTTTTCTTTTCTTTTCTTTTCTTTTCTTTTCTTTTCTTTTCTTTTCTTTTCTTTTCTTTTCTTTTTATAGAGCTAGCAGGATTAGACTTCTGTCTGGGGTTCATTTGAACTATTCCTTCTTAAATGGGAATCTTGATTTCTGTTCTTGTTCCCGTTCTCTTTGAGTCTTTCCCTCTTGTACTCCACCAGCAGCCTCCTGGCTGGTCTTCCCTGCCTCCTCTCCCGGGTGGCCTCCGTGCTGCCGATGGGTTTTCTTTCTGGCAGTCCAGATCGGATCACCCCACTTTTCTATCTGAAAACCCTCCATGACTCCCCATTGCGATGAAATAAAGCTCAAACCCTGCTGAGTGACATTCTCACTCTCTGCAAGGTGGCTCATCCTGAAATGTGTGACCCCCTCCTCCGTTCTCCTTGTCCCCTAACTGGACACACTGACGCAAGGGCTCTTCATCTCCCCTCTGAGGCAGTAGTGAAAGCTGTGACCTCCTACCTGGAAAGGTGTGTATTCACCCAACTAACTCTCCACTCAATTTCAAGGGGTCTGTGGATCCCAGCTGTGAACTTTGCCTGATGCTATGCCGGACCATTTCTGGGAAGACTGCACTCGACCTCTTCGCCTTTGCTCATGCTCTTTCCTTATAGCCTCCCGTCTCTGTCCTTCCCACCTTCCATCAGTATTTCTCTTCAGTGTACCTTCCTGCCAGAATTAAGTTTTCCTTCTATTGTTCTCGCACAGCACATGGCTGGAACACCTGTTTCACATTTGTATTAGAGTTGATAGTTTGCATGGTTGCCTCACCCATGTGTTCCAGAGCATGATGCCTTACATTTGCTGTACACCTAGGCATGCATTCCTTCCTTCCTTCCTTTAGCATATGTTTTTCTAGCCCTCATGAGCTAGCTATAGTGCTGGGCCCCAGCGATATGCTAAAAGATATGACCCACTGTTTACCCCCAGAGAGATCAGTTTAATGTAGAATGTATCCAGATAAACAGGTCCGAGAGCGAGGGGTGGGGGAAGAGAGAAGCCAGGAGGAAATCACTGAAGGCTTCCTGGAGGTGGGTGCCAAATGAGGATGGAGACAAAGTAAGCAAAGGCCCAAAAGTGAGACTAAGTGAATGAATGAACTTTGGATGACATTTTATGAACTAAGATCTCTAGAGATGGGAAAAGAGAGGAACGTAGTGTTCATTGATTAGATTCAGGAAGAAAAATAGAATTCAACACTGAACAGATTGTTGAATAGAGCGAAGGAATCTTTAAAGAATCCCAGAGAGACAACCCTGCAGGACTAATTTTTGTCTTCAGTTTTGGAAGGCAGCCCTGCTTCTTGGGTATACACAGGCATTCAAGTCATCTAGGTGCTGTAAGGCACCCCACGGATTACCTGGCACAAACATTTGCCTTAGGGCGAGTTATTTATCCTCTCTGCTCAGTGTCCATATCAATAAGGGGGGGGACTAAAAATAGATACTTCCTCAAACCCAAGATACTCTCAGTTAAGCTGCACCTTTATTTTTTTTATACCCATAGGAACAAAGTCCTGCTAATGCAAGTATGACATTGCTTTTTTTAGAGATATTAAAATATGGGGAGAGAAAGGATTGACGGTAGAATGAATCGAGACGTCGGCTTGGACTTGGTGAAATATGGTCGTCTGGGTTCAGGTGGACAGTCCTGGGCACACAGTCATTACTCAGTATGTGTCGATGATGGTGGCGGTGGTGTTTATAGAAAGGGGGAAACAGGCCTGGAGGCTGAAGTGACTAATGGCTTGATAGAAGCCAAAGCTCTCTGGAAAGCGCTCTCATTGCAGATTCTGCAGATTTCCGACTAGCCAGGTCTCCTGATGAGCAAGAGCCCTGGCTGCCTGTAAGTCCATGTGACCGTGGGCTGTGAATGTGTGTGCTTTGGGGTATGAGAGAACCCCATGGTCATCCGCCTTTTCCAAACCAAAGGGAAAATGAGGGGCTCGGTTTTAGAGAGTGGCCTTTAATCTCACATACTCTAAACTCTCATCTGCACACTCCCAACCATTAGAGAGACGTTTTGTAACCTTAAATGGTCGGGTTCAGACCTGAGTGCCTGGGTGCTACCAAATTAAAGGCCAGTGGGAAGCCACTTGGAGGGCTCAGCCGCTGGGCCTTGCGGTGGGGGAGCCTTTATCTAGAGACGGGCCTTGCCGGAAGGGAATGGCCACGCCTGTGTCTCAGGCCACTTTAATTAGGGCCATTGACTCCATTGCCCTCTGATGACAGGTTGAACTAAGGCCTGTGGTTCCAAGTCATGAAACCACTCCTGGGAAAAGCCTAGCAGAGCTGTGGGTAGCACCCTAATGCCTCCAGAGGGGGTGGCCTTGCAGGCTCTAGCCTCTGCCCGCCAGTCCAGTGTGCCCCCCTGCTGTTCCCCGATTGGACTTCACCTCTTGTCCCACTCAAGAGTCTAGGTAGTTTCTTCCCACATCCCTGGGCATGGGGTTGCTTCTGTGTTTTGCCCACGGTCTATCCTTTGTCTGCCAACACTACGTGGCCAACTCATCATCAGCTTTTAGACTCATGCTGGGCACTGCCTCTTGAGAAGGCTTTCTGTGAGCCTTGCTTATTCCCTGTGCTCCCCTGGTGCCCTGGCTTATCTCTTCCATTGCATTTTCTATTATCATTTTCGGTTCTGTGTGTCTTTGCCCTTCTTGAAGAATGGGATTGCATCTTCTTTTTCTTTGTATCTACTGTGCTTTGCACATAGCAGGCCATTTACAAAAGGACACTGGAATGGACAAAGACAAAATGGCAGAAGGTGATACTCTGAGGGTCCTTTGAGGAGGAGGAGGAAGAGGAAAGCAGCCTGTGTTTGTAGGTGAAAATAATGGGTCACGTGGCAGAGGAGCCAAGAAGGCGAAGAGAATTCACAAAACCTCTTGCATTAAGGAGTGTGGGATAAAGCAGAAGTGGGGATGCTCCTACACTTGACATTGGCAGGGGCATGGATGGGGCAGGTGGGTCATTTGGGGCAGATTGTGCATATGCAAGTCTGGGTTTCCTGCCAGGGTCTTGAGTCCCGGCTTTTTGAGGCTTCAGGGAGGGAGGGGACTGTGAATGGGCCAGTGAACACAGGACGCTGGGGATTTTCCTTCCCTCCAGGGGACAAGTGTCCTTAGCTTCACTTACAGCTCTTTGCCAAAGCCTTTGTGGGAAGCCTCCTTGAGCAAAAGGGCACCTGAGGCTATGACTTTCTCAACAAACGTGTGTTGTTCACTTAGTATGAGGTTTTATCAAGTGGCCTAAGGAAAGACTTAACAGCACAATGTGCTAGTTCCTGAGAGGGAGTTTATGGCTGAGCTGCAGGTGTTCCTTTTCTGAAGAGACCTACTTGTAGGCCTCAGGTGCAGGTCAGCGCAGGCCACCTGTTTCTGTGCCCGAGGCCATCCAGACAGCACCTGACACAGCGACTCTGAGTGCGGGGTGGGAGCGGGGCACTGACAACCAGCGTCCTCATCTGGTTAAAGGTGAGCAGCTGCCCTTTGGATCAGAAATGGCTCAGTGCCACATTTCTCAGCCACTCAGACCCTTAGGAAGTCGCCCTTGATCTCCGCGTGCTTTGTCTGACTGCAGAGTGCTATCAGGTAAAGGGAAGCATTGATACTTACAAATAAAATATCCCCGGCTTCGCTTCTCTGCCTGTGCCTATGTCCCAATATTTATAAAGGTCACAATAGCTTTATTTTTCTCGGGGGGGGGGGTTCTCAGCTGTGTATTAGAATCATTTGGCTAGCTATTTGAAAAGTAGGTGTGCCACACCCTGTCTTCAGAGGTGATTCAGGAGGTCTGGAAAGAGCTCGGCTCCTGAGTATTTTGGAAAAGCTCTCCATCTCCAAGTAATTTTCATGGGTGCCCTAGACCAAGAACCACTGGATTAGAAGGACAGGCTTCTTGGTGGCAGAGCCTGAACCCTCTCTATCTTGGTGTCTCTTGCTGTACCTCGCATTTAGGACCATCCAGAAATATTCATTGAACACCCGCCAGGGCCAGGCCCTAGAATACAGTGGTGAACATCACTGTTGGTGCTTCTGGAGCCTCCGTGGAGGGTGGGGTGCCTGTTTGTGTTAGATGCTAAGGAAATATGGAGACCAGCTTCTCTTCATGCTCAGGCGTCGTTGGAGTCTGGTCTTCCCAAACACCATTGGGAGGTACCCTGGAATATTGTTCGGTGTTAGTAGTGAATGAGATAAATAGATTTAAAACGCCATCCTTGCCTTTTCCGTCGACTTTGAGACTAAAGAGCAGAGCCTGCAGACAAGACTGGGCTGGATCCTTTTCCTTTTTCTTTAATACAAAATGAAGCTGAGGTTGGCTTCCTTTTCTATTTTAAATGCCTCTTACATTCACTCTGCAACATTTCTTGATCACCTCTTATGTGCTGGACGTGGCCACGAAGGTAAGTAAAGCACAGCCCCCAAACTTGTGGCTTGCTTAGTCTAAGCGGGGGAGACCGATGGGGAAAACAGATAAATGCAAAGAAGCCTAATAGGTTCTCCATGTGTGATGAGCAGACTGGGAACAGGCTCTTTGCTAAAGTGGCTTTGGTCATTTGAATAAATAGAGAAACCCTTTATGAGGCCCTGCTGTGCTGATTTGATTTCCCACGTTCATCGCCAGCCCCATCTTTGAAGGGTGGCATTTGTAGGGAGGGGCGGATCCAGGTCGGAAGCTCGCTGCCCCTCACCTGGGCTGGGAAGGCTCTGGCTTGTGTTTTCTCCCGGCGGTGTCTGTACCTGTGGCCTTGCTAGGATCCCACTACCTGATCATTTGGCCTTTTCATGCATTATGGTCACATGTATATTCTCACTTGCAGATTCCTTTTGAATTAGCCTGAGAAACAGAAGAATGTGTGCTTTGGTGGGCACTGGGGAACTGGGTCATGAAACGTGCTCTTTGTCTAGACACTGTAATTATCAGCCTATGCAGGCATGGGCCGTTTACAAATATCCGTCTGTTTACAGGACAAAAGAGAAAAAAAAACAGAAGGAAATAAACCTATATCATTTTGGAGTTGTTTCTGGGTGGTGGGGTTTCTGAGTGACCTTTTCCCAGGTTTTTTACTCTTCAGTATTACCTTTTCTTTTGGAAAAAGCAGATTGACTTCAGTTTTTAAAACATATGTGTTAGAGAGTTTTTCTTACTGAAGCTCTTTGCTCAAAGGATGCAGGTTCCAAGTGATGAACTTCCTAATGAGGGGGCTGCTCTCCTGCCCTGGGGCATCTTGCTGCAGGGCTGGGCCTTCAAGGTGTTCACGACTGTTGCCTCCCTGTCTCTGTTGATTGAGTTTTCAGTCAGCCGCAGGGCATCAGTTCTCCCCCTTTGGCCCAGGTGGGGAAAGGAGCCTTCACAGTGGGGAGAACCAGAATATCGTGGGGGGAGAATTTGCTATCAGAGGGGAGGGTTCTGGGCTGCCCCACCGTGAGGATTTCAGCACCATTCACATTATACGCACTTAGAGCATCCTTCATGGAAATATCGGGACTGCCTGAATTCCCTCATTAAGCCACAGCCTCCTCTTTGGTGTAGAGTGGGAGGCATCTCAGTCCAGGCAAGTAAGTGGGAGCGGGGCTTAAGCTATAACCCAGGAAGTTCCTTTTCTGTTGGAGGAGTGGGGTGGTGATCTGTGCTATGGTGGGGGAGGCCTTGCTGATTTATTGCCTCACCCCTGTGTGAGGGTGTGTGTGTGTGTGTGTGTGTGTGTGTGTGTACTTCTCTCTAAATACCATAATATACCTTCTAATTATAACCTTGTGTCGTTGGTTTCTTGCCCCCTCCTTCCCCTGTTGACTTTCTTTTGGCTAAAATGCCACCCTGTTCTAGGGCTTGTGTTTCTGTGGCACAACTTATTTCAGAGTGCCCGTATGATTGTGCTTTTTTGAAACCTGACTCTAGGCTGCCCAGTGCCTCGTCATGTCGCACAGTTGAGCCCAAAGCCAGTGCGGGGCTTTTCAAAGTTCTTTTCTTTAACGTACATGTGTGGACTGCCTTGAAGTCCAAGGATATCACTGGGACAGTTGCTCGGTTTTGAGATCTAACTGGTTAGAATGGCCATCCCACCTGCCGTATTTTGTTGGGGTGGGGAGCAGTAAGTTTGAGTAAGTGAAGATACAGACTGTTTCTAATACTCTGGCTTTTGTTACTCAACTTCCACGGGAAATGGATCACAAGGTCTGATTTTAACAGTGAGGAGTCAGGAGGAGGGTTACTCCTTACAATGGTGTGTCCCTGATGGATGGTCCCACGGTATAGTGATTAGCACACCTCCCAACGATGGTGTGTCCCTGTGGTTATTTCTGTTTAGTTATTTTATTTGGACTCTCAATTTCATTCCATTGTTCAGGATCACTCTCACTGTCTGAAGTGGATTTAATATCCATTCTTTAATGTCTTCACACTACTTTTAGTACATTCTGTTTTTTCCTGTGTATTTTATTAATTCCTCAGGGTTATGGGTTCTCCACTCATCCATCCATCCACCTTCTGTCCACTCAGCAGGCATTTGAATGCCAGCCATGAGCCAGGCACTGGGCTGGATGCTGCTGATTTGAAGAACCACAATCCTTTCCTTCAGGGCCTTGGTCGAGATAGAAATATCTCTGGGGAAACCAGTTCCAGGGAAAATGTGATCCAGGGGCTGGGAGAGGTTTCTGTAAGAAGGTAGGGAGGGCACCCAGGTGGGAGTGGGGTGGCCTAGGTGTTATTCCATCACTCTGCTTAGGGAGAGGATCCAGAAGATGACCAGGTAATTTTTCACGGTCCCCTTTGATGCTATGACAATTGTACCTTGTCTGTTTCCTCCCAAGAATGTCTATGGAGTTTATAATTTAACCAGTGGGAACAATGGGGTTTAAGTGTTTGGCTCTTTGCTTCTGGAGTCAAATCATAGTTCTTAGCCTTTAATCTCCCGAGAAATGAGCTGAATGGCTCCATGTGATTTTTAAGTAGCTTTTCTGGAATAAGCCTACAGTGCTGATCTATGTGCTGTGATCCAAGTGTTTCACTTTATTTGAAGAGAAACGTTCAGGTAAAGGCACGTATGTATATATGATCATTCCTGAGATGTGAGTCACTAAAGTGGATCGAGTCACGGGGGAAACGTAGTAAACCACAGCTGGCAGATCCATAGAATCCGAGCTCTTAAACCATGTGGTAGGTGAGACTACTTGGCTGTTACGTATTCAAAGCTACCCCAATGTGAGAAATAACTGTCTGAGCAGGATAGAAAGGTAATTTTCATAGCAACTTGTTTCATCTCAGATCCTCCACAATGCTAGTTGTATCAAGGTTCTTAACTAGTGTTGAGTTCTTGTAAAGGGACTATTTGTCAGAGTTAAGCTGGTAGATTATTAACGTCCTATACAACAAACGTCAGAATTGCTAGGATTTGTTCACATTCATTTGATATAATGCAAAGATGGTATGTGAGTCAGTTTGAGCTTCTGTGACAAAAATACCACAGGCTGGGAGGCTTAAACAACAAATTCATTTCTCACAGTTCTGGAGGCTGGGACATCCAGGGTCAAGGTGCTGGCTGATTGGGTTCCTTGAGAGGCTGTCTTCCTGATTTGTAGTTGGACACCTCCTTGCTGTGTCTTCACATGGCAGAGAAAATCATATCTCTTGTGTCTCTTTTATAAGGGCACTAACCCCATCCATGAGGGTTCCACACTTCATGATCTATTTCCCTTCCAAAGGCCCTACCTCCAAATACCATCACATTGGGGATTAGGGCTTCAGTATATGAATTTGGGGGGGGGGGATACAACATTCAGTCCATAACAGATGGAGAAGGATTTCATTTTGTAATGCTTGTAATTTGACAACTTGAAATAGGTTAATAATGAGGTTATCAGCTGGGTTCCAAACCTCCTGAGGGGTGGGTGTGTGAGCTGAGGGTCTCATGCCTCTTTAAGGAGGTGGTACCTGGGGGTCCTGTGTGTTATTAGAAGGCCCTTATCTCCTGGTTAAATTTGGACTGGGGAAAGGGCTGTGTGTATCTGCCTTGTGCACGATGCATGGAGGGTGGGCTTGGGGTGACCCTGGAACGCTCTCTGGCACAGAGTTGCTGCTGAGCCTTTGTGTCTTTGTGCTCTGTTTTGGCTCAGTGCAGAGGGAGCTGGCCTCTGTTCACGTGCAGTCCATCTGTGACTAAATGTCCTTTGGTTTTGTTTTTTGTTTTTTTTTTTTAAGCTTACTCTGCCTTTAAAATGACATGTGTGTCAAGAAGAAGGAAATAGATCTTTCTAATTTTTATGGCTTCATTTAAAGAAGTTTTTAGTATGGGAATTTTTAAAAAAGATTTTATTAGAGAGAGAGAGAGGAAGAGTGGGAGGAGGGGCCAAGGGAGAGGGAGCAGCAGACCCCCACTGAGTGGGGAGCCTTACGTGGGGCTCAATCCCAGGACCCCCAGATCGTGACCTGAGCCAAAGTCAGACGCTTAACCCACTGAGCCACCCAAGCGCCCCTAGTATGGGAATTTTTAAATACACACACACAAAAGGAGACCAGATTCTCTGACGAACCCCATTTACCCATAACTCAAGTCAGCAACCATCAACTTGCTGCTAGGCTTACTTTCAGACAGGCACGGCCCTCCTGTTTTGTGTGCAGCAGTATCTTAAGCAAAATACACACATGACTTTAGCCATCTACACTTAAGCAGGAACCACTAACGGATTAGGCTTTAAAAAAACAACAGCCTGTAACCACAATACTGTTATCACTTCTAACAAAATTAACAGTCATTTCTTCACATCATTAGTCTGTACTCAGTTTTCCTCAGTTGTCTTTTATTTTTATTTATTTATTTTTTTAAGATGGGGGAGAGGGAGAGGGAGAGAGAGAATCTCAAGCAGACTCCACACAGAGTGCAGAGCTCAACTCAGGGCTCAATCCCAAGCTCCTGAGATCACGACCCGAGCTGAAACCAAAAGTCAGACGCTTAACTGACTGAAGCACCCAGGCGCCTCTGACTCAAATGTCTTTTACGTTAGTTTGTTTGAATCAGAATACAAGGTCCTATCATTGTATTTGTTGATATGTGCTTAAATCTCTCTTAATTGAATCTAATCAGTAACTGCCCCTTCTTCTTTATTTATGTATCCAGCTGACTGTTGCAACAGGGTTGGCATCGAACATCTTGCCTTTTAGAATCATTTGCAGTGACTTTGGGAACAATTGCTTCCCTAGAAGGGCTTGGTGGACTTGCTTGGTACACAGGTGGGGCTCCGCTGGCCCCCTTGGCAAGTACCCACGCCTGGGCTGAGCCACAGGGCGGCTGCACTTAGCACGCCTGGCTCGTAAGCACATCATTTTCTGGTCCACATGTTGCTCTGCTCTTTATGGGCTGCAGAGCAGAAAAGGGAGGGTGGGGTAGTGCCTGACTTGGGATGTGGTTTTATGATGAAGAATAGAGTGCCTGACTGATCTTTAAGTTTCTTATTAGACTGTCAGAGGTTTCAGCCTTAGAAGACCAGAGCCCAACACCCTGTTCTGTTTCTGTCTAACTCTGTGGCCTTGAGCAAATGATTTGAGCTTCAGGGTATTCTTGTCAAAAATTGGCAGAAGATAACTGGGTAGGGTTGATGAGAAGTGTAAGTAAGCTGTCAAGACCTGTTCACATCGGTTATCGTGTTTGCTGATACAGATCTTCCTTGACTTACAATGGGGTTAAGTCCCCATAAACCCACCGCAAGTTGAAAATACCGTGAACAGAAAATGCATGTGATACACTTAACCTGTGGAACATCCTAGCTTAGCAGAGCCCACCTCACATATGCTCAGAACACTTACATTAGCCTGTAGTCGGGCAAAATCATCTAACACAAAGCGTATCTAATAACGAGGTGTTGCATATTTCATGTCACTTATTGGGTGCCGTACTAAAAGCCACAAACAGTATGACTGCATGGGGGCAGGATGGTTGTCAGTGTATCGGTTGTTGACCTTCGTGATCGTGGGGCTGACGGGGAGCCCCAGCATCGCCGGAGAGGATCGTCCCACGTATTGTTAGCTGGGGAAAAGGTCCACATTCACAATTCAGAGTATGTTTTCTAATGCATGTGTATCACTCTTGCACTATTGTAAACTTCAAAAAATCGTAAGTCGGGGACCATCTCTAGATATTTCACGTTATGCTTATCCCAGAATAGTCATGTGACTTATGCCCTCTCTTTTTCAGTAAGGCCACTGGGACCTAGAAGGATACCCAGCTGGCAAAGGTCACCTTTCTAGTAGAGACCGAGCCAGGTCAGGGTAAAGTATCTTGACTCCCGGAGTTCTTGACATAAGAATAGACTTCACAGGGTTTAGCGTGAACCTTTGAATGTTTACACTTTATGAAACTCTTGTTTTTCTCAAAATTCTTCGGAATTATGATTTGTCATTTCTTCTGATCTATGGGAGGGAAGAACTTTCCCGCTATATAGTTTATTAATGTGCCTTACATTTTAGACACTATTCTCACCATGAAAAGTGACAGACGGTGAGAGAGTACATGGGAACATTTACTTCTGTAATGGTTCTCGAAACAGGGAATTTTTTTTCTTTCTGAAGAATGCATTTCTTTAACACGAAAACTGGTTGAGAGAAGAGGGTCAAACATTTAAAAATAGGTTAAAGTTCATTTGGCAAAGAGTTTCATCCTCGGGATTTTCCTGGCAACTGTCTGCAGGAATGCTTCGGGCCTGTCCTTCCTTTCTTAGGAGTTGAGGCTGCTCTGTTAGCTGGCAGGCCGATGACGATGACCCACCTCGTTACCCTCACATGGGGTAGCAGCAGTAAGATATTTCTGGGAGCATCTGCCTAGCAATAGAAGCTCTGGAATGTAAATAACCTGAGATATAGCTGCTCAGCCTGAGAATCTGTGATGGGAAGGAGGACTCTTCCTGCAGCCAAGGCTATACAGCTGTCCTGTGATGGGCACCAGGGGATCAGTGAGTTAAGATTTGCTAAGTGTTTGGCATTCTTTGAGTGCAAGTTGCTTCTAGAGGTTCTCTTGACGGTGGACCTCCCCGAACATCTTTATAGAAAGTCCTAGTTGTAGTATCTCCTATGAAGAAAAAGGGTATTTTTATTCAAAATAGTTACAAAGGCGTTTTCCCCCCTTAAAACTAGTGCATACATCCATTCCCTTGATAGTCTATCAACATAGTTGTAATGAATAAAAACCTACAAAATATGTAGTATGTGAGAAGTATTAGCTAACCATTTTGTTTCAAGATGGCGGGCTAAGCCACAAGTTTCACTTGGACATAACTTTGAGTTGATCCCTCTGTGGACTGGCCCTAACCAGCTGTCATCTCACAGAGCATTGCTGGGTTTCCCTCATGTTGGCACAGGAATTGATTGGGATTTCCCATGAGATCCACTTTTCTGAATTCCCACCCCAGTCCTTCTCCCACCTGCCTAGTGCATGTGTCCCATCCAGACATTCCAGAGCTAGGCCAGCCCCATGTGTCTGGGCACAGAACTGAGTGTGTTTGGGGTTTAAATCTGTGGATTCCTTTCGACAGTTGTCCCAAAAGGGATGGATAACTCAGGTGGTCATGGGGTCAAGCAGAGAATTTGGTGCAGTCAAGTCACAGAGTGAATGAGGTTGCAGAGGTGCTAGGTAACCTACCACCGGCATTGGGAAGGGGGGGGGCACAAACTTCAGGGTCTTTATGTGGAGATTCATTCAAACAGACTCCGTGAGATCACTCTTTAGAAGCACTTTTCAGCATTCATTACAGGTTACTATCCATTTTTGTAAGGTTCCCAAGGTTCGCTATCTTAAAGTGTGACTGTTGGAGGTAGAAGGAGGGGTGGCTATGTCTCAAGATCCTCTAGGATAGAGACATACTGCACATTTTGTGCTTTACTCCTAATTAAGAGGCATGCTTTGATGTGCCTGTGATTATCTTCCTTGTTTGTGTTTTCTTATGCTATTCCTCAAGTCCCAGGTAAGGGTGGGAAGTGGATGCGAGACTGAATTGGTGAGATTCTGTTGCATTTCCTAGATCTCAGAAATTTGGAGCTTATTGGGAGAAAGCAGAGTTTTGTTGTCTTCTATAACAGCCTTAATCTTAAATCTTAAAGTATGCATTGACTGCGGACATTGGTAACCAGGTAGATACATGTGTGTGTGTGTGTGTGTGTGTGTGTGATTTTTTTTTTTTTTTTTATTTGAAGAACCCTTGACTAGACATGTAGATTTTAGGCCTCCCTCTGCTGTTGCTTATCTGTGTGACCTCAGGTTATTCACATTCATTTTCTGGGTGTCAGTCTTCTCATCTGTCAAGTTGGACCATGAGATCTCCAGAGTCCCAGTTCTAGTGAATTAATAGGGAAATGCTGGGTCTATGCAGACGCCCTGTTTCTCAGCCATGGCAGCCTTGGCTAACTGACATACCAATGTGCTGTCTTTGTAGGAAGGAATTGTGTTTTTCCTGTATATTGTTAGAAGGAACACACTCCCCCGCACTGTAGGAATGCCCACAGACAATGGTGTAACCGCCCTGTCCCATACTGTAGCTACTGGCCACTTAATGGCTGTGAAGCACTTGAAATGTGACTGGTCTGCAATGAGATATATTTTTCAGTGGAAAATACACACTGGAGGGTGCCTGGGGGGCCCAGTTGGTTAAGCATCTGCCTTCAGCTCAGGTCATGATCCTGGAGTGCCCTACATTGGGCTCCCTGCTCAGTGGGGAGTCTGCTTCTCCCTCTGCGCCTCCCCCTGCTCATATTCTCTCTCTCTTGCATGCTCTCTCTAATAAATAAATAAAATCTTAGAAAAAAGAAAAAAGAAAATATGCCCGGGTTCTAAAGGACTTGATATTAAAAACAGAATTAAAGTATCTCATAAAGTGATTTGTAAGTTGGCTTTGTATTGAAATGACAATATTCTAGCTATATTGGGTTAAATAAAAATATATTATGAAAATTAATCGCTCCTGTTTCTTTTAATGGTAACAGGGCCCCAGAAATTTAAAAATCACTCCTGTGGCTTACTTTGTGGGTTGCATTCTATTTCTCTTGGACAGTGCTGATGGAGAGAAGAAATTCCTCTGTGGGGTCAGAATCGGAATAGATGTTTCCTGAGTCCCATCCAATTATTACAGAGTTTGTGATTCCTAGTGGACGGGGAAGTGTAACAGTGGTCAAAGCCTGTAGAAACAGCCTGGAAAGGGTGCCCAAGGGAGGTGGCCTTAGAACTGAGTTTTGAAGTTGGGGGGTGAAAATCCTTTAAGGAGAATGAAATGGACAGAATCGGGCTTTCTGGCGGACTAGGAACCCTCGAGGAGGAATGGGGCTCTGGGAGAGAACCATGAAAGGAGCTCTCTCCCTTTGGAACAGATTGCGCTGCAGGCCTCAGATCAGAAAGGATGAAGCCCAGCAAACAGGAAGTCCCTGGGTCCCCTAATCTGGGGGTCAAGGTGACCCCGAGGCAGTGCATCCCCTTGGATGATTTAGCAAGTTCTTCCTGTGCACGGGTGTTTTTCTGCTGAGTGTCGGCTGGGACTCTGTGACCAGTGGAGAGTCCTGTCCCAGAACAGCTGAAATAACTTCTTTTCTTGTGAAGCCTTTCGCATTGTTCTTTATCTGGTCTGTGGTTTCAGGGAACGGCCCTTCTGCAGCCGGGAAGAGCAGCAGCCTTTCTTTAGAGGGCAGAACTCTAAAGAGATGTTTTTAATGTAACATGTTCGCCGCTGGAGTTGTCAATGGCAAAAAAAGAAAACAACAAAAACCTGGCCACAGGGACGGTGTTCGGTAGCTAGGGGCCAGGAGAGCAGTTCAGTGTCATTTATGTGAGTGTGCTGAGTGTATTAAAGAAATGCTCTTTGAGTGGGCATGTCAGGCTCAAGTTTTCATTTTAGGCTTGCGCACGTGACCGACTGCTGCTATCGGCTTACTTTATGGCATGTTATCAGCTTAAGCCAGATGTCTTTCCGAAAAAGGCTCTTGTTGCCTGCTGCTTTAAGACTGACATCCTTGGAGGTGGCTTTTCTCAGGTCATAATTTTAAAAAATTGCTGTATGTGTGTTTGGGGAATGACTATGTGAATGAGAAGGGCAAAAAGTGGTCCAAAGCTGGGGATTGAAGTCAGGTAGATTCAACCCAGTGAGTCAAAGGAGCCAGCAGTTAAGGGACACCTGCTTTGGGCCAAGCATTGTCCTAGTTCATTCAGGCCTCATGGGGTGGCTTACTGTTATTTCCATTTCACAGATGAATGAACTTGGGCAGAGAGAGAGGTCCATTGACGTCCCCAAGGTCAATGGCTAGTCCATGGAAGAGTTGGAATTTGAATCTAGGCCCTAAATAATTGTGGACTTACCTGTATTAACTACCAAGGACTTGCCAGACCCTAGGGTCAGGTATGGAGTGGTGGGTGAGTCAGAGAGTTGTGACTTTGCTGCCAGGCCACAACTCCTTTCTGAGCCTCAGTTTTCCCAGCTTTGAAACTGATACCTAAACCCTGCCCTGCCACTTCATGGGATTTGTATTTAAGATCAGTTTGCCTGGAAGCAGGGAAATGTGAGGGGAAGGTCTGGGGGAAGTCTGGGGTGGTTGAAGGCTGTGCCTGGTTTTGGTTTGCATATGTCAGAAGCGATGGGGTGGAATGGGAGGATGGGGGAGAGGGCTGAGATGTGGCTGCCCCTGGCTTAGGACATTGTCATGATTTGGTCATGTTGGGTGCCTGCCCCTCACTTTGTCCTGATCATCTTGTTTCTTATCATTTGCCGTGCACTCTGGCTGGCGTCACTACCCACATAAAGGAACAGGAGTGGGACCTCACAGCCCTTGAAAGCATCATCTCTTCACAACTGGCTAGTCCATGATGCTGTGGTTTTGTCACTGTCTTGGGTACCCTATTCTACTTGCTTTCTGTTAATAAGGTTAAACACACAGTGTTTAAAGATTGACCCTAGGTGGCTAAGCTCTGGGGCTTTTCCACATCCTGAGGCTGCCTGAAATTTGGTATGGAAAGATTCTATCCAGAAACCATTCACAGTCTTTTTCCCCTAACACAAGAACATAAAATCCTGAGCCTTTAACTTTCTGTGACTCAGGAAAGAGAGAGAATTGCGTCTTTTGTCCGGGTTATACTGCTCTGAGTTCGTGATCCTTTCTGAGATCGTCGCAGGAGGGGCTGTAATGACTGAAGGTGAGTATCTCAGTGATTCACATTTGGGACTCAGATCACCATGGTTGGTGAAGGGTCATTGGCATTAATGGAGCCACCTTGAGGAATACCAGGCCTGGTTCTAGGTGCTTTTTATATATGTCATCCTGTCCGATCCTCAAGACGGCCTCATGAAGTAGGTGTCGATGCTCTCATCGTATAGCCAGAGGAGCAGAGACCTGCCAGAGTCATGTGGTTGTCATGAAAGCTGGTAAGAAGCACAGCCTGTCTCAAAGCCCCCACCCCCTCGGTCCACTGCACCACTTGGGGCATCGTTTAGGTAAAGGGCTGCTTCCTGCTGATAATGCTATGGACCTCCTAGAGGTTTAAATGCTTTGTACCATTTAGGGTGCACTTTTTCTGAAAGGCCACAGAGTAAATACTTCAGACTTTGAGAGATCCAGCAACTCTTTTGCAGCTATTCAACCCTGCCCCGTAGAGCAGAAGCAGCTGTAAAAAATAGCTAAATGGATGGCCCTGGTTGTGTTTCAATAAAACTTTATTTACAACAACAGGCAGTGGGCCATATTTGGTCTGATGGCTGTAGTTTGCCAACTCCTGATTCAGGGTTCAGTCTGAATGGAAATGGCTGTTTATTAGTATTATTTTCTGAAACTTTTTGAAGAATGATGGTAGGCAGCTCACAAAAGACAGAAAGGGTAACTGTTCTGGAGAAGGTTAAATCACGATCCATTCTTGGTGGGGAGATTCTTGTGGAGGTTGGATATTGTAGGAGCTCCTTGAGGGCAGGCTTGTGTGCCCCCATGTGACGTGGACTCCATAGGTTTCGGATAAATAATGGCGTTTTTCATCCTGGCAAACTCACAGCCTTGTGATGTCCATTTCACTGCAGGTGAGAAGGGAGTCTCACCTCCTCTCTCTTACCTTGTGTTGAAACATCCCCTGGTCAGGAGTGGGAATTCAGCTGCTGGTTTGAGGTGAAGGTGGCTTTTGTTTTCTGCCACCTAAGTCTGAGGTGAGGGTGTGGGTGGCTGTAATAATATGAAGAAATGAGAAATTATTTGTCTTAGTACTTTTGAAATTGGCTAAAACATGATAATGATAATGGTGATAGGAATGGTAACACTTCATACACACACACACACACGCACACCTTTTTTTTGTATACTGGGGCCTGTTTTATTGAGGGTAAAAACCGTTAAACACAGAAACTTTGATATGTAATAAAGGCCAAAAAAATTCTGTTAAACAAAAGATCTTAAATTTGGGTGTGTCCGGATATGAGTAACCTAATATATCCATAAAACAGAAGTAATATGAAATTATAGTTTGAGGTAATTCTTGAGCACATAGATAAATTCCTTCTTTTAAAGAAGGTATGTGCAATGATGCAGTGTTTTGTTTTTTTTAACTGTGTGGAAAATAGCTATTAGCTGTGATCCACTAACTTGTACAGCCTGTTTATGTAGTGCAAACGGCTGATACGAATTTTCCTCCAGGGTGCTGGGTGATAGCTTTCTGATGACTGCCTTCTGTGTGGAAGGCTTAGAACTCAGGGGCATTTGTTCTTTCAGAGCAGTTGAGAAGCTTTGTTCCCGTCACACCCAGATACCACATTCTATTTTCTTGGCTTTCTTGCAGGTTGTCTAAATAATGAAAGTATGGATTTAACAGCAGAATGATTTCTGATCATTTATTCCGTTTGTTTACACAGAAATACTATTAGATGTCAGCCATATTCACCGTTACACGTTTTCTAGGCCATCAGCTGTTTAATATGTAATGGATTAAAACTGAGATAGCCCAGCCTTTGAGTTAGTGGACTAGGTTGGGAGCTTGGCCTTGACCGTGTCACAGTGGAAAGAGGGAAGGAAACCCAGAAGGAATGGATTCCTGGATTCCTGGATTCCTGAAGGAGCCCAGACAAGTTGAGATGTCAACATGGCCCAGACTGCTTTCAAAAAATGAGTTACGAACAATTTTCTAAAAACCTCACTCTCCATTACACGTATTTTAAATACTTCATTTTTTTCCTGAATAGCTAAATGGAGAGAAGGGGAGAAATAGAGCAGGAGCAATTGGAGCCCATTTGCATTAGCAGCTCTTGGAGGTACCACAGTCTGAAATGGGGGGAGAGTTGGTGGCCTTACTGCCCTGAAGGAGGAGTGAAGGGTTTCTGTGCAGCTTGGGTTGGGGGCCGAGGAGGAAGCTGGGCTCTGAGCTCAGCAGGGAGTCTGCTTGAGATTCTGTCTCCCTCTGCCCCTCCCCCCACTTATGTGCTTGCGCATGTACACACACACACTCTCTCTCTAAAAATAAATAAATCTTTAAAAAGAAAAGCTTAGAGTGCTCAAAATAGTAAAATGTACATGGTCATTTTCACTTTCTGGGCACTCATGATAAAGAGTTTAAGTCAAAGGTTTGGGCTTAAAATTGAAAATCATGCTGAGTCTTAATGGAGAAAATAAGATTTGGGAAAAGCAGTAAAACAACAATAACAACAACAGAACAACAACCTGATGAGGTACACTGGTGTGCTTTCAGCTTGTGATACCACAGTAGCTGCTCTCAGAGGCCTGGTTCCACTAGCCACCCTGGGTTGGAAGCCCTGTGCGCTTCTGTCCACTGACGGATGTATTTGATCTGCTAACCTGAGACCATCTCTGGGTCAGGTGTCCCTGAGGCCTATCACGGTGCCATGTTTTTCTTCCCGGAGTATAGTGTCCCTTCCCAGGTTTTAGTCTTCTTAAGGACTTGAGTTTAAAAGTCTCCACAGTGAGTGAAAGCTTTATCTGCTATGATTCATTTTAAAAAAAGGAAAATCTTGGGGCGCCTGGGTGGCTCAGTCGTTAAGCGTCTGTCTTTGGCTCAGGGCATGATCCTGGCGATCTGGGATCGAGGCCCACGTCAGGCTCCTCCTCTGGGAGCCTGCTTCTTCCTCTACCACTCCCCCTGCTTGTGTTCCTGCTCTCGCTGGCTGTCTCTCTCTCTGTCAAATAAATAAAAAAAAATCTTTAAAAAAAAAAAAAAAGGAAAATCTTAAGACATGCTATGCTTAGGTACCTGATAGATGTTTATGGTTGAATGAGTCTGTGGATGACCCATCTGACTATCCAGTGTATCGAGGCAGACATTTTTGTAGAAAAATGCCTTGAAGGGGGAAGACACAAATTCTGTAAAATGTTTAAAGCCCCTGATAGTTACTGAATCATGAGTAGGTGGCTTAAGTTACCCCATCCCTTTTTGAAATGATCCACTGATTTCTTTATAATACTCTGTCTGGAGTGTTCAGATGTCAAAGCCTTGCCCACCACTCCTGGAGGGAGGTTTTCCAGTTTGACATTCACCTGTTAAAATTTGGTCTGGATCCTTCCCCCCCCCCCCCCGCCCAACACACACACCACTTGCTGCTCAAGGGACCTGAGGTAGAGACAGCAGGTATGTGTTTAGACACTGTACTATTTAGCAAAGTTGGAGACTTAAACGTGATTTCCTTTTTCCTTTCCCTTAGAAAGATTAATTATGTTTAGATGATGATAAAATTAAATTTGGGTAACGGGAAAATCAGACAGTTTGGAACTTCTGGATGGTGAATGTGTCAAGATTCGCTTCTTTAAAATCGTTGTGGGATGAAGTTGGTGTGAGCAAATTTGTTAATTAGGATTTCTTAGTGAGCATCCCGCTACGGTTGGCCACTCTGTCGCGGGCAGTGATCTCAGGGACTTTGTAGGACCAAGGCTCTGGCATGTGTAGCTGAGGTAGAAGGCAGAGATAAGGTTGCCAGGGAAACCACCAAATGCCATATAACTGTGCGTTGCTTGTGCATTCAAATGTGGTTTGAGGTTTGGGAGGCCCCCCTGCTCCCCAGCCTCCACACCCGCCAACACACAAATGATGGTACATGGAAATGAGCAATGCCCACGTGCCCGGGTCTTAAAGGAAATGACCCCAGGCTTAATGTAGCTCAAGCTTGGGGCCTGAGGGGATCCTGTTCTGTTCCTTCTTTCTGTGTATTCAAGTATAACTACTAATGATGTGCTTCCAGTTCATTTTCATGGAAATGGGCTGTGGGATATCTCTAATGTACTTTCTCTCCCTTCATCACACACACTTCATAAACTTTTTTTCCTGATTTTTAAAATAAACTCTTTTTACAGAATTTGAAAAACACAGAGCACTTCTCTTTTTACAGTGTATAAAAATTACCTGTAATTTCACCATCTGGAAATAACATAATATTTTGTACTTCTAATATTTTTCCATATTTTCCACGTATATACATATATGTATATAATTTAACTATGTGAATGCATAATATTTAAATATATTTATATATGACATATAAGATCTCCAAATTTGGCTACTGATTTTAATTTTTAAAGATTTTTTTTTTTTATTTTAGAGAGCGTGTGTGCGCGAATGGGGGAAGGGGCAGAGAGGGAGAGAGAATCTCAAGCGGACTCCCTGCTGAGTGCAGAGCTGGACATGGGGCTTGATCTCACAACCTTGAGATCATGACCTGGGCCAAAACCAAGAGTCGGACGTTTAACCAACTGAGCCACCCAGGTGCCCCTACAGATTTTAATGTTTAAATTATCATTTTGTAATAATATTTTCATTATTATAATAGAAACACTCATATGAGCATTATAGACATTTATTTAACCATTTCTCCACTGTTGGTTATACTTTGTTTCTAGTGTTCAGTATTACAGATGATGCATGTGTGTGCATCATTTTATCCTTAGGTTAGGGTCCTCAGGGGTGGAATCACTGAGTCAAGGGCACAGGCATTTTTAAGGCTTTTGCCCTATATTGCCAAATGCTCCTTTTGGAAGGCTTTAGATAGTTAATCCCCCACCAGGTGGTGAGGTGTCTCATTAAGACTAGGGATTAACCAGTTTTTTTTTTTTTTTTTTTTTTTTGCAACTCTGCCAATTTTACTGTTCAGAGATCCTTTTTGTTGGTGTTTTTGTTAATTATATAGAGCAGGAGAATGATAGCAGGATCAAGGAGTCATTGTACAGGATGCACTAAGTCTGTTATGTATCTTTGGTTCTCAGTTATTATCTCAGTTATTATTTCAGTTAGTTTCAGCTAACTGAAATAGGTTCCACTATGTCCCCATTTAGCAGATGGAAAAACTGAGGCTTAGAGAAACAATAGGCCATTCACTGTTTTCATATTGTCTTTTAAAAACTTAGAAGACAAGTGAGGCTGTCCTCAGAGGTTCATAGTCCCAAATTGGGTGGGTTAATGCTTATGTTATTAGCTGAGGAGATGCCTGGAGACTTAATAGTTTTGTTTTTTTTTTAAAGATTTATTTATATATTTGAGAGAGAGAAAGAGAGAGAGCATATGAACAGGCGGGAGAGGCAGAGGGAGAAGCAGACTCCCTGCTAAGCAGGGAGCCTGATTTGGAACTCAGTCCCAGGACCCTGAGATCATCACCTGAGCCGAAGGCAGCCGCTAACCAACTGAGCCACCCAGGCGCCCTGAGGCTTAATAGTTTTAAAGCTTAGTTGGGCCCACCAAAGATGGGCCGTCAGAAAGAAGATGGGAATTATCTGAAACTGAGAAGGGTAGGTTGATGTGAGGCTCCTGTTTAAAACTGAGATGTGTTTCTTCCCAGAGTATAACGTCCCCTCCCAGGTTTTAGGTAGGGCTTTCTAAGCACTTTGCGCTTTTGTAAACAAAAAATCTCCAGTGTGTGAATGCTTTATCTGCTGTGATTCATTTAAAAAAAAAAATCTTAAGATGTGTTATACTTAGGGCCTTTCTTTCCATTTCTGCCTCTTTTCCATTAATATCACTTCTGTCACTGAAAGCATGTATCCTGCACCTGTTTCATTTTAGTATTTAAACATCTTTCCAGTTAACTGTGCCATTTAACACATGCGAAGTACTCAAAACCAAACCACATGGTGGTCTTTCTGGAATACTTCCTTTTTAACTTTTGAGACTTGCTGTTTATTGAAAGCTAAAGGTAAATAATTTACCTTTATGCTGGATTTAGCCGTCAGTACGTTTCTCTGTGACACCCAAGTGATATTGCTTCCTTCTCAGTAATTACATTTGGAAAGAAGGAGAGGGGGCCAGATTTCTCTACCAGAGAGTCAGTTTTTTTCTTGAACATCCAGCACTGATACTTTCACAATTCTCTTCTGCTTGTCTCTTTCCTTTATCCTTCCTTTTTTCTCTCCATGCTTATTGGTAAAATTAGGATTCATTCATCTTGGGGTAGGGAAAACTCTGATTCAGGATATAGCTTCTTGATTCATTTATTTGGGCCATTTGAGCCAAACAAGTTACTAAATTGAAGAGTTTTTAGTTCTTCCACCAGACCATTTGTCTGTCAGGCTGTCCATCTATCCATCCAACCATCATCCATCTTCACAGCTTTCCATTGGAAGTATGTTGCTAGGTGCTGTGGAAGAAAGGTACATAAGACAGAGAAGGAACTCATGTTGGTTGAGCAGTTCTGTGTTTCAAGGCCAGGGCTGAGAGCTTTTATATGGTCTTATTTAATTTTTGCTGCAGCTGCATGAGAAACTGCTCTGCTTTCTGATGGAAACTTTCACCAAGTGTTTGCCCCAAGGTGCTTACAGGTGTGTGTGGTAGAAGCTCTCTAACTGGCCTCCAGTGGACCTGCTGGCCAGGGTGACTGCTGCTGTCCGTCCCTGAGGTCCGTGGGGGCTGTGCTTACTGGGCAGTTGGGTTTTTTTTTTGCCTCCAAACTTGTTTTTGCCATTTGCACTTGCTTTTTGCTTTATACAATTGAATGAAGTATTATATAAACTGATGAAATCTGGCTGTGAAGAGAATTTGTTTTTCTGAAAACTGCATTGTGTGTTTTGGAAAGACTTGAAAAGCAACTTTATAAAAAAAAATAATATTAATTTCCTGGGGCACCTGGGTGGCTCAGTCAGTTAGGGGTCCGACTCCTGATTTCAGCTCAGTCATGATCTCAGGGTCGTGGGATCGAGCCCCCACATCAGGCTCAGTGCGGAGTCTGCTTGCCCCCCTCTTTCTGCCTCTCCTTGCTCTTTCTCTCTCTCTAAAATAAATAAATGAATAGAATCTTTAAAAAAAATTCCTGTCATTTTAGGTGTGGTTGAGACGTATCAGTATAAATAAACAAGGGGCACGGTGGTGGTTAAAATCTAGTAGGATTCTTCTCTTTGCAAGTTAGTGAAACTCTCACTGAAGGAAGTTGCACTGGGACCTTGTGGGTGTGATTTTTGCTAGAAAGACCATGGAACTTCAGTCAACAGATTCATCCTCAAAAGAAAAGACCTTGGCCCTTCATCACAAGATTGGGGAATGAATGTTTAAGGTAAATTGTTTAAGGTGTGTATATTTCATTTCTGAGTCCTTTCCTGCTCTGCCTTCTTAAAATAAACAGCCATCACATCAGACAGGATAATCTTTCTGCTGAACTGGAGTGACTGCATTTCTTTGCCTCACCTCCTGTTGCCTGGTGGGAAAAAGGCTTATCCCAGCCTCACCCACCTACCAGCTGTGAGACCAAAGGGAAACCATTCAGTTTCCTCATCTGTAAAATGGGATGGTCCAGCACTGCAGTTGGGGAGGGTCCAACTAGTAAATAGTGTATGTGAAAGCACTTTTCCACATAGTAGGTGCTCATTAAATGTCAGCTGACTGTGCTAGGCTCGTTATACTGGTCTCAATTTATTATGTTTCTCTTATTCACTAATATAATTATGAGTTATGGGGGCAAGAAGTTCAGTAAAAATCTTATTTGATTAGTCTTTGCAGATTCCTAGTTTATAAACATTTAGACCATAACTGTCTTTTTTCTTTTTTTTTTTTTTAAGATTTATTCACTTTTGAGAGAGAGAGAGAGAATGTGCTCGTGAATGCGGAGAGGGGCAGAGGGCAAGAGAGAGAGAAAATCTCAAGCAGCCTCCCTTGAGCATGGAGCCTGAGGTGGGGCTCAATTCCATGACCCTGAAATCATGACCTGAGCTGAAATCAAGATTCAGACACTCCACCGACTGAGCCACCCAGGTGCCCCTAGACCATGACAGTCTTAACACTACATGGAAAAGAAATGCACGAAGCAAGTCAGTACTATTGGAAAAATTGTCTGATTATATATGCTGGTACAGCACTGCAGACAAGCTTGCTGACCCGCTTTTGTTAGAAATTTATATGTTCATTAAAGCAGGTGTTCTAGTCCTTCTGCCTGCCAACACCTGTTTAACCTAGCTCATTACTGTAGATGCATTTCAAAACCAGAAGTCCTTTTCTTGTTAAAATGTGGAGTTAATACTTGCCAGGCCAGCTTTTTGATGAATTCAAACTGGTCTCCGTTCATTAAAATTCTTTCCCTTGTAGGGGCTGATTTTATATTTCCAAAATGATATTTATCATTTGTTTGCTTGTAACACGAAAGCAATAATTACTAGTGATGAAGAAAAGCATTTTCCTCCTCTGTGTACCCATTCTTTTGTGGCCTTAAGGTCCTTGACACCCGCCTGTGTCCTGACCGCAGTGGTAGGAGATAGGTATGTGATGGGTGTTGATCTAAAACTCCTAGGTTATTAAAAGGGAAGCATTTGGGGATATTTCCGCTTCATGCTTGAGTGGTGGTAATTAGCTCTGTGGCCTTTTCCAGTTCTTTGGGAGCTCAAGGAGCACAGAACTGCTCTAAGGATCAGGTGTCTGCCTCTTTCCTCGTGGACCCTCCCGTTTCCTGACAGTGTCCCACAGGACTCAGGTCTCTGCCAGGGAAGGAACTTCAGAAGTGGAATGTCTGTGTGTGATCCCCTTTCCTGTTTCAGATGGAACTCTTCTCGTTCCAAGCTTATTTTAGGATGATTTGGGCTTCCTTTGAAGCTCCACTCAGCAGCATTACTAAATTCTTAGGTGGGGCCACTCAGGGGTAGCGGATTTGATTACAAACACTTCTGTGTTTCCTCTTGACTTTGTCTTCTCCGCCGATTGAAGAAAAAGACCCTGAAAACTGGGCAGTGGTGTTCAAGCTTTAAATCTTTTGTGGTTATGAGATTTGAAATTTCCTTGGCTCTCTACAAGATAAAAGAATTATGATAAACATCTTTATTCAATTTATTGTCAGAGGCTACGTTCTCCATCTTAAATGATAATATCATGAAGGGAGTCGGCATCTTTTTCCCAAAAAAGATACAGGAATCGTAGAATTTTATGAGAAGGAGGAGACCCCAGCAGGGAAAGTTTCTCAGGTGTTGCTTATTATGTACAGTAACGTTTGGGAAACTCTGTCCTCCTCCTAACTGGAATTAATCTCCCTCCTCTAAACTCCCAAACCTGTTTCCCCTCCTTCATTCGTCTAACCTGTGTGTAAGCCTTCTCTGACAGCAGACGTCCTTTGAGGGCAGGTTCGGCTTGATGGGGTGTCATGTTCCCACAGCAGTTTTCCCACCTGGCTTCAGCGAACATTTGCGTAGAATGAACGAATGAGCGAGTACCTCCATGTAAAATGTACCTGTGAAAACCAGCTCTTAACTTTCAGGGGCAGATCACCTTTTCGCTTGGAGACTCCTCAGAATAATGCGGCTCTGGCTGAAGACTCTGAGGCCCACACGTGACACACAAATTCCATTCCTGCCAGGATGTGAGTGGAGATGGCCGACCACCTGTTTCCTGCAGGCCCCAGCATGAAGCAGCAGCTGGGCCACCGCTCGGGGTTTGCCAGTGACCCGACCCCTCCCTCTGCTTCTGCAAGTGTTCCGTGCTCAGCTGCCCATACCAAGCCCACCACCAGCCCATCCACCCCGGAGCCCTGTGCTCTGCTTCCCACTTCCCGTGGGAGAGGGGCCTTCCTGGAGCTGCACCCCCGACCCCAGCCTACAAAGGCTCTTCCCCCTGGACATCCCTCCCTCGGGACTAGCCGTGGGTGACTTTAAAGTCATCATCCAAAACCTCCCTTGATTCTGTTTTCCTGCCCCAGTTACTACCCCATTTCCCTGTGCCCTTTTATAAAATAGACCATCCAGTTGGATTGGATGAATAAATAGGTTCATTTTAAAATCTAGCTGTCTTCCTCTGAACTCTTTGTCTTGAAGGGAGCCAAGATGACTCTTTAGAGAAGCGCAAAGAGGTGGCTCCTGCCCAGAGCAAGTGCCGTGGCTGCAGGCTTCTCTAAAGAGGCTCAAAGACTGTCCTGCAAGGTCGTGATCAGGCAGAGGGCTCCATGTGCCAAGGTGTGAAACAGCCCCCTTTCGCCTGGGCTCTCTCCATCAGGGCTGGTGCCTTTAGTTCGCTGTACAGGAACGCTTGGAGACTCTTGGTCTGGGAGATCCGCGGCTCTCCGGGGCTATCTGGGTGTGTCTCCTTCGTGGGGACCATGAGGCTCCTGTGATGGCGCTAAATGAACAGAGAGGGGCCCTCTGCAAATAAAGCTGCTTTCGTCACAGCTGTCAGAATGACCGTGTCATGTCGGCTGCCCTTTGGAAAACTTTTGGGAGGCAGGCTCCCTGAGTTAATAACCCTTGTTCCATTGGCCTCGTATTTGTGGAATCTCAAAACATGTTTGGTAGAAAAAAAGGAAGGAAAAAATCTGACCAGAGCTGTGATTACTTCCAGAACCTTATCCGAGGCGGCTGTGTGCTCACAGCCCAGGGAGCCTGCTAACCTTAGTGTCTTCTAACCTTAGAGAGCTGAGTGTCGAGGACTTTCTGCATTTAGATACTTGGTGCGAGTAGCGGGGTATTTTATTTGGCCTGGGGGAGAATATCGAGACCAGGGAACTTTCTCCTGATTTTGTTTAGCAGCCAGACGGGAAGCATGCTAACATTCTAACAAAACGGAAATCTGGGAGTCATACATTAAGTTTGATGCCACCTAGGAATAGGGCAGTTGCATCAGAGACAGTGACAGCTCAGGACATGGATGCAGCAGCAATGATGGAGCACCTGTAGTCTACCAGCTCTTGCAGTGCTGCAGTGGGTGTAAAGAGGAACCAGCCACTCTTCGCCTCAGGCAGCTTAGCTTGGCAGTTTGGAGATAAGCAGGAAGCTCCTAATCAGAGTAGCCAACCGTGATAAGGATTTTCATGGGCTCTGGATGGGGGAATATGGGGGATCTTATAGGAACAGAGGTGTTTGGGCATTTGGCTGGGATATGTCAGGCATCACCCGTTTCTCTGTTTACATATGTATTTACAGCTGATCTGTGCAACCAAGAAGTCCTGAGTCTTCTCAGACTTTAGGAACCACGGCCATGCTGCTAGGACTGGTGGGCATGCAGTCTGGAGGGGGCACCGTGCCTGGTGGTTCCACCGGCATCCTCCCTCCTCCCACCTTGCAAGTGTATTTTCCAATCGGACTAGAGTAGCTCTGTCCTGCGTCTTGTTCTTTGCATTTGTCTCTTTTCTCCTGTCTTAGTCTTCTCTTACCTTTTTTAACCCCAAAGTGAGGTTTATGGGGAAGAAAGGGAGGAGAGAAGTGGTGTCTGGAGGGTAAAGACCCAGGGAGGATATAAAATGTTCCCTTTTAGTATATAGGGAACCAAGAGTCACAGTTTATTATTTTGTAAAACTACAAAGTTCTAAGGTTGCCACCAAGAGCAGCACTTGTCAGACTCTAACGTGCATAGGAATTACCTGGCATCTTGTAAAAATCAGGTTCTGATTCAGCAGGTGTGGGGGAGGCCTGGGGTGCTGCACGTCCTTGAAGACTCCTGGGGCGGGTGCTGCGGCTGCAGATCCAGGGACCGAACTCTGAATACCAAGGGCGTGGATTGTGCACCTGCTAGGTGCTGTTAATGCTGTTTTTTTCAGCAAATAGATTTAGTTCAAGGAAGTGTAAAAGTTTGCTGCTCTCATCGGTTGCTCACGAAAATAGGACTGGTGACTTTTATTTTCCAGTTGTCATGACCCCTTTGGTGTCCTTGGTGACAGATTGAGATCTCTTCGTATTTGTAAATATTTATACAATGTGGTTTGAGAGGATAGAGAACAGAGGCATGAAGAAACATAGGGGAGGACATTGGGACTTTTTATAGCTCCCATTTTAAGTAAGGACTGGCCTATATATTAACCTTCTTACTGGTCTTAAAGGAAGCTACGTAGAGAACATTTCTCTTTTATCATTTTGAATAACTTAGATCTTCATACATAAATTTAGATCTGGATCACACCTGGAAGTTTGGGAGAAGTAATAAATTATCTTTGGAAGCTAATTCCATTTGTTCCATCAGCTCCACCTGGCCACTGCTGAGATTTTGGGGGGGCTCCCTCTTCTAGAACCACCATCAGAACTTTGCATAATATCAAATTAGAATCAACAGATGTTATTTTTTTTAAAGATTTTATTTATTCATTTGAAACAGATAGAGCATGAGCAGGGGAAGAGGCAGAGGGAGAAGCAGACTCCCCGCTGAGCCAGGAGCCAGACGTGGGGCTCGATCCCAGGACCCTGGGATCATGACCTGAGCCAAAGGCAGATGCTTAACGATCTGAGCCACCCAGGTGCCCCAACAAATGTTATTTTTGAAACCACTTATTACACTTATTATAGTTTTCACGCACTGAGAGTGGACCTAATTTTTCCCTTTTGCGGTAGGAGTCAGAGTCTTGAGACCAGAGTGGGTGACAAAGCTGTTCAGTACTGTTTTTGATCAGAAAGAGTGTTTGACTGTCAAGTAGAAGGACCACTTTTCTCCAGTTCCTTATGAACCAAATTCCGAATGCTGTTTCTTAAAATAGGAGTTCTCAAAAGGTTTTGGCCAACAATAGGTTTATTAAAGCATTGGCTCCTAAGACAACAACCACCATTTGGTTGGAGAAATTCTAAGTTTGTGGCGAGAGCCACCTTATTTTTACCAACTTTTGTTTGTGGTATGTGTGTGCTGATAAAAGGCAGCATGGACAGGCACGCTCCTTACCCTTTCTCCCCGTTCTGTTTGATTTCTGTTAAAACCAAACCAGACCAATAACCCCTCCTGGCAAACTCCAGGTCTGTCACTCCAAGAGCTGCCATAGAAGACCAGGAGTGTGTGGGTGGGCAGTTCCGGGAGCCTCTGCCTTTGAAGGACCGTGGGTTTATACCCCAAACAGTAGCGCCACCCAAGGGCATGGTGGGGTCGGAGTTGTTGTATGGGGTTGACCAGGGGAGTGATGCTGAACAAGGATTGAGCTGTGGAGAAACAGAGCCAACAGCCCCAGGGCTTTCATGATAAGAACCTGAGATGTGGTTTGTGGAGTGAAGTGGACAGTACAGGGCCAGAGACCTCTTGGGACAGAGATAGTGTGCCTTGAGCTGACTCCAGGCCAGGTTGTGGTGAGGTACAGGGGCCAGGATAGGATCTGACCTAGGCAGAGGTGTTGGGACCCTGCTGCGTAGACCCTGCCTTTGCTTTGTATGTGTACGTGCCTCCAGTGCCTGAAAGGGCTCACCTCTTGTGAAATCGGTGTGTTGTGTTTGCTGGCTCTGGAAGTAAAGGACATTTTGTGTCATTGGGGATATTTGTAGGTCAAGGTAGTGACCTTTGGTCTGTGCTGCCCTCAGGGCCTCCAGCGGTGGCAGCTGGTTGGAATCAGGGTCCAGAATTGCTGGCCTGTCCCCCCTCTGCTGGCTTCCTTGTCTTTGACTTTAGCGCCCTGTGAGGTGCTTTAGACTCAAGGACAGAGCCTTGGGGGCTGGCTGACAAAGTGTTTGAGCACCACCATTAGTCATCATTTCCTTTTCATCTAAAAGTGTGTCTTTGCCTCCAAGTGTTGTTGGCAGCTTTCTGCCGGCGATGATGCTGTGTTAAATTGTGTATTTAAGAACACACTGGTGAGTGGCAGCACATGGCAGCGTATCAGGCAGGCTCTGGAGTGCTGTGGCCACAGGTGATGGTGATAAGAGGCGAAATCTGGTGACGGGCTCTGCCTTCAAGTGTTGATGACAGCACAGCCAACTGCTGCTTTTTTTGTTTTGTTTTTTGTTTTTGTTTTAGCAGATTTTGTGCTAAGTGCTTTACCTGCATTATTTTGTTTACTTTTACTTTACCTTGTAAGTCGGTTCTGCTTTCCAGATGAGAGAGTACAGAGCTTGCTCTGAGTCACATACAAGTAAGTATTATTGCCAGAACTGGAACCCTGATTTTTCTGACCCCAAAGTCTGTGCACTAGGTGAACACTTCTCGAACTTTAAAGTGCCTGCAGGGGCGCTTGGGTGGCACAGCGGTTAAGCGTCTGCCTTCGGCTCAGGGCGTGATCCTGGTGTTGTGGGATCGAGCCCTACATCAGGCTCCTCCGCTGTGAGCCTGCTTCTTCCTCTCCCGCTCCCCCTGCTTGTGTTCCCTCTCTCGCTGGCTGTCTCTATCTCTGTTGAATTAAAAAAAAAAAAAATCTTTAAAGTGCCTGCAAATCACCTGGGGTCTTGCGGACATGCAGGCGGGAGGTGGGGGCGGGAAGCCTGCAGTGGGGCTCCCAGGTCTTGCTGCTGGTCCATGGGTCCCTCTTGTGTAGCAAGTATCTACACCACCTGCTGTCTGGCTTAATTTCTTTTGAATCTCATTTCCAGAACCTGTAAACCAAGGAGATCATTTACTGTGTGTCCCTTCTTCCTTAGAATCACCAGGAGAAACCTGATTGTAAATGTGAAATCTCTGTAAAGCAAATTAATGGGAAATATTCATGGTCCTTTGTGTCCTTTTTTCCCCTTCAGTCCTTTCTGAACATCCTCTCCTTCCAGTTCTTTCCCTCTGCCCCTGCTCCTGCCTGTTGTTACCATTATCTCCATGTGGTTGACCCCTGTCCATGTCGTGGGGACCCACTTGTCTGCTGATGGCTGTGTTGATGGAAAGCCTAATGTGAATAATATGTTTGAAAGAAGATGACAGCTAAAATGAAAAGGAAAACTTGTAGCTTGCTTGGAAAGGGAGTTTTCAGTCATTGGGATGATTCACCGAGGAAGTGAGGGGAAGCCTTGCAGTTGGAGCCTGGGAGAAGGGACCCTCTGGTCAGGCGGGCTGAGGAGAGGGCCGTGTGTCTGTGTTGGGATGGAAACAGTGCCCGCCCAGCCTCCCACCAGGACTGGAGGACACTCGTGTCCCAGTGCTGGGCACAGAGGAGCTGGCACCTGGGGCTGTTATAGGAGGGGTGTCCCCAAAGCCCAGCTCTCCTGTGGTTCAGCGGGCAGATCTTGGGCAGCAGAATGGGTGCCTTCGAGCTAAATACCCGGCCCCAGCCTTCTGTTGTTGTGTAACTTGAAGTGACTGGAGCTCCCCGCGTCTCCCATTTCCTCATCTGTAAAATGAGGATAACAGTACCTCCTCACTGGGCTGTTGGAAGAATTAACACGAATTAACGTGTGTACAAAACTTAGGCCTAGGCCCCGCTCATTACCGGTTCCTTGCCCTCCTTGCCCCCACGGACCTTCCCGGTGAATAAAACTTTCCTATGGATTGTCTAGGCTTACATAATAAGCATGCATGGTACCTTCACAGTGTGCTGTGCTTTGATGGGGCTCTGATGTACAGACTTTGGAGCCGGATACCCTCTGGGTTTGAATCCTAGGTTTACCCACATAGGAGGACTTTCTAGTAGCCTCAGGCTCCCTGTCTTTAAAATGGAGGGGAGGTGACATCACACTTGCCTCAGAGGCCGGCCATAAGGATTGAATGAAATTATGTCAAGTGCTCCTCGCAGTTTCCGGCCCATCAGTGTGCACCCCGTCGGAGGAATCTCTTAACTCACAAAATGCCTGTAACTTGAGGTTTTGTAAATTGCTCATCCTTGGTGGGGAAAGCACCCCCTTTGGGGTTGGAGCATCCTGACAGCCTTGTTGTGCAGACAGCAGACGTGAAGGTGAGCGAGCCCTGGTTTCTCTGGATTCTGCCATCAGTGACGATTTGCCCTTTCCCAGAGCCCCTGCTTGGGGGGCCTGAGGGGGCGGGAGGCGGAGGGTCCTGCTGGGCTCACCTGCCGTCCCGGGGTTCCTCAGGCGAGCTGTGGGGAGCAGGAGACACAGCCTTCTTGCTAATCAGGGTCATAAATGCCAGCCCACAGCTGAGTGAGCATCCTGCTGCTGCTTTCTGTCATTGGATCTGGTATCCTGTGGCGGTGGTTTAATTGGAAGAGATAATTGGTGCTGTGCTCTGGGGAACATGATCCGAGAGCGAGAAGACCAGGAGCCGCCAGGCTGATGGAGTTCATACTTGCTGACCGTGGCGGGAAGCACCCCTCTGCCCCCTGCCAAGCTTTTAGTGTCTGCTCCTTTGGTGACCTGTGCTGTACTGTGCATCCTAGCTCGTGTTCTAGCCACAGGAAAGTTTTACCCGTAGAAAATGGTGATGTCACGGTTTTCTTTCCAAAGTGCAGTTCATGTTGCTTTCCTGTGCTTCTTTCCCTGGCTCCCTGTTGCCTGTGGAAGTTCCGACATCTGGGCTGGCACCTGACATCCTTCTACGTGACCCGCTCAGCGGTGCCTGGGGAACCCATGGCTCCACTTAGGCTCTGATTCCATTCTGCCCTCTCTGTGACTGCTTCCTGGCACTCTCCTGTCTTCCTGGTTTCCTGTCACCTCTCCTCCTTGGCTATGGCTTCGTGTTATGGGGGACTTGAGAATGCGGTTTGGAATCTGATGGTTCTGGTTTGAATCCTGGCCCCAACACGTTCACATTTTGTGACCTTGGATAAGTGACTTAACCTCTGTGAGCCTGAGTCTTTTCCCTTATGAAGGAGAGGTGCCTGCCTTGTGGGGTCATGCAGAAGAGGAAGTGCCAAGTGCCTAATGCATACAGTGGCGCTCTGTGTTAGCTCATGCAATGATTATGCTCCAGTTTCCTCTGATAGCCAGCCCTCATCCTTCGAGTGCCAACAGAATAACTTAATTGAACCATTTTTCGATAGTTTAAGATGACTCAGGTCTTCAGACAGCTCAAAGGCACCGCGAAGACACCAAGGTCAGAGGTGCCAGGGAGTGGGAGAGGAGATAAGCACAACCTCACTTTCTCTCTTGAGAACAGGCTGGCAGCCTCTTAAGGCCCCCCCCGGGGGGGGGGATTTTCTCTGTGCAGATTTTGGCCTGGGCCCTGCATCTGCTTCCTATGAAATAGGAATGAGTGTAGCACTCGGGAGGGATGCGGTACCAATTGGCGGGTACTTGGCAGGCTCGCTTCTGACCCTAATGTGCAGTCCGGGCAGGGGCTGCAAGCGCACTGCTGACTCCTCAGCCACAGTGACCCGAAGATGCCTCAGGAGACCTTTCTTGGCACCGGGGCCATGTGTATCAGACCCTGCAACGGTCACTTCCTTTCTCTGCTATCTCCCAGAGCAGAGATTGGGATCACACACACACAGGAAGAAACCTGCAAGCAAATGTCCTGGATGGAACGTGCAGGGGCGCTCTGGTCTATTCTCGCTGGGCTCTGGCCATTTCTCATCCCCTGTCCCGAGACCAGGTGCATCCTCCTATCACCTCTTTTCCAGTGGTGGGTGGAGTACCTCCCAACAAACTGCCTTACAGAGCGGAATCTCACTAGCTCCCCATCCCCACCCCCCTGTTCCGTGGCCAAAATGGCAAATTTCTGGACTTCATGCTTCTCAAGGTCCTTTTGACTGGGGCTACCTTGACTATGGGATCGTCTTTTAGCTCAGCGTTCTGGCAGAAAAGGCAGCTGAGAAACTCATCAGTGGGCTGAACCAGCCCCACACTGCATGTCGAAAAATGTTCCCAAGACAAGAACTTATGAGACGTTAGAATGGCTCAGTGTAGTGAGAGGTGGATTCTACTCGTGGAAGACCCACACCCTGCACCTCCCTCTCCCACGGCCCTTCAGGGTCAGTGGTCTTTGCTTTTGTCAGGTCCCTTCTCCTCCTCCTCCTTCTTCTTCTTCATCACCATCATCATCATCAGTATCATCATCCTTGCCTGCACAGTGCTGAACTTAAAAATCCTGTCCTGGAGTCATACTAAGACCCAGTCTCTCCCTTCCTGTTGCCAGCAGACTCTGCACAGTGCTCTCCTGCACACAGTAGGTGCTCGCTGTGCTTCAGCCAGAGTCACAGACCGTGGAAAATGGATCCGTAAGCCTGCTGAGAGGTTCAGAGAGGCAGGGGAAATATTGCGGGGATGTGATCCTATCATCTGGATTTCTTGGGTGTAAACTGGTCTGTATGCGGATGTGCTCCTCAAGATGGATGTGTAGGCTCCCCCTTCTGCCACAGTGCCTGCGAGGCTGGTCAAGAAACTAGACGTGTTTAAGGAAGGCAGCGTAGCAGAGCTAGAGCCTTTAAGCCCCTTTCACAATGATTCTCGAAGCTGCAGCTTTTGTGTATGGGTGCCTTAACTGGCCCACTCCCTCCCTCTCTCTCTCTCTCTCTCTCTCTCTCTCTCTTTCTCTCGGAGCCAGGACTGGGCTGCCTCTGGGCATAGAGTTGCCTTGAAAGCAGGTGGTATATACGCTGAACGTTGCTGTGAAAGCCTCCTGTGTTGGAGAACTGAGTGTCAGTGTCCCAAAGTACTGGTCCATCTAAAGTTTCAGCTTTTGTGATCGTTAAATCCCCAACCCTACGCTTGTTTCTCTGGACCCGAATTCTGCCCGTAGGAGTGAGTCAGAATTGTTGTGAGAGGTTCAATGCAAGGATCGGAAGGATTCTGCTATTTGGCAAGAATCCCTTGCTCTTGCGGAGGGCTTTACCATTTTGTAGTGTGTTCTCCTGGGGTTTCACTCACAGGTGCCTTAACTGCAGTCTTTCAAAGGCCGGAGAGAGTCCCACTTTACAGATGATCACACAGAGGCTCAGAAAAATCCTTTCCAGGGGCATGTAACCAGAGGTAGGCGGAGCCTTGACGAGAGTCCTCCATACTGCTCCACCAGATGAGATCAGTTACACTGTTCTGCTCCCTGCCTTCCCATTCACTCTCCTGCTGGCTCCCAAGCCCCGCCCATAAGACCCGTTTCCCTGAAAGGGGGTGATTTGCATATTTGGATCTGAAATCCACACACCCTCGCCCTGACAGATTTGGGGCCTCTTGCTGTTACAGCTGTGAGTCTGTAGCTGGGAAATGTGGGCATGTTGTTGATAGCATTTATGAGGGGAGCATCAGGAAATTTCCAGGCACTTGCTAGACATCTGCCATTTGTAATGTGGAGGGCAGGAAACGGCTTTGTGTGTAGGCCACATTAATTCCGGTGCCCACATTCCCCTCTTCTGGGCAAATCCACTGCCTTGGGTTCATTTCCAATCCCCTGCTCCAGCCGTCTGCTGGTTGGTCTCCATCCATCTGAACAGACGTTGATTTCGGTGCCATCCACGTACCTGGCACAGTACAGGGATATTGGTTCCCACCCGGTGGCACCGGAGACTCTGCCAAACTAAACTGCCTCCTCTTGATTTCCGTGTCTGTAACTGGGCCTCTCAGAGAAGGTCCCCCGGTCCTGCAACTTGATCCCTCTGGTGCTGGCTGCCTGAGAGCCCGTGCTCCCTGTGGTTCCCCTGTGCCCATCCCTTCCCTTTCTGCTTCTCCTTCACGTCACCCCCGAGACCAGGTTGCCATGGGCCATCTCCTCTCTGAATGCTGATACCTGCCTCTCTCGTTTCTCCCCTTACAACCTGGGCAGCTAGTCTTCCAGGAAAAAGGCCCCGCCCTGCTCCAAAAATGGCACTCCTTTGCCATCTACTCACAGTGCCGTTTGGTTTGGAGATCTTCTGTGACTGAGAGTAAACAGCGCATGCATGTTCCTTTCTCTCCCACTCTGGTCCAGCCCTTGAAAGCAGGGGCTGTCCTACTCTTCTTAGGTCCTGGCAGGCCTTTGCACGGTGTCAGGCCTCCTCGAACCCATGCACGACGGCTGACTGGCAAGTTTAAATGGAGATTGCAAGTATACCTCTCTCCTTTGTTTTAAGTGGGCTTAACCAGGGCGTCTCTGTTCACTGACGGGAAGCAGTGTTTGATGGCTTTGAGCTGATGACGAGAGGAGGAGAGACAGTTTTCCTATCTCTGTAGGGAAGGGCAAGAGGGTAGCATATTTTAGAAGACGCTTCCTTGTTTTAGCTGTTCTTTGTTTTTTGTGGGAGGTTTTTTGTTTTATTTTTTGTTTTGTTTTGCTTTAAAGTCAAAAGTTTAAACCGGATGGTTAATTTTATAAACTTCACTCTTTGGGGACGTTTTGTTAATTCAACAAAAATTCATTGTGCAGATGAGTTGTTTTGGGAGAGAGTTGGGGCACCAAACTATTTCGAGTTCCAGATTGACTTGTGTTTGGTAAAAAGAAAATGTGGTGTTCGGAGAGTTGAGCCTCACCATGTTTTCCAGTAATTTTGGCCCTTCATTATTGCCATCTGTAAAAGTGATTGATCGATACCTTAACGGAAGCTATCTGGGGAAATATGACACGTTTAATATATATGTGTGAACACAAATGCATGCAGTTTAGTCCCTGTGGCCTTTGTGAGAAGGATAAACATTGGTGTGAGTTCACATGATAGCAGATGGAGTTAAACATTTTCCGTAGGGGACCAATATGCCTCAGAACAGCCACATCGAGTAGTTTGGGGAATCGTTCACCCTTGGAGCCCTTCAATGAGCCAGTCCTCTGGAACAGATAGCACTTGAATGCTTCACCTAATGATTCCCGTGGCTCCAGCTCCCGGAAGGGCTGATGAAGGCCAACAGGTTGGATCGTTCTTACTGTCCTGTTCTTGGACAGAGATGGGTTGTCTGATCTCTGACCTTGCCCTCAGCTCTCTCCCCTTATTTTCTTGGGATGCTACTCGGGGAGAGTCTTCTCAACTGAGAGAGTGAAGCCAGCTTATGGTAGCGCGTCCCCTGAGAGAAGCAAAACCCAACCAAAGCCTTAAACCTACAGTTCAATGCCAGGAACCCACGTGAGACTCTTCGGGGCTCTCCAAGGCTTAGTAAGGTTTTCTCCACAAGAGGTCATGGCCTCTGCTTCTCTGTGACATGAGAGACAGTGCCACAGGGCTCTGAGGGCAGATGCTCATTCCTCTTCCTGCCCCTGGGCCTGCTTTCCAGGTCTGGTATAGGGCCGCCTTCTCTCTCCTAAGCAACTCGCCCTGCCGGGGAGCTGACTCTGCGCTCATGAGACCATGGCCAGGGCTAACAAGGCCCCAAAGTATACAGTGCCTCAAACAAAACCTAAGGCCACTAAATATTTAATTGAATTATTTCACTCTGGGGATATTGTGACTCATGTTGAAAACTAATCACCTGCCTTTTTATCTGGCCCTTAAAAAATATATTCCCTGGTTAAACATTTAAAAGTCAGAGTCATGGTGGTTGCAGTGGTGTCATTGTTTTCCTTCCTTGTGGGTTTGGGTGGGGAATGGGAAGGAAAGGGATGTGTGGGAAGGAAGAGAGAAGTTGCCTTTATGGGTGAAGGGATTCCAGGTGATCAGGATAGCTGTGCATGTGTGTGTGTGTGTGTGTGAGTGTGTGTGTGTATACAATTTTTTTTTCTTTTGGCCTTCCCTTGTCTTGATTCTCCAGAGGGATGTCAGGAAGGGGCTGGAATGTGGGTGAGGACGGCCTTTGAACCGGACAACCGTGCTTAATAGGAGAAACCGTATTCCGTGTCCAGTCATTCAAGATAGGGTTTCATTTGCACCATCAGAGCTTGGTGAGGCATTGAAATTCCATTGTTCTGCCTTTTAATTTAGTTTTTTATGCAGAAAGAAGGAAATAGGTTTGAAATTGCTGTGGTTTTTTCCTTCCTCGGCGCACCGTCGCTGTATGCACAATGTAGCCATTCTTACTGCTGTGATGTCTCATCCACAATGGTTGGAGCCTAGCTTTATTATTCTAGTAATAAAATGGATTGGCCGTAATTAACTTTTTAGGTGACTCCAAAAATGCTTTGCCCTCTACCATCTGATAGGAATTTCCAGAGAAGAATGGAGGGCCTTGAAAGTGAAATGGGTGTGGCTGACATTGGGTCTTTGTTGGTAAAAGACCAACTTGGAAAGATTTCGAGCATTCCCTGTGTGCCAAGACCTTGTGGGGCACCCGTGGGAATTAAAAAGAGTTAGTCCGGTGCCTTCCATGAATGCCTATCGAGAAGGGAGGGGCAAAAGCTATCCCCTAGAAAAGACGGATACTTCTAAGGACAAAATGCCCACCTCTATGAAGTCCTAACTCCTTTAAATTTTTGTGGGTTTTTTGTTGTTGTTCTTTGGGGGTTTTTTTGTTTTGTTTTTTTTGTTGTTGTTGTTTTTGTTTTGCATCTGTTGGAGTCGATAAACAGGAGAAAGGTGAAGCAGTGGAAAGAAAAAAAATTCTCTAATTTGTGTACTGTGATTCTGCAGAAAAATAGGCCTGCAGCTTATGGCTCTTCGGGGAGCAGCGTCTGCCAGGATAACAGAGCATCAGTGATGTGTTTGACTCAGTGCAAGTCAGACACGTGTTCCCTGCATTATATGGATATGGGGCCATGTGACCCTAGGATCCCTTCCAGTTCCATGAGTCTGAGTTCTGCGATACTTACATCTAGCCAGCTGGAGATTTTAAAAAGCCTTTTTTTTCCCCCTTCTTAAGTCTAGAAAGATCAACCAGATCTATTTCCTTTGCATTTCCATTGTTCTTAATGATACCCCCCCCCAATAATTCCTGGTTATTTCTTCCTTCCCATTTTCCATCATTTGGCAAGTCTGTGTGGAGTGCTGCTTGGGCCAGGCGCTGTGCAGCGGGCAGGACCCCAACCTGCAAGAAGCTTGGTCTTGGTGGAGAAGACAAGTAGTAGAGAGACCGTGGCAGGACAGCGTGTCGGGCGGGGTTGGGTGCAGACGGCAAGGGGGCTTCTCAGAGGCGGAGCTCTGGGAGTGCAGCTCAGTCTGGGGGACAACCAGGCACGGTCACGAGGGGGCATAGAGGCCAGCTGGCAGGGCACCGTCCCAGCAGAAGGAACGGCATGTACGGAAGCCGAGAGACGGTGGAAGGGGGGATGGGGCATCTGGGAGCTGCCAGGATGCCTGTCATCCCGAGCGCCGGCTTTGGCAGTTTGGGCTGATTTTGCTTTCCGTGAAGACTCTCAGGTGCCAGCTTAAATGAACGTTCACAGCTCTGCCTTTTTGTCTGTTAACTTTAATAGATGTCAACTCTCTGAAATTCAGGTGAAATCCTCCTCCCATGAACGCTAATTACCTCCTGGTAACGCGTACAAGAAAATTTGAGGTAAACTTAGAAAACATCTGTCCCAGTCATTTGGAGCAAAGCACTTCATCCTTGCCTCTCCCAGCCATCATACCCCCAAATGTTATAAATCTGTTATTGTCAAATGATTCTGAGGCTGTGCAAAAGTCATTGTCAAAGTCTGAGACTGTCTCGCATCTGTTCCCCTTTGTTCCTTAGAACCATATTTCAGCTTGCTTATCAGTTGCTGCTTTTTGTGTTTGTGTTGTTTTTTTTTTCCTCCTTTGTCTTTCTCCACGTCTGGGGAAGGCTGCTGTCTGTGGCTGAAGCCAGCACCCGCATTACGGAGAGCTGCTGGGTGCCAGAGTCCCTGCAGAGCCGATCCGGGAAGCCATGGGCCCGAAACGTGGTGTCCCTTTGGAAGGAAAGGAAGGGCCACGGCCTCCTGCTGCTCTTTGCCAGCCTTCAGTTTGGTCACGATGCGTAAGAAGCACGTGTGCCCTTAGGAGCAGGGTCACCAGGTCTGCCCCGCCAGCTGTCCGAGGATTAGTTTTGTCAACTGCAGATCAAATATGAAAGAACTGGCTCAGACTTGCTGCCCTGTTGACATCATCTTTGAAAATCTGTCTTGTGATAATGTGGAACTATGCGGTAATGTGGAACTATGCGGCGGCTGCTTGCTCTGGGCGTGAGTGAAAGCCAGGAATGTGGTGAAACAGAAGAGAGTGTTTTGGGTACTTGTCTGCTCTGAACCCTGGTACCTGGAGGGTGATGGCCAGTTCTCTGCAGCTTCCCCTGAAGCCTAGGCGGCAGTCTGAGAGATTTCGGTTAGAGAAGCAGTGGGGTTTGGTGGAAAGAGCACGGGCTTTGGAGGTACACATCTGGTCTAAAGCCCAGCTCCCTTATGTTTGCTTTGTGACCCATGGCAGGTTGCTTACCCTCTCTGTGCACGGGCAGCTTGAGAATGTTGTTACATAGGTGTCTGGAAGGAGTACTTTTACGTAACACTTGTACAAGACTGAGGAAACATGCATAGCCCAACAAAGAATCCCCCTTCCAAAAAACAGTTGATGTGGGGTGAGGGCTAAGGCGCCAGGCCACCTCTTAGAATGAGTGCCTCGGTTTCCTCATCCACAGTGGGAATATTAATGTCTACCGTGCACAGCTGTCATGAATATTAGAATGTATAAAGTATATACATTGCCTAGCATAAGGTTGCCGCCCTGAGAGAAAGGAGAGTAAAAGGTGGTGGTAAATCTTGCCAGCTGACTTATTTAGATCTCTGAGGTCCCTAAAATGAGGGTGTGCTCTAAGTTTTGAATGGCATTATCAGATGGGTGAGCTCTCAGGTGGTGCCCAGGGGATTGGGGTGGAGAACAGTCTAGGAGGAGCCTCTGCACTCCCAGACCCCTTCTGGCCAGCACTGGACCTCTTTTTCTCTGTAAGACATCTGAACTCAAAATAGGGTTTTGCTCCTTAAAAAAATTATTTTGCAAATCTCTGGTTTAGGTGAGATCCCTTATGAAGTACCAGATGAATTTTCAAGGACCTTCCCAGATCCCTTGGTTTTCTCATTTGTAAGAAGTGGAAGAACAGAATTTTTGGTCCTTCGTACTTCATAGGCCAGGAAAATGAAGGTAAATGGGTTAAAGCAGTTAATAGTCTTTTGGGGCCTAAAAGTCTGCCACCTCCCTGGTTGGGAACCCTGCGACCCCGCTGGCCGTTGGCGAGCCCTTGTTCTCCTGGAAATGGAAGTGAGAGTCCTGGGGCCCCTGGAGGCGGCTGCGGTCTCAGCAACAGGGAAGCCCGGTAGCCACATCAGCACCTCTTCCGGCAGGGAGGACGTCCTCCCTGGATGCTGAGCCCTGTCTGAAAATGATCTTATTGCCACCAGTGTTCTGGGAATGAATCCTGGGAAGAACATTAGGCACAGACTTTAAGTCCGACGGACTCCCTGTGCCAGAGGGAGACACCCTGCCCTCACTCTGTCCACGGACAGCATTTCCAGCTGTGGGTTCCTACTTACGTAATCCTGATTGGAAAAACATTAGGATTTGTTGCAGGCTGGAGGGCAGATGAAATGCTAGTCCTTAGGTCTGGATTTCTCTGCTAGTTAATCTGAATAGTTTGCTAATCAATCCCTGTTTTTAAAGAAGCTCAAAAATGGAAATAAAAAAGCAGTCCAGATTTCAATAGCTAAATGCCTCATTGGTCCAGGGGGTGAATGAGAGGGGCTTAATTCTCTCCCGGATATTATCAGTCGAGAGTCTGTAGCAGCAGCAATCACTTCAGACTCTCAGAGAAGGCATTTGTTAGAGGATTTGGTGGGGGGGGGGGGGGCGCTCACAGGACCCTGTGCTTGCCCCTCCCTCCTTTCCTGTCCCCCTACTCTGCCATACCCTTGACACGCAGGTGTACTTTATCTCATTCCCTTGTGAGGTCATGGGTTCTGACCACAGCGATGGTCTTATTTGTTGTGTCTCATCCCCTGTGCTGGCCTGTGGGGGTTGAGTCACAGCAGCTGTCCCCAGGCAGGATGTCCGATCACGTGGAGGCCTGTTGCCTGCCCTGCTCACAGAACAGAGCAGTGCCCAGGGGCTGTTTTTACTACCTTAAACAAACACACTTGCAGCAGAGGCCACACCCACAGAAAGAGAAGGTGCCTTGAGCTAATGCTCTTACCCCACCCACTTCCCAGTCAACCCAAACACCACCAAACACAGGCTCGGTTTCACAGTTCACTGCAGGGATCCCTTCTCTGCTACGTCCTCAAGCCCAGGACCATGCCCGGAGCCTTCTGATGTCACACAGAGCGTTGGCATGTTCTGTGAGTGTCATCTTATGAGGTCTGGCTTATCTGTACCCTGCATGTGGAAGTGTGAAATTGCAGTCCCGATTCGATCCGAGGCAGATACAGCCCTGAGACCTGACGTCGTCACCAATGACACCGGCCACCTCTGATGCTGGCAATAGGAAGAGCGTTGAGGAGGGACGGGAGGACCCTGAAGGGCAGAGGTCTTGGAGCCCAGATGCCAGAGCCTGAAGGAGGCTGACCAGAGAAAAGCACACAATTTAGCAGGTTGCACTTCGATTCTTAATGACTCATTCTGGGACCCCCTGGCTGATCTGGTCCAGGAAGGGTGTCACATTCCTGTTCTTGTATTAGCTTCTCCTCCAAAACCATTCCCAGAGCAGAAGTGGAAGCAGAGATGAGATCACTGAAATCTTTTGAAAATTTTTTTAATCTTAATTTTTAAGATGGTAAAATACATATAACATAAAATTTACCATTTTTTTTTTTTTTTGCCATTTTTAACCATTTTTAAGTGCGTAGGTCAGTAGTAGTAAGTGTATATACCTTGTCATATAATCAGTCTCCGGAACTTTCTCATCTTGCAAAAACTGACACTCTACCCACTAGACAATAGTTCCCTGTTTTCCTTGTCCCCTAGCCCCCGGCAACCACCATCTCACTTCCTGTGTCCATGAATTGGACGACTGTAGATACCTGCAAGATTTATTTATTTATTAGAGAGAGCGCGTGAGCGAGCATGAACATGAGCGAGGGGGGCAGAGGAAGAGAATCTCAAGCAGGCTCCCCCACTGAGTACAGAGCCCGATGTGGGGCTCGATCCCATGACCTTGACATCACAACCTGAGCCGAAACCAAGAGTGCGACACTGAACCCAGGCGCCCCTCACTTTCCTTTTTAAGGCTGAATTATATTCCGTTGTATGTATACACATTTTATTTATCCATTCATCCACTGGTGGACCCGGGTTTCTTCTGCTTCTTGTCCATGCCTCTTCTTTTTTTTTTTTTTTTTTTAAAGATTTTATTTATTTATTCGACAGAGATAGAGACAGCCAGCGAGAGAGGGAACACAAGCAGGGGGAGTGGGAGAGGAAGAAGCAGGCTCATAGCGGAAGAGCCTGATGTGGGGCTCCATCCCAGAATGCCGGGATCACGCCCTGAGCCGAAGGCAGACGCTTAACCGCTTAACCGCTGTGCCACCCAGGTGCCCCCATGCCTCTTCTTTTAAACCTTTCCATGGCTCTCCCATTTGCCTGGGGGTGAAATTTCTCCGGCAGCGTAACCTTGTTGCTGAGGCCATTTCAAGGCAGGGCCTCTTCCTGCCTCTCTCTCCAGCCTCATCCTCTGGCTACTGCCCCTCCATCCAAGATGCTCTAGCCACTTTGGACTCCCTGGAGGCCCCCAGACCAGTTCCCCTCTCACTGCTGGTCTTCCCCACTCTCTGAACTCACCAGCACACTGTCGTAGCCTGGCCGGGCCCTGGCCTGCTCAGCTTGGACAAGCTCTTCTCCCCAAACCTGGGACCTTACACATTGTATCATCTATTTCTGTGTACTTCTCATTTTGTACCAGGGGCCTGTGAGCTGTTCTTAGAGCGAGGACCATTTTATTGACGAATCCTAGCATCTGCGCGTGGTAGGTGTGGCATGTTTATTAAACACATGAGGAATACTGTCTTTTCAAATGCAGGAAGCTCTTCACTTCCTCTTTCTGCTCTGCCCTTTTCTCTTTGCCACTAAAATCCATGTCCCACCTAGAAACTGCTCTCTTTTCCCCATACCCACACTGTGGCAGGACTGGTCCAGTTCCATAGTACTTGGCTCAGGTATGTAATGTGTCAAGTTGTGGGCTAGCTTGAGAACTGCCATCGTGGCATTATGTCTTTGTGGGGAAAAAAAAAATGTCCATTCTTGAAACAGCAAATACAAATGGTCTTCTGGAACATGCACCTCTTTGGTAAGTTGAGGTCTGCTGGTGATGCTGCCACTGATTTGGAAAAAAGATATTTTTCCTTCCCTGTAATGAGGACAAAGGTGAGTGGGCCTTTGTACATCAGGAAAAGAAATCTACCCATCCATCCGCAAGGGAGAGCAAAAGGTGTTGCAACTTCATTCGTAGTCAAGTGATTCCTGAGAATGTAATGTATGATTTTTCACAAATGGGGTGGGCCAGCGGCATTAGGCCCTGGTCTCCATCTAACAAGGTTTCAGTAGAAGATAATCACCCTGTTCTTTCCTCTGAGCTGTCTGGTGTGGGAGCTGTCCCTTTGCTGAGAGTGAATTGGTCCATTTTAAACTTTGCTAACAGACAAAGGGAAAGGAAAGGAGAGGGTGGGGGAGAGCAGAGCTGGCAGCGCTGTGACTCCAATGCCACTCACATCTCCTGGATTTGACTGGGGTCGAAACGAGACTTTCGGAGGCCTGTGATTCACTGTCTGTGGGAATGGTATCCTCTGGAGTCCTGCAGTGCACAACCTATGCAGCCGTATACATCAGTCCCAAGAGGCTTGAAGGGCCTTTCGGTGGCTGTCTTTGAAGGCAGTGACCTCTTCCTCCTAATCGATCACTATTTACATTTCTGCTGCAGTTGAAGCATTAAACAGAAAACTGAAATGCATTTGGGAATGAGGTGGGATGTAAATCCAAAACCAGCTTTAGTTGAAAGAGTCTTGTGTGAAGCCGTGCACGCAGAGGCTCAAGTGAAGAGGTCTGGAATCAGGCAGCTGAGGTCTTGAATGTTGATAGCATGGTAATAGCAAGTGTCTGTTGAGCACTTTGTCTGCATAGGGCCTGCTCAGGGGCCTGGCATCTTGCTTGGATTGTCTCACGCAGTCCTCAGTGGCCCTGTATGGAGGAAGTGCTGAGCTGCAGAGAGGATGCGGCCCAAGGTTACACTGCGGGTTGGAGGGAGAGCTGGAACGGTCACTAGGGATGGGTTCTGGGTTCAACTCCAGAACCCAAATCAGAGCCTCTCTTAGAACAGCAGCCAGCTCAGCTAGGTTACCCTGAGTTGATCTAGAGGGGGTGCAACCGGGGCAGTGGGTGCAGACGCTGTCCTTCCAGGGCCAGAGAAACACCCCCTAAGCTCCTTTGCCCAAGCATCATGCTTTGAGGAATCCGTTCATTCTGAGGAAGGAACTTGAAGGAGTAGCCTGAGTGCAGGATTTGTCTGCCTGTTCAGTGGGGGCATTCACGGCGGGGTGGTGTCTGTCTTGGGTTTACTTAATCCACTTGATGGGTCTCAGTCTTGGAACTTAAAAAATAAGAAAATTGGGTTTACTCGGACTCATTTTCCAGCAGTTATTAATCCATTTTGAGTGCTGGTTTGTGGGTTGAATAGAATATAATTCCGTGTTAATCTAGCAGGCTTGTGTGGCAGGGGACCTGTCCCTGCCCTGGGTTCCCTTGTGTCTGTCTCTCTTACACACACAGATGCGCAGAGGCACACATACCCACTCTTGAAATGGAAGCCATTGAAATGTCATTGCTTTTCCTGTTTTCTGGCTGGGGACAAGAAGGTCCCTGATGTGATTTCCAGCTGAAAGGTCAGTCTCAGGTTTGTTATAACTGGGTAATTGTCTCTTAAAATAAACCGAGCATCTCCAGGGCTGTAAGCTTGTCTTCTTAGCTATCTGGACGCGAAGCTGTTGTCAACTAATGGCTGCCCACAAGTGCCATTTCCTGTGGCCCCATGCCATCATCTGGAAACGTGGCCAGCAGTCCCATGGTGGGGGAAGGCTGGCTTCTTTCTCTGTAATGGGAATGTGCTGACGCCCGCCGCTCCTTCCACCCTTGGGCTTCCGCCCCCTGGTCAGGAGCCACTCTCTGTGCGCCTGTCCTCCCCGAGTTGTCACCGCTGGCTTGGATGGGTACAGAGTCTTCTCTGTGGGATGCTCACCAAATCAACACTCATTCTTACAGGAGCTACATTCCTGTCTCAAACTTGAGTCCATGTGCTGATTCAGAACCGTTAAGGTTTGCTTGCTGGGCTTTTCCCTGAATGAGTGCTGGATTCCTGATTGGGAACGTTGGCGGGAAACCTGGGCGGCTGCCTTGCAGCGTTCCGGGGAGACAACTGTGCACTGGTATTGTCTCCATAGCAAATCTGTGAAAATGAGCCCTCTTGGGTGTTTGATTTCGATAAGAGCACTGTAAATCATACAAATAGTTTCATCTTTTCAAGTTCTTCCTGAGGATGGCAGATATTATTTATAAGGCACTAAGTAAACTGGAGCTTTAAGAACAGATCGTGTAAATCGTTCTGAGTCTTTCTCCTTTGAAATGAGCCTTTAAGCTTGCTTCAGGATGGCGGTCCCAGGTAGTGCTGCCCTGGCCCAGGGTGAAAGATGCAGATAGTGTCCAGAGGCCATCCGGGAAGTGGCAAGCTAAGGGGCACGGTGTACTGAAGGAAACCGAGGTTCTGGACCATTCCGTTCTAGACAGGATACAAGTAGGCACCCAGGGGAGCCTCTTGTTTTGGAACCTCACTGTAAAGGGATGATGGCAGGAAGACAGTTGGAGATCATCTGTTCCAGGATCTGGAAGATTCCTTTTCAGACTGTGCTGCTCCTCACAGCACATGTTGGTGGAATGTGGGGTTCCCCTTCAGCAATGCTTGTGTCCACTTTTACGATGCAAATCACGTGCCCAGCAG